>NC_090928.1:644182301-644807301 GCF_040938575.1 Ambystoma mexicanum | reverse complement strand
TTGATTAGACGGTGACTTTGGCAGACGCCCCTTGTAAGCACTGCGCTAAGGCGACTTGTAAGATTTTTGCCGCTGCAATAGACAAGTTTGTCTTCTGGCCGCTGATTAGACGAGCCCACCATATTTTCTCTTCACTCACAACGTGGGTTTCCAGGAGAGGGAGTAGATAGGCTTGATGAGCGTGTTCAGTCCCAGGGCATTGGAGTAGCAGATGTCTAATTGTTTCTGTGTCAGCTTTGCATAGGCGGCAGGTTTTGGAGGGAGACTGACCTCTCAAGAACAGGATTTCGTTGGTGTGTAGCAAGTTTAAGCGGGCTCTTAAGAGGAATTGCCGTAATGGTTTGCTTGGGAATCTTCTGAGTAGTTGTGTTGTTTGATTTAGCTTCTTTGGGGAATGAGGAAAAAGAGCCAGTGTTTTGTTTCCTTTGGCATGCTCTTGGGTGTCAATCCAGTCTGCTTCTTCCAATTTTTTTTTAATTTTATTGGGGTTCTTGATAAGGTCTTCGTTGGAGCAGCCAATTTCGGTCAACTGCGATTGTATCTGCTCGGCCCATTTGACAATCAGCCTACAGGTGCCTGCTTTGATCTCCAGATCTATTAGGTTGTAGAGGCGGGGCGCGTCAGGAAGGATTGTTTTCCTATATAGGAATATGCTCGCTAGGTTCACTTTGGCACTCAGTGAAGAGAGGCCCA
Organism: Ambystoma mexicanum; assembly: GCF_040938575.1. Lineage (NCBI taxonomy): Eukaryota > Metazoa > Chordata > Amphibia > Caudata > Ambystomatidae > Ambystoma > Ambystoma mexicanum. The sequence continues at coordinate 644,806,608 of NC_090928.1, read as the reverse complement.
GTTCACGCCTGATTGCTTCGATCTGGGTGGAGTTCGGGAGATTCAGGACTGCTTTCCAAAAGAAGCCTTTGAGTTTTTTCCATATTGTCATTGGTATGGCTGGCATCGCCTCCGCTCATACGTCAAGGCAGGTATCACCTTGGCTTTGTAGAACCTTATCATAGGTATCGGTGAGAAGCGACCGAACTTTTTATCCAGAAGACGGGCTTGGGAGGTCAGTAGTCTGGCTTTCCTCCAAAGGTCTTTTTGCATGGCTGAGTCTGTAGGAGTGCTGTCTATTATTATTCCCAGGTATCTGAAGTTTTGCACTGTTTCGACGTTGACTTTTTCCAGGCTCCAGTTGAAGCGCTTCAGTCTTCTGGGTTTTTTTTCCAGTATGAGGACTTTTGTTTTTGCTTTGTTTATAAGAAGGTTTGCCTGCTTGATGTAGTCAGCCAGGTCCGTCATTTGTCTCTGGAGACCGATTTCTGTTCTGTCCAGTAAGGTGATGTCTTCGGCATATAGCAAACGTGCTGTTGGTACGTTGCCTATTTTGGGGGATAATGATCTGGAACTCTTGTTTATTTCTTTCAGGTCACCAATGAAGGCTATGAAGAGTTCCGGTGCCAACGGGCACCCCTGTTTCACACCTCGATTGGTCGGAATCACTCCGGAGAGTAGGCCCTGCTGGTTTAGCTTGACCCTCATGGTGGTGGCCTTGTGGAGGGCTTTTATTGGGGCGAGGATGCTCGGGGGGCAATCCCATGCTGTTAACTTCTTCCATAGCTTTGTTCGATCCACCAGGTCAAATGCTTGCGTTAGGTCTTTAAACGAGAGAAAGACTCTCGATGTGGATTGAATGGTCTTTCTTTTGATAATGCTCAGTAGCATAATGTTTACCGTGGCGGATGAGTTTTTCTTAAAGCCTGCTTGAAATGGGTCTGCACACGGAGCTGCCCTCGCCCATTTTTGGAATCGTTTTAGCAGCAGTGACCCGTATATCTTCCCGATTGTGTCCATGAGTGCGATTGGTCGGTAGTTCTGTGGGTTTGACTTCGCTCCCTTTTTGTAAATAGGGACCACTGTGGCAGAAGTCCAGGACCTCGGGATGGTTCTAGTGGTTGAGCAGTTGCTGAACACCTGGCTGATGAAGGGGACCCAGTTTTCAGCGTGGGATTTCAAGTCAGTGTTTGTGATCCCGTCTGGGCCGGGTGCTCGCGAGGCTTTGAGTTTTCTGAGTGCGTCTTGGATGTCTTCTTTATCAGAAACGTTGACCCACTCTGATTCAGCCTCAGCTTGAATTGAGGACGATGCTGATGGTGGTTCCTGAAACAGATCGGTGAAGTAAGTTTTCCAGTTTTCTTCACTTACTGCGTTGCAGGGGCTTGTTTGGTATGCAGGGCCCGCTTGGTTTAACAGTTTCCAGAATTCTCTGGCGTCTTTTCCGGCCCCCTTTTTCAACATGGCTTCTGAGTCGTTTTGATATAAGGCTATGCGGTAGTTTTTTATCCAGGCTTTGTATTTTTTCGTTTCCACTGTCAGTTCTTCTTGCATGACTTCCGAGTAGTTAGTTTTGATCCGCCTTCTTAGTCTTCTCAATACTGCCCTTCTTTCCACCACCTCTTTGTCGAAGTTATGGGATTTGGTCACGACCGTGGATTTTGTCCCTTTCGAGGTGACTTTGAAGGGGCTTAAGAGTGGTTGGTAGTCTGGTGATGGACCGCCTGCTCTATATTTTGATGTTAAATGGGCGATGCGTTCTTCCGTTAGTCTGAGGCGGGTCCCTTGGTTGTTGCTTTCGACCGAGTAGCCCGTCGAGGTGTTTTTTCCTCTGAATGAGTACCAGGAGGCTTGAAGTAAGTTGTGGTCACTCGCTTCGGTTTCGATCACGTCGAAAGTGGACATCACCATCTGAGTTTCTGGGGATATGAAGATGTAGTCTATTGTAGCAGACTTATTCATTCTTTCCCATGTCGGGAGTCTGTTTGGTTTGGGTTGGGAAATAGCTGGGCCAAATTGAGAAGCCCTCTTGACGCCATCAAGTCGTTCCATTGGGTTCCTCTGTCTTCAGATTTGCTCTTTCGGTTCGCTGCTCTTGGCCATGCCGTTCTTGGCTGGCAGGTTGCGTTTAAGACTCCGCATATTATTATGTGGGCTGTATTTTCATCCACACGGAGGGAGTCGATTGCTGTTTCGATCAGTTTGAGGAACTTTCCGTCCGAAATTACTTGAGGGTTCCAGTACACCACGATAATTCCAAGCATAACCATCAGACCCGCGTCTTTGTTTGGTTTATCTCGTGCTGGTTTATTGTCCCATGACAATGTGGCGACCAGGTGATGTTTCGAGGTTACTAGAACTTTTGATATGCTGATTCCGCTGCCCGCTCGGGCCGCCAGGAGAATTCCTGATGATGGTCTGCCAAGGCGGCTTTTCGCAGCCGGCGCGAGCACAATTTCAAAGCCATCAAGAGCTGGAACCTTCGTAAGCCAAGTTTCTTGTAGGGCCAAGATGTCAAACTGCCCTAGGTTGATTCCTCCTCTTTGCGTCAGATGTTTGAACCCACACGTGTTCCAAGATCCTAGTTTGAGGATGTTAGCTGCAGCCCCGGGGGATTCTTCTCCGTTCGCCCGCTCCGGCCCTGCTGCGGGGGCCTCGGCTTGCTATTTTTTTTCGAAGATAGTGAAAAAACGTTCGGCAGCTTGGACCAGAACGAAGTCCTTGTGTTTTGATCCTCCTGTAACAGTGGGTGTTCTCTGATTCTGTCGTTGATTTGTTTTGAGGACGATTGCACGTCCTGGGATTTGAAGTCTCGAGCTCTGACTTGGGTGTAGTGCTGCCGCTTTTGCTCTGTCGCCTTTGCTGTTACCACCCTTACTTCTTTGGCCCTGGCTTCCATGTGGGAGTTGTGATCTGAAACTCGTTCTCTCGAATCATTGTTCTCAAGGGCGTTTTGGGATGGGTTTCTCTGAAAAGGTCCTGAGTTAGTATTCTCTTGGTTAGTTATGTGATGTTGACTTGCCAGAGAAACTGTTTTCTTTGCTCTCCATCGGGGGGTGCGTGAGTAGGAGTCTGAATGAGGTCTCCTCCGATTTGGAGTTAGTTGGCTTCTCGTTTGCGGAGTTCTGGACTTTTCTCTCCTCCGTGATACATCACCTCTGTTCTCCACCCAGTCCAGTATCCTGATTCCTTGCTTGTGTAGCTCTCTTTGGACCTCCTCAAAATCTTTTATCTGGAAGGACGATTTTAGGTGTATGTATGCTTTAGCTATTGCCTTTTTGTGGTACGGTTCTACCAGTGCCAGATCTTCTGACCTCAGGTTTTTTAGCGAGTTTGTTTTACTGGAGATTCTAAGTATGGTGTTTCTGTTCAGAGTTTGAAAATCTTTATTCCAGGCTTTTTGTTCAAGCTTGTACGTCGTTGTTTGCGGTTCTGGTCTTTGTGCTGACTGTTTGTTTAGGGGGTGAGTTGTTTTCGGTCTTCTATGGACTCTTTGAATTTCCCAGGACCTCGACCGGGTTCTCTTCGCTCGGGTTCTTGATGATTCCGCCCGGGGAGCGACTGTTTTTTGTTTGGAGGGCTGTTTCGGGTGAGTCTCTTTGTTTGGTCTTGCCTGGAGGTTCGACCTGGGGTGTGGAGGTCCCGGGCTCCCGTTTCTCCCCGTCTGAGGCTGGATGGGAGAATAGACTTTATCAGATGTCAGGTCTATAAGGTCTGAGTCGGCCGTTGAGTTCAAGTGCTGGGAGATGTTCATCGCGACCTTGTCCCTCAAAAAGTCTTCGACCGATTTGGGAGATGTTGAGGGGGGCTGGTTATCAGGCGGTTTATTGCTTGAAGCAGGTGCTGTGTCCGGTGGTGTTTTGTTCTTAGCCGTCATCTCTTGGGGGGGCCGGTCAATTGCCAAGATTTGTGGCATCACCCAGGGGTTGTGGTACTGTTCTTGATACCCAGGGAGCGAGTTGCCTTTGCCGCCGGGACCTTGCCGGCTTCCATTATGGGGATTGAGCTATCCGATGTTGGTGCCAGTGCTTTTGTTGACGTCGAAGTAGGCTTAGGGTTGATTGTAGGCGCGCTGAAAAGCGCATAGTTCCCTTCCCGCTTTTGTTTTAAAGTTGTGGACAGGTTTTCTGCCGAGCCCCTCGGTGGGCAACGGGGTTCTGTTTGAGAGGCGGTGTTTGTCCTTAAGTGGGTCTTTGGTACCTGCCTGTCCTGTCCCGTGAGCAATGAAGAGCACTCTGAGACAGGTGTGGTCTTTTCGTTTGTGCGGACCTCCAGGGCTGTTATATACCCTTCAAGGAAAAGCAATTTGGTGTGGGTCATTGCGAGTAGGGTGGTCTGATCTTTCAGTGAGTCGCTCAATGCCTCGTAGAGCTTGCAGAAGGGGGCGAGAGCTATTGTTCTTGCTGACATGAGAGCTAAGGAATCATGTTTCCTGCCAGGAGTTTCCAGTTTGCTTTGTGGAGCCACCTCGCTGGTTCTTCTTGCTTTAATTGGTGTCGCAAAGATCTCATCCAGCGATAGTTGTTGTGCCACTTGGTGAGGAGTGAGGGCGCAATGTTTGTTCGGTTTCTGGTTTGCTGCCTCCTGGAGTTTTTTGTCAAGGGGGGCCCGAGGATTTGGACTTATCCCCTCTGACTGAGATAGAGGTTCCACTGAGGTTTGGCATGATGCTACCCTCGGTAACCCAGCTGCGGACTTTTGACGTTGCCTTGGTTCTGGCTGGGTTGGCATCTTTGTAAGTCCGGAGATGGGCAGTGTAGATCCGGCGGCCAGCCTTTCCCGGATGCCCGGGGACTGTGGTGTTTGGTGCTGGAGGGGGGGGTAGATCGTTCTTAGCGCCCTGGATGCTAGAGTTAGGGAGGAGCACTGACGAGTCTGTTTTCTCGGGCTGAGTACTGGAGGGCAGGGAGTTCCTTAGGGTGCTCAGGGTTGCATCTCCAGGGTTCTCAATCGTGGGTATTGGGGTAGTTTCACTGAAAAGCTGGGGGGCTGGTCCTCCCCGTTCGTTGCCGCCTGTTGATGCGTCCTCTGGTGCGCTAAGTGGAGGTGAACCCGGGATTGGCTGGTTCTCGCTGTTTCGGCCAAGCGGCTGGGTTTCTGTCCGTGGGGGCTGCCTGAGGCCCATACTTCCTTCTGTTTTCCTCAGTTTGGAGGAAGGCGCTGGATCAGTGATTTCTTCAAGAATGTCCGCGTCCGAGATTTCTGCATCAATGGCAAGTTTTCTTTTACCCAAGCGGTTAAAGAAGTCTACCACCGTCATACCCAGCTGATTTTTGCCATGTGCTGTCTTCACGGGGCCATTCGGCCTGGCTTTGATGTTTGTTTTTTTTTTTTTTTGGTGTAGTTGTTGTTGTTGCGAGGAGTTCAATGTGGACTTGTGCGTTGATGGGCTTGTGGTGGTTTCATTGTTTTTTGATGTTGTGTTTTTTTGCTTGGATTTTTTTTTTGTTGAAGGTCGAGTGAGCTTTGCTCTCTGCTTGAGTGTCGGGTGACCTTGCATATGGGGTGGCATAGGGGAGGGAATGTTGTTCACCTCCTCAATCTCTGCCCATTCCCCTTCTGTTGTCGAAATTCTCTCGCCGTTAGAGCCCAGTGGGCCAGTTGAGTGGATGGTTGAAGCCGCAGTACCTGGACTGGACGTGGGGGGAGCTCTTTCTGGAGAGGCGTGGATCAGCGCCGTGGTTATGAGAGCTGCTCTTGCTTCTGTCAATCCCTGAGCTGGGCCCTCCGCCCCCTCCAACGCCGACGACCCGAACTCCATCGGCTCCGCAAGCAGAGGCGGCGGCCCGAGGCACTCGAGGTGCAGATGGGACTCCTTACAGACGCCCCCGGGGGGGCCGCAGACGGAGCCCCCAGGGCGCATGCAATGCGGGGAACACTCAGCCCCGTGCTCGGAAGACCGCGCTTGAGGTCGTCCGCTCTCTGCGACCCCCCGGCCCTGCGCCGGCAGCGAGCCACAGGAGCCGCTCACGCCTATAAGTGCTGGCTGGAGCCGAAGTTGGGAGGCCGCGTCTCCGGGCATGGCCGGCATCCCCAAGGGGTGCAGCTGGACGGTTGGAGCTGTCGGGTTTATCACCGGCTCTGAGAGGTGAGTGCTGCATGTCGGTGTTGTGGTTGCTGGCATTTTGCTGCGATCTGGCCCCAGGGGATCGAAAGTGGTTTTAAGTCTTTGGCAGCTCGGCGATGGGGGAAGCTCAATCGGTGGCGGCTCGGGGAGAAGAAAGGAAATCTCCCGTTCATGTCTCTGATCCGAGGTTGGACTCGGGTTTGTGAGGTTAGCCGCCCAGTGCTCAGGCGAGGATTGGGATGAGTGGAAACTTGGCGAGTGCGAAGGGGGTTTAGGCGCCTTTTTCAAGATGTTGCTGGGTTTGGAGCTTCTTAGAAGTCTTTTCCCCCCATCTCCCTCCCCCGACCGGAGATTCCTCAGATTGCGCAATGGGGAGGATTCCATCCTACCTCCCTGCTCGCTGGGACTTGCAGGGACTGCAAGGACTGCGACTCCCTCAGCCACTGTCTCCGCGGCCACTCCGCGGCAGGGAGGACTTTATGTAGAGACTCCCTTTCAGTAGAGACTGTAGACAGACTGCAGGTAGGATCAGGACCAGGAGAGAGGGATGACTGCAAGGACTGCGACTCCCTCAGCGACTGGCTCCGCGGCCGCTCCGCGGCAGGGAGGACTTTATGTAGAGACTCCCTTTCAGTAGAGACTGTAGACAGACTGCAGGTAGGATCAGGACCAGGAGAGAGGGATGACTGCAAGGACTGCGACTCCCTCAGCGACTGGACTTCTTTTGTACTCGAGGATAGATAGGCTACACATATCGGATATTGTGCCCTTCTCAATATTTAGGGATGTAGGGCCTTTCTTACCCTTATGGGATATAATGCCCTTGCCACTAATATGGGATATTGTGCCCTTCTCACTCATAAGCTTTATGGTACCCTTCACACTGTCATGCAGTTCCTGCTCTGCTTCGGCTACATCAAAGTCACCAGCTGGCAAAGTTGACTTGGGATCTCTAAGATCTTGCCTCCTCTGGGTGTTATGCCCTGTGTTGGTTTCCCCCACTGGGGGTTCTCTCTCTCTCCCTTTTGGCTCTGCGGGCTCATTGAAAGATTCTGTCTACTGCTTTGACTTCTTTGAATCCTCATGCTTTGTCTGCTGCTCATGTGCTGCCTGGTCTTATATAGATCCAACTCCTTGTTTCCCTTTTACCTTACAACCGATTGGTCTAGGTCTTTCTTCACATATATGGGGCCTTAACGTTGTTGGATTGCTCAGGTCATCTCTCTGACCACCCCTACTGGTCTGTGGTTTCCCGAGATGATAGATCCTAGTGACCATTTGATATTATAGCAGAAATCTGTTAGCTGCAGGTTCCTCTGCTTTTGGCTTCCTGCCTTGGCTCTCCATGGCCTGTATGCTTCTGCTGTTCATGAATTGTCCTTGTTGCTGCTCTTGTTAAACAACAGATGAACACCTGGATCTTACGTGACACAAGTATTACATAAGTCTGTAACTTTGTTACCGTTGGTATCACCTTTTCCAACCTGTGTGTTAAAGCTAGGGTCAGGGTATTGATCATAGAAGAAGAGTGTAACTCTGCACTCAGTGTCTGTTTGCTCTGCTAGAAGTTCACTTATATCGTATGAGTTCCTTCACATCACTTATAGACTCCTTTATATCTTAGTAAGAAAATCTTGCCCTGCACCCTTAGTCGGGCTGTTTGATCACAGTTGCAGGCACTTGCTTTGATCCCCCACTGACTCGGACTTCAATTAAGTGCTAGAAGTTTTAAAGTTCAGGGTTTACCTCTTTGGAAAAGCTTATCTCTGGATCTCTGGAGCTCAATTTGCATCCTAAAATACCTTCCTTGGGACAGACCTAAACACCTTGCTATTTTACTTATGAGACTGTTTGCAGTATAGGGTGCTTGAGGCAGTTAGCTCTGCAGTAGGCGCTGTAAAGACTCACTCCCCGTCTTACACATGCAAATCCAAATAAATATGAAACACCCCTATCGGGAATGAGACTAAAAGAACAGGTTGCAAGAGTTATTTTTTTCTTTATAAAGAATTGGCATCCAGAGAACTCTGCTGCCCCGAGAGTGCTCTGGCAAACATTACAAAGTGATGAACATATAAAGCAAATTAGTGTCACAAGTGACACCGTTAACATATGGTACTAAACCAGTGCAGGATTGGCTGGACACTAAAGATACGTATGCATCAATGTGTGCTGCTTCATCCGGATTTCTTGCCCAGTTGGAGGGAGAGTGAACATCAGGTGATCCGGCTGCCAGCGTCCAGGAGGGGTGAGGGTGAGCTTGCGGTGAGGTAGGGCGGACACTAACTAAGCTAGCATGAGAAACTACTATTAAACATATAATAAACAATGATCATTAGTATATGCTTAAGTAAATCCTTTTGAACCTATAAATTGCATGCATAAAATCAGAGCATCATTCATTAGGACTTATATGGAGTACCAGGCTCAGGGGTCTTGGTCAGGGTGATAACATTGATCATGGGGTGGGTCTGTGTGCATCAAAGCAACTATGGGGCACGCTGACATTTGTCAATTCTAAGGTGCAATATACTGTGACAGAGGTCTGATTTTAGTAGGGGGCACAATGGGGTGGGCTTCACAGCAGGGTGACACTTCTGGTACATCAAGAGAGTACCTTAGGAGGGCACAGGATTACAGTGGCAGTCATTTTCCAACAGCGGGGGTAAGAGGGCACAGGCAGGTTTGTGGAGATGGATGAGCTACAAGGCATGGTTCGAGCCAGTTCACACACAGGACAGTGATCTCAGGGGAAGAGTGGGATGATACGGTGTAGTGTTTGTTTCAATGTATCCCCGGCGCATCCATGAGAAATAGAGCTGTGAAGCTTTCAGACAGAGTGAGAAAAGGTGGGGGCCATGAGCATGGTGTGCGCGGCACTGCAGAGGGGAGAGAAGCCTTTTCATATTATCGCAGTGAGGCCTAGTCCAAAGATGGAGTCGAGGGCACACAAAATGGAAGTCAAGTGTCCCTCACAACAGCCCCGCTGAAGACACGGGCAATGGAGGCGTCCCCCGCTATTGTGTGAGCAAGTGGTCCACTTCACGCTGAGTGTGTGAGGGGGCCTAAATGACCCCTTGCTCCCACACAGCGCCTAATAAATGTTTTTACTCCATGAGATCAGGACAGAGCTCTCAGCTTGTAGGCGGGCTTAGCAGCTCCCACAGTTTACTGACTCTGGGTTGCTCATGCCTCTGGTGCTATTGCCCTCATGGACAGTCTTTTCGGGCTATTGTGCCCCCTCCAATCATTGGCACAGTGTTTGGGGTTACAAATCTAGGTTGGCAGCCTTCCTCCCGAGGGGAAAAAGAGCTCACTGTGCTTGCCTCTTGTTGAGAGGAAAGAGGTCCCTATCTCCAACCTTCATGTGATGGACTCTCTTCGATATCTCTGTAGGACCTTGCGCAGAGGAACAACAGTAAGGTGATTTGCTTTAAAGCTTTCCTCAGTACCCAGGCTGCCAGAGAGATTTGTGCCTCACTCCCCGATGTCTTCAGTCAGTTTATTTTTGTATTTCTAAAATATCCTATGAGTAAATGCGACCCAGCATGGAGTAGGAGAAAGAGCAAGACCCATTTAGGTGGTATATTCACAGTCAAATGGAGATAATACAAATGCTTTTACAGCAGTATGGATATCCGAGAGAGGAATAAAGTATTTTAACGATGAGAGTGGAGAAGACGGCGAGCTGAGGCCCTGATACCCAGCCACCCCAAAGTAAAACATCAGACGGATCGCAACCAATCAGTGGGTATTCCTGCGTGATTCGCTGCTCCGGACCAATTGTGTGAAGTGGCATGTGTGGCTTGGAGAACAGTGTGGTTCACGGTAGTCTGTTTTACCATCCGGGTTGTGGATGCTAGAAATATGTAGACATAAAAGTTTAACGAATAGAGGGAGATATTTGAAGCTTAAGGCATTAAAGGGGCAAAATACATGCCTCAGCCAGTAGGAAATCTCTTTGCATACAAATTTTGAAATGCATTTGTGCTTGTTGTGGTGAAAGGCTGACTTGTACTCTGATATAGAGGTTTGTTGAGAGACATCATAACATATCTGACTTGGGGAGCAGGCAGTTTTTAGGGGGAAGATGACCCCAAAGGTGAGAAAGGGGTTCCATGCCAATTGTGCAGAAGTGTTGGTTAACCTGAAAGACTAAACAGTGGGGAAAGTGGAACACCAGCCGGAAGTACATTTTGTAGTATTCAACTACAAAAGGACACAGGAGTCACCCGTGGATTGTAAATCATGGCCGCATAGACCTCAGGCAGCGGGATGTCCACCATCAAGGTCTGACATCAATGCAGAGATAAAGGTGCAGGTAGGCCAGATTGAAGACAGGGTTGATGCGCTTGAGAATAATCAACTTTCAGCACACATTCTGGAACAAAAAATCGAAACAAAGATTAAAGAATTGGAAAAACAAGAAAAGGAACTGTGTAAAAGTCAATGACATTGAAAAAAGAGAGATGTGACGAATCCAGGGTATTTGTCCCTTCTCTCCCAGGGGGAGCCACCCCTTTTGAGGCTAAGGAGGGGAGCCTGCACAGTCAAACCCTCCCCAGCGTTTTGGGCAAGTGGGACCTCACAGGGAGTGACTCCCCTCTCGGGGGCAAGGACTCCCATTCCACTAAGGAACTCCCAGTCCGGAATACATTGTCTGTCAACAAGCTTGTACTCCACAGTCTAAGAACAGCAACCACCACTCTTTTATTTGTGATGTACTTAAGACCAAGAGGAACTTTAAATCAGAGAGAAATTCCTATGCAGAGAGTACTAAGACTCCTAGGCAGAGGCAAGCCTCCGACTGCAAGACGTCCTGGAGGAGTGTGGCGATGCTAGACCGCGTAGCCAGAGGTAGTGCAGAGAGTGAGCAAATCGCTAGCCGGATGCCGGAAGGCTGGCATTTTAACCGACCGAGAAGCCAAGGTCGGGAAATAGACAGACAGAAAAGCAACCATGTAATCTAGTAGCGCAACCTCAAGTAAGCCCTGGTAGGTCTGGGGCCCGGTAACCGATGCCGAGACCAGACTGCAGGAGGGAGCCTGGATCCCTGAGCTCTGCACGAGAAGTGAATTTGCTGCAGAGACTAGCAACAGAAGGGAAGCAAACGCTTCTGAGGAGAGAATGCAATTGAGAGGTACGAACATTGATAATCAAGGCTGGGGAAGCCGACGAGGTTACGGGAACCTGATAAACCAACGCAGAGGGAAGACAAACCAACGCAGAGGGAAGACAAGTCTACAAAAGGGCCAGAAGACCTGGGAGAGTCCTGAGCAACTAAGAGACTTTAAGGCTGGGAAAGTCAACAATGTTATGGGAGCCTGATAAATCGGAGTGGGCAGATGCCATATTTGAATCAAGTTGGTGCAAGGCTGCTAGAAGCCTAGGGTACTTTGGGGAGTCCTGAGGAACTAATACTGTCACATTGGAGGCTGGGAGAGCCATCAGGGTTACAGGAAGCGAGAAAATCCAAACCGGCTGAGGTCCCACTGAGACCAAGAGAACGTAAGACTGTCATAAGGTCAGAAGACTTTTGGGAGTCTGAGAACCACAACGTTTTATAAAGAGAAATGTAGAGAAAGCCAAACTGGGGGGTTTCAAACATCTAGATGAATTGGGAGAAATTGTATGAAAACATTTTATTTTTCCTGAGGAAGCAGAAACTGTACGGAAGGTATTAACTTTTGACTAACAGAACTAGCAGGAAGGTTGCGAGCCACATTATGAGACATTGACAAACTTTGTAAACCTATAGCAAGGAGATCCCTGTGAACTATGTTTTGAGACATGGACACATTTTCAAACCTGTTCGAGAGTGATCGAAACCATGGGGCCAAGCAACCGCCAGGGACAGAGGCTATTGCTCTGGCCTCCATTTATTTGTTACTATTTGTAAGTGGTAAGGCCAGATTGATAATAGGGTTTTGGACTATGGACTACTTCATTTGAAACATTCTACTAGTACTAATAGTTTTAGTTTACAGACTATTTCATTTGGAAGATTCTACGGGCACTAATAGTTTTACAATTCATAGGCAGGGAAGTTCCCTCATATCGGTAGGGCTAGATAGGTGTTTTTTTACTTTTATTTTGAACTAGCTGATTAACCCAGCATTGCCCGGGCTTTTGTTTCCTTCTAGGTACAGGTAACTCTGCAAAATCTGGTGCAGATTGGTGAAACGGTGTGGAATTGTATAGGGAACACACACTAAGTCACAAACCCAGAGACTTTTGTTGAAATTCCGGGGAAAGAAGTTGGGTGTCCAAATGTCATGTAGCCAGTAATGTCCGTAGGCTCCTAACAGGTCACTGCGCAAATTTTGGTGCAGATTGGTGAAATGGTGTGGAATTGCATAGGGAACATACGTGAAGCCACAATCCCACATATAATTTTTCACTGTTGCTGAAATCCTGGGAAAAGGGTTGGGTGTCCAGATGTCATGTAGCCGGTAATGTCTGGAGGGTCTGAACAGGTGACTGAAAAATATGGTGCAGATTAGTGAAATGGTATGGCATTGTAAAGGGATCATACACTTTGCCACAAACCCACACAGTATCACATATATATAGAGATAAATTACATGGGCTGTGTAGTTATGGTTAAGTTGCTAAACCCATAGGAAGAGCACTTTTTGGGTGGTTTATAACTTTGCTCTTCCTGGACGAATCCTCACCAAACTTTGCAAACAAAAGTATATGGCCCACTCCGAATGTTTTTGCAAAGTTTGGTGAGGTTTGGTCAAGGGGGGGGCAAGTTATAGGGGGGATTCAACATTTCTTTTTTCCCATAGGCATAATGGGAAATATTTCTGTCGCGCCCAGGACCCAAAACGCTGGACACATTTTTACCAAATATGCGGCAGGAGCGCGGCTTGGTCCCGAAAGCGTGCTTTTGTTAATTTGGTGTAAATCTGTCCAGTTTTTTTTTTTTTTTTTTTAAACGACCAAAATGTAAGGCAAAATAATTTGTGATATCTATGTCCGCTCCGCGGACACACTTCCCTGTTCGCTCCACGGACAGGACACTGATTGGATAATCGTCTTGCATCATATCCGCGGACACGCAAAGTGTTGTCTGATTGGCTGGGATGAGGCGTGAGGTGCGTCAAATTGTTTTGATGAGCCTGCCATATTGGATGCGCGGACATGCGCTGGAAGTGAGCATAAATCCAATTTTGGGGAGTGTGTTGGTGTGTGAGTGCTTGGAGAGGGTGGGGGAGTAAGAGATGGGTCAAATGCTGGATTTGTTTAGGTGGGAGAAGGCTGTGATGTGTTCGCGGTGTCTGCGGTCACTGCGGTTGTCTGCGGACATACCAACACTCGGACATACTAACACTGGGCGCAATACTGGCTATTTTACTTTAGTATGATGTTGGTTTTGGGTCGTTGGAAGAGCATTGGGTGACGAGGGTATGTATTGAAGAATTTGTACCTTGGTTGTAATAATTCTTTAGAATGTTAATTGAAGTGGATAGTTTTGAGGTGGATGTATTATGTTTTTGGGTTGTGGTCATTTGGTAGGTGTTTGTTTCTATGGGTGTGTTATGCTGCGGTGGTTGTGGCCAGGGCCTAGAGTTTTGGGTGCATGGCCGTAGGCCGTAGGCCATGCACCCAAGACTCTAGCCCCTGGCCACAACCACTGCAGCATAACTGTACAATGCTAGCAAACATTTTGATTGTGGTATGTGGGCTGCTTAGGGGATATGTTTTCAAAAATGGGAGTACTGATTGATAGTAGTGTAATAGTGTTTATAGGATAGTGAGATGATGTTTGTTTGTTTGTTGGATTGTGTTCAGATTGTTGGTATTGAAGACTCTAGGCATTTTGGGTTGTATTTATTGGTGAGGTGTTTGTTTGCTTGGCTGTGTTATGTTGTGGTTTTTGTGAGTTTAATTATTATATACTTACTGTTTCCTTTGTTGAGGCTGGATGAAGAGTTTTGGCCAGACCATGCAGTCAAGATTGTAGTGTTTGGCAACAAGCACTGCAGCATAAGATACCCATGGAAGCAAACATTTTGGATTGTGGTTTATGGTCAGGTGTTTGCTTGAATGGGTGTGTTATGCTTTGGTGTTTGTGAGTCCAATCATTATATTCTTACTGTTTAACTTTTTTTGGCTGTATGCAGTTTTTTCATGACATGGGTAGTTGGAGCACACATTCTTTTTTAATCACTGTGATAAAAGAAGAAATCACCTGTTAGTGTAGGTAGTTTATAATGAGGATTGCATTGCATAGTAGACATTTCTGTATTTTGTCGACCTTCATAGTTAGTACTTTAGAAGTACTATAGTTCGAACAAGTGTTTGTTGATTAAATCATTGGGTCTGTGGGGAAAAAATCCATGCTGGATTATTCATTTCAATAGGAGGAATTGAATAGGTGTATGGTTTTTCATTTGGAAGTGGTGGTAGTATTGGTGCAATTAGATAGCAGTTGGTGTATTCTATTTGTTTATTTCTTTTTCCATTTTAGTGCTATTCATCTATCTGTTGGCTTGTTGCAGATTTTTGGGCCAGTTAGATACCTGTTGGAGTATTCTAACTGGTCATAGTTTTGAAGTTCAAGTTTTGTTAATGTTCATACATTAAATTTGGTTTTTAAGAATATTAAGTAAGCGTTTACAAGATTTGCTGGTAATCTCTGCTTTAGAGTAATGGTACTATCATTACATTCGAACCATCCACAATTCCTTTTTATATATGCAGTGTAGTGATGTGCATTGGTTGTGGCTCCTGCGTGGTTGATTATACCTATTGTTGTGAAGGTTTTCTTACCAAGTGATACTTGACCATATGTGAATCCAGTCAGCTTGCAGTTGTTTTTGGTACCATCTGCATTATAACGTGAAAGCATTACTATTACGTATTTACTATGTGTCTGTATTTGTAAGGTGGAACGATTATCGGAATTGCAGGTAGTACATAATGTGCCATGGTTTGCAGTTTGTACAAGTTGCTGAAATGGAATGGATTCACAGTTAGGTATGAATACATACACAAAGCGTTCCTTAGGAAATTCTTCTTGTACTACATGCCTGCAAAGAGTGCATGTATGTTTCCACATGTATGAAATCTGGAAGATTTCATTTATAGGTATGCTTTTATTTTCTAGTACTTGTAGCAAGTACATTAGAGGTTCTTGTGGATCTTCTTGTGAGTTTATAGTGAATTTGACTATTCCAGCACAGTAGTCCAATTCCTGCCTTATTCCATGAACACTGCAAGTGTTGTCAGGATTGTTGGTTGCATTTCTATGAAGGACTAACATTTGCAAACACAATTGGTCTGTACCGTGTAAGTAAATGTTGTCAATAATTGGTGGCAATTGGAATAGAATATTTATTGCTACATTTGCATAGCAATTTACACCAGTTGTATTTGAAAATTTGAATGGTTCCAATAGTTCTGCGTCCAAGTCATTTGTTGGGGGTGTGCGTTGCTTCTTTGAAGAGGTAGTTGAGTTATGTTGAGCAGTAGATTCTTCTATGGTTGTGGTCCTTGATGAAGTATTACCTTCTTTTACTTTCTTTGGAGTAATTGCTGTGAGATCCTGCATAGATTGAGTCTGAAGCAGTTTTCTTTTACAAAGTTTTGCTTTTTGTGGAACTGGATAGGTTTTTAGATGGGGGTGTAGAGTGAACGTAGTCTATTGTATTCTAGAATGCAAGAAATATCAGCATTTACTTTACTTGCATCAAAGTTGATTAGAAATAGTCTGTCAAGTGTACTTAAGCATGATAGTGCTACATAGCTAATTTTAAAAGTTTGTTTTCAATTGGGAAAACGAATTACTGAAATGCGCCAACTTTGAAAATATAATGCAAAGTTTGGTTGGTGAGTCAAATGTTTTATGTTCTAATCATATTATTGTTGTAGAAAAATAATAATAATAACAGACTTGTTTCAAAGACCGAAAAAATATATTTAATTTGACTCGGTGTTAATTGTCACACCAAAAAAATATAGTAACATCCTGCTTTGTACAAAATAATGTAACTTTTGATATTTTGAAAAAAGATTTACTTTCAGGCTTCTCAGTTGGTGTTATGTATCAAACCAAATTTCACACTTTCTCTGATTTCAAAGTTGCAATTGTTTCTTGAAATTAACTTTGTTCTCAAACTTCAAAATACAAATTATTGCTTTATCCTTGAAACAAACAATACTCTCAACACGTGTTTCCCCATTGCTTATTCAATGGTTCATCAGGAGAGGAGAGGGTTTCTACAGGAAAAAAGAAAAGATGGAATAGAAAAAAGGGTTTACAGCAGCAATAGTAGGTTTAGAAATGTAAACATAACAATGTATAGGTCTATATATAATGTGTAAGTAGAAAAGTTTTTTTGACTCACCCTATTGACTGTCTAATATTGATCTCTTATAAATTTGTAGGGACTTCCACTTTCAATTTGTTGCAAGTTTGGCTTGTATAAGTTTGTTCTTCAATGGTGATTCTAAATGGAAAGAGGAGACTATGTCAATCCTTATTGTTATAATTTAAACAAATATTTGACTTGGAAAGGAAGCAAAGATAGTCTGGGTAAACGAAATTAACTCTTCATTAGTGCATGTCTTACCTTGAGTTGAAGCAGCTTGGTTTCAAGACTTCAACAAATACTGGATGCCTTGATAAGCACAGATCCGGGCGGCCAGGTCAAGCGATATTCATTTTGAAATCGCGGGCTTTTGTATTCACGTCAAAGCGCTGTTGAAGAACGTCCGGCGGCCATTTTGAAATCGGACAATCTACTGGCTGTTAGTTCTGATTGAAAAAGCTTATTTTTTTGACGCATTCTAAATTTCTAAATTAATTTTAAATAGGAGAAATATGCTCATGTAGTGTTAACATGGAGTAAGTTAGATTGACTAAGAAAAGGACAGAAATAGGCTTAAAAAAGAGAGACAGAGAAATAGAAAAACAAAGTCTAATGATAAAAATGTTTAGAAATGTAAGACCTCGAAACTTAATTGAGAGAAAAATGTGGAACATAAAATACACAGTATATATATGGACTGAAACATAATATTTAACATGAAACTTTGTTAATGAATAAGAATGAAATGTCCATCGCTTCTGTTTTGAAAAGGTTACACTTATTTGAAAACAAAAAATAAATCTATTTCTGTAAGCATAATACCAATGTTATTATAGCCAATTATACATCTCTGTGTCTCTGTTTAGACCTGATTCACAGGTGTCCATAGTACAAATCCACTTGCACTCCTGTCTCCTTAACAATTCTTCCTTGTTACCCTCTCGGTGAGGTAACCACATTTTTTCCAAGCCAAAAACCTTAATACCTGAAATTTCAAAGATGGAGTGGTTCCCCAGAATGTGAACTGCCAGGGGCCATCTGAGGCCCTGATTTTTAATTGCTCTCAAATTCTCAAAGATGCGAACTTTCAATTTCCTAATTGTACTGCCTATGTACAATTTGTTACAAATGCATTGTATGCCATAGACTACAAATGAAGAGTTACAATTTATAAATTGATGAATTTGTTTAGTTTCTCCATTCTGAAACTTTACTTCTTTTTTACCTTGTTCTAAAAAAGGACATAGTTTGCAATGGCCACATTTATTTTTCCCACTTGTTGAAATTTGAAAAAAAGTTTTCCTTTCATCAGGTAGAGGACTAAGGAAACTTGGACTTATCATATGTTTGATGGATGGTGCTTTTCGAAAACATAGACTCAGTGAATTGTCCAAACAATTGTAGGCTTGTATCCATCAAAAGAATGTTCCAATGTTTAGTCAGAGTTTGTTTAATTTTCTTAGTTTCTGTGCTATAAGTAGTGATGAACTGAGTTGTTCGTCTTGTTCCTGTTTTCTGTTTATCTATTAGCAGAGTTTCTCTGGGTATTAGCATTGCTTTGTGAATCGCTGTTTTGATATTCCTTGATTCATAGCCCCTTTCTTAGAATTTAGAGAACGTTTTTTTTATATTTTCTTCAAAAGTAGGAATGGTACTGCAGTTGCGTTTTGATTCTCAGTATCTCCCCATAAGGGATATTGTGAATGGTGTGTCTCGAATGATGGCAGGTAGCAAAAAGGAGACTGTTTCCTGCTGATGGTTTTATATAGAGTTTTGTTTGAATTTGTGCATTCTCTACAAACAATTCCAGATCTAAAAATTCGATGTTTGTCGCACTTACTGTTTTGGTAAATGATAAATTATAGTCGTTGGTATTGAGATAAGAAACAAAAGAGTTGAGTTGATGGATATCGCCTTCCCAAATTATCAAAATGTCATTTATATAGTGACCCCAAAATTTCACATTTTCAACAAAAAAGTGCTCTTCCATACGTGTTGTAATTCAAAAAATCCCATAAACAAATTAGCATATGAGGGGACAAACTTAGAGCCCATTGCGGTGCCTTGGAGTTGTCTGTATAGAGTGCCATTGAATAAAAAATGTTATTGTGAAGGCAAAAGTGCAGCATCTCAATGATCATTTTATTCTGTTCTTTGTAGGTTGTTGAGCGTGTTTTTAAGAAAGATGTTGTACTTTCTAGATCTTTTTCATGTTTAATGCTTGTATACAGTTGGACTACATCTAAGGTGACAAATAAATAGTTCTCTTCCCACGGAATAAGGTTTATTTGTTAAATAATATGTTTAGAGTCTTTGACAAAAGATGCTAGGTTGGTTGTCAGAGGTTGAAGAAATGTATCTATATACTGTGAAATATTCTCTGTGATTGAGCCAATTCTATTAATTATTGGTCTTAATGCCGGAAATTCTTTGTATTCTTTATGTACTTTTGGTAGAAAATACATTATTGCTTTAATGGAGCTTCTGCTTAGAAGACTATGGTATTCTTTTTCATTCAACAGATCTTGTTCATACCAGATTTTTATTTTTTCATTCCATTCGTTTTCCAGTTCTGGTAATGGATTCATTTGAAGTTCCTCACAGCAATCTTTCATATTGAGATGTTTCAAACCTTCTGTAATATAGTCAGTTTGGTTGAATAGCACTATTTTACCTCTTTTATCTGCCGATTTAGCAACCACCGATTTGTCATCCTTCAAAATTTTGATGGCTTGTCTTTCTTCTTTAGTTAGATTTTTATTTACCTTGGTGTTATTGTTATTAAGATAATCCTTTCTGAAATTGTCGCTGACAGCTTTTTTAAATGGATCTATTGCATTGTCTGGTGAAAATACCAGAGTAAATGTGGATTTAGGTTTAAGGTAAGTTTCTTCTGATAGACATGTTACAATCCCTTGTTCTTCCAAGAATGTTTCTTCTGTGTAAAGACTGTCTTCATCAATGTTAAGAAGATCTATTGTGTCTTCAACCATTTTTACTGACATTAATGGAGTAGGGTTTGATGGTGTTTTTTTTACTTTTCGGTGTTTCTTCAAAGAATATTTTCAATTTGAGTTTCCTGCAAAATTTGTAAAGGTCTAGCTGTTTTTGGAAATAAGCAGTAGTTTGTTTGTGCCTACACCTCTTTGCGCCAAATTTCTGATGTAAATGAATAAAAGTACGTAGTCAAGTTTCTTCAAGTATATTTTCTTAATTTATTTGATATATGTTCTGCCCATATGGATGACACGTGTTTCGGCGTTTCATTGGCGCCTTTTTCAAATCCGGGCTGAATGCAAGCGTAACATGTAATAAAACAAAACACAAAATATAACATATGAAATAGCATTTTAGCATATTTTGTAACACATTTAGTAGTTAGAATAGTGACTTAGGCTGTGTAGTATATCCTTTTAGCATTCTCAAATTGCATGAACACCTAAAAGTGCAGCACCTCTTAGTTACCTCAAATGGTTAAAAATAAATCCATTACAGTGACTATGTTAGTTTTTTAAAATTAAATTTGTGCAATCCGAAAAAGAAGTAAGTATGGGATGGCATGGACCTAACAATTTTTGGCTGTCAGAAAAGCATGTAAATTTGTTTTCTTACCCTTATTGAATGTAATGCGAATCTCCCTTTCCTTATTTCCGGGAATTAGTTTTTAGTTGAAGTGTATTACGGTAGTTCCAGGGTTAAATCCCACCTAGAACAAATTTGGTTGTTCTATTTTGCTAACATTCGCCTTTTAACCTTCTATCGGATTGATTCTTTATGCATGATTCCCTGGCATATATTTAGACACATTTTTAAACTCTAGTAAGCATGACTAGTAACATCTTTCTCATTGCATTTATGTAAAAAGTGCTATTCATATTTGCTATCCTCCAATCGCATTACATATCCTTGGTCTCATGCATTCTGTTACTCTAGCGGTCACTAGGAATTACTTTTTCAGTTACAATGACTGGTAACTGATTTGCTCCCCATTTGTGTTTACCAAAACACCCTTTCGCGTGAGTTTGAAATCCCAACCAAAATATATTTTGTTTATGCCACTCGGCATCAAGCGTGCTGAATTCTACATTGAGCATGCTTGTAGCGGTGGTCTTTCCACCCCTTAAAAGCGCTTACCTACAAAATTCTCTTGCTCATGCCTCAAGCATCGGGGGTCCTGTTTTGGTTCTGGCAAATCCTTGTTCATAAAGAGTTACAGATTGCTAGTCCCTCTTTCCTTTTGTTCATTTTCAAAATTCGGCGGCCATACTTTGGGCTGAGTTTTAGTACATAAGTCCTTTTTTCCTTTTTGAAGTTTAAAATGATCTGTTGCATTTGTGTTTAGTGTAACATTGATTTGAATTTAAACTTCCTTATTTATCTTGCGCGGCTGATCTCTTACTTATTATTATGTCCAAATTTACAAAAATTAAAATTAAAGGAGTAACTAATTTTTCACTATGTTTATTAGTATTTTTTTCTTCCTTCCCCCCCGCAATCTCTTTATATTATGTATACCTAAGACAGTTTCCTGTTAAGAATGGTGCATTACGGTAACTTTAGTTTTCTTCATTGACCATTATTTTCTCACTATATTTTATTAGCATTCTTTTCACAATTTCAGAATGGTGCATTGTGGTACCTGTGGTTTGATGTAAATTTCGCCTCTCATCTGTTTAACTTTCATCTGATTAGCGGTTTTGCCCATATATAGGATCTCCCCATGTGTATATCTGAAGCATATGATTTAACAGTGCACATTCTTTTCACAATTTCAGAATAGTTCATTGTGGTACCTGTGGTTTGATGTTAATTTCGCCTCTCTCATCTGTTTAACTTTCATCTGATTAGCGGTTTCGCCCATATATAGGATCTCCCCATGTGTATATCTGAAGCATATGTTTTAACATTGCAGTATTCAATAATATTTTTCTATGCAACAAATTATAATTGAACAAAATAGAAAACAGGAAAAAAACATTTTTGTAATTAATGAAAACATTTTCAATATTCATAACAAGAGTCATGTATATTATCATTTTTTTGGTTTTGTTTCTGCTATTTCTCTGCTACTTCTCCAGCATCACAAAAAGTGAATCATTTCATTGTCTGAATTTAATCCATGTTCCAATGTTTGAAAATGACAGATTAATCTGGCTTCTTCTTGCCTTAAGCAAAGTTCTTGATTTCCTCCTCGTTTGCCCACCGAATGGTGCTCCCAAAGTAGAGCAGATTACAGACACATATCACTGCGTAGACCACATGTTTGGATCTACAATTAATTTGTTCCCTAATCTTTGTTTTGACACCTTCTTGGTTCGTGAAAGTAACTGTTTCTTGTAGTGCATAGTGGCACATCGAACAGAAGCCACATTTCCTGAAACCTGACTGTGGTTGTCGTAACCATGTTTGTGATCTTGTTTCTTCTTCCTCCTCTTCGGACATCAGGTTTATGATTCTTTTCAGTCCAATAAATCTAATGTCTTGTTTATTTTGCATTTGGTGTTGGTTTTGCCAATGAACAGATAACAGGAGGCTTTTGTCTTGACTTCCTATGGCTGAAATATGTTCTCTAATTCTAGTTCTTAACTCCCGAATGGTGCTCCCAATGTAGAGCAGATTACAGACACATATCACTGCGTAGACCACATGCTTGGATCTACAATTAATTTGTTCCCTAATCTTTGTTTTGACACCTTCTTGGTTCGTGCATATGTTTATGATGTCCGAAGAAGAAACAAGATCACATCAGGTCCACATCAAGATTACGTTTAAGCATTACTCTACAGTTTAAAGATAATTTTAATATTTTCTCCAAACCAGCTGTGTTAGAGATAGAGTTTTCCAAGGTGTTTAGCCTTGTTGTGGCTTGTTGACACATGGGTAGTGTCATACCATGTACGTCCAGTTTCTCTGTGGAGGCAATTTGAACTATTGGTTATAATATGGCATTTATAATGCTCCTATACACAAGTGTTTCAAGGTTACATTTATTTTTTTAACATTGTTTCATTACATTTTGAACAGCTTGCAAGAGTTGGCATCAAGGACATACAATTGGCTTTTTTGTGTGCTAATTGTTCCATGACATCACTAGCACGTGACTTATGGCCATAGAGTGCATGGATCTGCCTGGTTTTTAATATAGTTTATGCTTCTTGAGATAGTAAACCAACTCAAATACTTTTTAAAATGTTGGCATTTTTCAGGTCTGCAGACTGCCGCATATTTTCAGTTAATTCTCTGTATTGGAAATGTTGCCAAAGGTTGACATTTCCTATGCTGCCAAGAGTTTTACGGCACAGTTTGTGCCCTAAGGTTTTAAAAATAGGTTCAGCTTTCACTGGTGTTAATTGAAGATCTCCGAAAACAATAATGTGTTTTCCTCCAAAGAGCTCTTCGTAGTCTGTTTTGAGGACCTCTTATAGTCTGAGGTGAATTAAAGCCAACATTAGGTTGGAGACCATGCTCACCTCATCTATTGGCAGCATTTTCATTTGTTTGAAAACTCTGCGTAGTTCCATTGCAGCTTCTGTAGAAAGTTTGTAATAGTCTAATTTATTTTGGTGTTCTACTGGAAGGAGTAGTAATTGGTGTAAAGTGCCACCGTCTATGTTGCAGGCAGCTAAACCTGTGGGGGCAGTTATAACAGCTGAGAGTTTGTTGTTTGTCAATTGTTGGAGGAACCTGCTGATGATTTTGATTAAGAATGTTTTGCCGGAACCAGCTTGACCACTCACGTATAGCAGCATAGGTTTGTAATCTTGGCAGGTACAGTTTCATGTTGCGCACCATGTTCAATTTGTTTTGTTACTTATTGGAAAAAGCTACGTTGCTCAGTGTTTGGTTGCGATTTCAGTACACCAAAGTCTTCTGTAGATTGCCGATACTGAAACATGTTGTTTTTTTACTTCTGTCATGGCTAATTCTGCCTCATTTGCTATTAGTGGCTCTTGGCTTCCTGTTACAGAAGGTTGACTATTGTCAGGAGTGTCCATATCTAGTTGGGCCTGGAGTTCTTTGTGTTGCTGTTTATTGTGCAACATTGTTTGGTACTTTGTAAAGTTTGTCTTTTAGAGTGCTTTTATTTGCTTTGAAAGCATCTTCATAGGAGTCATACGTATCCGTACATCTTCTTCTTTTCTCCATGGTTTAAAAAGTTGTAGCAGGGACATGTAATAGAGTTATTTATGTTGCAGAGTTTTTAATGACAATTTGAAATGATTAATTAAGCTGCGTTTGGTAAGTTTCAATAAGCTGCCTTCACAATTTGCTACTCTGTATCTACCTTTCTTTTCATCTGGTTTAATATTATTTTTGTATGTGAAGTTTTGGGCTACATGGTCGAAACGCATGGTTTCCAAAGTGATACTGCTGTTTGGGTAGTATATGTCTAGTAAATTGTTTTTCAAAATGTCTTGGCTTTTAGGATCATTTTTGGCTATTGTTTTGGCTAATGTCCTCATATGATTTAAGAACTCTTTTTCTAGATTTAGCAGGACCAAGACTTAGCCATAATATATTGTCAGAGTTGCCATACAAGGCAGTACCGGTAAACAGTCTGCAGCTTCATAGCAGCCACATTCTCTGAGAGAACATTTTATGCCTAAGCTGATCAATTTCTGTGATAGTGTTTTGTCAGATGATATGTCATCCCAGAGGTCCTGAAGCTCTGTTTTCTCTGCTTTGGTTAAGTAGACTGTGACATATTGTGCAACTGCAGTGGAATTGTCTGCAATGTACTGCACATCTACGTTTGCATTCCATAGGAGGGCAATGATTGCATTGTAATTATCGATTTTATTTGTATTCTTCTGTTCTTTTTGTGTAATATGTGTTCTTTGGTGATATACCTTTGACACTATGTATAACTGAAGACATGAAGTTGTTTACTTGACCTGTTGTTGAAACTGGTCTAGGGAAACCAAACCAGCATTTGGTGTAGTATTTCCCTTTTGTTTTTATGTTTGCAACAATATTTCCCGCATTTGTGTCTTTGAAATTATAAAATGTGTTCCGGAAAGTCACTATGTGTTGTTTGTGAAGGGATTTCACAAGTGACATATTTTTGGATGAACTGCAAAACCGTGGCATCACTATCCTGACCAAATTTAGGAGCATCTTTAATCCACAAAAGCATGTGGATGTGTGGTGCTCCTCTGGCTTGCTATTCTTTTCTCCAAATGAAGTGTTGCACTTCTCCGAGGGGAGGAACAGTTTTATTACAAATGAAGTGTAGCATAGCAATGAAGCAATGATGGAAATATATTAATACATTCACAGGATACAGAGAGCACAGTTCTCCTGGTGTTTTTATATCTATGTTTGTTTTGTTTTTGTTTGCTATGCATAGGAAATTGTGTAAATCTTCCCATGCGTATTCTGCACAACTTAATGTCACAAACCAAGTGGGTGTGCCAAGGTTTCTTATCATACAGCGTACATCTCTGTAACGTCGGAACAAGTATTCTTTTTTGTACCATGCATGTTTGCTAAAAGATTTGCAATGCTTGACTGTAAAATCTCATCTTTTTCTTGCACTTTTTGTAGTAATTCCGTAGCTGACATATTTTGAAAATGGGTACCTGATTTCAATGTGTGTGCAACTCCGTAGCATAGAGTTGCTAGTTCACTTTCAAAGAGAAGGTGGAGTATGTATTCAACGTTTTGTCAGAATCTGGGGTCTTCAGAATACATTTGTAAAGAGCGGTATTCTGATGCTGTTATTTGTGTGGGTCTATCATCGTACCTTCCTCCTTTTCCAGTAGGAAAGCGTAGAGGAAAGGCACATGCTTCTATACTTTTTTTCCCATATGTTGATTGGAGATCCTTTGGCTCGTCGCATTTGGTACGTTTCCAGTGCATCATCTATGGTGTCTTTAGAGTGTAATGGGTGAATTGTATAATGGTCTAAAATATTGGATTCTGTAGCAGGATCTGAAAGTTGAAATTGACCAGTTTCTGATGGCTCTTGAATTATTTCAGTCGTTTCCCTCAGCTTTTCTTCAATATTAATTTCTGTGTAGTATTCATTGTTGTCTTTTAGATATTACAGGGCTTGTCTAACTTTATGCAAGTCCGTGAGTTGTTACCAATTTTGTTTGTCTTTTGTAGGTATGCCATTTACTAAAATAATCAAAGATTGATCTATTGGATGTTGCACTCCCAGAGTGTGTACTTTTTCTTTGAGATCTAATGGCAAATAAACTACTTTGCCAAAAATGCCTTTCACTATTTCAGAGGGAGGTAGTTTTGCCGTTTTTGGTTAAAGGCGTATTATTGCTTGAAATGAGTGCACTGTTTAAATTATTATGCTTTCATTTAAGTTGCGTTGTTGCATGGGTTTTGGTAATGGGAATAATTCCAAGTTATTTGTGATAGCACGTAAAGGTTTTACAGTGCAGTAACTGCAAAGTATTAAAGTTTCAGTAATTTCGTATTTGTTTTCTGCTATAAGATAGAGAGCTAATTGGAACCATTTGGAATCTTCATTGTCTTCTATTTTGTATGTTATGTCTAAAGTTTTTGTGCTATTTTTATAAAAACTCCTGCGGCAAAACGCACACAAATGGTTTGATACTTCAGCAGATGTACTTTTAAACTTTAGTATTTGTGTAATCAAGGCATAAAATAAGCAGTGTCGCATAGAAATTTGCTATGCAATTCTGAAGGTTTGCTAAGCAAATACACACTAGTGTAGCAAAGTTAGCTATTTAAGTTGCCCTCTTCAATGAAAGCACAGCTCACCCTGCATTCCTCTCTTGCCCTCTGTGCTCTCTTCGCCCTCTTTTCTTTGTTCACTTCTAGAGTTAATGGAGCGGAAAGTGCAGAAGTAATAATCTCATCCACTCTTAAGTGCCAAAGGCATGTGTAGGAGTGCTAGGCAAGTATTTCTTTTTCAAATAATTGCAAACCTGAAGTAATCGGGTTGATACTGTTATTAGGCATTCTCTATCCTGCCTGGCAAAGACCAGGAAGGATTTATATCTTTTAATATGACGGTCATGCAATTCCATTCCTTAAATGTAAGTTGTTACATAATGCATAATTACAGTATTGATATTGTAAAACACTGCATTGTCTTCTTGCTTTACAGTAAAGTTTAGGTAAGTGAATCGGAATTTCATAGTGTCAACTATATTTCATTTTGGTTGGTAAGGTACATCATGTTGACTAGTAAACTTTTGAGAATGTACATGATCACATTATCAAATGATCAAATGCTTTTGATGGCAAACATACTGCATACATCTTGCAACTAGTGCTCAACTATGACCTAATCCTACTCTTTGACATTCTATATTATCACCCTGTTGCTTTATACCAGGCAGCCTGAAAGTGAGATGACCACAAACTACAATATTCCAACTAGTTTGGCCAGTTCTCTGCCTGCTAAACAATCCACTCTTCTTAGTCTTTCTTTCCTCTTACATAATGAATATATAATGAATATATAAAGCAAACTAAATGCTTATGCAAAGTAGTGATCAATAGCTCCATCAAGTCTGTACATCTACAGATCTACTTCAATACCAAACTCTGTAGTTAGCCTCTAGAGCTCGCCTTGCTTTATGAGTGTATTATATATTGACACCCACAGGAGACAGCTGGCCAACCTGTTTTCAGAGCCTTTTCTATCATATCTATTTGTGTCCATTCATGCAGCTAACCTTTTATATTTTACAGACACTCATCGATTGCTTGCACAGTCTTTTCACCCACTCACATAGTTGAGTACATTTTATGAAGGGCAAGCAGCATTTACAAGAGATGTTTGACATTTCTATTTAACATTTACTTTGTTTGCTGGAAATGTCAAATACAGGTTTCACTGTGCATGGCTGGCCTCTGGGTTGCAGCATTGTGCCAAATGAAGCCTGTTCTGCACCAGTTTGCAGAAATCACATTTTAAATGTGTTGTCCTCTGTTTCTATGGGTCGAGTGCATTTCTCTTAGGTTGAATAGATAAACTAAGTTACCCAACCTGCAAGTCTAGCTGAAGTTTAATGAATTTGCAAGGCCTGACTCCCCTCAATAATGTCCAATTTCAGCAGTACGCAAAACTGCTGTATTGTTGGCAATTTCATGTTTTTGATACAAATAACGTCTGGTGACATTAACAATATTTGTACAAAACTAATAATCAAATGGCTCGGTTTGCTAATGAAAAAATGTTTAATTACCAAACTCTAATTTATGCCTTGGTAATAGAAGGTTGCCATCTCTACAGTTGTTGGTAGTCTATTGTAAATATATTGCATTTTGTAAGTGGCTTTCAATTCCAAAATATTTTCTTTGCATGTGCTCTATTTCTTCGAATAGTTGTTTGGCTGTACCATGTAGAAGATTGGTATTTAAGTTGGTTAGTGCTAAAGCAGGACTTTTGGCATAGTACAGTTTATGGACCAGATTTAATATAGTTATGATGTGTTGATATCATTTTGATATGATGTAAGGTGCTTTTGCAAATAGGTCCAGAAATGCAGGCTAATGAATGTCCTTGTAGTTCTGTGTATTTGCGCACTGGACAGGGGCACATATTTTGTAGTAGTTTAATTTTGAATTTGTCTTTGCCTTTCACAAACTGATTGCGGAAGTGGCGTAAAGATTTTTTGGCAATGTTACACATTGATGTGCATGGCCATTTGTAGACTGGACATATTGGTTCAGTAGAATGGACAGGTGATACTGAGTTTTCTGGGGATATTTTTGTGAGCAGCGTTTCTTATTCCATAATGGTGTTAAGTTTTTCATATCCTCGTCCACTGCTATGAATGGCAGTTGGGTTTATTTGCTTTTGTTTGTATGCTTCTTCATTGAAATATAGTTCGGTGCTCATGGTTTTACTCCATTCATCTCCACAGATGTTTGTGAAGTTATCTTTGTTGATATTCAGTTTATTTAGAAGTCTTTTTTGTAGTTTAGTACTTAGTTTTGTTAGTGGTTTCATTCTGTTTAAAGCTAAAATAATTTCCTTTTGAGAAGGATTGCACTGTCTATGAGAGTTTCTATGATTGATGTTCTACGGTAGGTTTTAAGGGTTGTGCGTGATTTCCCTCCTGTTTTTACAAGGTTCTGAAGGACTCTGTGGTGGAAAATATTTTGTAAAAGAATTTGTTTTGGTATTCTTACTTGCCGCTACATCAAGATTTATAGGTGCAGTGTTAGCACTAGTGGTAGCTGCAGTCTTGTTAATCACTTTCTGTTTCGTTTTATATTTTGAAAGAGGTGGCAAAGTTTCTATACTGGAAGCTTGTTTTGTTTCGCTTAATGACTGCATTAGCTGTTTTGTTTGAACTTTTTGTACAAATTCTGCTAGAGGTGGATGCTTATTTTGGAGAGTTTTAGTTTGATTTCGTTTACTTTTGCGTTGCTTTTTGGTAGGCATTCTTTGGGGTCTGTTGGAGAAAAAAAGAAAGTGTGGATTGGGATCTTGTGCAGTGTATGTTGTTAGACCATTCATGGAAATAAGGCACAATAACCATATACCCAATGACATGTCAGTCGTGAGGTTCGATTTCCAAACAAAATTTTTACGATTTGTGCGCGGACACCCGCGCTGTCCCCCAACATTTCGAACAACAAGAAAGGGCTATAAAATTCCTAAAAGTATGCAGATCGCCAGGGACATAGTGTGGGACATGTGCAAGCGTGAACTTTCCCAGGAAAATACCTTGGATTGCTGAAAAAAACACTTTTTAGGTGTCTGGGGGCCCGGACATTGTTTGTTACGCTTAGCGCGGGTGCGGTCACATGATGACGTCGAGGACACACTGGCGAATGGGACTGCTGTCCGTAGGACACCAAATGCGCGGGGTTGGGTCTACGCATGCATGTCGGTGTTCTACGAACAGTGTTCCAGTCCCCAAACTAATTAAAAGTGTGACATAAGTGTGGCAGACAGTCATGATGTTCGTACGGGCAAGGGTGTGCTATGCATGCGCTCTGTGTTCTACGGACAGTGTTCAGGTCCCCGAACAAAATAAATGTGCATCACAACTTTGCGGACAGGCAGACGGGCTATGTGTTCTACGGACATATTCATTCTAGTTACGGACAATGCGAACAGGGGGAATGTTCTTAGGACACTTTATTTTGCATAGCTACGAACATGCAGACGTCTTTAGTGTTCTGCACACACCCACATTTTGACTACGGCCAATTCCAACAGGTATGGTGTCCTTAGAACATGCCCATTTTGGTTGATTACGGACAGGCGGACATCTTGTGTTTCCTTTGGACACCTCTATCTTGATTGAGGACAGTGCAGACATGTATAGTGTCCTTAGGACACCTCCATTGTGGTTAATTGAGGACATCCTGGACAGCCCGTCTATCCGCGGACACCTTCACTGCCTTTTAAAAAAAAAAATAAGACACAGAGGAATATACTAACAATACACTTAATATTTTATTATTGCATAAAAGTATAAAAATTATGAAAGAGAGGGGGAAGCAGAAACTGATACACAAACGGGGGAATTAGGGGTTTGGACATGATGTATGGTAGGGGAGGAAGGGATTGAAGTATCATCATGTTTTTCTTGCTGGGGAATGTTTGGGGATACTTGCCTGGGACTTGGAGAGGGGGTACAGGTACATGTGGGACAGTGATATTGCATTTTTTCTTTTATATGGTCCTCCACAAAGTTTTTAATAAGAATAACCTTTTTCATTAACAGATCAATGTTTAGCTCCATTCCCTGCAGAGGATTTTCTAACATCTCTCTTGGTATTTTATTTTTAATGTCTGTATGGTCTGTTAAAAAGTGTTAAGTACACATTAAGTAATGGTTATTAATTGGCTTATATAGAGAAGTGTAGTGTCTACCATTAGTATCATTGTCTTCACTCATTTCATCCCAAGGAAAATGTTCTTCCAGGCATTCCAAAGTACTAGACATTTCTGTGTAAAAAAAAAAAAAAGAATGTTAGTTTTAGTGTACCTATGTGATGCTTGAGCTAAAACATGGTGCTGGTGTGCAGTGCATTCTGGGTGCACTCAGAGCCATAATGGATATTTAGTCCATGCCTCAGTGGAAGCTGCACTTGTACACACATTTTCAGCTTGGCAGCAGTATTTCACTGAAAAACATGTTTTCAATGTTATTCGTTGCTTGTGTTGGTCTGCATAGCTCATCCAAGGACACAGAGCTCGGAGAGGCTAGCATACTCAGGTGCCTGCTGGTACCCGATAAGGTTTGTTATGCCCCGTGCCAAGGTTGAAGATGAGTTATGGAATTGTTTTCCATGGTGCTTTAGGAGGGGGGGAAGCGCTTTGCTCCCTGGGGTTAACATCGGTCGACCCGGCCGGCAACAAACGGTCACTCATCAACGCGCAAGCACTAATGCCAGAAGGGTCAAGGAATTGCCACCCCTTTTGAGGAGGGCATATAATACGGAGCTCTGGAAAGGTCAGGCGGGAAAAGCACAAAGACCTCAGTTGGAGGGGGGACGCTTTGTTCCGAAATACCTGTGGGGTGTTGTGCTCTCAGCCTGGCTGTTACCGGGGGCCGCTCTGGCGAGATGAGGAATTCAGTTACGCCTATGGTGATGTATTCTTGTTAGCTTATTATCTTTTCTGTGATTTATTTCTGTGTTATCACTTATTGCTTTATCTATGTTTAACTATGAATAAATAGCCGTATAAGAGCACTTATCATCTAACTGCTTGCGTGGGTGTGAGTCATTGCTTTAGTCTTCGTGCATTCAAAGTACTTGCTCTGCTCTGCAAATGTACTGATGATAAATAATTGTCTGTGCACTCTTGGCGAGCAGTACAATCTAATACAGAAAGTTTATAAATATATCCAATAAATGTTGTGTACTCACTAGTTTCTTAAGTTTTGCTGTTACTGCTGCATAGGTGTCCTGTTGATTCTCCAGCATGGGGTCTGGCAAGGATTCACATGCTCATGATTATTCCCCGTCGTCAGGCTGGGAATCCTCGGTAAAGAAAATAATCTGTTTCAATTTCATTTCTGAACTGTCTTTCTACTAGTAACCAATCACTGGTATCTGGGTCATACTGCCCCCAGCCAATGACTGCCCTCTACCTAAGCCCCTCCTCTGGCAGCCATCTTCAGATTTTTACCGCACATTCAAGTGTTGGGAGTCCTCGTGCTATAGCTCTCGAACTCTTACTGCGTTTTGCGATTTTTCAAAGAGTTTAATCTCATTTTTTCGGTCAATCGAGCCTCAAGCTCCACTGTTTCTACTCCCGATCAACGGGGACCCATTTCGGAATTTTCTACGCCCCTCAAGGGCGAAGTTTTGTCGATTCCCGCTTCTTGGAGGATTCCAGAAGATTCTTTGAGGCCCACCCCACGTGGACATGGCCCAGGAAAAAGGGAGCACGACACCCGGATCCAAGCTGTTCAGGAGCTGCCCTGGATGTGGATTACAAAATGTCTTCAAGGAGGGCGAGCATTCTAGATGCCTCTACTGCCTTCATGAAGACAAAACGCACGTGGAGAAGGACTGTGCGTTTTGCAAGAACATGTCGGAATGGACCATGAAGGATCGGCGGATCCGCCTCACCTATTGGCTGGAGGGGAAGAGCCCAGCAGCAGGTGAGAAGAAGAGGTCCGAGCGGTCTTCTAAGACCTTTGAGGGCGCTCTGGCGATGGGGGCCCAAAAAAAAAGGCAAAGCACTGCGAGTCCGCGGGCACCGGGAGCGCCGAACGGTCGGGCTCCTCGGCTGCCAGGCAGGGCGCACTTTCACCAACGCCATCAACCACGAGCCAACGCTCTGGCCCGGGGAAAAGGAAGTCGGAGAACGCGGGTAAGCTTCGGGAGAAGCCCCGGTCGATCCCGACGGAGAAAGCCGAGGGGGAGCGAGGCGGTGACCCTCCCCCCAAGGTGAAGGCCTCAGGCGCGTCCAAAGTCGTCAAGGCTTTGATTCACCCAGCAAAGGCCTCTATCGAGGGAGTTGTGGCGGCCCTGGCAAAGCCTGTGGAGGATACCCCAGTGGAGGCGACCTCGGGGCCCAGAGTTTCCCTGCCACCGCAGAGGGAATCCTCTTTTCAGCCCATCGATGAGACCCCCGTGAGGGGGGGTGGTGGCCATCATGGACAGAGATACAGCCTCTGAAGAGGAGCTGGCTGAAGTCGTGAAGATCCTGGACAGGAGGTCAGAGTAAGTCCGGACCCACGTGAGGGATCCCGACGAGGCAGACAAAGAAAGCGACGGTGACGCCGACAAGGTTCCTGTGGAGGCAGAGGATTCCACTCCCCAATCGTTGCGCCCGTTGCATCCGATGCCTGGGCCACAGGACAGCTCAGGAGCAATCTTGATGTCTATCCAGGCTATGTGCACAGAGATAAGGACAAGATTGCCCTTACCCCAACAGACGACCCAGCGGACCCTGCGCGGCCCTCAAGGCCTTCATCTCCTTTCCCGGATCCCATGGATGACACGGGGACAGAGACGTCTACGACGGGGACGATTGACAGTGGTGACGACGGGATGGGCCTTCCATCCCACCCCCACCCCCGAGCTTCCCCGCCCGACGAAATTGGCTCCTTCCGCGCCATGATCCAAGCTCTTTCAGCTCGGCCCGGTAGAACAGAAGAAGGAAGGTTTCCTCGATCAACGGCGTGAGGCCAAGAGGAAGACGGTCCTCTTGGTCCCGTTGCTTGACGACCTCTGGTACGAGGGGCTGGAGCTCCTGAAGAACACGTCCACGACCCCTGCCAAGAGAGACCGGTACGAGAAGAAGTACCGGATTCCGCCCCCATGTGCCTTAGGGCGCAACCGAACCCGGATTCGGTCGTCTCAGCGGCGGCAAAGAAGAAAGCGGCGGGGGCGATGGCTTCAACTTCGACTTCCCCGCTGGACTGCGAAGGGAAGAAATTGGATGCCATGGGACGATGGGTCATCTCAGCGACGACGACGATTAAAGCGCCCAACGCCCTCGCGATTGTGGCCCGCTACGACAGGGAGCTGTGGTTTAAGATCGCTCCTCTACTGGATTTCCTCCCAGACAACAAGAGGGCTTAGGCCCTGGAGATACTGCAGGAAGGCGAGGTGGCATCGGACCACGCCATAACGGTAGCCACGGACATTGCTGACACCAGTTTCCGCCAGCGTTTGCCTTCGCCGGCCTGGGTGGCTCAAGGTAACCGATTTCCACCAGGACGTGCAAGCCAGAGTTTTGGACATGCCTTTCGACAGAAACAACCTGTTTGGCAAGACAGTGGACGAGTCACTTCAGGCCATCAAGGCCGACATGGAAACGGCACGGGCCTTGGGAGTTTTGCAACAACGACGGCAGCCCTTTCGGAACTCCGGAGGCAAACAAGGTGCCTCCAAAGGATTCGGCGGCGGCTCCATGACGTACTGCCAGGCAGCCCGCTCCTCGTCGCAGGAGGCCTACAGAGGACGCGGCAAGTCAGGGGGATCTCGTCGTCAAGGAGGCCAAGGCGGCAAGGCCACTGCCAAGCAGGTCTGAACCGGCCGTAGTGTCGGGCCCCCACCTGAGCACCCCAATGGGAGGCCGGCTGGCGAAGTTCGTCAGCGTGTGGGAGTCCATCTCCTCCGACCGATGGCTGCTGGATACCCTGCCCCGCGGGCACACTCTCGAGTTTCTAAAAAAGTGCCCCCGCATTCCTCCCGTGGCCAGGAAGGAAAACCACGTCCCTCAACTGCTGCTGGAAGTAAGGGCGATGCTGAAGAATGGAGCCATCGAGCTCGTCCCAAAGGGGCTCCGGAGTGTACTGACGTTACTTCCTCGTAAGGAAGAAGACCGGCGGCTGGCGACGCATCCTGGACCTTCGTTGCTTAAACAAGTACATCAAGTCCCAAATGTTCCGGATGGTCACTCTCCAGCACGTGCTGGGACAGTTGGAGGCGAGCGACTTCCTATCGTCGCTGGACTTGGAGGATGCTTACTTCCACATCCCCATTCTAAGAAGACATCGAAAGTTCCTCAGATTCATAGTCCGAGAACGGCACTACCAGTTCAAGGCCCTCCCCTTCAGTTTGAAGTCGGCGCCCAGGGTATTCAGCAAGTGCCTAGCACCAGTAGCGGCGCGGCTGCGCCTCCAGGGGATCCACATCTACCCCTACCCTACCTGGACGTTTGGCTCATCCGAGCAAGGACAAGAGAACTCGCTGTCGGACACACAGCGAAGACCATCCAGCTGCTCACGGATCTGGGATTTTCCATCAACTATGCGAAATCCCACCTTGTCCTGTCACAAGTCGCACTGTTTCTGGGAGCCAGGCTCGACAAAGTGGCGCGATTGGCCTCTCCGTCGGAGGAAAGGACGAAGGCCATCCTAGGCAAGGTACAACTGTCGGCCATGGAGGTTGCCAGGGTGAGGTCCATCAAGTCCCTTCTCGGCATGATTTCCTAGTGCATCTACCTCGTGCGCCTGTGCAGGCTGCGGATTCGTCCACTGCAAGAGTTCCTCGACGCACGTTCGATGCAAGCGGCGGGCAGCTTCGAAGACAGGATCTCGCTCAACGAGACCTTTCTGCCAAGCAATCTGGTGGTGGGGCACCCCTGCGCATCTTGCGGCAGGGATGGACTTCCAGACCCCCGCACACCAGGAAACGGTGACGACTGATGCCTCCCTGGAGGGGACTTTGCACTCGCTGGATGTAGCTAGAGCGCTGAAGTTCTATGTGGACCGCACAAAGAGTTTTCGGAAGACATCACAGCTGTTTGTGAACTTTGGACCTGTGAACCAAGGGAAGGCCCTCTCGAAGGCTTCCATATCCAGATGGCTCTCCGGCTGCATCATGCACTGTCACCGGTTTTGCCCGGCCGTCCGAGAGCCCATTCGACCAGAGCGATCAGCGTTCCTATCTGGTGTGCCCCTACTGGACATCTGCAGGGCTGCTACATGGAGGTCGACGCACACCTTCACGAGATTCTACTGCGTCGAGTGGGATTCCAGGGAGGAGTCCAGAGTCGGCCAGGCAGTGCTGCGCAACCTGTTCGCCTGAAGGTGGGCCTGGTGAGGAGGTAAGAGATGTTTAATGTTGAGTTGATGAAATGCTTAATGTTGAGCCTTGCCACCTCCCGTGGTTGTGCATGGGTGTACTGCTATGTATTCTTATATTCATGAGCATGTGAATCCGTGCTGGAGAAGGAACAAGTTACTTACCTGTAACTGTTGTTCTCCAGCATGGGTCTGGCATGGATTCACATGTGAACCCTCCCTCCTACCCCCCTGTAGCTCTTCACTTGGTCCAACTGCCACTTTCTGTGCTACCAAATCTGAAGATGGCTGCCAGAGGAGGGGCTTAGGTAGAGGGCAGTCATTGGCTGGGGGCAGTATGACACAGAGACAAATGATTGGTTACTAGTAGAAAGACAGTTCTGCCGAGCGGTGTACTACAGTTGCTGAGGACTTTTTTTTGGCAAACCTAGAGACTCGCGTGGTGGAAGGCGAATCTCTCCACCTTCAGCTGTTCACAATCCTTGCAGCGTCGTGCTTCGTTCCCAGGAGGGGGCGGAGCCTCGTTGGTCACGTGAGGTGTCACGTGACAGGAAATAAGAACAAAACACACTCGCTTTCACCCTCGCGGCGTAAGCCCTGGTGGCAGAAGGGCTGGTGCTGTACTGTTAGGCTGTTCGGCGACTCCGGCATAAGGCAAGAAAAGCCTACAGTCAGCAAAGAGGCCAGCAGACGAGTCAGGTAAGAAGGAAACGATATGGTGGAGGTGGGACCACAAACACGCTCCAAGCAAAAGCTTTGCACACGGCATATTGAAAATACTGAAACTATGAGTGAGAAAACATGTACCAAACCACATGGTTTGGAGGGTTATAATTGGTCGAGTTCAGAACAGCAAATGACAAACAAGATTTGTTTGGCACAGGAGGTGCCCAGGACATCAACAAGCGCTAACTCAAAATACTCAAATAATGAATCTTTTTCTGTGTCCCCGCTTGCGCAAATAATCACCAAATATTTAGCTAGTCGTTCCACTACAAACATACAAAGAGAGGTCATGGTGGGAAATGGACACCTCACACAAGCGAAAACATCTACTGGCGCTAATTACATTCTTGAGGCAAATTGCAACATCAATACCAGTGGAATAAACATGGCCAATAAAGATACTATAATGCTCGAGTGCGAAAATATTGATGATCTAAACCAACGCATAGAAAAAACCAATCTGAATGGTGAAAATGTCCTTGAAAAAGAAATCCAAGATGGAGTAGTATCTGTCCACCCGATTGAAATCAATACACTAATGTTTGATTCCCCCTTCGACGTGACCGATCACGAACTGCTACAACTAGCAGTCCCAGAGCGGTCAGGCGAAGAGAGTCTCATGCGCTTTGTTTATCATCCCTCAGACCACAAGAAAAATGATGCAGTAGATGGAAAAGCGCAAACAACTAAGATCTCAGAGAAACTGGGACTTTGTGAGCTCAATAACTCATTTGGATCGGATAAAGGAAAGGAAAAAAAGGACATGGCCAAAAAATCAAGGGTCATGGAAGAGAATATGGAAATCAACTCACAACCAGGGCTACCAACATTACACAAACAAACCTATGCTCAATATAATAATGAAAGTTGGCAGAAAAATACGCCAAAACAGACCCCTAGTTTTGACTTTGCAGGTCGAGAAGCACGCCTAACGGAACGTTTAAAAGCAGATGTTGAAGCCATGAGGCATAAACTTACTGAAAGCTTCACAGATAAATATAAAAACAAAGACAGACGTGATACAACGGGACCTATTGAAATGATCGACAAGAACAAAAAAAACATAACTATTGAATTGTCTCCTAAAAACCATACTCAAATAGAACAAAGTGCGTCGCTCACCGGAAGGCAAACGCCAAAAAAAAATCATCCACTGGAAAATTCCTCACTTTGTTCAAGCAGCAAGTTACATGATCAGCAAAGGAAAAAAAACCGCCAAAATAACTCCTCACATTTGATGTCAAGTTGTTCAACGCCTGGAATAACACAAGTTGAAAATACGAATCCAGGGACATCAGCTTCAAACACCGCAAGACACAAAGTCGGAATGGAAAGGGAGCCCGAAGAGCAAGAGGCTTCTAATCAAGATCTGGAAAATGAGGCTGCGACAAAAACCAATATATCAACGGCGGCTGCCATTCAAATACATAATAATGTCCTCGCTGCCACCTCGTTGGCTCTAATTCCCTTCATTAAATTATATGAATCACTTCATGACGAACTTCAAAATAACAATGCACTATTAAGTCAGTTAAATGACAAGATCAATAGATTGGAAACCGCTAATAGGGAGCTATCTCATCAAATAGGCAATGAAGCTTCCAGAACCTGGTCACGTCACACTGAATTAAGTACACAGATTAAAAATGATTGCATGGAAAAAAGCCGCCTAATGAAATTTCTGAGGGAAAGTATGAGGCAAGAATCAAGTACACAAGATAGAGAGATGGAAAATGCGGCCGGCATGACAGACCTTGAAGTAAGAACGCCTATTCAGACGTGTGGAGACAGGAGTCCTAACAGGTTTACAATACAAAACAACAAAGAAGTAATAAATATCGAGCAAAAAGACCTATCGCAGGAAAAAACTGCACTAAATCAAATAAATAAATATCCAGCAAATAAAGAAAAACAATCAATTATGGAGAACTGCAGTACACTGCTTAAAGAAGTACAAACAAAGTCTACAGACAACCTGTCTGCAAGAGACCTTCAAAGTGAACCAGCAGAAGACGCTCAAGCTGGGTCATCTACGTACCTGCAAAATGCAACAAACAAAAAAACAACTTATGGCATATTTGGAGGAGCAGCAAAAACCATTACGCACGAAGCAAAGGCTGACCAATCAAATTTGGAAAACCTAAATTCGCATAGAAAAAAAACGGATAAAAAAAAAAACCTGGATGTAATAAAAAAGAAAAAAAATTCCTCTGGTTCAAGAAAGTTTATTCGAAATTTACCCACACCAGCAAAACAAAGTCTTTTTGCAAGAGAAAAATCGGTTTCAATCAATAAACAAGAAAAGGAAAAACCCTTGATAAAAATAACGGGGATAACAGACAACCCTATCCCACCAAATTTGAAAAAAAGAATGAGAATAGACTCTGACAACGCTTCTGTGCAATCGATAGAATCCTCAGTAGACCTATGTGATTTGTCAACTTATACTGACAATTTTGTTGAGGAACAAACGGCTGATTCCGATGTGGACGAAACTAGCGAGTTAGCTTTGAAAGAATCTCGCAATGGATTTCAAAAAGGACACTTCGAGAATCAAAGAGCAACAACAACAAACATAAAAGCGGCTAGAGAAAAACTGATCGTAATGGAAAATAAAAATAAACAACATGAGAAAGAGAGTGGTAAAAATGATATCACGGAGACAAAAAATCAAGCCTCTCTAAATCCAAAGTTAACACTTGCACAATCACAGATTAAATTGCGTTCTGAAGAAAGTCAACAACAAACTAGACAGAAAGAAAAACTAGGAAAAATAAGGATTGAAAATATTTTTCAGGAAGAAAACGATGTAAACCTAAACAGAGGGAATGTTATGAGACTATTACATTCAGTCCCTATCCTAAGAACTATTACAACATATGACATAAGAATCGTTGAATACCTCTCAGAAGAACGAGGAGATCTAGTACTGCTACACATCAACTCGAATGCCGTAAGGAAAACACTCATGGGAGCCAAAGACGAATTATTGTTCATGGGATTTGAAATCACAGATGAGGAAGAATCCATTTCCCAACCCCCTAGAAGTTCAAATACCAGAAAATCAGAAATTGAGGCTAAAGAACAACGTCGTGATATCATGAGAAACCAGATGAAAATCTGTCAGGTGAAAAATGTGAAAAAAAATGAGGCGGATCATAAGTCAAGAAAACAATAGGTAGAGGAAAATGGGCGTGAGGAGGTTGTAACTTTAATCTCATGGAACACACGAGGTTTTCAGCACCTCTTTGAAGAATTTCCAGTCGATTTGACGGATAATTTTCTAATTTGTTTACAAGAAACATGGTTGTGTAGTTCGCCGGTAAAGGACGGTTATCTCACTCTGCTAAATCCAGCTGAAAAAAATGCTTGAGGACGCCCGCAGTCTGGACTAATAACCATGGTCAAACATGGATTAGGATGGGAAATATGTGAAACTAACAATCCAAATAGTTTCGTACAAGCTACATTAATGCGGAGATCAACTAGCCAAGAAACGGAGGTTAAATACATACTTTTAATCAACCTTTACTGGAATCCAACAAAGATCTCAACCGAACTGTTCATCCAAACAGTAACATCGATAATTGACAAAAATCAAAAGAAATATCAAGATTTATCAATAATCATATGTGGAGACATGAACCTATCATGGTTCAATACAGAAAGGAAACTCATAACATCAAATATAAAAGAAAAACGAACCTCTAGTGAAAGAAGAGTGCGCTGGGATCATGAAATGGAAGCGAGAGATTGCGATCTAGTAAATGGACATATACCAGGAGACACCCCTCCTTTGTTCACTTGGAGAAACTTTGGATACAAAAAAATACTAGATTACATTTGGACATCCAGAAATGTTTGGATAAAGATCTTAAATTTAAATATTATTGAAACAGAGCGGAGTGACCATAACATTCTAAAAATGTCTTGGCCAATACATCGTAAAAAGGAAGCAGTCACGTATAATCAACCGGTGGAAATAAATCAAGGACGCAACCGGCTTTGCATAAATGAACAGCAGATAAAGAACCTCACTAAGGAATTTCGAGTAAGACCAAACAAAGACAAGGATTCAATCAACTACACGTCGTTGTTGCCTTACCAACAAAGGAGCAGCCAAAGTTTCTCAAACAACAAACACACAAGCACGAATGGAGCAATTTGGTCAAAAGCCAAAAAAAAAAACTCAACAAGGACATACGAAAATTGAAGCGTCACTGGGGTACACATACCTATCATCAAATAAAACAAAGGCGTCAGACATATCGTAATTGGCATAAATCATTTGCCATAATAAGAGATCAAGAACGAGGACAACAAATGATATCCTTGATTCAATCTAATAACATGCGCGAGATCTGGCGAATTCTAAACAATAACAATGCACACCAAACTGATATGCTTGCAAACGGAGTGTCTGAGAGAGCATGGCACCAACACTTTACAGGCGTATTTAATCAAACAAAACAAGTTTTAGCATGTGATGTGAGTTGTGAACCAACCAACTGGAATGTAGCTGAAACTACAGAAGCTATTCAAATTGCAATCTGCAATTTAAAAAACTCAAGAGCAGCAGGTCCTGACGGTGTATCCAATGTACAATTAAAATCTCAGAAAACTGAATGGGCAAGCTTTATTGCGATTCTGTTTGAAAGAATTGCAAAGCAGAAACGACTACCGGAATCTTGGACAGAAGCTATCGTGGTACCAGTGTTCAAGAAGGGAGATCGTGCTGATCCAGCAAATTATCGACCCATCGCCCTTCTTGACACAATGGGGAAAATAATGGCAACATTCCTACAACAAAAGATCACTATATGGGCCACTAAGAAAGGTATAATGGATCACCGTCAAACTGGGTTCACAAAAGGAGTGGGGACAGATATTAATCTGACCATAATAAATCTACTAAAACTAGAAACCATGGCAAAAAAAACTAATTTATACATATCATTTGTAGATATGCAACAGGCTTTCGACACAGTTAATCGAGATCTTCTGTGGAGAAAACTTGTAAATTGGGGATGTCCAACCAACATTTTGCACCCAATAATGGCTTTTCATACGAAAACCTCGATTCGAGTAAGATTAAACGGTAAAGGAGATCTAACCGAAGCCATAAATACCACCAGAGGGGTGAAACAAGGATGTCCGTTGGCTGCAGTCCTATTTAAATTGTTTATCGCTGACATTCCGAATGCACTGAGTAAGATCCATCGCTTCTCACCGAAAATAAATGGCCAACAAATCTGGTGTATAACCTATGCAGATGACCTAGTCCTTCTGGATCAAACACAAATAGGGCTACAACATCTACTTCAGGGTCTACATCACTATATGAAGAAAAATGAACTAAAAATAAACGTAAACAAGACCAAAATAATGAAATTTGGACCAGTCAAAGGAAAGAAAAATCGAGATTTTACATGGAGGATTGACGACGACAATATAGAAGTTGTTAAAGAAATTCGATACTTAGGAGTATTAATTAATACGTCAATTTGTGAAAACAATTGGGTTGCACACCTGATACAACGTATGAAAACATTCTCTCTGCAAGGAGCAAAAATTAATAGCTTGTATGGAAAGTTCAGTCTGCTTCCAGTACGACAATTTTATACTCAAAAAGTAATTCCAGGAATTACATATGGGTCGGAAACCATATGGAACTTGGATTATGAAATTTGGACAAAACTGGAGGGCATTTTTTGGCGGAAAGTGTTAAGCTTACCTAATTACATCCCAACTATCGCAATAAGACATGAACTTGCCTTAGAAGAACTGCATGGCTGTGTAATATGGAAATCTCTCGCAATGTTAAGGAAAATGCGGATCATAAACCCTGAACCTGCATACAAAATACTAATGACATCTGGAAATTCGAAGACCAGCAATTTACTTGAGAAATGGGCACATAAGCTCGAGAAAATTTTGAATGCAACTGACATTACACTCAAAACACTTCTCGATCAGCCACAAATAGCAAAGAAAAAATTACAACAATGGCTATGGATAAAAAATATAGAAAAACTAAAAGATCTCCCATCCACCTTGGATAAAAGTCAGTTAACAAACAAACTAAATAACGTGCCCAAATATTTGCAGAGATTCCCCTCGAGACACCATCGGAACGGCTTCTTGAAATTAAGATTAAATGCTATAAAAACAAATCAAATGCTCGTGGCACGTCACATGGTAAAAACACAAGATGACGCATGCAGATTTTGTAAGATACACACTGAAACACCTAAACATCTTATAACAGTATGCCCAGAGCTTAAGCTTAGGAGAAAACTCCATCTTGGGAAATTTGCGCCAAAAAATGATAACATGGACGATTGGTGGCAAAGAATATTAGGTGGAAGTTCGATACATCTAACTTGCTCGACAATAAACTTTCTAGATGATTGTTTGGCAAATGAAACTTAAACCTGGGTGACGAAGAGTGAAATGTAACAGCTGATTTCTTAAAAGATTTTAAACAAATGTAAAGGAAAATGTTGTGATAAAAGTTTGATTTAAAACTAAAAAAATTACAATAAAAAAAAAAAAAAAAAAGTTCAGAAACGAAACTGATACTGATTTTTTCTTTACCGAGGATTCCCAGCCTGACGACGGGGAATACTCATGAGCATGTGAATCCATGCCAGACCCATGCTGGAGAACTGTTCCTTTTTGCTGTGCAATTTCTGTGAGGTCATTTTGTTGGAGGCATATTTATTGTGTTTTGGTATATTCCACTATGTTGCATATGCTATGTAATTGGACTGTTAGTGTCTTACATACACAGTTTCACTTATTATTGAATGTAATTTATTTATGTGCTGCTTTTTGGACATGTTTAGTGTTTTTTTTGGATGAAATAACGATGTAAAATAGCCCTTGAGTTTTTGGATAGTGTTGATGTTGTCTGAGTCCGTCCGCGAACAGGCCCATGGTCCTGGGATATCACATCCACTAGTGCAGGTAGGGGGTTCTGTATGTTCTGTTATATGTATGTAAACTAAGGGCATCCTCGTA
Organism: Ambystoma mexicanum; assembly: GCF_040938575.1. Lineage (NCBI taxonomy): Eukaryota > Metazoa > Chordata > Amphibia > Caudata > Ambystomatidae > Ambystoma > Ambystoma mexicanum. The sequence goes on along the minus strand of NC_090928.1, from coordinate 644,763,544 downwards.
AACATTTATCAAATTCACATTATATATCCATATTCAGTATTTTGCTACAGGAACGTTATGGTTAAGTTGCGCTACTAAAAACCTATGAAATTCAGTGAAAAAAACATTGTTAAAGGGAAGTTATGGTTCCAAGTAAAACCAAAAACCCCCTGAAATTCGCCAGTTATGGTAAGCTAAGCAACCATAACTCGCGCCACCACCGTGCACTGCGAAGACTAACACCCATGAAATCACAAATGTCATTGATGACATCACTGATGACCTCACACGTGCATTTATTTTCCATGAAAAGTCTGTGCAAGGGATTCTTATTGTCATGTTAATAAAAAAGTGTCAAGGATCATTGGAATAAATATCATGCGGTACATAGTGTATTAAGGGATGCATTCATCCAAATAGCATTCTATTATGATTTTATTTTTCCAGTATACTAAGGTACATATGTAAAAACATAGGTATAGTGAGCAACAGACATGATTGAGGTGCAATATTAATAATCTTGCTATGTTAAATACAAAAATTATAAATGCTTTCTTATTAGAGTTCTGCATAGTGTAAACATTTAATAAGTACCTAATAAAAGCACTCAGTACATAATTGCATTATTACAAACACAACACATACAAATTTGAGTATATACAGGGAAAATGAAGTAAACAAAAAAACGGTATTACCAGACAATCTTCATACCTAAGTAATTATCTTCATGCACAGAAATGATTGCTCTACTTCACAGCTACTACTTCCCTATGTTTAACTATCACATAATGTGACTGGACCCTAAGGAAAGTAGTGTGAGTACAATGTGTACAAATATGAGCATATCCAGGAAAGGACAGTAATAAAAAAAACAGCAGAACTATAAGAAAGTGTTCATAACCTTGCTGATCATCTTCATACATAGAAAGCATTCCTCTTTTCCAAGTGGGTGTTTTCCCTATGTATAGGTTTCATATGCTGTGAGTGAACCCCAAGTGAATTACTGTAAGAACATATTTGAAGTATAAGTCTACAAATATAGTACTTTTTGATTTTTTTGTTCTTGACTGTTACTAGCCTAGGTATGTCAGTAAAGGAAAAAAGAGGGAGCCAGACATGTGATGTCATCAGTGATGTCATCAATGACATTTGTGATGTCGATCTTTTATCTCCTGAGTGTTAGTTTTAGCAGTGCACGGTGGTGGCGCTAGTAATGGTTGCTTAGCTTACCAGAACTGGCGAATTTCAGGGGGTTTTTGGTTTTACTTGGAACCATAACATCCCTTTAACACATTTATTTTCACTGAATATCTATATAGATAAAACACACTTAGCATGTCAGTATGTAGTCCGACTACTTCCGGTTTGCCACAGAGCGTAGGAACATTATGCGCATCTGTGGTGTCCCACAGGGGGAAGGAGAAACTCTACAGTGCCTTGAGCAGAAAGTGAAGTTACTGATTGGTGACGTCATGAGAAACTTTGAAGATGGAGACATCCTCTTCAACAAAATACAATGAGGAGGGGATCCTCCAAAAGGCCCCAGAACAGTGGTGGCTAAGTGCCACTTTTTTAGAGACAGTGTATCAATTCTGGATAACGCAACGAAGAAAGACACATTTGAATGGGGGTGGGTAATGTAACATTTTTCCTAGGTTTTTTCGTGTTCACCCTAGATCAGCAAAAGCAATGTAAACGTCTCACAGCTGGTTGCCATTGAAGGGAATAGGTTACAGATTGGCATACCTATTTGCTTTATCTTTGAGGCAAAAGGTGAATGATACATTGTGAGAGATGCAGACAGGTCCCCTGATATTTAAAGATCTTCAAGGAAGTGTGGTCCTTCCAGACAAAGAAGGCAAACAAATGGTCCAATAGAAATTTCAGAGAGCCTTTTCTCAAACAGGAGCGAGGAAAAAGATAATTGGAGCCAGGAAATTCCAGAAGATGAATTCTCCATTACCTAAGAAACTTTCCTAATCGCAGTCATCCCGGTAAGAATTCACTTTAAGACAAAAGAAAGTTAAGGGAGCTGTGATTCAGGCTAAGTTCTGCTCAGTGTTCATCTGATGGGGCAGAATGTCAGAGGGGGGGGGGGGGAGTTATTCGGCTAGAATTAACAAGATGATTGGAAAGTGTTGGAGGAATTCAGAAGGGGAGGTGGTTGAAGCGGTTAAAAGAGAATAGGGGAACGCAAATAGACAGTGTACATATCTGTAGGTTTGGGGCATCTCGTAGTTATCTATTGGTTAAGCCGAATGGCAATACAGTCTTGTTGTGAAATGTTGTGGAAGGGCGGGGGTGGGATTCAGCAGCAAATATGTTGTATGAAAAAGGAAATAGATTTGCTCGGAAAGGAAGGCGTGGAGACTTAGGACCAAGAAACAAAACGGTGGTAAAACAATGACAGACTGATGGTGACAAAAAGGGTTGCAACCTTAAACGGCCTGAACTCCTACCTTCCCCTCCCAAGAAATCCCTCTTGGCGAGGGTAATTGTAAAGCATTGTTTATCAAACTAGGAGAGGAACATAATCTAGTGGGAAGGGGTATAGGACAAGTATTTTGGGCCTCAGAATAAGAGAGAAACAAGGTGGAGTGGGTATTCTTCTGGCCAAATCTCGTAAGAGAATGGGAATTTAAATTAAGAAAGCCTTTGAAAGCAGGCTACTGATGGTAAAGGGATGTTTAGATGGACCCATTATTACTTTGATAGTTATGTATGTCCCCATCACAGGCCAAATTCGCTTTATCCACTCCACTTTTAAATTGATGGAAAAATGATCAGAAGGGAGTAGTATTTTGGGAGGGGGATTTATATTTAAATACTATCACTTGACTGGAAATACGGTTTAGCAAAAAGTGTAAAAAAAGAGCAAGTGCAGTTTAAGGAATGTTTGTGAAACAATTTGTAGTGTGATGTATGGAGAAGAATCCACCCAGAAGCTGGTGGACATTCATTTTTTACGGCGCCACATAACACCTTCAACAGGATTGACTATATACTGTTGGGGAAGGAGAACCAGCAACGGTTAGTAGATTTCGAGAATGGAAACTATTGCTTGGTCAGACCATGATATGGTGGTGGCGATATTAGAATTGGGACATTATCTGAAACTTAAGGGTAGATGGTGCTGTAATGACTCATCATATTCAGAGGATTCTTAGAGAAGGAAATTGAACATTTCTTGGAAACAAATGGTGCAAAAAAATCTTAGAAATAAGTAGGCGAAGGGGGCGCTGGTGCACTGTGGGTGAAATGACCACTCTGCACTAGAGCTCTGCAGCCCGTGATCTACAATGGATGCCTACCGCCCTTAAACTGCGAAATCTAGCTCCTGAAATCGGAGTATTGGCTGCCCGAGGTGGAGTGGGCCACCAAGAATAATTACATTTATTCGGTTTATGATTGTGATGGGAGCAGAGGGGCTGCCTGCCATGTTGTGCCTTGCCATAGTGATGTGGCCTTGACGGCATGCACGGATCCTAGTTGTCCAGATCCTCCCCGACAGCGATTAAATTAGAAGGGTTGGTGTGAGGGGAGGCTGACCCCGGATCCTGCACTGCTCAACCCAGTGAGTAGCTGGGAGGCAGGGATGCACAGCAGCGCCTGACACAGCCACCAGTGTGGAGTGGGGAACTGGAGGAGCGGAGCGGCCGCTCGGAGCACTGGGCCTCCGTCTGCTTGAGGGAGCGACATGGCCCGAGCTGGACCTCTCATTGCTCCTGCAACCTACCGGCTGCTCCTTCTGCCACAGAGTAGAGTTCAGCTCCTGCAACCCACCCAAGATACTATTGTCGGCCGGTGGCAGTTCTTACCTCGGCTTGTAGTCTCATAAGTATAAGATCACACCCTCATCTGATGGTGTCTTTGGTGAGGCCCCCAGTGCTATTGTGACTGCATAGGTGCTATCGTTTTATACTGGCGCCCTGGAGTTCTGAGCTGTACGGATCCGTTTTCATCACCAGGCGGCCGCAGATTGTTTGAAATCTTTTTTGCCCCTCTATACCCCCCAAGGGTGATACATTTGATTGTTGGAGTGTCTGATGCGAAAGCCCTGTCCCTGTTGATAGTTGTGAAGGACACCTTAACTTTGTGGTGTCATGCGGACTGCTTTGGACCTGATCCCTAAATGGACGCTGTTCATACCCTGCCTCAGCTAGGTGGATGTTCAGGAGTGGCAGTTTGGGTGCAACGCAGCGCAGTATTGTTGGGGCGCACAATACAGAATGACAAAGGTGGATGGAAAAAGGTAGAGCAGTATGGACGCCTATGCAAAAACTACACTGAAGACCCATAATAAGGCCATTAACAATGTTGAGGCCACGCTACCTGCAGCCCCAGAGGAGCCGACAGAGTTCTGAAAATAATGGCGCATATGCAGGAGGGCTTCTCTGCAGTAAACGGCAAACTGGAATATATCATCAGCAATATCAACTCCATCAGGTCTAGACTTGAAAGCTGAAGAGAGACTTTCAGAAGCGGGAACAAGAGTGGGTGTTGTGCTTTCTAAGCAGGTGCAATCAGTCACCAAGAAATGTGAAGAGTTGGAGTCTAGGTCACATTGCAACAATATCAGGATCAATGGTGTTCCCGAAAATAACATCAAGGGGATTATGCAAGCATTTGTTGAGGAAACCCTCCTCTCCCTGCTGGATAACCCCGAACTCTCGTCCCAGTTTGCAGTGGAGCGGGCTCTCAGGTCGCTAGCCCAGAGACCTTGACCAGAGATTCCATCTTGCATGCTGCTAGGGAAAAGGGCGACCATGTTAAGATCCAGCAAACTACATATCTGCCCAGATTTTTCCATGGGTGTGCAGCAGGAGCAGAGAACATTCATGCTTCCGTGAAACACTTTGTCTATAAGTGCATTATAAAGGCCCAATAAAATAAATGAATAAATTCATAGGGGTGAAGAAAATGCTACGCACGAGGGGGTTAAGATACCCAATATGGTATCCGGCAAAGCTCAGAAATGAACTTCCAAACAAAATATATTTCTTTACACTGCTTGGAGAAGCTCTACAAGTCATCAAAGCAAACACTGCTGCCCCTGAGAAATTAACCCCTCCCCTTCAGGACTTCTACCTAAAATCGTGGCAATAATAGTGCTTGTTTCTGCCGTAGTTATGAGATAAGATATTATGGTTTGATGCTGATTCGGGAGACATCCAGAATGGAATTCTTTAGTAGAGTGGGGCGCATTTATTGTTACAGGATGTTATTTCTGATTTCCAATAGTCTGTTAAGGTCCAGGCTTTGTCCTTGGTGTCAGCTACCGTCATGCATAGATGCAAGTTTAGAGGGGTTGTTATGGTTGGGGAGTACCCTGCCACAGTTTTGAGGGTGGCGAGGGTGGGGTAGTTGGTTAAAAAAACACACACTTGACTATTATTGTATGCAAGTGCAGGATATAGAATGCTCATATGTGACATATTATGCAGCAATCCTTGGGAAGTGAAGATACTGCTGAAATCATGCTCCAGGTACTTGGGATGGGGATGGCTGAGATAACCTGTATCAGTTAGATTGTCAGAGGGCTGGGCAATCCTATTAAGAGGCGACGGGCACTTCTCTGTGCTGAAAGATATGGGGTGAAAATGTTGCTCCTTCAGGAGACGCCTATGGTTGCAGCACACAATGATGAATTCACACAGAGCTGGGGCAAAAATAGCTATTACACTTCATGTTCCTCCCAGTCAAGAGGGGCCTTGACATTGGTGCTCAGGTATCTCCCATTCCACCATAGAAAGGTACCTGTGGATCCACAGGGAAGATAAGTGATAGTCTTTGGTGCAATGACAGGCAAGGATGTTCTTTTAGTTAATATATATGGTCCTAAATTAGACAATCCCCAATTTTATGTGAATGTTACCAGTGGTACCTGTGACATGGGGAGGGAGGAGGCGATTTCAACACTATCATAGATATTGTATTAGAATGCTCCACTACTAAGGATTAGGAGCGTCGCCAAGGCCGCCTCTCGGGCACTGCGGGAAGGGATGTATAGTTTTGAGTTGCTAGTTGTCTGGAGATTGTTACATCTCCATGATTATGCATATACATTTTATTCTTCAGTGCTTAATTCCTTCTCCAGAATAGATTTATGGTTGGTCTCGACTGTTCTAATGAACAGAGTATCTACTGCCCAGATTCTCCCCAGAACCTACTCTGATCATTCACCCATCCTTATCACTTTGAATCTTCCCGGTTTCCCTGAGCAGTTCTGCGAGATGGAAGTTTAAGTCACAGGTGCTGCAAGATGTGGCATTTGAATCCAACATCTGAAATCATATACCTTTTTATTTTTATTCAAACGAGGGCTCAGTAGTTACAATGAGCACACTATGGCAGACGTTCAAAGTATACATGAGAGGTGTCACTGTGTCTGCAGAGTTTGGGGTGTTCAAAGTGATTAGAAGAGCGATGAAGACCTACGCTGGTTGGAGCAAGGTCAGGCAATTAACCCTCCCACAACTATGTAGGCACAGGTCATCAAAGCAGCAGTTATGTGGAAAGGGAGTTAACATTTGTTAGTGCACCAGCGGCAGCAAGAAGATATGGGGAGGGCGAGAGACCAGGGAGACTGCTGGCGCCTGTGATACAACATTCCGGAGGGATTTAGGTGCAGATTCTCTAGTACACACAAGTGCTGATATTAATGGGCTGTTTTAGACCTTTTACTTTAAATTATGCAAGTGCAAGGACATGTGCTTTGTGGTGGATATTAAAGCGTTATTAATGTCCTTCCTCTTAAGCAGCTGTCTAAGGATGCTAGTGCCCAATTATTTCTCCCAAACACTTAAGGAGATCATCCAAGCCATTGAGGACTTACCTACAAGGAAGACGAGGGGCTCCGATGGGCTGACAGCTGAATTTTATTCAGCCTTCTAACTATATTTAAGCCCTAGTGAACCATCTCCTACCAGCGATGATTATGACTGTCCTCTTGAAACCTAATAAACCAGCAGAATATTGTGGTTCGCATAGACCACTAACGCTGATAAATTTGGATACCAAAATATTTGCAAAGATTGTCGCCGACGGACTTACGCCTCTGATGTCCCACATGATACATCTGGATCAGTCACGGTTTATTTTTGAGCACTCTATTGCTATTAATCTACGCCTTTTTAATTTAATGACACAAATAGAGCAGAAAGACCAAATGTTTGCTGTCATGCTTGATATACAAAATGCTGTTGACACAATGTCACAGCAATACCCGATTGCAGTCCTTGAGAAATGCAAATTTCATCCGAGTTTCATCTCATATGTTCAGCTGCTTTATATTGTCCCCGTTGCCAGAGTTTGCACCTATAATACCCTATCAGCACTCTTCTGAGTAGAGAGAGACAGCTGACAGCGGTGCCCTTGTCCTCTCTGTTTAGAATTGCTATAGATTCTATAGCAGATCTTATCAGACATCAGCATTTTCATTGGGGAATCCGGATAGTGGGTTGCCCAGATATCATATCATATATCTCTATATGCAGACAATGCAATATTATATGTTGGAGATCCACAGATTAACCTGAGCCTGATTATGTATTATGTCATTGGATATGACTATATGTGAACTGTAGGAAGTCTGAGATCTTCCCCTGACAGATGCAACTTCCAAACCACTAGACCTACACGGCTTTACATGGACCCCACAACAACACATGCACAGTGTTTGGGGGATACAAATATCGAGGGAGGCCAAGACACTACACAATCGTAACTACAGTGGCTATATGCCCTATTTAAAGATCAAGCTCTGGCAATGGGCACAGCTGTCGTTGTCCATCGCAGCCAGAATCTCTTTGCCCAACATGGTTGTTCTTCCAAAGTTACTCTGTCTTTCAGAATGTGCCTACATGGCTGGGCTCTCTATTTTTTTTTTTAAAGGACTGAATGTAGACATTTTGAAATGTATATGGCATTCTGGGGTGGTGCGTCTATGTGGGCCTCTCTTACTAAACCTTATAAGAGAGGTGGGTTTGCTGCACCAGATTTCAGACTGTACTGACTGGTGGCACAGTGCCAGTATGTACTTTTTCACCGACGACCGCACATGTCCACATGTCAAAATTGAGAGGCATGCCGTTGGGGGCTATGACATCGGATTCCTGGCAATCTTCTGTGGCTACACAGATGTTTATTTGAACCGACGAGTGTGACGATTCTGGCATAACACAGACTATGGAGATTGCTGGGGGTATCCCATCCATATCATAAAGGTGTTCCGCTTTGGAAATGTACGTGCCTTTCCCCCACCTCTGACACAGCTATTGGCCAAACCTGGAGGGATTGTGGATTTCAAGCTCTAGGGGATATGTATGTAAATGTTAACTTCGAGGGGATTGTGTCCTCCGACGTATTCCACATCTATGACAGGTAATGACCAAAGCTATGCTGCTTCGGAAAATTTCGGCAGAGGGCGTCCTACATCGATGACGTCGATCCGTTGTCCCTCGAGGGCCTCCGTAGAGCATCGACGTCACCGGATGTTCTATATAAGACGCACTGTACCTGTAGCCTCAGTTCTGTTTTTTCTGCAAACGTGTTTGCTTCGGAATCTCGTCGCGCTCGATTCTTCTCTTCGATAGCGATGTCTTCTTCTTCTATTACCCCGAAGTCGGGCTTTAAAAAATGTCGGGACTGCGGTTCGAATATGTCCATCACGGACCCGCACGACATCTGCCTCTGGTGCCTTGGCGAAATCCATGCCACCGATGACTGTGATGATTGCCAGTCCCTGACGTGGACCCCACAACACATGCACAGGCCTTGGGGGAACGTAAGAAGAAATTAAAGGTAGTTAGGGTGTCTAAGCCCCATAAATCGAAGTCCGATGGCTTTCGACCGATGACTCAAGGGGCGACTCTCCGCGTCGGCGAAAATCCAGGGGGTCTCGGTCTCGGAGTGGTCCCCGCCATACCTCTGCCTCTTCGAGGCACTCTACGAAGTGCCGTCACCGGTCGCCTTCCCCGTCCTTGTCGAAGGACTCCGCCGGACGGTTGACTTGTCCTACCAAGTCTTCATCACTGGCCGAATGGGATGCATTCCCGCCAGCAGATGACGATTTTCGAATCCCAAGGCAAAGTTCTGGCCGCGCCATCGAAAGAAGCCGGCAGGGAACGGGCTCGGTCCACAACTCGCATGCCTTTCGGCACGGGTGGTTGGTGTGATTGATCATCGGGAGCCGTCGAGGTCCCGCTCGGACAAGGGAGATCACCATAGCCATGCCAGAACCATGTCCCGGTCCTCGACGCCATCGAGACCAACGGAACCTGTGAAGCCTTCGAGGAAGGTGTCGATGCCATTGGCGCCGTGTCCGTCGAAGGAAGCTCTCGGGGCTCCGTCCTCGAAGCAGTCGTCAACGCCATCGGTGCCATGTCCGTCGAGGGACATTCTCAGGGCTCTTCCTCGGGACAACTTCCTCGAAGAAGTTGTCGACGCCGTCAGCGCCTCGGTCGACACCGATTCCCTTGGTGCCTTTGATGCTGTTTGTGGAGGATTTGCCGGAGGTACCCTGCAGGGCTGTGACAACTCTGAGGAAGGCTCTGAGTAAGTCTGTGAGGCCTGTTTTTGAGCCCTACTCTGTTCCTCCTCCCAGATTGGATTTGGATTATATTTCGGAGGTGAAGGAAGGGTCTGATGAGGAGATGGTTGTGCCTCCTGATGTAGAGACAAAAACGAGGATCCAAAGTTAGGAGCCCTCACGTCCCCTGCACTCTGTCATAAATCCATCAAAAGATGGTTCAGCAAGTTTGGTTGTGTTAGTTATAGTTAAACATTAGTCTTCAGAATAAGTTGATAATAAAGATAAACATTAAGTGATTTTGGTAAAAAAAACAAGAGGTTTTAATTGTAGTCACAATTAGTTCACCATAAAGACTTAAAGTGAAAAAGCCCAAATAACTGTCAATAAAATAACATGAAATCAGTGGGAAATGATAGCCATGTATACAATTTGTGGCTGACGCGTTTCGGGATACACATCCCTTCTTCTTGAGCCTAGTAGATTTAGACTGCAAAACATAAATAAACATAAAGAGCAGCCACAAATTGTATACATGGACTATTATTTCCCACTGATTTCATGTTATTTTGTTGACAGTTATTTTGGCTTTTTCACTTTAAGTCTTTATGGTGAACTAATTGTGACTACAATTTAAACCTCTTTTGTTTTTTTTTACCAAAATCACTTAATGTTTATCTTTATTATCAACTTATTCTGAAGACTAATGTTTCATTATAACTAACACAACCAAACTTGCTGAACCATCTTTTGATGGATTTATGACAGAGTGCAGGGGACGGGTGGGCTCCTAACTTTGGATCCTCGTTTTTGTCTCTACATATACTGTTGCAGTGATCCTGTGCCAGGTTCACGTTTCCTCCCCCGCACCTCAGAAAGTATTTATATTACTACACACTATTGATCAAATTAATTTCTAACTATATAATACTAGGGAGTGCTTCTACTGATCTCCCCCCTTTTTCACTGTGCCTCCTGATGTCCCTGATGACCTTTTGTCTGGGCACAGTCAGATGGAGGAACTCCGTCAGTCCTTCCATGACGCCAGTGGTCTTGACACCTCTCCGGAGGTGGAGTTTCGCATGCCTGGGACGCATGCCGAATCCTCCTATAGGCCTTTCATGTCAAGAGTGACTCCATACTTGGGGTGGTCTGCTCCACCTGTTGATTTTGATCAGGACATCCTGGACCAAGGTCCACCCACTGACCCTGTGTTGCCTTTCACATGGCTTTGTAAAGAAGGGTGGCAGCGGCTTGGACTGCTCCGGAGAGTCTCCCGGCAGTGAATAAGTTGCTTCCGTAAAAATACAGCCCAGCCAGTAGTGACCCCTGCTACTCGTCGACGCACCCTACTCCGGAGAGTTTGGTGGTGCAGGCGGCTATAGCCCACGCGAAGCAGGCTGCGCACCCTACCATCCCTCCTGATAGGGACGATAAGCGCTTTGATGGTTGGGCGAAGAAGGTATTTTCATCTGGGGGTATGGCTTTGAAGGCAGCCAACTCTTGTTTGTGCCATTGCGAGATTCACTCGCACGCTGTGGATTTGTGCATCTTTGGTGGCTGAGCATATTCCCGAAGGGGAGGAACAGGATGGTTTTCTAGCCCTCGTGCAAGACGGCAAGGATGCCATGTGTGAATCCGTTCAGTCGGGTTTGGACACAGCAGTCTGTGTCAGCCGGTCCATGGCTGCGAGCACCGTGCTACGCAAGTTTGCGTGGTTGCGGAAGTCGGGGTTTGCTCCTGATGTGCAATCTCTGCTTCTCAACATGCCCTTTGATGGTGTCCATCTGTTTGGCAGCAAGGCTGACGAGAGCCTTGAGAGGTTGCAGACCTCCAAAGCTGCAGCAAAGTCTTTGAGCGCTATAGTACGTCAACCTGCCCCTTTTCGTCCAAGGGGACAGCAATGGAGGGGAGGTTCCTTTTGGTACTACTCTTCCTTTGGTAGATCGAGAGGTGCTGCCAGTCAAAGGTGCCACCGTAGGAGTACCAGAGGTGGAAAGCAAGGTACTAGAGGTGCCAAAGCCGCTTGGGCAGTTGCCTCTTTGCTCTCAGGCACTGCCGCAGCCGCGTCCGCTGAATCATGAGGCCATGTCCCATGGTTCACCGGTTGGGGGCAGACTTGTGCAGCATCTTGGAGAATGGCAAGCCATTACTTCAGATGTGTGGGTTCTGGAGATCATAACCCACGGCTACTGTCTTCCCTTCCGGCAGAGGCCTCATGACAATCCACCTTGGAAGCTCTCTTTGAAGCGTCCGGATCCGCTCCTTGCGCAGGAAATCCTACCCCTGTTGGAGAAAGGCACCATAGAACTGGTGCCTGTAGCAGAGAGGAACAAGGGATGGTATTCCCCTTATTTTTTGATCCCGAAAAAAGACGGGGGATTGAGACCCATCATGAACTTGCGTTGGCTGAACAAGCTCCTCAGGAAGGACAAGTTCAAGATGGTAACTCTTTCTCAAGTCCTCTAGGCCCTTCAATTTCAGGATTGGTTGTGTCTCTCTACCTCAAGGATGCTTACTTTCATGTGCCGATTCATCTCAAGCAGAGGAAGTACGTGAGGTTTGCGGTTGGCGATTCGCATTTTCAGTTTCGGGTCCTGCCGTTCGGATTGACCTCCTCCCGAGGGTCTTCACCAAGCTGATGGTGGTGGTGGCAGCATATCTCGGGAAAGGGGGGATTCACGTCTACCCCTACCTGGACGATTGGTTGATCAGGGCGCGCTCTCCCCAGCAAGCCTTAGATCATCTGTCCATCATCTGCCACGCCCTTCACAAGCTGGGCTTCTCCCTCAATTTAAAAGTCCCATTTGACACCTACCCAGCGGCTCCAATACATCGGAGCAGTGCTCGACACATCCCTGGGGCATTTTTCACGTCCCCAGGTGAGGGCTCATCACATTCTGTAGATGGTGGACAAATTTCAACGTGCCCAGAGTCTCCCGGCGTTCGAGTTCTTGAGGTTGCTCAGCCTCATGGCATTATGCATTTTCCTGGTGCTAGAGGCCAGGCTGCGGATGAGATCTCTGCAGTGGGCTCTCAAGATGCAGTGTTCGCTGTTCCCCGGCAGGATGTCGGATCCCGTTCAGATTCCGCCCTCGTTTGCACAGGATCTTCTTTGGTGGGCTGTCGAAGGCAATCTGATGAAGGGAGCTCCATTTTGGCAACCTTGGCCGGAGGTGACGATCGTGACGGATGCATCCCTCACGGGTTGGCGAGCTCATGCCAACAAATTGACAGCCAGCGGCCGTTGGTCTCCGTCAGAGTCCAGACTCCACATCAATCTGTTAGAGCTGCGGGTGTCAGGCTAGCCCTGAAGGCTTTTCTGCCATCTGTGCGGGGGAAGAATGTCCTGATTATGACGGACGATACAGTGGCCATGCACTACCTCAACAAAAAAAGGCGGGCAGGGTCACTCCCATTGTACAGGGAGGCGGTGCAGCTCTGGTTCTGGGCCATCCAGCAGGAAATTCCGATCTCGGCAGTTCATCTGGCCGGAGACGAAAACGCAGCGGTGGACGCTCTGAGCAGGCAGAGCACGGCCTCTCACGAGTGGGAGCTGGCTCAGGAAGTTCTGTTGGAGATCTTCGCCCTTTGGGGAACCCCACAAGTGGATCTCTTCGCTAGCAGTGTCAACTGGAAGTGCGAAAGATTCTGCTTGCAGGAATTTCCTCAAAGAGGAGCCTTATGGTACGCGTTTGTAGTGGAGTGTTCCTTCCCACTGCTGTACGCGTTTCCTCCAGTCCCCGTCATTCCGCAAGTGTTGCAGAGGTTACAGAGGTTTGGTTCCTGGATGATCCTCATTGCTCCTGCATGGGCCAGGTGAGCATGGTACCCGGACCTTCTAGACAAGTCCATCTGCCCTCCACGCCGTCTTCCCTACCGAGACGATCTGCTCTCATGGGAGGGGGGTTGGGTTCTCCATGCGGAGATCAAGTCTCTCAGCCTTCATGCTTGGTATCTGAAAGGTTGAGGTATAAGGATTGGGACCTCCCGGAAGATGTGATAGAGGTGTTGCTTTTGGCCAGAAGGCCCGCAACAAAATCCCTGTACCGTTGCCGTTGGAGAAAGTTCTGTGACTGGTGCAGGGTACAGAATGTGGATCCTTTCCAATGTTCCATTCCTTTGGTTTGGTCTTTTTTTGCTTTCTTTAGCCACAAGGGCCTGCAAGTGGGTACCATTAATGGTTACCTGGTGGCGCTGTCCATATTTAAGCGCTCGTCTGAGGAATGTTCTTATTTTAAGAACCCTTTGAATTCTCAGTTTTTAAAAGGGCTAACTAATGTGTTTCCACCGTCGCCTTTCCAGTTTCCGGGATCCAATTTGAATTTGGTTTTAATGTTCCTAATGGGAGCTTCGTTTGAGCCCTTACATTCTTGTCCGTTGCGACTGTTGTCCTTTAAAACTGTATTTTTAGTTGCGGTTACTTTCGCACACAGAGTGAGTGAGTTGCAGGCACTTTCCGCCAAGCCACCCTTTACTGTGTTCCATAAGGACAGGGTTGTCCGGTGGGTGCGGCCTTCTTTTCTTCCGAAGGTTGTGTCGGAATTCCATTTGAGCCAGAAGGTGATCCTTCTGGCGTTTTATCCGCCTCCACATCCTGGTAAGGAAGAGGAGAGGCTCCATAGGTTGGATCCTAGAAGAGCTTTGAGTTTCTATCTCTCACGGCTGTCCCAGGTCAGAGTGGACAATCAGCTCTTTGTTGGTTAAGCTGGAAGGCGCTTGGGTCAGGCTGTTTCCAAACAGACCTTGTCTAGATGGATCATTTTGACGATATCTGAGTGTTACCGTTTGGCGGGAAAGGACCCTCCAGTAGGCTTACCGGCTCACTCTACTAGGAGTGTGGCTGCCTCCACTGCTCTACAGAGGGGTGTTCCGATTCGCAATATTTGCAAAGCAGCCAAATGGGCCTCTGCCCATACTTTTGTGAGATACTATTCCTTGGACTCCATCCATGGCCAGGATTTGGCCTATGGTAAGGCAGTCCTTTATTCAGTAATTTGATTGGGCAGTTTAAAATTATAAATTGTAAATTATTTTCCCACCTCCGTATGTTGGTACTGCTTGGGGAGTCTGTCATAGATGTGGAATACGTCGGAGGACACAATCCCCTCGAAGAACAAGTTACTTAACTTATCTGGTAACGTTCTTTCGATGGGATGTTCCTCCGACTTATTCCACATCGAACCCTCCCAGCCTTCTCCTCTTCAGAATTTCTTATGTGATTGCAGCTTATGTTTCCGCAAGGTTTCTGCAGTCATACTGGCAGTAGATTGGTGCCACACCTTCTGGGAAAAAACTACAACTGAGGCTACGGGTGCTGTGCGTCCTATATATAACATCCAGTGATGTCGACTCTTGAGGGACAACGGATCGACGCAGGACGCCCACTGCCGAAATTTTCCGAAGCAGCACAGCTGTGGTCATTACATGTCATAGATGTGGAATACATCGGAGGAACATCCCATCGAAAGATCGTTGCCAGATAATGTAAGTAACTTGTTCTTTATTGATATAGGCAATATTCCGGTTAACCCTCGGCACAAGGCCACATTTTGGTTGCAATATTATGAATGCAGGAGGCTGTCCTTATACCAGCTGGCACTTGGTCTTTGGTGAAAATGCCAGGGCCCATAAAAACTGCTCAATTTATGTTTATTACTTACGAAAAGATGTATATTACACAGCTGAATGAATCCCAAACCTCCATTTAGAGAACAATGGATATGAGAGACTACCTGGGCAAATGAGGAAGAACTATGGTCTGCCCTGCATCCCGCTACTACCCGCCCAAAGGACATTTGGGGTCCATTTAGAGCAGGGGTGCACAACTGATTTTGACAGAGGGCCGAAAGTACCTTACATGAGGACTATAGTGGGCCGAAAAGTAAAAGTGGGCGGTGCGGTAGGCGGGACATGTCAGGAGGCTTTTTCAACCCCCAATTTGTATTAAACACATGGAAAAAGAATGTTTTTGAGGGGTAACGATTTTTATTGCATTTCAAACTTTTATTTTGTACTATACATTTTCCATTGTTATCATTTATTTCGATTTAGTTATTGTATATCGTCTGTTTAATTAAATTATATATATTTTATTGACCCTTGATTGGACATTCCGTTATTTTGGAGTGCTATAGTTTTCTGTTTGGGTTGCCCAAGAGGAGTATGGCCTTCGTTGAGTCAGGTTTCCTCAATAAAGCAAAGGATGTAGATCTCCTAACTGTGCCTGTTTTAGCTTTATTATTGAGTTCACTCTTGGAGTGCAACACTATGCCCCATGGCTCCCAGCCCCAACCTAACACTATGCCCCATGGCTCCCACCCCCATCCAAACACTATGACCCCTGTCCCTCACCCCCCAAGCAAACACTATGCCCCCTGTCCCTCACCCCCCAAGCAAACACTATGCCCTTTTCCCCCTCTCCCCCAACCAAACACTATGCCCCATGGCTCCCACCCCCAACCAAACACTATGCCCCATGGCCCCCTCACCCTCAACCAAACACTATGCCCCATAACTCCCACCCCCAAGCAAATACTATGCCCCCTGTCCCTCACCCCCCCAAGCAAACACTATGCCCCCTGTCCCTCACCCCCCCCCAAGCAAACACTATGCCCCATGGCCCCCTCTCCCCCAACCAAACACTATGCCCCATGGCCCCCTCTCCCCCAACCAAACACTATGCCCCATGGCTCCCACCCCTAACCAAACACTATGCCCCATGGCCCCCACGCCTCAAGAAAACACTATGCCCCCTGTCCCTCACCCCCAACCAAACACTATGCCCCATGGCCCCCTCACCCCCAACCAAACACTATGCCCCCTGTCCCTCACCCCCAACCAAACACTACGCCCCATGGCCCACTCACCCTCAACCAAACACTATGCCCCATAACTCCCACCCCCAACCAAACACTATGCCCCCTGTCCCTCACCCCCCAAGCAAACACTATGCCACCTGTTCCTCACCCCCAACCAAACACTATGCCCCCTGTCCCTCACCCCCAACCAAACACTATGCCCCATGGCCCCCTCACCCCAAAACAAACACTATGCCCCATGGCTCCCACCCCCAACCAATCTCTATGCCCCATGGCTCCCACCCCCAACCAAACACTATGCCCCCTGTCCCTCACCCCCCAAGCAAACACTATGCCCCCTGTCCCTCACCCCCCAAGCAAACACTATGCCCCCTGTCCCTCACCCCCAACCAAACACTATGCCCCATGGCCCCCTCACCCCAAACCAAACACTATGCCCCCTGTCCCTCACCCCCAACCAAACACTATGCCCCATGGCCCCCTCACCGCCAACCAAACAATATGCCCCATGGCTCCCACCCCCAACCAAACACTATGCCCCATGGCTCCCCTCACCCCCAACCAAACACTATGCCCCAAACACACACTCACGCATGCACCCATACAGACCCGAACCCCCCAACTCAGCACACAAACTCGGAAGCATGCACCCATACATGCATCTCAACATATACAACGCAAACACTCAAAAACAAACATTCATGCACATCCGACACGCCCCCCAGCCCCCATCTCAACATACACAACACACTCAAAAACAAACATTCATACACATCCGACACACCCCCCCACCCCCATCTCAACATAAACACAAACACTCAAAAACAAACATTCATACACATCCGACACCCCCCACCCCCATCTCAACATACACAACACAAACACTCAAAAACAAACATTCATACACATCCGACACGCCCCCCACCCCTATCTCAACATACACAACACAAACACTCAAAAACAAACATTCATACACATCCGACACCCCCCCAACCCCCATCTCACGATTTGATTATATGTGAACTGTAGAAAGTCTGAGATCTTCCCCTGACAGATGCAACTTCCAAACCACTAGACCTACATGGCTTTACATGGACCTCACAACAACACATGCACAGTGTTTGGGGGATACAAATATCGAGGGAGGCCAAGACACTACACAATCATAACTACACTGGCTATATGCCCTATTTAAAGATCAAGCTCTGGCAATGGGCACAGCTGTCGTCGTCCATCGCAGCCAGAATCTCTTTGCCCAACATGGTTGTTCTTCCAAAGTTACTCTTTCAGAATGTGCCTACATGGCCGGGCTCTCTATTTTTTTTTTTAAAGGACTGAATGTAGACATTTTGAAATGTATATGGCATTCTGGGGTGGTGCGTCTATGTGGGCTTCTCTTACTAAACCTTATAAGAGAGGTGGGTTTGCTGCACCAGATTTCAGACTGTACTGACTGGTGGCACAGTGCCAGTATGTACTTTTTCACCGACGACCGCACATGTCCACATGTCAAAATTGAGAGGCATGCCGTTGGGGGCTATGACATCGGATTCCTGGCAATCTTCTGTGGCTACACAGATGTTTATTTGAACCGACGAGTGTGACGATTCTGGCATAGCACAGACTATGGAGATTGCTGGGGGTATCCCATCCATATCATAAAGGTGTTCCGCTTTGGAAATGTACGTGCCTTTCCCCCACCTCTGACACAGCTATTGGCCAAACCTGGAGGGATTGTGGATTTCAAGCTCTAGGGGATATGTATGTAAATGTTAACTTCGAGGGGATTGTGTCCTCCGATGTATTCCACATCTATGACAGGTAATGACCAAAGCTATGCTGCTTCGGAAAATTTCGGCAGAGGTCGTCCTGCATCGATGACGTCGATCTGTTGTCCCTCGAGGGCCTCCGTAGAGCATCGACGTCACCGGATGTTCTATATAAGACGCACTGTGCCTGTAGCCTCAGTTCTGTTTTTTCCGCAAACGTGTTTGCTTCGGAATCTCGGCGCGCTCGATTCTTCTCTTCGATAGTGATGTCTTCTTCTTCTACTACCCCGAAGTCGGGCTTTAAAAAATGTCGGGACTGCGGTTCGAATATGTCCATCACGGACCCGCACGACATCTGCCTCTGGTGCCTTGGCGAAATCCATGCCACCGATGACTGCGATGATTGCCAGTCCCTGACGTGGACCCCACAACACATGCACAGGCCTTGGGGGAACGTAAGAAGAAATTAAAGGTAGTTAGGGTGTCTAAGCCCCATAAATCGAAGTCCGATGGCTTTCGACCGATGACTCAAGGGGCGACTCTCCACGTCGGCGAAAATCCAGGGGGTCTCGGTCTCGGAGTGGTTCCCACCATACCTCTTCGAGGCACTCTACGAAGCGCCGTCACCGGTCGACTTCCCCGTCCTTGTCGGAGGACTCCGCCGGACGGTTGACCTGTCCTACCAAGTCTTCGTCACTGGCCGAATGGGATGCATTCCCGCCAGCAGATGACGATTTTCGAATCCCAAGGCAAAGTTCTGGCCGCGCCATCGAAAGAAGCCGGCAGGGAACGGGCTCGGTCCACAACTCGCATGCCTTTGGGCTCGGGCGGTTGGTGTGATTGATCATCGGGAGCCGTCGAGGTCCCGCTTGGACAAGGGAGATCACCATAGCCGTGCCAGATCCAGGTCCCGGTCCTCGACGCCATCGAGACCATCGGAACCTGTGAAGCCTTCGAGGAAGGTGTCGATGCCATTGGCGCCGTGTCCGTCGAAGGAAGCTCTCGGGGCTCCGTCCTCGAAGCAGTCGTCAACGCCATCGGTGCCATGTCCGTCGAGGGACATTCTCAGGGCTCTGTCCTCGAAGAAGTTGTCGACGCCGTCAGCGCCTCGGTCGATACCGATTCCCTTGGTGCCTTTGATGCTGTTTGTGGAGGATTTGCCGGAGGTACCCTGCAGGGCTGTGACAACTCTGAGGAAACAAACATTCATACACATCCGACACGCCCCCCACCCCCATCTCAACATACACAACACAAACACTCAAAAACAAACATTTATACACATCTGACACGCCCCCCCCACCCCAATTTGTGGCTGACGCGTTTCGGGATACACATCCCTTCTTCTTGAGCCTAGTAGATTTAGACTGCAAAACATAAATAAACATAAAGAGCAGCCACAAATTGTATACATGGACTAACATTTCCCACTGATTTCATGTTATTTTGTTGACAGTTATTTTGGCTTTTTCACTTTAAGTCTTTATGGTGAACTAATTGTGACTACAATTTAAACCTCTTTTGTTTTTTTTTACCAAAATCACTTAATGTTTATCTTCATTATCAACTTATTCTGAAGACTAATGTTTCATTATAACTAACACAACCAAACTTGCTGAACCATCTTTTGATGGATTTATGACAGAGTGCAGGGGACGGGAGGGCTCCTAACTTTGGATCCTCGTTTTTGTCTCTACATATACTGTTGCAGTGATCCTGTGCCAGGTTCACGTTTCCTCCCCCGCACCTCAAAGTATTTATATTACTACACACTATTGATCAAATTAATTTCTAACTATATAATACTAGGGAGTGCTTCTACTGATCTCCCCCCTTTTTCACTGTGCCTCCTGATGTCCCTGATGACCTTTTGTCTGGGCACAGTCAGATGGAGGAACTCCGTCAGTCCTTGCATGACGCCAGTGGTCTTGACACCTCTCCGGAGGTGGAGTTTGGCATGCCTGGGACGCATGCCGAATCCTCCTATAGGCGTTTCATGTCAAGAGTGACTGAATACTTGGGGTGGTCTGCTCCACCTGTTGATTTTGATCAGGACATCCTGGACCAAGGTCCACCCACTGACCCTGTGTTGCCTTTCACATGGCTTTGCAAAGAAGGGTGGCAGCGGCTTGGACTGCTCCTGAGAGTCTCCCGGCGGTGAATAAGTTGCTTCTGTAAAAATACCGCCCAGCCAGTAGTGACCCCTGCTACTCGTCGACGCACCCTACTCCGGAGAGTTTGGTGGTGCAGGCGGCTATAGCCCACGCGAAGCAGGCTGCGCACCCTACCATCCCTCCTGATAGGGACGATAAGCGCTTTGATCGTTGGGCGAAGAAGGTATTTTCATCTGGGGGTATGGCTTTGAAGGCAGCCAACTCTTGTTTGTGCCATTGCGAGATTCACTCGCACGCTGTGGATTTGTGCATCTTTGGTGGCTGAGCATATTCCCGAAGGAGAGGAACAGGATGGTTTTCTAGCCCTCGTGCAAGACGGCAAGGATGCCATGTGTGAATCCGTTCAGTCGGGTTTGGACACAGCAGTCTGTGTCAGCCGGTCCATGGCTGCGAGCACCATGATACGCAAGTTTGCGTGGTTGCGGAAGTCGGGGTTTGCTCCTGATGTGCAATCTCTGCTTCTCAACATGCCCTTTGATGGTGTCCATCTGTTTGGCAGCAAGGCTGACGAGAGCCTTGAGAGGTTGCAGACCTCCAAAGCTGCAGCAAAGTCTTTGAGCGCTATAGTACGTCAACCTGCCCCTTTTCGTCCAAGGGGACAGCAATGGAGGGGAGGTTCCTTTTGGTACTACTCTTCCTTTGGTAGATCGAGAGGTGCTGCCAGTCAAAGGGGCCACCGTAGGAGTACCAGAGGTGGAAAGCAAGGTACTAGAGGTGCCAAAGCCGCTTGGGCAGTTGCCTCTTTGCTCTCAGGCACTGCCGCAGCCGCGTCCGCTGAATCATGAGGCCATGTCCCATGGTTCACCGGTTGGGGGCAGACTTGTGCAGCATCTTGGAGAATGGCAAGCCATTACTTCAGATGTGTGGGTTCTGGAGATCATAACCCACGGCTACTGTCTTCCCTTCCGGCAGAGGCCTCATGACAATCCACCTTGGAAGCTCTCTTTGAAGCGTCCGGATCCGCTCCTTGCGCAGGAAATCCTACCCCTGTTGGAGAAAGGCACCATAGAACTGGTGCCTGTAGCAGAGAGGAACAAGGGATGGTATTCCCCTTATTTTTTGATCCCGAAAAAAGACGGGGGTTGGCTGAACAAGCTCCTCAGGAAGGACAAGTTCAAGATGGTAACTCTTTCTCAAGTCCTCTAGGCCCTTCAATTTCAGGATTGGTTGGTGTCTCTCTACCTCAAGGATGCTTACTTTCATGTGCCGATTCATCTCAATCAGAGGAAGTACGTGAGGTTCGCGGTTGGCGACTCGCATTTTCAGTTTCGGGTCCTGCCGTTCGGATTGACCTCCTCCCGAGGGTCTTCACCAAGCTGATGGTGGTGGTGGCAGCATATCTCGGGAAAGGGGGGATTCACGTCTACCCCTACCTAGACGATTGGTTGATCAGGGCGCGCTCTCCCGAGCAAGCCTTAGATCATCTGTCCATCATCTGCCACGCCCTTCACAAGCTGGGCTTCTCCCTCAATTTAAAAGTCCCATTTGACACCTACCCAGCGGCTCCAATACATCGGAGCAGTGCTCGACACATCCCTGGGGCATTGTTCACCTCCCCAAGTGAGGGCTCATCACATTCTGTAGATGGTGGACAAATTTCAACGTGCCCAGAGTCTCCCGGCGTTCGAGTTCTTGCGGTTGCTCAGCCTCATGGCATTCTGCATTTTCCTGGTGCTAGAGGCCAGGCTGCGGATGAGATCTCTGCAGTGGGCTCTCAAGATGCAGTGGTCGCTGTTCCCCGGCAGGATGTCGGATCCCGTTCAGATTCCGCCCTCGTTTGCACAGGATCTTCTTTGGTGGGCTGTCGAAGGCAATCTGATGAAGGGAGCTCCATTTTGGCAACCTTGGCTGGAGGTGACGATCGTGACGGATGCATCCCTCACGGGTTGGCGAGCTCATGCCAACAAATTGACAGCCAGCGGCCGTTGGTCTCCGTCAGAGTCCAGACTCCACATCAATCTGTTAGAGCTGCGGATGTCAGGCTAGCCCTGAAGGCTTTTCTGCCATCTGTGCGGGGGAAGAATGTCCTGATTATGACGGACGATACAGTGGCCATGCACTACCTCAACAAAAAAGGCGAGCAGGGTCACTCCCATTGTACAGGGAGGCGATGCAGCTCTGGTTCTGGGCCATCCAGCAGGAAATTTCGATCTCGGCAGTTCATCTGGCCGGAGACGAAAACGCAGCGGTGAACGCTCTGAGCAGGCAGAGCACGGCCTCTCACAAGTGGGAGCTGGCTCAGGAAGTTCTGTTGGAGATCTTTGCCCTTTGGGGAACCCCACAAGTGGATCTCTTCGCTAGCAGTGTCAACTGGAAGTGCGAAAGATTCTGCTCGCAGGAATTTCCTCAAAGAGGAGCCTTATGGTACGCGTTTGTAGTGGAGTGTTCCTTCCCACTGCTGTACGCGTTTCCTCCAGTCCCCGTCATTCCGCAAGTGTTGCAGAGGTTACAGAGGTTTGGTTCCTGGATGATCCTCATTGCTCCTGCATGGGCCAGGTGAGCATGGTACCCGGACCTTCTAGACATGTCCATCTGCCCTCCATGCCGTCTTCCCTACCGAGACGATCTTCTCTCATGGGAGGGGGGTTGGGTTCTCCATGCGGAGATCAAGTCTCTCAGCCTTCATGCTTGGTATCTGAAAGGTTGAGGTATAAGGATTGGGACCTCCCGGAAGATGTGATAGAGGTGTTGCTTTTGGCCAGAAGGCCCGCAACAAAATCCCTGTACCCTTGCCGTTGGAGAAAGTTCTGTGACTGGTGCAGGGTACAGAATGTGGATCCTTTCCAATGTTCCATTCCTTTGGTTTGGTCTTTTTTTGCTTTCTTTAGCCACAAGGGCCTGCAAGTGGGTACCATTAAAGGTTACCTGGTGGCGCTGTCCATATTTAAGCGCTCGTCTGAGGAATGTTCTTATTTTAAGATCCCTTTGAATTCTCAGTTTTTAAAAGGGCTAACTAATGTGTTTCCACCGTCGCCTTTCCAGTTTCCGGGATCCAATTTGAATTTGGTTTTAATGTTCCTAATGGGAGCTTCGTTTGAGCCCTTACATTCTTGTCCGTTGCGACTGTTGTCCTTTAAAACTGTATTTTTAGTTGCGGTTACTTTCGCACACAGAGTGAGTGAGTTGCAGGCACTTTCCACCAAGCCACCCTTTACTGTGTTCCATAAGGACAGGGTTGTCCGGTGGGTGCGGCCTTCTTTTCTTCCGAAGGTTGTGTCGGAATTCCATTTGAGCCAGAAGGTGATCCTTCTGGCGTTTTATCCGCCTCCACATCCTGGTAAGGAAGAGGAGAGGCTCCATAGGTTGGATCCTAGAAGAGCTTTGAGTTTCTATCTCTCACGGCTGTCCCAGGTCAGAGTGGACGATCAGCTCTTTGTTGGTTAAGCTGGAAGGCGCTTGGGTCAGGCTGTTTCCAAACAGACCTTGTCTAGATGGATCATTTTGACGATCTCTGAGTGTTACCGTTTGGCGGGAAAGGACCCTCCAGTAGGCTTACCGGCTCACTCTACTAGGAGTGTGGCTGCCTCCACTGCTCTACAGAGGGGTGTTCCGATTCGCAATATTTGCAAAGCAGCCACATGGGCCTCTGCCCATACTTTTGTGAGATACTATTCCTTGGACTCCATCCATGGCCAGGATTTGGCCTATGGTAAGGCAGTCCTTTATTCAGTAATTTGATTGGGCAGTTTAAAATTATAAATTGTAAATTATTTTCCCACCTCCGTATGTTGGTACTGCTTGGGGAGTCTGTCAATAAAGAACAAGTTACTTAACTTATCTGCTAACGTTCTTTCGATGGGATGTTCCTCCGACTTATTCCACATCGAACCCTCCCAGCCTTCTCCTCTTCAGAATTTCTTATGCGATTGCAGCTTATGTTTCCGCAAGGTTTCTGCAGTCATACTGGCAGTAGATTGGTGCCACACCTTCTGGGGAAAAAACTACAACTGAGGCTACGGGTGCTGTGCGTCCTATATATAACATCCAGTGATGTCGACTCTTGAGGGACAACGGATCGACGCAGGACGCCCACTGCCGAAATTTTCCGAAGCAGCACAGCTGTGGTCATTACCTGTCATAGATGTGGAATACGTCGGAGGAACATCCCATCGAAAGAACGTTGCCAGATAATGTAAGTAACTTGTTCTTTATTGATATAGGCAATATTCCGGTTAACCCTCGGCACAAGGCCACATTTTGGTTGCAATATTATGAATGCAGGAGGCTGTCCTTATACCAGCTGGCACTTGGTCTTTGGTGAAAATGCCAGGGCCCATAAAAACTGCTCAATTTATGTTTATTACTTACGAAAAGATGTATATTACACAGCTGAATGAATCCCAAACCTCCATTTAGAGAACAATGGATATGAGAGACTACCTGGGCAAATGAGGAAGAACTATGGTCTGCCCTGCATCCCGCTACTACCCGCCCAAAGGACATTTGGGGTCCATTTAGAGCAGGGGTGCACAACTGATTTTGACAGAGGGCCGAAAGTACCTTACATGAGGACTATAGTGGGCCGAAAAGTAAAAGTGGGCGGTGCGGTAGGCGGGACATGTCGGGAGTCTTTTTCAACCCCCAATTTGTATTAAACACATGGAAAAAGAATGTTTTTGAGGGGTAACGATTTTTATTGCATTTCAAACTTACATTTTGTACTATACGTTTTCCATTGTTATCATGTATTTCGATTTAGTTATTGTATATCGTCTGTTTAATTAAATTATATATATTTTATTGACCCTTGATTGTACATTCCGTTATTTTGGAGTGCTATAGTTTTCTGTTTGGGTTGCCCAAGAGGAGTATGGCCTTCGTTGAGTCAGGTTTCCTCAATAAAGCAAAGGATGTAGATCTCCTAACTGTGCCTGTTTTAGCTTTATTATTGAGTTCACTCTTGGAGTGCAACACTATGCCCCATGGCTCCCAGCCCCAACCTAACACTATGCCCCATGGCTCCCACCCCCATCCAAACACTATGACCCCTGTCCCTCACCCCCCAAGCAAACACTATGCCCCCTGTCCCTCACCCCCCAAGCAAACACTATGCCCTTTTTTCCCCCCTCTCCCCCAACCAAACACTATGCCCCATGGCTCCCACCCCCAACCAAACACTATGCCCCATGGACCCTCAACCAAACACTATGCCCCATAACTCCCACCCCCAAGCAAACACTATGCCCCCTGTCCCTCACCCCCCCAAGCAAACACTATGCCCCATGGCCCCCAACCAAACACTATGCCCCATGGCCCCCTCTCCCCCAACCAAACACTATGCCCCATGGCTCCCACCCCCAACCAAACACTATGCCCCATGGCCCCCATGCCTCAAGAAAACACTATGCCCCATGGCCCCCCTCACCCCCAACCAAACACTATGCCCCCTGTCCCTCACCCCCAACCAAACACTATGCCCCATGCCCCCCTCACCCTCAACCAAACACTATGCCCCATAACTCCCACCCCCAACCAAACACTATGCCCCCTGTCCCTCACCCCCCAAGCAAACACTATGCCCCATGGCCCCCTCACCCCAAAACAAACACTATGCCCCATGGCTCCCACCCCCAACCAATCTCTATGCCCCATGGCTCCCACCCCCAACCAAACACTATGCCCCCTGTCCCTCACCCCCAACCAAACACTATGCCCCCTGTCCCTCACCCCCCAAGCAAACACTATGCCCCCTGTCCCTACCCCCAACCAAACACTATGCCCCATGGCCCCCTCACCCCAAACCAAACACTATGCCCCCCTGTCCCTCACCCCCAACCAAACACTATGCCCCATGGCCCCCTCACCCCCAACCAAACAATATGCCCCATGGCTCCCACCCCTAACCAAACACTATGCCCCAAACACACACTCACGCATGCACCCATACAGACCCGAACCCCTCAACTCAGCACACAAACTCTGAAGCATGCACCCATACATGCATCTCAACATATACAACACAAACACTCAAAAACAAACATTCATGCACATCCGACACGCCCCCCAGCCCCCATCTCACCATACACAACACAAACACTCAAAAACAAACATTCATACACATCCGACACCCTCCACCCCATCTCAACATACACAACACATACACTCAAAAACAAACATTCATACACATCCGACACCCCCCCAACCCCCATCTCACGTCTTCTGGAGTCTGGTTCCTCGGGATCCTTTGTGCCTGCTGTCGACCACCGGTGCCTTCCTTTCTTTGTCATATGGTTTCTCGCGGTCTCACCTCTGCTCTTGGTTTCTTGTTTCGCTTCGGTGTTGCGGTCTTTGAACATGGGACCGGGCGCCTTCAAGTTTCCCCTTCACAATGGTCTCGGCAGAGTTGTTTGGACTTTCAGTCCACCACAGTTGTTTCCCTGTTGTCCCGCCGCCATTTGTTGTCGGGCTCCTGCCCTGTTGGATTCTGTCATCGCTGTCACGCTGCAGCATCGGTGTTCTGCCTGATATGCTGGAGAGAGTTTGAAACTCTTGGGCTCTCTGGTTCCTGCTTCCTCGAGGTGTCGCATCACTCAGGGCCGTCCCATGCTGACGTCTGCTTTCCCCTCTCTCGATTCCTCGAGGTTATGTTATAAGACATACTCATCTCAGTGTATGGGTTATTTCTATTTAAAGGGACATATTCCTTTTCATCCAAATGATTGTATCTCTGTAGAGTTTCTTCGTGCCAGTTTGCAGGTAGAGTTTTCTAGAATTTGACATCTCATGTATGCCATATTGTGTGCCACTGTAGGATTTTCCTCATGGAAATGTGAGTCCTTGTCCCCTAAGAGGGAATCTCTCTCTGTGAGGTCCCATTTTCCTCTACCCCTAGGGATGGTAGTGCGGAGCGGGCTCACCTGTCTAGCCTCACAGGAAGGGCCCCCCCCCCCCTTGGGGAGAAGGGACAAATTCCCTTGATTCATCTCACTACCTTACATAGGGTAAGCCTTGAGGGGGCAATTGCAGTATAAGTAAATGTTGCCATTATACTTATACAACCAGGTAAATCCCCTGCATATGATGGCTTCACATCAGCCTTCTATAAAACCTTCTCAAGAACCCTGGTACCATTCTTGACTAAACTCTTTAATAGTATTGTTGGGGAAGGAAGTATTCCAGCACCCTTTCATGAGGCCCCGATAACAGTTCTCCGTAAGGATGGTAAAAGATGGCATTATGCTCATCATATAGACAAATTTAGATATAGACAACTAGGTGGTTATGAGGACTGGGGTGTGGAGACTAAAGTTGGTGCTCTCCGAACAGATCACTCAGACCAGCTGGGCTTTGTGAGGAATAGAATGACGGCTGATAACCTACGGAAGACTGTGGATCTAATGGATTCTCCAGAAGTGCTCAAGTCAGTGGAGATCATTCTCTCATTGGATGCCAAAAATGCATTTGATTGTGTTAGCTGGTCATTCATGAAAGCGGTTTTGAGGAAGGTAGGCCTAGGGAATACATGGATGAGATGGATTGAAACCCTATATTCTAATCAATTGGTGAGGGTTTTATTAAACTCAGTCAAAGCAGAGTCCTTTAAGTTATGGAGGAACGAGACACGTTTCTTTGTGTTAGTTATGGAGCCATCGGCAGTTAGCACTGGGACAGATGCTTCCATTAGGGGAACTGATGTCCGAAGTAGGGAGTTCAAAATGTATTTATTTTCAAATGACGCATTGCTCTATGTGAGAGATGCACAAAATCCGATCCCACACATAATGGAACGTATGCGTGCATATGGTAGATGTTCAGGTTTTAAAGTACATTTTGATACATCACCTGCTTTTCCTGTGGGTAATACATCGAGCAAGCAGGATATATATTTGGAAAACCTCGCTTTTAATTTCCAGCAGGAGAGGATCACATATCTGGGGGCGTGTATACCCAAAGATTTATCAGATTTATAACAAACTAAACTACCTACCTCCCTGGGACAAAACATGCACAGACATTGCGAGATGTGAGAAACTATCCTTATGCTGGATGGCCCAGCTCAATTCTGTTCATTTGAACTTACAAACCACATATTTATTTTTATTTCAGATGCTGCCCGTTCACTTGCCCCATCTCCTTTTTAAAGTTTTCCGTGGACGAAGAGCACACCAAGAATTCATACGACACACTCATTCTACCCAAGGAATTAGTGGACATTGGTTTCCTGGCTTTACATTCCTAGGATAAGGCAGCTCCGCACTGTATCATTGTGTGAATGGCGTTTCCCAGAATAGAATGCCTAGAAGAGTTATTAGACTCCCAGTTCTTATAGTGTTATGTGAAATGTAGGCGAGGACACACACAAGGTGGTTAACTTAATGAGCGGTTGCGTTTTCAGAGCTGGTTTGAGGCAGGGATGGAAAGAGCAGGTCAGTTGTGGATATGCAGAGAACATTTGTCATGTGAACGATTGGGTGACGCATTGCAGATTCATCCCCTCCCAACGTATGCATACTGCTAAAGGGGCCCATAACTGATAAGTGATGGGGAGACCATCTCATAAATGTTCTAACCTTTTGAGAAGATTGTGGGCATGATTTACAAAAATATTTTCAATCGGAGTTCCCCATGATAAAACGTTTTTGTAAATCAGGCCCAAAATTGACAAAAAGTGGATCAAAAGGATTAATCTCCTGTCTCTATCTTGAATTACTGTTAGCCGAATTTAAAGACCCCCCATGAAAGCTTGTGTACAATTGGGGTAAAGATCTATGTTAAATGAGTTTTCATGAGTCGTAAAACCTATTTCTCATCTATTTCATTGCAATACGAGTGGCAAGCAGTTAAAGTGCTATGTACAGATGGTACTATCCTCGATATAAACTATCCAAGATTAACCCAGATATAAGCCCACAATGTTGGTAGATGTGGACTGGAGGGCGGGCATTACTGGCACACGTATTGGGAATACGTACACATTCAGGCATTCTGGAAAGAAGTGTTGTCATGGATAAGAACATTGGATAGAATTACACGCACACTCTGGATTCGTGATGACTGGGAAGAGGGACTTGGGCAAATATGCCACATAGCTAGGAGCTTTGTGGCAACGTACTGGAAAATGCCAGAAATACCTAGGAAAGGAGTTTGCCTTCACAAGGTTTGGGAGATCTATGCTGTGGGGAAGCTAACCCATATGCTCAACGCGTCCAAGCAGAACATAGAGGAAACATGGTTTGAGAAATACAGCACCCAAGTCTCTTTGCCCTGAGAATGCATGCACTCTTTTCTTTCTAACTATGTATGTACAAGACAAATCTACATAGCTGGGGTTGCTTTTTATACAGGTTGAATGTATAATGGAAGAAATTCTGTCTTAATGTATATTTAAAGACTAATCCTGGACACTGTTCTTGAAAAAATATCAATACACTGCAAGTCTATGCAAAAAGGACGAGCATACCCGTCCTTGGCACTTAAGGGGTTAAAAACATGTTTTAGAGAAAATAGACACCCTGCTATAGATTGGCACAAAGTCGGTCACAGGGATTGGAAGGAAAACACAACCAATGGACATCAAGTTCACCTCAAGGAAGTTCCTTCTCACTTGTCCAATGTCAGAGACCAAATTACTTGGCTGACCAACTGGGATGATATCTGTCCATCGGAATTTTCCAGTCCTAGTCCATCGTCACTTTCTATCCAGGAACTGACCAGGATGAGACCAGAACTAAATCACAAGGACTACAGATTCCCACCCATGTGTGAGTCTGGACTTTTCTAGTGAAGCCAATGTCCCACACACATGATATAAAGAGCTTCCTCTGTGTGTCTTGGTCAGAGGATGCATGACACCTATAGGGAGTCTTTAAATTATCACTGCACATCCCCCAGGCCCATGGGAGGTGTAGGGCAAATCCCTAGTGCCTCAGCGTGATCTGTGGTGATTGCTCTTCAATTCAGGGGCAGCCTAGGTAAGACTGGGACGCAGAAACATGGTATCTCTTCTCTCCCCAGTGACCTGTCAGTTATTAGTGGCGTCTGCCTTCCCCCACATTTACCACGCCTCTGGACCCAGGCGCCGTACTGGAGAGTCTCATAGCCGTCACCGTTCAGAGACATTTCATTTCTCGATGCAGCTGTTTGTGCCTGCCTCCTAGCAGAGAAAGGGCATGTTCACAGCTATGGGTGCGGGGCCACTGTTGAGTTGGGTGCTCCGCGAAGACACCCCCTGCCACATAAGTGAAATTTGAGTAGTGAAGCGGATGACTTTTCAGTAAAGTGCTTTCCTTGTTCCTGTCCCGTTTACCGGCTAATTACGGTTTTATATCCAAGGTAAAGCTGTCTGTTGTCACTTCAGTAGTTGACAATTGACGTGGTTATGTTAAAAATGCATTCAAATGAGGGTTTTGGTCAGAATCTTTTATTCCGCTACGATACAATACCTTGAATTGGAACTACACATACAGTTGTACTCCAAGCTAACTAAACAAACGGTTAGTTAAAACGTTAAGTATCTTTTGCAGGGCTGATGCTACCTTGCACGTTCCTCAGCTCGGAGTGCCTTGGCTATTCTCAAGGTACAATGGCGGGTCTTTTGTTCTTCTTATCTGTGGAATAAATTCAAGCTACCCTATCATGCTTTTCCTTTTTCAACATTGTCAGAACCTTGGACCTTAATCTCTTTCTTTGACTGATAGTAGCAGACAGGGAAAGAGCGCGTGCATTGTTTGTACATGTCACATCTGTTCAAGTTGCTTCAGTGTAAAGACCATTTGCATACGCTTAAGTATTTCCTATAAGAAGCCCTAAATCCTTCTCAAGTGTTTGATGTTTCTTTGAAATTCATTCATTGGGCATCTACATGCACTATTACTTCGGTATAATGTTGCAGTGCATAATCTGACAGATAAGAACAGGTTTTTAAACAAGGTATTTTGTGGGGATGACATTTTTTATTCTGACATGTATTGCCGAGCACAGATGTCAAGTTGAACCGAAAGGAATGTGTCGGCATTATTGAATTTATTTTCTTCCTTTCAAGAAACTCTAGAGCACATTGAAATCTAGATGCCTTTGGTTTTAGAACCTGAAATACTGCACTCCAGTTCTTTATAGCAGTATTGCTACATTATTGTAACTGGCGCGATAAAAGGTAAAGTAACAGTAAATAAAGGCGCAAAGCAGATCATATCGAATCTGGCCTGTCATGTGAGCCATCACCAGAGGGTGTATTTCTACCATCGGTAAACGCAGATTTCTCTTAAATTCATATGGTAATTCCAGAAATCCTTGTATTTTTATAATTTACAAGCTCTGGTTACAGATGGTCCAGTTGCCCATCTCAAGAGTGTTATATAAAGCAGATATTTTAAATGTTGTAGTCCTAACTATTTTGCAGCTAGTTAGAGGCTGCTTTGCTTATATTATGGGCAGTCATCAGTAAAGCTTTTAATTCCTAAACATTTGTTTTCCGGTTTCGAGGTTCAAGCACATCAAAAACCACGATTTACCCAGGATATCATATCCACATTTTCCTTCTCACACTGTTTGGCAACTCCAAGACCCATTGGCAGGGGCGGCGCCAGGCATGGGCTTGGGAGGGCTAACACCCCTCCCGCCCCAACACTTTGAGCAGCAGGCAACATTCTGCTGTTACACCCAGCCCGGGCTCAGGCCACTAGAACCTGTCACTGTTCTCACCTCGGAAAGCAGTGTATTTACTTAAGCAAATACACCGCTCTCTGGGGTGAGAAAACTGGCATTGAAGTGAAGGTATGATATGGCATTTATAACGCACCTATACACAAGTGTTTCAAGGCACGACTAGGCAAGGGGGGGGAACAAAGGGAGGACAGACAGCGATCCTACTAGGCCAGGTGTCATTCAGATCGCGCAAGTGCATGGGAAGGGGGGAAAGGAAAAGTGCGCAGGGGGAAGGGAGAGGGGAAGTGCAGTACATGGGAAGTGGAATAAATATGACACATAAACAGCCAGCTAGTGGCAAGTGCAAGGAAGTGCAGACGTAAGTGCTAGTAAGGGGACTAAAGGGATACAGAAGAACGGTTCCCAAGTGCCGGGGTTGCCAGGGAGGCAGTGTAGGTGGGTAATTGACGGGGCCTGGGCCAGAGATCAAAAAGGGTGGCCAGGTAACCAGTGCAATTTCGGTCAGGAATTCAGCAAGGGGGAGGGGAGGAGAGAAAGCAGCAGCAAAGACAAAGGTTTTGATGTGTTTTCTGGAAACGGAGATGATTCTCCTCAAGTTTCAGGGAGGCAGGAAGGCTGTTCCAGAGAGAGACCCCTGCTGAAGAGAGTGATCTGCCACCAACTCGTTGATTGGAGAAGCGACTGACCCTAAGGGAGTTGGAGGCAGATGAGCGAAGAGCTCGAGAAGAGAGATATTTAGGAAGAGAGAGTTGAAGGTATTTCGGTCACAGACCCCAGAAGGCCTTGTGTACAATGCAGAGGGTTTTGAACTTAATCCTCTCAGCCACTGGGAGCCAGTGCAGAGATTTCAGTCCTGGAGAGATACGATCCCTGGGCTTGAGGCCAAGGGCAAGTCTCGCAGTCCTGTTCTGGATAAGTTGCAGAGGGCGGAGAGTAGAGGCAAGCAGATTTAGATAGAGGCTGTTACAGTAGTCCAGCTTGGAGAGGACCAGGGCTCTGGAGACAGTGAGCTTCTGGGGAAGGAGAGGAAAGGAAGAATACCTCTAAGGAGGTGCAGTTGGTAGTGTGACTTCTTAGAGACGTCAGAGGTGTGAGGGGAGAAGGAGAGTGCAGAGTCGAAGATGACCCTGAGGTTTTTAGCCTTGCAGGTGGGAGTGGGAGAAGGGCCAAGAGAGGCCTGCCAGAGAGCTGCAGGGAAGGAGGGAGTGGGTGTGCCGATGAGTAGAATCTCAGTCTTACTGGCATTAAGGCAGAGGTCGTTGGCGGCACACCATTCCTGGATGGCAGACAGACAGTCAGAGATGAGAGAAGGAGAGGAGGAGGCGGAGGGTAGCCTGAAAATGAGCTGGGTATAGCACTGAAAGTTGGGACAGAGAGCAGCGATGCGGTGGGCAAGGAGTGCTAGGTATTGGTTGAACAGCCAGGGAGAGAGGTTAGATCCCTGGGGGACACCACAGGTAGAGAAAAGGATGTCTGAGAGAAAGGACCCAAGTTGGATCTGGGAGAGTCGGTCGGAGAGGAAAGAAGTCAGCCACGCCAGAGCTTGACCAGTGATACCCAGGTTATCACGGAGACGGTTGAGCAGGATGGCATGGTTGACAGTGTCAAAGGCAGAATAGAGATCAAGCAAGATAAGAACGCAAGGGGTGTTGGAGTCGAGGTTGGTGAGCAGGTCTTCACGGATGTTCAGGAGAGCAGTTTCCGTGCTTCTGGCAGCTATGAAGCCAGACTGATGGTCATGAAGACAACCAACAGATTCAGTGTGGAGATTGAGCTGGGAGATGGCCAGTTTCTCCAGGATCTTGCCCAGGAAGGGAGTGATGGAGATAGGGCGATAGTTAGCTGGGCTGGAGGGGTCGACGGAGGGTTTCTTAAGAAGAGGGTGCACAAGGGAGTGCTTCGGGGGGGGGAAGGGAAGACTCCAGTGGCGAAGGTGTGATTGCAGAAATCTGCCACGGCAGGCGTCAGGGAGTCGATGTGATCCTTGATAGTTTGGGAGGAACAGGGGTGAACCTGTTTCGACGAGACTTTCATAGATCAGACTTGTCTAGAAACCTCGTCTGGAGAGAAAAGGGAAAAGCAGAGAAGGAGTGAGGAAGGGTGGCTGCAGAAGGGCCGGAGGAAGAGCAGGGAATAGCGGGAGGGGGGTGAGAGATGGAGAGTGAGGACAGGATGTCCTGAGTTTTTGAAATGAAGTGAGAGGCCAGTGCCGTGCAGAGGGCCTGGGAAGGGACAGGAGAGGTAGAGACTGTGGCAGGATTGGCCAAGGTAGAGGCAGAGTACAAAAGCCTGCCATCAGTAGTGGTGGTTCATTCGTCTGGTCTGCTCAAGGAGGTGGCATGTCTCTGTGACTGTCTAGTGATCTGTGAGCGGGACTGTGATGAGGGCCTCCACCTCCCCAGGTTGAGATCACTAAGGTTGTGGGTTACTTTTTGTTCGCCAGTGGGGTTCTGCCTGCCATCGCCTTCCTGAGCTTGTATGGCACGATGCCCTCCCTCCGAGTCCTAAGTGCTCCCTGTCCCATTGGGTGCTAGTTAATGATTAATGCTCCTTCTTCTCCAGCTACAGTCCCTGTCCCTTGGGCTTTGCCTAGCGTATGGGTTTGGCTTGGGAGTTGGTGAATCCTGGGCCTCCTCTCTCCCCAGCTACTTGACACGTGTGTTTGTTTGTGGCATGTTCTATTTCCCTTGGTGGATGTTAGTTGATTGCGTCTGGTTCTGAGGTGAAGAGCCCGGTTTTGAGTAGTTTGCTGAATTTTAATTTGTCTTTTGTATTGCGTATTTCTTTTGGAAGGGTGTTCCAAGTTTTTACTGCCAGGTGGGAGAATGAGGATCCCCACGTTTTTTCCTTGTTTATGGTTTTGGTTGCAGACAGATGTCGTTGCTTGATCTGAGTGTTTTTGTCGGTTGGTAGATGGTTATTTTCTTTTGTAGGAATTCTGCTCCTTGGCTGTGGATTGCTCTGTGTGTTATGCACATCACTTTGAATGTGATTTGTTTTTTAATTTTCAGCCAGTACAGCATGTCTAGCGCTGGGGTGATGTGGTCCCTTCGTGATAGTTTAAGGAGGAGTCTGGCCGCTGCGTTTTGTATACGTTGCAGTTTCTTCAGCCGGTGTTCTGGCATTCCGAGGTCGGGGATGTTTGCGTAGTGAATTCTTGATATGATGAGGGCGATGATTGTCAGTGTCTTATGAGTGAAGCAAAGGAACGGGTTTTATCGAGTGTTTGTTTATTTATTTCTATAGCGCTCCAAGCCCAGAGGTGTCTGGGCGCATTTATGCAGGTAATTTACAATGTTACAGGTTACACATAGTAAATACATATTTACAGCACATATATACACTAGGATAACAGGGAGCGACCAAATAGTACAAGAGTAGAGACATCAGAATAGTTTGCAGTGCAGGTCAACGTAATGAGGTGGAGGGTCATTGTTCTGGCAGGTGGCAAGAGTCCCTATTGACTAGTCAGCTTTTGGTGTTTTTTCTGAAGCTGTAGAAAGACTGGTCTAATCTGAGTGCGGTAGGGAGGGAGTTCCAAGACTGGGCTGCCATAACGGGAAAGCTGCTACCACCTGCTTTTTTTTAGTTTGCATCTGGGTACAATTAGGCAGAAGGAGTTTGCAGCCCTCACAAGGCGAGTTGAGGATTTATTTGCAATTTTATCCATTAGGTATTGGGTGGGCGGCAGCGGCGTTTGGGCATTTGTGGATGAGGTAGAACGTTTTGAGCAGGATTCTGTCCTTGATAGAGAGCTAGTTGCACTTGCACCTAGCCTCTGAGATGTGGTGTCTCTTAGGAATGCTCAGGGCCGTTCTCAGTGTGTTATTCTCAAGGATCTGAAGTTTATTGGTAATATTTTTGCTAGCACCTAAATATAGGGCATTGCAATAATCAAGGTTTGAAAGGATTAATGCTCTCGCTAAGGTGGTGCAGCTCTCAGTGGATAAAAAATGCTTGCAGGCCTGTATCAACTTGCAAGTGTACGCTGTGGCTGAGGCAGTGGCGTTAACCTGCTTGCCTAAGTTAAGAGTTGAGTCCAAGTAGAAACCCAGGGTTTTAACCTCCTTGGGCACTTTAATGTTAATGCCGTCTATGTTGAAGGATAATTATTTGCTGTTAAGTTTAAGGTTGGCTGTAGCTCCTAGGATCAGGAGCTCCGTTTTATCAACGTTGAAGCACAGGCTGTGAGAGGCCATCCAGGCCTGAATGATTAGATATATTTTGTTCACAAGGGCCAGGTCCGTCTCATAGTCTCCTGTAAGAGGTATGAGGTTCTGGGTGTCATCTGCATAGTTGGTATAGGTGACACCCAGATCATCAAGATTGTCGAACAGTGGCTTCGTGAATATAATGTACATAGTGGGAGATGCACAGGAGCCTTGCAGTACTCCACAGGTCATGGGTGTGGGCTCTGCTGAGGCTGACGGTGAGAATACTCTCATTGACCTCTCATTCAAAAATGATTGTATCCAGGCTGAAGCTTCTTGAGAGAAGTGGGCTGAGGTGGACAGGTGATTGCACAGCACTTTATGATCCAGTAGGTCAAAGGCGGCTGATAGATCCAGAATGAACAAAAGGGCGAGCTTCCTATTGTCTTTGAGTTCATCTATTCGATTCTTCAGAACTATCACAGCTGTTTCGGTGCCATGTTGTGATCTGAAACCAGGTTGCCGAAGCCCCAAGAGTTTGTTGTTTTTCAGAAAAGATTGTATCTGGATATAGGCTGCTTTGTCTATTATCTTTTAATAGAAATGGGACTGGTAATCGGTCTATAGTTTATTGGGATGGTTGGGTCTAAGGAGGGTTTTCTTAATAGTGGAAGGACCCAAGCATCCTTGAGGTTGGTAGGGACACTGCATGTTCGGAACGAGGAGTTAATAAGTGTGGTAATGAAGGGTGCTAGGGCTTTGGCCGCATCTTTGATATTTTGGGGTGGGCAGGAGTCACCATGGCATTTGGAAGGCTTGAGCGAGGCAATGATGTTTTCCACAAATTTGAAGCATTGGGGAGGTTTGGCAGTATGAAACTGGGATCTGTGATGGGATCATTGATTGGTGCTATTTTTAGGAAGGTGCAACATCTTTTCTGATATTTTATTTTATAGGAGGGAGATTTTGTTAGCCAGTGCATTTTGGATGTTGAAGCACCTAATGTTATCCTTGATGCAGGTATCCGCTGTGGGCATGGAGGCTCCTATTTCTCTTAGGATAGTAAAGAGTTCCTTGGTGCTGGAGCTGGCTTTATTGAGCCTATTGTATGTTTTGCGTTTGATTAGAAGAATTTCAGCTTTGTATTTAGCTGACATATTCAGCAGGTTCTTTTTGTTCTCCTCGGTCGGAAGGTTTTTCCACAGGGCTTCCATTTTCCTTTTTTCTGAACGCAGGGCTTTCAGTTGGGGTGTAACTTACGATTTTAGGTGGGATCTCGGTTTACTTTTTTGCGCATTTTGAGATGGGCTATAATATCTAATGTTTTTGCGATAGTAGAGTTATATTACTCAACTAGCATAGCAGGGTCTGAGAGGGATGTTCTTTTTATTCCTGGTGAGGAGGGGAGGGGCTATAAGGTTTGATCTAATAGTGGGTAAGTTTGCTTGTATACTGAAGGTTAATAAGTAGTGGTCAGTCCAAGACTGAGGTTCAGTAGGAGGTGATAGTGGTATCACAATTGAGGTCGGCCACCCAGTCAAGGGTTCTGCCTTTGGCATGCGTAGGCTGATTTTCTCTCTGTGTGAGGCCTATTTCAGTGAGGGTGTTTGATAAAGCCATGGCATGTTGATCATTAGGGTCCTTGAGACCCAGGTTGAAGTCGCCCACCACTAGTATTTGCGAGGAAGGTTTAGTATTTGCAAAGAGAATGGATGTGATATCTTCCTCAAAGGAACTGATGGGGCCAAGAGGTCTATAGATAGGGTGAGCCGTTATGGTGCAGGAGTTGGAGATGGGTAGTTTCACAGATAGTGGTTGACAGGATGTGACATGAGGTTGAGAGGCCGCCTGAGACCTAGGCTGGTCTTAGCAATGAAGGTGAGGCCACTGCCTCTGGAGGTTTCTCTATCAATTCTCACGATACTGTAGTTATCTGGAATTGCCAATAGGAGAGGTGTTCCTGCAGCTGCATGGAGCCGTGTCTCAGTAATAGCCAAAAAGTCTAATTGTTGGTCTGTGATCAGATCAGCTATATCTGCGGCATGTGCTACCATAGATCCTGCGTTGATTAAGGCACCTTTGATCAGCTTACTTTGATATTGACATTATAGTTGTGGTTGGGTATGCGGTCGTTGATAGAGGGGGTGGGACTGAGTTCGGTGATGGAGCTAGTCAGTGTAGAGTAGGGTTTCGCAAATCTTGAACCAAGTCTGTCATTTATAGTATCTGTAGATCATGGTTGGTTAGGTACTGGGTTTGTGGCAAAACGTTTGATCCATTGTGCGGGCGAAAAGGTAGAGTCTAGGTCACGCGATTTGAGATCATCCGTTTTAAGAAGGGGGATGCTCGCATTAAGCTGTAGGAGGAATTTGGTGGGTCTCATGATTGTGGGCATTTGGCTATGCTGGAGGGGTGGCAGGAATTTGGTGGGCTTGATCCAGGGTGGAGGCGAGGTGGGGGTGGTCATGCTAATGGTCTTGCACTTTGTGTGAGGTGAAACTATGCCTGTGGCACAGTGAATGCTACTAAAGAAAGCAAATAATGATTTACCGTCAGTGCGGTAGCAGCATACATAGTATAGGTACTGCCAGGGAGCTTGCGTTGGGTGGCTGTCTATGGAGTCTCTAGGCAGGTAGGTGATGTGCAGGGCAGTACAGTTATACAGTACATAGGCTGTTTCGATTACACATAGGTCGCAATGTGGAAAGGCACACAAGTTGCTTTGCTGACAGCCAGGCCAAAATAGCAGATTCAGACTATATCAATACAGTATGCATAAGAGTATGGTAGAGAACTGGCGTAGAGTTGATTAGTTAAAAAAACAGTGCAATTCGGTGTGTAACATAGTCATGGGGTGCATAGCAGAGAGAAGCTACTGAAGCATGCAGGTAGGTTGTTGTGTTAACGGTAATGCATGACAGATAATGTGTGTCTTAAATAGTTCGATGAAAATAAACAAGAAGTATTTCTTGATTATTGCATCTACTTGTGGTTCTAATGTTAGCGCGTTGTCCATTAGGACTCCAAGGTTTTTTACTATTTTCGATGGTGTGGGTGCTGTTCCTGGTTCTGTGGGCCTTAGGCCATAGTTACATACATTTATCACCCAATCAAAGTTTGCACTCATTTAATTAGCTGTGTAAGTATCACAGCGTTGGTACACCTTGGTGAGCAGGGAAACCAGAGTACAGTAAAGAGAGTAAGATAGAGGTAACAAGGTGCAAAAGCAACATAATAGTACAAGGTCCGTAGAGGAAGGTTGAGATTAGGGAGGTAACTTTGAAGTACAAAAGGCTGAGTTGGTCTTGCCGGGATTTGGACCTGCGAATCACACTCAGGTTACAGCAGCAAGGCAACGCTTTTTTTTACCGTGCCATGCCATTTTTCAATGCCGTTTGTGAGCAAATACAACATGTTGAGAGCTCTTATATGGGGAGTGGGGGATTAGTATAGCCAGCAAGGATATGTTTTCTTACTGTGGCATGGCTTTTGTTTACTGGCATTAAGGCAAAGCCAAAAGGAGTATGTTCTTACATGGGGATACTGGCATGCATTTACAGGGCCAGCATAAACATGCTTTGTTATTGTATCATTACTGGCATTATGAACAAAGCAAACATGAGTATTTTCCTGTATGGGAATAGTGGCTTATATAGGTGCACCAAAATGGACATGTGGGAGCACAATCAATATGAAAATGCTTTTTTTTTACACTTGCAGAGTACTAGCATATTGTGGGCAAAGGCATTATGAAAATGTGTTTGTAAATGCCCTTGTGCATTCTTGGCATCTAACAGACATGTTCTGTCTTACCCTGCAAAACCGATTGTAAAGTGTGTCGCTCTTTACCTAATTTATCACAGAAAGTGTACTGAAACATGCACTATTTTAACCTATTAATTAAAAACGTTTCTCAAGGGGACAACCCCCGCCCCGATTGGTTCGCCCTCCCTCACTACTCTCTGTCACTCCTGTGCATTTGGCTGGGGACAGAACAAGCGCCCTTCTTTCTGCAAGCTCTTCTTAGTGTGGGCCCTACTCCATTAGCTCCAGGCCCCACATGTTACAGAATCATGGCTATGCCTCTGGTGAGCTGGAGTGAAATATGGATCTAATGGGCCAAAGGAAAGTGTACTATCTACTCCGCCTCTTCGGCATGAGGAGGGGGCGGTAGGATGGGGGAGGGGGTAATCAGTAGCGCAATAGATTTAATGTCCCATCGCACTAGCTGTTTTCAAAACTGCCATCCAGCCACCCCAATATTTTGAGGCTGGCTCTGCCCCTGCCCGTTGGTTAAGATGATCAGGGCCCGATTCAGTGGCCTGTAAGAGAAATCGTTCATTGAGCGTTTTTTTTTAAGTCCACATTTTTGTTAATTGGTGATTTTTCTTCACATCCACTTTTGTGTGGATTACCGCTCTCTGTATAGGACTTCCTCCTCCTTTCCATTATCTCCCACGCTCATACTTGCCCGGTTTACCGCACCTTCCCATTATTCCATTCACTCTCTGTACATGCTTGCATCTTCTACCGCTGTCTTTTAACCTCTACCTGTTTTGCACTCTTGCTCCCTTTTCCCCTCGCTGCCTCCATGCACCTCGCCATTTCTCTACTCTGCTGCCTTTCTCCTCTTCTATGTTTGTGAAGCTTAATGTATCACATAGATATTTGTTCAGCCCTCTCCTCTGCAAAATATTCAATTTCATCAAAAAAGACTGCTCACGGTGCCCTGATTATTATATTAAGGTGCAGTACGAATATCATACTCTATACTCGATCTGGGGTTATTCAAAACATAATGAGTGATTCACCAGTTTCCAAGCAGGAATCCCACTTAGTTCTGTCTACTTCAAATTGTCGAGGCCTCCAGATCCTCTTTCACTGTGTCTGTTAATCGTGTACATTTCCTAACTGTGTCGAATGCGCCAGCAACGCCAAGAGCCATATATAATACACATGGAAAGGGGATCATTTTGAGTCTCAGCCGTTTGGTCTTGATACAACTTTGGGACACTCCCTGGTCAATTATTAATGAATCCCTCATTCTCTACAGAATGACCTCATAGCCAGCAGTTATGTGTATGCTGTACACCAATTGGTAATTAGGTCGAAATTAATAAAGGGGTTTGCGTTTTTGATACGTATTAATTTTGCATTTATTAATGCTTTGTTAGAGTGCCTTATTATAACATGATTCTGAAGATGCAGTGCCATTGCATCAGATGCCGCAGTGGGAGGAGGGCTCAAGTGGTAGTGCTTCCAGAACCATGTAAAATAAGGAAAACAATTTTGGAGGAATATGAAGTGAAAATGAAGAACCCATTTTTACTATTTCTGTTCAACAATATATAATTAGTAATTAATATACAGTTTAGGATTCTGAACTGAGTAAAACATTTCTAAAGATGCCCCTCCCACCCCCAAATTAAACAGGTACTTTGATTTTGCAGCACTGCTGTTTTCTTTTGGACAATCATTTTGAAAGGTAGAATTATGTTAACTGCGAGGAATACCTTTTTTACTGTGTGAAATGCTAATAATTTTTTTCTTTCCGAAAGTGAGCTCTTTTGGGTCTCACTTTCTAAATGATCCATGCTGAAAAAGCGTAATGCATATGTGTTCTCTCTGCTGTGCCCTCCCTGACACATCAAAAGCTGCGAGGTAGTTGGGCAGCATAACATGGTAGCCACAGAGCTACATACACGTTCCTGAAAACAGCCTACTAGAATTGAAATTATTCCAACAGCCATGGGTTGCCTTTATCAGTGGACTCCTGTGATCTAAATGATATATAGTTGTCTATCTCCAAGGCCTAGTGGCAGTTTGTTGAAATATAAAGCGATATCTGGTTTGATATAGCGGCCTATGATGAAATGAAGTTATACTTGGCCAACTCCATCTAATGTCATTTTTATCATCAACTGGTTTCCTA
This sequence comes from Ambystoma mexicanum, assembly GCF_040938575.1. NCBI lineage: Eukaryota > Metazoa > Chordata > Amphibia > Caudata > Ambystomatidae > Ambystoma > Ambystoma mexicanum. The sequence goes on along the minus strand of NC_090928.1, from coordinate 644,721,585 downwards.
TGGTTGTCGAACATTTGTGTATCCATCTCGGGGGCAGAGGCTCATGCAGAAATTGCTGCTGGTCCATACCTAAAGCCTCCTTTTGTTCTCTACCTGCGAAGGCTTGATACCTTCCCAGCGGAGCAGGATAATAACAGAGGTGGGGTGGGAGTCAGTGAGCTCTACCAGCACATTGGGGAAGTGACATTAGGAATATAATGACTGGGGTCTCTTTGAACTCAGGTAGAGAGATGAGAGCAGGGAATGTAGTGTAGCTCAGAAGTGATGTCCTCGGTAGAAGGGTCCCATCACCTTAGAAATGATTAGGCCCCATTCTTTCCTCTGCTCCTTTCACACTTTCTGCAGACGATGCATTCTGGGGGCTGACACCAGAAGGCAAACTCTCTTGTTAAAACAGCTGACATTGACCTCTTACAGAAGGCTTGAAGTGAACCAATCCGCTTTGACAAAATGGCTATATAAAGGGGTGAGGAGCCCCACCCCAACCTTTCACCATTTAGTAGAATCTTCTTTGGACTTGAGAGGAAGGATTTCATTGGAACATTATTAAAGTATCAGTCTGCTCAAAGTCCACTGCCATTGGGGTGATAATCTCCAAGGAAGTAGCAAGACATCTGAGATCCTGGACAGGGTCTCGCAGCAACCCAGGATCAAAAGGATCCACTTCTGACTGGACTCAACTGCTATTGAATTTTTTCCAGCTGTTACAAGACCCCAGAGAGCTGCCTGTGACATTCTACGCTCTCAAACCACTTCAAGCTTTTCAAGTAACTCGCCCGACCATCGTCTGCCTGCCTGTTCTCCAGCTTCTTTGTGGCGATTGCCGCTGTTGAAACCGCATTGCATTGTTGGACCCAGTCGGAACCGCACACTGCTGCATTTAATCAATGACCCATTAGCCATCAAACCATGATAATCTACACATTGCCTGGTTCTAAGATTCCTGTGAGTCTTGAACAGATTGCTGCTTGTTGAAGAGCACCATGTTTGCCTCCCGTGGAACCAACAAAACCACTTCGACACCGAAGAAAGCACCCAGAAGCCTGGCTTGACACTGTCAATTCCCAAGAATATTAAAGGTATGCATAGTGTCCCTGTCCTCCTGGCCTGGCTTTAAGGGCCCTAGTTAGAATTAAAACCACTCTCCTTACCCTTTTAAAGTATATATACTTCTTGAACATTTCTGTACAGACAATTAGCTGCATACCCTTGGCTTTATACTCAGAGAGCCTCTTTTAACCAAACGTCAGCATGTCCTGTGTATTTCATTAGGGGTATGGATTGTTCGTGTTTTTATTAGCTTGCATGCCCTTTTAGCCTGATACAAGTCTTGTATGTTTATAGAAGCTTGATTGGGCACAGTACTATTTTGGTTTTCAATGCTTCCCTGCTGGCTAACATCCTTCTTGAAGAGTACAGCCTGCCCTTGGTCCATGTAACCTTAAATAGGTAAAGGTGTTCCATTAATGTTGTACCAGTTTCTCCTTGATGATTGAGATCCCTGCTGGTTTAGTAGTAGTGTGGGGCTGAATAAGCGTTTAGAAACCACTAACGATCCCTTTGAATCTGCAGAGCAGTAATCATTTAATTTCACAAGCTCTCCCAACCTCACACCGCTCTCCCTCTGTTTCTTTCATTGCGTCCGTCAGTTGGCTGGAAGCTGTCGGAATGCCTAACACTCAGTTCGCAAAGCATCCAGTATAATAACTTGGCAGATTCCAGTTAGTCTAGGCCTCAGAGCTATCGCCATATGAATGTATTTTAGGATTAATGAGCTATTCGGTCTTCCACTCTAGAAGAGCATATCCACACAGCACTCCAAAGGCTTTACTGGAGCAACAAATAAAATCCAGCATGACGCTGACCAGGTGCTTTATGCATCATAGGTACACATTTTATGAAGCAGCTCAAAAGTGTCTAATATCGGTGATTTTTTTAGCAATTTGGCGGTTGTTGCAAGCATGCTTACTTGGTAGGCAATATTAAGGAAAACGCAGGCATTAGACTTTTTACATTGTAGGTTTCAGAGGAATGGTAAAATTGATTCCTAACTTTTCTGGGTTTAGAGCTGAAAGCGGTTACCTTATTGATAAAAACTACTGCTGGGCCGCAGGTGATCCTCATTAATGTATATGCCCATACCATTAATTTCCCTAAATCTTTTTTGCTTTGCTCTTGGCACAGTTCTTTCTACTTAATGTAGCTCTTTGGGAAGACCTCACTGGGATTTTTGAATTAGACAGATCTACCTTTAATGGCAAACAGTTAATGCATGTTATTATTATTATGAATTTATTGAGCACGGACCTAGCTTCGGGAAGCACTGCAGTGCTTTACAGAGGTATATAACAGTACAGATACATAATGGAGCACTTTTCAGAGCTAACAGAACCGATCTACAGCGGGAGGTATAATACATAGAGCCGCAGATGAGGGGTACAGCTGTACCGGGTGGCATTGAGGAGAGGGGTGGGCGTCGTCTAGTGAGTGAGCTGGTGCGAGGAGCGATGTGATGGCCTATGTGTTGAGGAGAGACTCCTTGAAGGGTTGGATCTTGAGTTATTTTCTGAATTGTAAGAGCGTGGGGATGAGTCTGATGCTGAGGGAGAGGAGGTTTCATAGCCTTGGGGCGTAGGCAGAGAAGGCTTGTTTTCTGGCTCTTTTCTTTTTGCAGTAGCGGATTTCAAGTATGCACGTGTCCTGGCTTCTGGTGGCGCGCTGTCTGCCAGAGATGTTGTTTCTCCACGAGGTAGCTGGGTGACTTGATGGAGACTGCCTTATAGATGATGCAGCAAGACTTGAAGGTGATTTGTGGGAGCCAGTGAAGGTTTAAGGTTGGGCTGGGCTGATCTGCGTAGACCCTCGATGAGGGGTGCGGCTCAGTGCGTAGGATTATTCTCAGGGGCACAAGGGAGGACAACGGGAGGCCTTCGAGAGGTGCATTGCCCCATCCAGGTGGGATAGGACCAGTGCTTGAACATTGGATCTAAAACTACCCGGCGAGAGGAAGGGCTTGACTTTCCACAGGAGGGAGAGCTGATACCAAGCTGTTTGAGTTTCCCTAGCTATGTGTGTCTTAAAGATGCTTGTCGATGTGGAACCCAAACGTCTTGGCGCAGGAGGTGAGCTTGGGTGTAATGTACATGGTTGATAGCTAGGTCTGTATGTCTGGGTGTTCTGTGTTATTGGTGAGGAGTAGGAATTCAGTCTTGGAGGAGTTGTGCTTAATGTATGCACTGGACATCCAAGACTGTATCAGTGAGAGGCAGGTTTTGAGCCAATGGATGTCCTTGTTGGAGCTTATATTGAAGTATAGCTATGTGTCATCAGCGTATTGGTAGATGTGGATGTTGTGTGTGGCTAGCCATTGTTATTTAAGAATTGTACAAGTTTTTATGGCCTGTTTCGATGGTGTAAGAACAAAGAAGACTAGTGGAATCATTTTTATGTGATGTCCATACTTCCTCCACTAGAGGAGATTATTCAATAGTATCCTGCCGACTGCTGAATTTGGTCGAGAAATCTTTATGGTCATACACAATTTTTGATTATGACCGTGTAGAAATAACATTCTTTGTTCTTATGCCCAAACCATACCTTGTGCTTTCAGAAAGACTCAATTTATGATCTAGTTTGGTTCAGAGCGTTAGCCTATGAGATCCAACAGACTTTTGAAAGCAATGGAACCGGAAACATCACTTATGATGCAATCTGCAAAATGGCTCAGAATTTCTCCGAGTGATCTTCCAGTTACTTAAGAAGGAATGATTCCACATACTAAAACTGCAATATCAGAACACTAAAGATGAGAACGTGTGTTTTTGATGAGGCGACTAATTGGTAATTGAAGTTTATGTCCAGAACACTCTAGCAAGGAATTATGCACCTGGCTGTATCAAACTGGGCTCTAATTTGAGTTGTTGGATTGAAGGAAACTATTGGTGAGGTCATGGTAATAGCCGCAGATAATGAGAATGTAAGACAGTTGGAGGAAATCAATTTGACCTTCATGAAATCCTCTTGTACCCTGTCCATCCACCTATACATGAATGAGACTGACACCTACTTATAAAGGAGTGTGTTTGGTGGTGCGCAGTGGAAAGAACGCAACACAATTGGATGTACCGAACTCTAGATTAAGATCACAGCAGCTATTGGGGTACGTCCATTGAGCAAAATACATTGCCCTGATAGATTTGGGATTAATTGATTGAAAGTTGATTCAACTTCTCTAACCTCGGTGTAATTTACAAAGAAACTGCTACAGTGATATGGCTCCCACAAGGTGATATTTTGAGGGATCTTGCTCCAGTGTTATTGTTGGATGTTCTTGTAATTGGTCTGTTAAATCATGAATTGTAATAAATGCCATTTTTTTTAGCCAAAATGTAGGACACATCTTGTATTCTGTAACTATCCTAATTGGTCCTGATTACTCATTTTGTATTTTTTAGGGATGAATAGTGAATCTCTATTTCTTTGCCGTCATCAATAGCTTTTCTTAGAATCTCATCACTATATCCCCGTTTTCGTTATCACAAGCACACAGTTCCAGTACATTTTTACAGATAGTTGGCTCTCTGCAGTGTTCTTGAAGTCAGAGTACCACTTTTTTTGGGATATTGTGTATACCTTGTTTTCTATGTCCCCTTTGTGCATGTAGCCCTGAGTTGGCTACTGTTTCTTTATGAAAGGGCCTACTTTTTATTTGCTTACGGAAGCCAAATCACAGACGTAACCCTGTTATTGTTTAACTGAACTGTACAATCACATTTTGCTGAAAACCTTGCATTCAGGGAATAAAGGTGACCTTTCCATGCCACTTTTCCCCAAAAGAACTCGAGTGTACTAGTGTTTGATGGAGGATCTTTGGAATACAAGTCAGCATTTGATAAGGTAACCATTCTTCTCTGACAATTCGCTAGCTTAACATTTTCAGCCTTGTAGCTTCGGAATCCAATAATTAACTCCAAATTGCTACTTTTTAAAACAAATACTTGGCTCATACAATAAATAATTAAGGGGTACATCTCATATGGCATGTTTAGTTATAGATCAAATTCAGTATTAAAATGTCTACTAAATGACAGCACTCACCTTGTTTTGAAATGTTCACTCGAGTACAGGAATCCATGGTTAACGCTGCCATCCAGAGCACATTTTCAGACATTTTTCTAATAAACCCCTAAAATTGAAAACTATTTTAGTTGGTGTGGTCGTTGGAGGGCAGGGCAGAAATCTGATTTCAATCGGATTTTACTGAAAACCAAAAAGCTTACCCATATTCCATAATGTTAAGTGATCTATTGTTGTGTGTATTACCGCCCATTATAAATCCAGATTGACCCAGGTTAACCCGCAGTGAAAGTATTACTTTTAATCTTCATTGCTAGGATTTTAGCATACATCTTCACATCTGGGTTTAGTAGTGCTATTGGTCTATAGCAGGGTTGTCCAAGTCCAGGCCTCGAGGGCCAGAAACCCAATGCGTTTTTAGGATATCCCTCATTAATATTCATGAGCAGAAATGTGCATACATTTAGAATCATTGTGTGCAAATGTATCTCATGAATATTAATGAGGGGGTATCCTGAAAATCCAGCATGGATACGGCCCTCGAAGCCTGGAGTTGGACAACCCTGGTCTATAGGAATCTGGGTTACCGAAGTCCATCTCTGGAGTATGAATTAGCACTGTACTTGACTGTTCTATTCTTTGTGTGATTTGCTCCTGTTGTTTTAAAGACATTCAACGTTTATACCAGACGATCTATCCCGTTTATTACTATTGTAACGAATTTTACAGAGAATCCTTCACATCCAAGGAATTTATTGCTTTTCAGAGATGTTATTGCTGTGTCTACATCGTCTCTTGTTATGGGTATCTCCATGTTTTTCCATTCCTCAGCCGTCAACCCTGGGACACCTGAGGAGTTAATATAGGCAGTTTGTGTAGTCTGATTCAGTTTCTCGTCACACATTACTAATTTGAAAAGCGGTGTGATTATCTCTTGTCCCTTGCTCTCCGTATTTCTCGTCCCTAATCCATCAACTCGTTTTTGGATAAATCTTTTTGCTTGGGATCATTTAATCTTCTATGCCGTTATTTTGTTGGACCTGTTACCAGAGATGTAGCGTGCCTATTTCGAGTGAAATGTATGTGCAAGCATGTGATGTGCGTTCAGCAATGTGCATTTCTAGTTTGGCCCTTGCTATTCCAAGTGAAGTTCTACTTGCACCATTAGTGTGCTCTGAGTTGAAAGTGCTTTCCTTTATTGCCCATGTCCTCTTGCAGCCCCTCTTTGATTTTTTTTTTTCCTTACAGTTGACAAAGACCGTGGCTTTATTAATAGGTTCACCCTGCAGGACTGCTTTGATTGTGTCCCAGATTGTGCTGTAACTTACGTTTGGAGTTGCATTCTTGTAAAAAAAATGTGGTTATTAGTGGAGATTATTTCCCTCTTTAGTCCTACGTCCTTAAATATCTCACCTCTCCTTTGCCATGTTGGTCTAAGTCAGTTATCCATACGCCTCACTGTGATGAAAAATGCTCATTGGGGCGTGATCAGACAGTGCCTTGACTCCAACTAAACGATACAGGACACAGGCTAGCAGGAATGATGAGATCAACCACAAATCTATCCTGGAGAAAGTCCTATGTACAAATGAAAAATGTGTGTATTCTGGGTGCAGGAAACTCCATGCCTCTTTTTAACCCTAATGTCCGCATCAATTGAGATAATGCCAAAGCTTTTGAAAAATCTAAGTTCATGGAGTTACCGGTCTATCTTTCAGAACGTCTTGGGACCATGTTAAAATTGACGCTCATCAGTATGTGGATGTCTGCAACAGTTACCACCTCTGGGATTAGTTCCAGTAAGAAGCAATCTTTTCCCTTTTTTTGGGTGTAGATAGCTGTACATGTCAACAAGTGCCTGTGACACTTTTAACCATTGATTATCTTCTGTTCACACTTCTTTGTATCATATGTTGGGTAAAGTGAGTTTATCTAGCTACTAGGATCACAACTCCCCTCCTCTGCCCTTGTCTTTTCTCCCCTGGTCTTTTCTCCCCTGAAGCAGCTGCTCTGGGAGCCATTTAGAAAGCATGCATTGTTCATCTTTTGGGAGCAGATGGGTCTCTTGGTGTACTGCAATGCTAGTGTCAAGGTTTCTGAGGTGGGCAATTATGTCAACCCTTTTAGCCTGGGAGTTCAGGCCCTGTACAGGCAATGAAACTGAAGGGGGTATACGGTCATATTTTCGAAAACATATTTTTGAATGACCATTATGTCGAAAACATTTTGGGGAAAAACTTTTTTCGAATGTTTTTTTTTAATTTTATGTTTATTTTGGGTTTCGTTAGTAAAAAAAAGTGTAAATAAAAAAAACAGGTAATTCCCTCCATTTTAAAAATAAAACAAAAAAGCATTTGAAAAAAAAAATGTTGGCAAATTTGGTGTCGAGAAAATGGCATTCGAAAATATGGGTTTCGAAAATATCACTATAAACCACTGAAGGGATGCTTGTCATTTTCAGGTTTACCTCCTGCAATAGTTAGTGCCTTACATTTTTTGGCAGAGCTTTATTCCCTTAGCTTAAAGTGTAATGCTGCGTGTGAGATATGAACATGAGCAGTTAATGTGCGATTAACAATATAATTAACCCTACCCCCTATTCTTCTACTATTTTGTGTGTTCATATATATTTCCGTCAAGGGCCCACTCCGGCCTCTCCTTCTACCCCAGTGTTACAGCTAGTTCATCATTTATTGACTAAATGTGTATCATCAAAGATATTCTCATCAGGGGCCATCACCCCTCCCGTTAGTGCCATTCTCCCAACTTACCTCACTATATTGTCTCCATTAGGCAACATTGTTATTTGAAACTGGTTCTATTGGCTTACCAACTCACTCGGACCCCGATCTTCATTTTGATGTCTCTTTAATTTTCAGGTTCGCGTAGTATCCCAGTTTTGGCAAATTGATCAGTACCTAGGTCCCATAGGCTGGGCCGATAGTTTGAAGTGGTCCAGCCATAAACAAGAATGGAAGTCTACAGGTTGGCTAAGTTCCTATGTAGTCTATCTTTTCGAAAACATATAGGTTTAGTGGAGCATCTTAAGTAGCTGTATGACTTGAAGTTTGGACGGCTCCATCCATTGTAGTCCCCCTCCTATTGTTGGAGTTTGCACAGCAGACTGATTGTTTTCCACACTGTTTCTTTTTAACCCATGACCACCCAGATTGTTCTCTTCTCGAACTCCTTCTTTTCAGTTTACCCTGCTGTTCAGCACCTGTATCTTCCTCACCTGGGTTTAAAAATTGTTCAGCTAATCTTGGTGTGGATGTAGCCTGTCGGTCCCCATAAGAGAACTTTAAAGTGCAGGGAAATTCCCCACACAATTTGATATCTTTAGATTTCAGCCATTGTGTCATGTGTTGTTGCTGCCAAGTCTTGCAAGATTTGCTGTATTGTTTCTCAAAACTGTAATTCCTGTGTCTTTATGACCCTGAAGATGTGTTCTTTCATTTGATAATAATGTACTTTGATGAGCACATCTGGGGGAGGTCAGGTTTCTTTCTATTTTAAAAGTGAAGTATACAAGGCGTGCCTGGTCCAGAGCTTTCTCTTCATCAATCAGTAACCGTAGTATCTGAATGAGAAGACATTTTATGTAATTTTCTGATTGTCTTTGACTTGTCTCATAATGCCTCTGATTCTTATATTGCTCATCCTTACTCTGATTTCAAAATCCTCCTGTTTTTTACATTGCCTCTCTTGCTCCAGCCTTGGCTGACATCTGCAACCACTCATTTGTCACTGGTCCTTCCACAGCCCGTCATGCACTCTCTTGTGCACCCTGTCCTAAAAAAGCTGTCTGCTGACCCTTCTTGCCCGGCTAACTATCACCCTATCTCTATCACCCCTTTCTTGGGCAAACTCATGGAGAAGCTGGTCTTCCCCAACTGACCCTCCATACTGAAATGCCTGCCTCCGCGATCTCCAGTTCGGTTTTGGGGATGCTAGAGACACAGAAATGCTCTCCTGAACACCTGTGAAGACCTACTCTCCAGCATGGATTCCAGCTCTCCCTCTCTTCTGATCCTCCTCGATCTAATTTCTGCCTTTGACACAGTCAGCCACTCCATCCTCATAAACCGCCTTCCATGATACCCTAGGTGTCACGGACAGGGCACTGGCATGGCTGAACTCCTTCCTTTCAAACAGACCCTCTCAAGTGCAAATGGGTCTTTTTCTCTCTTCCACACACGCTCTACCTGTGGCGTCCCTCAGGGCTCCATTATATCACCATGGCTCTTCAACATCTACCTCGCCCCTCTGGCTTACCTGATCTCTACTTTCTCACCTCATTTCAAGTGTTATGCAGACGATACACAGCTCTCCTTTGTGCTGCCATCCTCTTCCACCTCCTCCCTCATACCTGACTGCCTGACTGCTTTTCAGGCATGTTGCTCTAGCAGTGATCTCTACCTTAATGCCAGTAAGATAGAGATTCTACTCATTGGGAGACTTGTTCTTTGCCCTCTCCTCCCTGGCCTGATTCCATGGGTCTCATCCCCTCACCCATCTGTGAGACAGACAATCTTGGGATCATCTTTGACTTCTCTCTAATTTTTTCTCCACAGATCACAGATCTTGCCAAAAAGTCCAGCTTTCAGCTCCACCTTCTCGGGGGCATTCTAACTTTCCTCACCTTCCCCCTAAAAGCTCATCTTCTCCAGAGCCCTGGTTCCCTCTAGGCTGAACTACTGCAACAGCCTCTTCCTCAATCTGCCTCTTTCCTCCCTTCGCCCCCTCCAACTAATCCAGAATTGGACTGCAAGACTTATTCTTGGTCTCAAGCCCAGGTACCGCATTTCTCCAGCCCTAAAATCTCTCCACTGGCTCCTGGTTGACCACACTGATCCAATTCAAGACCCCCCTCATCATCCACAAGGCCGTCTGGGGCCTGCGACCTCTTTACATCCAGCTTGCCCTCCCTAAATACTTCCCGGCCAGTGTCCTCAGTCCTCTGGCTCCCACTCTCTACAGGTCAAACGCTTCTCCCTGCAGAGAGTTGGAGGTAGAGACCTTTCCTCGGCTGGCTTCTCCTTCTGAAACGGCCTACCTTCCCCCTTCTGACTTGAGCCGGATCTTCTAACGTTTCGTAGACTTCTCAAGAATTTCCTTTTCTCCTCTTCTTTCCCTTTCCTTCCTCTCTTGCTAACTCTCCCTCTGCAACTGTTGACTGGTCCCTTCAGAGTTCATTACCGGGGCCAGCCCCCCCCTGCATCCTTTTCCAGCACTTGCCCTCGGGCTCCCTTTCCCAGACTAGCCCAACTTGGTCCACCCTGCTTACCGCATTCATCCTACCTCTCCCCATTTTCCCTTGCACTTGCCACCTTCACCCACCCAGCACTTCTCTGCCCCCTTCCCTGGGGCACCCCACTCCTGCACTTCTCCATCTACTCCCTGTAAGGAACTCATGGTTGCAACAGTAATGACACACAAGTGATCACAGTTCAAGGGTGTTTATTAAACTGTAAATGCAGGGTGGAAAAACAACCAATCTAAACCTAAATCTAAGATGGGAGCAAGCGACGACCATCAAATGAAAAATAAGGCAGTCCTTGTGGCGTTATGTCAAAATAAAGGGGCCTGCACTAAGAAAAATCTATTGCCAATTCCTTACAGCTACTTACAAACAAGAGTGTGGGATAAGGATTCAATAAAGAAAGAAGTGTTCTTAAATAATAAGTCAGGATGCGATTGCCAGGGATCTCCCTTCTCCACGTTTTCAGCACGGGACAAGGTGGGACCTTGGAGCACAGCACACGCTTTAGCTTTCTCAGCACGAGCTAACCGTTCAGTTCCAGCTATCGGGTTCTTTTGTGTACAAGTCTCTTTTCAATAAAAAAAGTCTCTGGTCTTTGAGGGCCTGATGTAGCCAACAACAAACAAACAAAAAGTTCCTTTCTCAGTGGATTTTGGTGAGGACTCTTCACCCTTGGATCTCCCTAGACTGGGCTTGGACCCACTTAACAAGGGGGACCATTCACTTCCCCAGGTCTTTCAATGCTTCTTACTTTCACAGGTCTTAATGCCTTTTTACACAGTTCATCAGGCTTTGTATTTGGTTTATTTATGTAGCGCACTCGACCCGGGGGCACCGGGGCGCATTGTTAAGCTTTGCCCCTGATTGTCGGCTTCCCTCTGCTGGGTTCCCTCTAACCACCTTTTACAGTTAGTTCACCATAGACACCCCTTGGTCGAGTTCACTTCGCTTAGAGCGCCAACTTTGGTTGTCAGCTTCCCTCCGCCAGGTTCACTCTTGCTAACTTTAAGCAAACAGTTAATGTACTAGTTTTCACCATGCCAGATTTATTTCCCTTTCTTTCAAAATCGTCTGTCGGTCATAGACTTTCAATAGTACAGAGGATTTTACAAAACCCCTGTATGACAACTTCCCAAGGCGTTCTGGTTCCGGTAGTCTCTTATCATCAGGTAATTTCCCAGAGTTTCCTGCGTGAGCACCCACGTGGTGCCGATCACCTCTGTTTCGGGTTTTCCCCCTCTTTTCTCAATAGTTCCTTTCAAAGATCAAATGAGCTCTTGCTACTTTTCGTTCAACACAGTTCAGTTTCTTCCGGCTGTGATGAGCTGCTAGCTTTCTTCACCTTCATGTCAAGGTTGGTACCACCGAGACAAGCGTCTATCCCTGGCTTGGTTATCTGCAGAGGATGGTTACGCGTACCGTAGACATCTGCTGCAACACACGGTGGCCCTAGTCCACAGGCTTATGTTTCCGATAGCGTAGGTTTCTCAGACCCGGATCGGAAAGGGCAAGGTCACGTCTCTCCATCACTCTCTCGATATTCGCCATCTTTCGCCTCCTCTTGAACTGCCGTGCTGAGTTAGCCCTCACATTGTGGGGTCTGCCTTGCTCGTCCTGTGCTCTTGTGCTCCACCTTTTACCCTTTGGGGAAGGGAAAGCGCAGTCTTGTGTGTGTGGGGGTGTGGGGGTGGGTGGGTGGGTGGGGGTGGGTGGCTGTGGTTAATTGCCTGACTTTGCCTAACCCTTGTATTGGGACATGTCAGGCAAACTGCTTTAGGGTTAGTCTGCCGTCTTCCACGGGGTAATAAAGGGTTTGTGTCAAAAAGGGGTGGGGGGGGTTTGTCATAGGGAATTATATTCTTTGTCCTAGGGGAGGTTGGTAAATTCAGAAGGGTGGGATTGGTATGGTTTGTTAAGCAAACTGGAATGATCAGGATTATTATCACGAAATAAACAAAGGTGTTTGTGGTAATGGTAGTGTTTTATCTTAGCAGCTTGAAAATGATAATCGGGGGGACGGGAAGAAGAATGATTGGGAATATCTGGGTAGAAGACGGGATAGCAGGGATTCTGGGAGTTGTGGTTTCGTATAGGTTTATCAGATGCAGAGGGGTTGTTGGCTTCTACTAGGGGGGGGAATCTATTGGGTAGAAGGGAGGTAGATGTAGAGCAACCTTTAAAAGCTATAGGGACGTTGTCCTTGTCACCTTCTTCCCCAGTATAATACTGCATCTCACCGGGGGTATTTCCACAAACATACCCTGGGTTCCCCTACCTAGGGGAACCTCCCTCGCTCGTCCACCCCCAGGTTTGGGATCTGAGAGCACCAGCCCTTCCCTGGCCACCTGAATAAGGGACTCCTGAGGTCTACCTGAGTGAATACCCTCAGGTTTTGCACACCCCTCAGCCCCTGCATTTACCACCCTCTTAAGCACTTGCACGGTAGGATAGTCACAAGGCCAATATAACTTTTTTTGTTTTTTTTTTGTTTTACGCTCATGAGTCCATTGTTTCCCCCCGCCTCACTTTCTTGTCTTGCAGCACCTGGAAACACGTGTATAGGCGCCATACAAATGTTGAATAAATAAAATGAAGGGTTTGCACAGAGATTCTATTTATGGGATATTTCCGATAGTTCATAGCTTTGCTCAGAAGTTGTGCTTTCCAACTGTTCTGGTACTGAATTATTGCATTTGCTTCTATTGGGATGAGATTTTATGAGTAATTTCCATCATATTATTCTGTAACTCTTCATTTCCACGAGCAATTCCTGCAAGTTTGCTTTTGTTGTTGCTTCTTTCCCTGGGTAATTCATTGGTGTGTTTGTGTGCCAGTATAACCTGTTCTGTGGTTTTTTCCCCACTTTGAGAGTCCACAGCCATCACTTTTAGGTCACTGTGCTTTTCACAAAGGAGGAGTATCTATTTGCATATCAGTCTTTGTCCCGCCCACAAGGGCAGTTCAGCACCGAAATGCCAGGCAAACCTCCCATGAACAAGAGTACCAACAGCAACCCCATACACGTGTTTCAGCCTTGTTCGGCCTCATCAGTGAGGTGGAGCTCCACTTAATGCCTTTTTTGGTTGCTTGGCCATTTTGAGAATGGCGGCATACTAGACGTTTTTTATTATTTAACTGTTTGTTCAAAGGTCAGCCCTCGCCACTGCTCCTCAAATATTTAAGGCAATTATTCCTTTCCTGCTGTGTCTTGTAAAAAGGATTTCAGTGCATCTGAGCAATGTATTGATGGTTCACCATCAGTCTTCCATGGCTGTTGTCCGTGTATTTGCAGCGGTATCAGGGCCTTTATAACAGTGTTTATAGGCAAATTCCTCCCCAAGAAGCCTTGGAGGGATCAATCTACACCGGTCCTCTACTTTTAGCCAGTGCCAGAGGCTCCTAGGGCCCAGTGTTGGTGTTATGTCCTCCTCTGTGGGATGGATTGCGCAGGAGACCGGAGACCTGCTTGGACCAACCGATGAGCACCACACCCACTGTCACTGGGTTGCTGAAGGATATTTTGCCTCAGTTCATTGATGCTTGTTAAAAGCAACCAGTACAGTGCTAGGCCACCATACTGTTTCCCCTCTTTTTTTTAACCTTCTTCACGATTGCAAGCTTCAAGCACTGGTCATGAAGGGACGCAACCCTGTCTGTCTGCATGCTCTAAGCATCGCTAAATCAGTTTGGTTTACTCCAGCGGTCTGCAACCTGCCACTTTCAAGATGCTTTGGACTTCCTTTACTATAAACTCTGTTGGCTGTGGCTGATGGGAGTTGTACTCTAGCAAATCTGCGGAGCAAAAGGTTGCCGACCACTGGTTTACTGTGTTCAAGGCTTCAGCCTGTTACTGGGGAGAGGGGTCGCTTTGGGATCTGTTGGGGTACAATGTACACCATTTGTTCATGCGGACACACCCCTTGCCTGCCCATCAGTGTCGTGTGTTGGGGAAAATGAGCTGAAAAGTTGAAGTTGTGCCATTCACTACCACCTAGCGTCCTTCGGTTAAAGCCAATGGGCCTCTATACTGCTGCACATTACCACATGACCTTTTCCAATCCTGCCAGCCCCATTCCAGGCCTATCTTGGTAGGTCCATGGGCTGGGACTCGCCTCTGTGCACTGAGGGTGCCCCAGAGTGCTGTTCAGCGATGTTGGATGAGTGTTGCCATATTTGTTATCAATGTCCTCCGAGCACCATCCACTTTTCCAACCCTGGTGCTGCGTTAAAATACTTTTGGAGCAGTTCGTTTTGGGCATCGATGTTGATATCTGCTATCACTTCCTATGGGGAGATGCATTTTGAGTTAGAATTACTCTTCCTTGGTGGGGAGAGGAAACTTTGCTGAAGAAAGTAGTTCAGGTGTCTACAATGTAATGCTGCTAAGCCACTCCCTCCCCAGAAATCTATATTTCTAAGATCATGTTCTGTTTATTATTTTGGTGTTAGTTCATGTAAAAAGTATTCCATATCTTTTAATGTCAAGTTTTGTTTTACGATTGAAAAGTGCTTTGTTATCTAAGGTGGTTAAGATGTAATTTTAACTCCAAGAGGTGTCTTTTCATTAGTCTAAAGCATCCATACTGTCATCTTTATAGGATTTAAATTTAGTGACTAATGAGAGCAAGATTGTAGGTATATATTCAGACAGTGGCAAAGCGAAGGTCTCTATACCAATGATTATAGGTTTAAGCAAGAGGAAAGTCATACTCCTATTTGTGTACTTCTGGCCCAAGGCGAATATTGCCAGTAAAAGATGGCAATGTTCTATCTTAAAGTACTCATAATCGTTTTAACTAAGGAGTCCAATGAATCTCCATTCCTATAGCGTACTATGCAGCTCTTGTATCTTAGATATGAGGTTGCTAGGTTATTCCTTATAGCAGTTTATATCTGCAAAGTGATTCAAATCTACTTGTTTATAATTTTTTCATTCCACAATTATGTTTCTATCTTTATTAGCTTTTCTAGTTTAACTTTGGATGTTGTACCAACTTTGTTTACTTAAGGAATGTAACCTCTAGTTTATATTCAACACTTTATGCTGCCTTAACAAATGTGTTTTTAAGGTTACCATCCCCACTTAAGAACGTTTCTGTACTGCCCCAATATATTGCAAGATTGATAATCGCACCTTCCTGCCAGGATGATGGTCATCTTCAAAAGATTGTAATGCATGTGCTCATTCCAATGTCTTTGACAGCATGTTTGGATTTAGTTGTTGAGCTAATTTCCAATGGGTTAGTGCAGGTAACAATTTTCAAAGTTTTCTTCAGTTTTAGCTTGCAAGAAAATGTAAATAGGTCAATACACATGCCAGTGGCATTTGTATTACTGAAGAGAGAAAAGTAAAGTCCTTTATTCAAAATAGACGTTTCTATCACAGAGAGTTACCTTAATGAAAATTTAAGAACTATATTTTCTGTTGCGCTGATTGTGGTGATGTTTTTTCAGACATTTATAGGGTGTCATTATTTCCTTGATATAGATGAGATATTGGGCCTCATTACGAGTCCGGCGGTAACCGAGGCGGTAAAACCGCCTGGTTACCGCCGGACTCGTATTACCATTCCGCCTCTGTGATTCCCGGAATTACCGGGGCATTACAACCCCGGTTTCCCGGGAATCACGGAGGCGAAATTGGTGTTAATCCCCATTCCCATTGAGTCCTATGGGACTCAATGGGAATGGGGATCATGGAAACACCGGCAGCATCTCGTAATGCTGCCGGTGTTTCCTCGTCCGCCTGCAGGCGGGCGGTGTTAAACCTGCCAGGTCAGACCTGGCGGGAACATCACCTCCCGCCTGCAGGAGTTGTGATTGCCCGGCATGTAAACAACGGTGGCGGCGGGTTTAGGCCACCGTTGTTTCCATACCGGGCGATTTGTAATGAGGCCCATTTTTTTTTTTGTCTGTTTCAATTGAAAGAAGGTTGCGTGTTTCTTTCACTTCATTGCCCTCATCACTCACACTGATTTTTCTTTAGCGCTTGTAAGTGGTTTCTGGGGGTATTGTGAGTATGTGATAAGTGATCATATGTTTTCTGGAAGGTATGAACTCAGCTTTTTCTATAGCCACATTCATTTCGAAAAATGCATGTGCGTTACGTAATTCAATAGCATCGTGAAAATCCATTTGAGTCCTGTCAACCGTTTCATATTTTTGTTGTTGCTGCTTCCGGTCTGTTCATGCATCAATTTCTGTCAGGGTAACAGTCATCCAACAGACCAATGCAAGATTAAATGGCAAAATAGATTGAGAGTAATAGACTCCAAAAGGGTAACAGGTTAAGGGAGAGAACATGATGTAGGATAGACTACAGTGGAGTTTCATAGAGGGATGAATTGCACTCAAAAATCGGTATTGAAAGATAGAGAGAATACTAAGGTAGGAGTTGTAGGGGGAAAGGTTAGAGGGTGGAGTGAGAGTGTGGTTGGTGGAAGAGGAACGTGGTGGAGATAGGAGGGACATAGGTGGTGAGATAAAGAATGAGAGATAGAATGGTAGAGAGAGAGAGAATGACAATGAATAAGACCAGAGATATTAGGAAGTGAGAATAGACGGTGGGAGAGTTGGAGGGAGAAGACCGGAGGGTACTAGAAAGGCAGCGGAGAAGGTGGGACAAATGGAGGTAGGAGAGGTGAAGCAAGAGTGGGAAGTAAGGAGGGAAAATACCATGGTGAGGGAGGAAGAGCATGAGAGGGAGAAAGTGCCAGTTTTTTTTTCTATATCATCAGCATTAAGACCATTATTTTGGGAACACTTTTCGTCCCTCCCCTCCGACATACTGTCTAATTTAGCAGTATTGGTTCCTGATCTTTAGTTTTCACACTGACCTTGAGTGACAGGAAAGCATGGGTTAGGGTGGAGGGGGGAACCCACAGGGCCAGCTTGAGCACCACATTAATTCAATTACTCTACAGTCTAAAATTCCCTGACTACCACGATATTAGATGATTTGACCAGAAAAACCTGTGAACCACCTATCGAACTTGTGAGTTTCTAAAGGCCTTATGTGACACTATGTACTTCAACTCAGTGCTTCTGACAATGAAGGGTGTTGTGCATTCATTATGAATACGGATTGCTCTTCCCTGACAATTTCTAAGGTAACACAAGAAACAGAGTGAGAACATGACTATCAAAACCATAATAGCAGCATTCAGATCAAATTAGTAGGACCAACTGACTTCGTCCAATCGGTAATGTAACAGATGACCTCCAAAGAACGGAGGTGTACTGAATAGTGAAATTATTATTCAGCCGAATACGGAATAGTTTGCCCAGGTATTCGGCCACAGCCGAATGGAGAGTTGACAGTGTACTCAAGGCTCAAAGTGTAATTCTTCAACCCGGTGCTTCAAGAAAGTTTAATATACTGCTTGAAGCATGTTTTGGAAGTGAGTGCAGCATTTACCTATACATACATGCGCATTTTTTTGATCAGTTTAATAATTAAATCAATTGAAAAATGCACGTGTCCATAGGAAAGTGCTGTGCCATTTCCATAACGTGCCACCAGCAATATGCTACATACTGCTAGAAGCACGCTGACTCCAGCAGTATATTAAAATGTAATCAAAATGTTTGTCCACCTCAAGGCCCAAAATGTAGAACAGCAGTAATGTGGCGGTAATGCAGTGCTAACAGCATGTTCTTCTGCTGGGCCAGTCTGATCGCTACACCTGTTGAGCAATTGGGAAAATGAAAAGTTACTTGGAAGCTTAGAAGCAGCAGAACGAAACACAATGTGTCAAACGTGATATTTTGAAATTGTACACTCTCTGGACTTGCTACATTGTGCACATTAAGATACTGTGCCTTGATATAGTCTGTTGGATGAGAATGTGTAACAATATTTTCTTAACAACTGTATGTATCCTGGTTTTCTCAAAAGGCACCCCATGCCGGCAGCCTTTGTTTTTCTTGCAAACAATGCCTCTTTGAAACTGCATACATTCCTCTATAATAGGTTTAACAATGGATTTCTGATGTTCAGCTTCAACGGATTCCAGGGGCTACTGCTGTATCTACTCTTATCAGTTAATGTCCAGTTGAAGTACAGACCACCCCTAAATCACTCAACCAACCATACTGGTTCTCTACTGATCGTCCTCATTTCTTTAGCCATGCATTGCATACTCCTGCTGTGCACATGTCCCCGTTTATTCTGGATTACACATATTTGGCACAATCTTATTTTAGGTAACTTTTTTTGAGTTGGTCTTGGCATTTGAAATTGTTCTATATTAGTCACTAATTGCATAGGCTTGGTCTTTGTTTATCTGTTTTGTTTTTATTATTTATTATGCATGCCAGACCCGAGGGTATCCGGGCGCAGAAAGCAACAAGAAGGTTTTTCAGATTTGGTTACATTGCTGCACAGTAATATACACAATAAAAAGATAATATACAAACCGAGGGGTGGCAGAGGGAATGGCTGGGAAGGGTGAAATAGGTAGTAGTCAGAGCCTTAACAGTCATTTTCCTTGATGAGGTGGATGAGGTTGTGTCTAAAGTGTGGGTAAGACTGGTCTACCCTTGGGGCATGGGGAAGGGAGTTCCAGTGTTGTGTGGCTTTTAACGGAAACTGCTTCCTCCAGTTTTGACGCGTTTGAATCTGGGCACCGTCAGCCGGTTGGAGTTGGCAGTTCTGGTGGGGCGGTTGGAGGAGTGTCTCTGGAATCTGTCAGTGAGATATTGTGGGACAGCGTTGTTGAGACATTTGTGAGTAAGTGATGCTACTTTAAGTGAAAGTTTGTCTTTTGTGGTGAGCCATTTGTTAGCTCTCCTTATGTCAGATATATGGGCTTTTTTGGGAATACTCAATGCTGATCTAAGAGCGTTATTTTGTAGAAACTGGATTTTGCTAGTGATGTATTTGTTACTCCCTAGATATAGGGCGTTACAATAATCCAGCTTTGACAAAATGAAGGCTCTTGCCAGGGTGGTGCAACTGTTAGAAGAGAGGAAAGGCTTGGCTGCTCTGATTAATTTACATGTGTAGGCAGTAGAGCAGGCTATGGTTTGACCTGTTTGTTGAATGGGAGGGTGGCGTCCAGGTAGAAGCCAAAAGTTTTGACTCCTTTGGCTTCCATGATGGTGATACCGTCTATGATGAAGTTGAAGTAGTTATGGCCGAGTTTATTGATGGTGGGAGTGGTGCCAAGGATTATGAGTTCCGTCTTGTCATCATTCAAGCATAGACCGTGCAAGGCCATCCATGCCTGGATGATGATGTACACTTTGTTTACCAAGACCAAATCCTTACCGTAATCTCCCCTCAACTGTAAGAGGATCTGGGTATCATCGGCATAATTGGTGTAGGTGATACACCAATGAGATTATCGAAAAGGGGCTTCATAAAAATGTTGTAGAAGGTGGGGGAGACGCATGATCCTTGGGACACCCCACAGGTGATGGGAATGGGATTGGCAGACGCTGTGGTTGAAAACACGTGCATGGTCCTATTGTTTAGGAATAATCAAATCCAGCCTATTGCTTCTTGCGATAAGTGATCGGCTGAGTTCCGCCGGTTATAGAGGATTTTATGATATACTAAATCAAACGCTGCTGATGGGTCAAGTAGTAGTATTAGTAGTAGTGCCGCTTTGCCATTGTTTCCAAGCAAGCCAATTTGTGCCTTATGGTAGATTAACGCTGTCTCAGTCCCATGTTGGAGTCTGAAGCCAGATTGGCGGACTTCGAGCTGGACACAACTTGCATCCCCACAGTGATCACCCAATCTCCTCCAGCCTCGATTAAGAACAACAAGGCCATCACATTGGATGCTATCCGCCCACTCATCCTACCTATAATGAATCCATCCCACACCCCCCATACTCGACCCAGAAGCTCTAGTGAACACCTTCAATAAAAACTTAGAATTGGCACTAGACCAAATCGCCCCCACCAAACCCAGAAAAGCTAAACAACCCAACCATCTCAACAATTGGTTCACACCTGAACTAAAGGCACTGAGAAAAACAAAAAGAGCGGCAGAATCTACATGGTTAAAAAACCCATCACCCCACAATAAATATCTCTTCAGGATAGCAGCCACCGCCTACAAAAAAGCTATTATCAACACCAAAAGTGACACTTTCAACAAAAGAATACAACACGCCAAATCCAATGTAAAAGATCTCTTCACCATTCTCAGAGAAATGGAAGCACCCACTAACCCCCCCACACCCAATCCACCTGTGTCAGAGACGCCACATGGTGTGCTAAAATCCAAAAGGCACTACTAGACAAAATAGCCCTACTTCAAACCAAAAGACTCCTCCTAGCCACCAAAGGTACCAACACCAACCAAACCCACACATCTCAACCCAACAATGCAGAACTATTCGAATTTGCCCCAGTCACCATCGCTCAGGTGGAAGCATCATCTCCAGCCACAAACCTTCAAAATGTCAAGGGGACATCTGTCCCACACCCGTCATCAAAGAAGGAGTTAAAGACTTTGCACCATTCAGCACCACACTCATAAACTCTTCCTTCGCATCATGCACTGTCCCCAAGAATCTGAAAGATGCCTGGGTCAAACCATTGCTAAAAAAAAAACACACTACCCTAACACTTTCACTAACTACCGTCCGATCACCACAGTGCCATTCCTGCTACAAATCCTTGACAAAGCAGCCTATATCCAAATTCAGAACTATCTAGAAACACATAACCTGCTCGGCCTCTGCCAATCTGGCTTCAGACCTAGACACGGCACAGAGACTGCCATTCTAGATCTGAAAATCCAAATGGATGAGGCCAAAGACAAAGGCTACCCCTCCATCCTTCTACTTCTTGACCTCTCGGCGGCCTTCGACCTGGTTGACCATAACATTCTCACCGCAATGCTAAACACCTCTGCCTCCTTCGCACCCAATGCAGCTAAATGGATCCAATCCTTCCTGTCCGAAGGTTCCATGAGGGTCTTCTCAGACAACGCATCAGCAGTTCCCCAAGGCTCATGCATCTCCCCTACCCTCTATAACATCTTTACCAAGATGTTATTTGACCTCCTTGATGACATGAATGTCCTATATACCAACTACGCGTATGATGCACAGATCTTCATCACGCTCACAGGGTCTTATGAAAAAGGCACAGCCCGACTCAATGACATCTACAGCAAAATCCAAGAATGCATGGCAAAGCATGGGCTTTGTCTAAACGATGACAAAACCGAGCTATTACTCATCGGCTCTAAACAACGCCTCAATAAACTCGACCCAAAATACAACTCATTCAACATCGATGGAAACCATATTAAGATCTCCAATAATGCCAAAACACCTTGACTTCTCCCTGACACTATCACAACAGGTCAACGCTACCGCCTCTGCCGCGGCCTACACCACTAAACTTATAACGACCTGCAGACCTTTTCTATCCACCAACTGTTGTATCATACTAGCAGGAGCCCTGATACTCTCCAAACTCGACTACTCCCTATATTTAGGCACCAGCAAGCAAAATATTCAAAAACTTCAAATCCTACAAAATAACGCCCTAAGGGCAGCCCTCAACATTCCAGGTAATGACCACATTACCCAGGCAAGACAAATGGCCAACTGGCGCCCCATAAAAGACAGAATCACATTCAGGACCCTCATGATTACACACAAATGCATCAACAACGCAGCCCCTAAATACCTGGTCGACAAATTCTGTACCAGAACATCTTCCAGACCCACTAGAACCATCTACGTGCACTGCCTCAACATTCCCAAATACAGACTCCAGAAATCAGGTGGCACTAGCTTCCCAGTCTTAGCAGCTAAAACCTGGAATTCCATACCGCTGTCACTGAGAGATGAATATCACTTCTCCGCCTTCCGCTTCAAAGTCAAAGCATGGCTTCTATCCGTTATCCCTTGCACATAACCTCATACCTACCTCCTCCATGTTCAACTTGTATATATCATGCCTATACCAACCTGGCGTAATTTTTCAATCTATTCAATCTTGTAAATGACTTTATTCACTGCTTTCTATTATACTATGTAACTGTAAATTCCTGTAATTATGTAACCTCTCATCTATATTATGTAACTGTAAATTTATGTATTTAAGCAACGCCACATCTATGTAACCTGTTCAAGATCAAGTGCCTAGCCACCCCTGGGTTCAGTGCGCTATACAAACAGACTAAACTAAACTAAGAGGTGATTTTATTCTAGAGATTATTGTAGTTGAAGGTAGGTTACCTTGTCTAGAATTTTGAGGAAGGGGACTGTGTTGATGGGTCTGTAGTTAGTGGGTATGGATGGGTCCAATGTTTGCTTTTTGAGTAGAGGGAGCACCCAGGACTCTGAGGTTGCTGGGAATGGTCCCGGGGGAGAAGGAGGAGTTTATTAGCTTCGAGATAAATGGTGATAAATCTCTGGCTGCGTCCTTTATAATTTGGGCTGGGCATGGGTCACCTTGGCAGTTCGATGGTTTGAGTGTGAGTATAATTTATCAACCTCTAGGATGTTTACTTTAGAGAAATTAAATCGGAGTGGAGGTTTTTTAGAGGGTTTGGTGGGTGAAGTGGGTGTAGATTTGCTGGCTGCAGGTGTGAAGTGACGGAGGATTTCTTTTTTGTTGGCTATCTTAACTTGGAGGGCAGCAGCTTTATTGGAGAGGGCATTTAGGATGCTGGTGCACCAGGTTTTATCCTTCAGGCAGGTGTCGGGTACTGGGATGGGAGTCTCCAGTTCTTTAAGGATGGTGTAAAGTTATTTTATACTTGTGTTCCCTTGGGATATTCTTTGATTGTAGGAGTCTTGTTTAGCTAGTATTTCTTTTTTGTAAAGGGAGGTTAACTTATTAAGGTTGGTTTTGTTGTCATCTGAAGGAGATTGTCTACATGTCTGTTCACTTTTTCGTTTTTTGAGTCCAAGAGATTTCATGTGCGGTGAAAACCAGGTGTTCAAATGCTTTTTTGGTTTACTCTTTCTGAGTTTGAGTGGAGCTATGGAGTCTAAAGCTGAGCTCATTATTTTGTTGTGCTCATCGACCTTGGTGAAAGGATCAGTGGAGTCTGGTAGTGAGCTCAAAGTACATAGGATGAAGGGGACAAGTTTTTTGGCTGAAATGTTTCTTTTGTTCTTGGTGGGGATGGGGGGGCTAACTAAATGTTGGGATGAGTAGGTGAAATGGCCTCAAGAGAGTAGGTTATGAGGTGGTGATCAGAACACGGTGGAGGCGAGATGGAGGTGACGGAGGCATGGCAGTTGAAGTCGGCTACCCAGTTGAGAATTCTTCCTTTGTTGTGGGTGGGTAGTGTCACTTTTTGGTTGAATCCTAGTTCTGCCAGGGAGCCAGCAATTTGTGCGGCGTGCTGGTCTTTGGGGTCACTAAACCACAGGTTAAGGTCACCTAGAAGAAGACAATGGGATGTGTTAAGTTACCAGAGAGGATGGTGGTTAGGTCCTCCTCAAATAGCCTCAGAGGGCCTGGGGTGTCTATACAGAAGGTGGATTGTGAGAGTTTGGGTATCAGTGATGGATAATTTGGCTGTGAGGGATTCACACGATTCAAAATTGTGTGGTGGAGCGAGTCTCATAGCTAGGCTAGTTTTGGCAATTATGGCAAGGCCTCCACCTCAGGAAATGGTCTGTCCACTCTGAGTAGTGTGTAGTCCTCAGGGATTGCTGGTATGATAGCAGGACCTGTCGCTGAGTGGAGCAAGGACTCACTAATGGCTAGGAAGTCAATTTCCTGTTGTTGTAGGAAGCCAGCTATTTCTGTAGCATGTGCTACTAGGGAGCGGGTATTTATTAAGGCGCCTCTGATATTAGGCTTTTTAGTCTTGATAGCTGTTTTAGGTGTTTCATTTAGAGTGTGCGTAGATGGAACAGTAGCATGTTTTTTCTGTTGGGGGTTCTTATACAAAGGGTGTGGGTAAGGTGGGAGCTTATGGGGGAGGATGGTGGGTTTGGTTTGTGGGCAAGGATTCTTGATGTTTCTTATTTTGGAGGGGGACGTGGCCATGGCGAGGGGTTCAAACAGTTTGGGTAGTCTAGCGTGAAGTTGAAGGTTTCTGTAGGTAGTACTACATGGTCTAATAATGAGGGGCTGGATTTGACCGTAGGTGTTGGGCATGTATGGGAGAGCACGAGTCATGTTTTTGGGTGGTGGTGGTGCTGCTGTGTTGGGAATAGGTGTGGTATATGTATTTGTGTGACTGGAAAAGCAAAAAAGGTTAAGGACTGTGTAAATGCCTGGCAAATACATAGTGGGCAATGCCTGCGGGGGAGAAAGGATCACTGTGGGCTAGGAACAGCTGTTGTGTTCGGCCAATGGATACATACATGCAGTTTCAAAGATAGGTGTTAGGCTGGTGGGTACATACATACATACAGTTCAGAGATGGGTAGGTTCTAAAATACACTGGGTGAGCACAATCCACTGCTAATTAGCAATAGTTAAAATGCAGGTAAGTTCTAGAAATGCACTGGGTGAACACAGTACACTGTTGGGTAGCATTAGTCAAAATGGCAGGTAAATTCTAAAATATACTGGGTGAACAGAGTACACTGCTAGGTAGCATTAGTCAAAATGGCAGATTTGTTAGGTGCATGCATACAGTTATTAAGATAGGCTAATACAAGTGTGCATAGGTAGATATGGTACACTGCTAGGTATATATCCCTTGTACAATTTCTATGGTAGGCTGATTCAAATAGACCTCAGGTATGTGCAATGTGTTTATTATTTGGCTGGCTTGTTCGAAGGGACCATGTAGATTCTATATTATGATAGTTCAGATATACACTGGGGTGGGTGTAGTGCAGTACTAACAATGGTAGATTTATCGTGAGTAGGCTGAGTCAGGAGACCTCTAGACAAATGCGAATGCACAAGCTTTGACTGCAAATACAGTTTGGGAAAACTAGGGTTGGTGCAGTCCACTGCTGGCGGGATGCAGTAAATGCTTTGGGCTAGGTTAGGAGTGCTCAGGGCAGATATGGTACGGGTAGTACGTGACGGTACAGGATAGGCTGGAGCACTGGGAATATGTGGGGATATAATAAGGCGGTAGAGGTTCATGGTCATGAAAAGGGGTTGGAATCAGAAAATGTGAGGGCACAGGGCAGTTAAAATTGGCAAACTGAGTGTGCGGTTGGCGTGACACACAGGCTTTGTGCACAAGTTAAGGCAATGCAGTTTTTGGAAAGTATGCAAGTTTAAGTGTGTCAACTGCAATAATCGGGCAAGATGCAACATACCAGATACATAATTGCCAGGGGCGCTTGAAGTCGACAAGCATCAGCTCGGTGGGCCCAGGAGCAGGGTCCCAGGTCTGTGCTATCTTCCGTGATGCTCTGGAAGGTCATTTCTTGGTTCTAGCAGGCGGGTGGTAAAAGTTGTATAAAGGGGCTGGGGATGGTGCTTCTGGTCTCCTGTGGCGAACAGGGGCAAACAGGGCCTTATTCTGGCCTTCGTTGGGCTGGCTTCTTCCGTCTGCTGGCGGATGTTTGGGGGATGCATTCAAATGTGTTGCTTAGCAACATATGAGAAGCTGACCCTCGATCTGGCTCCACAATGCGCCCGGCATTTTGTGCTTGGGCTTCTGAATTACGTTTGGGCTATGCTTGAACTTTAGCCATTTTGAATCTGGCGCTGCCATAGCCAACATCTCTCTCTAATCGTCAGGGTCCAC
The DNA here is from genome assembly GCF_040938575.1 of Ambystoma mexicanum. Taxonomy (NCBI): domain Eukaryota; kingdom Metazoa; phylum Chordata; class Amphibia; order Caudata; family Ambystomatidae; genus Ambystoma; species Ambystoma mexicanum. The sequence continues at coordinate 644,695,591 of NC_090928.1, read as the reverse complement.
TTTGGCAAGGCTGTACATTCGGAGGGAAAGTGCACACATGCACACTGTTTTGGACGTGTGATAAATAGTAATCAATGCCGCACTCCCATGAACGAGAACCACAAGTCCCACCCTGCCACCTACCTATGTTTCCCATTTCCACCACAGCTAATTCTTAACCTGTGCTGTTATTATCATTATTAGGGTATTTATTGAGTGCAGACCTAGCTTCGGGAAGCAACAGAGCGCTTTACCATTTTAGGGGAAGAACAAGTTTAGGGAGCAGAGAAACGAGGGAGTGGGGATCTAACAAGGGAGGGAGTGCAATTGTCAGCAATGGGTCTACAAGTAACCAGGGGAGGAAACAGTGGGGATCAGATCACTCAGTGTCTGGTATGGTGAGGAGTAGATGGTGTATGGACCTAGCTGTTTGGGAGGAGCCACACCTTTGAGGAGGGTCTTGAGCTACTTCCTGAACTATAGAAGCGAGGGACGAGTCTGGTGTGGATGGGGACGGGGTTCCAGAGACTTGGGGCAAAAACAGAGAAAGTTTGTCTTCTGGTCTTTTCCTTCCTGCACTGGCGCAGTTAAAGAATGCACATGTCCTTGCTTCTGGTGGATCGTAAGCCTGTGGTGATGCAGAGTTTCTCAGTAAGATAGCTAGGGGACATCAGGGTGACACCAGGATTCGAAGATAAGATAAGGTTTTTTAGCGGGAGCCAGTGCAGTTCAATGAGGGTTTAATTTGCGGAGTCCTTTGAGTTATGCTTCAGCATGCAGGACACATCTCGTTGGAGACAAGGTATTCGCTGGAAGGCCTTGTAAGAGGGCCTTGCCACCATCCAGGTCAAAGATGACCAAGGCTTGGACAGCAGATCTGACATTGTTTTACTGGATGAAGGGCTTTATTTTCCACAGGAGATAAAGTTGGTACCAAGCAGTTTGTGTCTTCCTTGCAATGTGCTGTTTGAAAGGGAGGTTTCTGTCAATGTCAAAACCAAGGTACTTGGCGTAGGTGGTCAGCTGGTGTGTGAAGCTCTCGAGGTGCATAGCAGAGAGCCAGGTCTGGATATGCGGGTGGTCGATGTTGTTGGTCAGCAGTAGTAATTCAGTCTTGGAGGGTTTGAGCTTCAGGTAAGCACTGGACATCCACGACTGCATGAATGAGAGGCTGGCCTTGACCCTGTAGATGTCTTCGATAGAGGATATCTTGAGGTAGAGCTTTGTGTTATGGTTGGTGTTGTATGGAGCGAGGAAGGTTTCAAGTGGTTCTGTGTAAAGATTGAAGATCAAGGCTCAGCGTATGAATCCTTGCATGAGTCCACACAAGATGGATAGAGTTGGTGATCTGGAGCAAATGAAGGAATCCATTTGTAAATTAGCAAGGTGTGATTTAAACAAGCTAAGGACAATCTCCCTGATACCCATGCAGCGATGTAGAACATTGGGGAGTGTCTGGTGGTCTACTGTATCAAATTTTGTGGTTAATTGTTGTTGGACAACGCCCTCTTTTACATATTTGAAGTCCCATTACATGACACAAGAGTAAAATATGGTTTCTCCCCAGATAAGCAAGAATATAATTATAAAGCTAAACGATGGGCAAATCAGCTATGGGCCACCATCTTCTGTAAGGTCTGGCAATGCTCATGCCCGACCCTGTATCCGGGTGGTTATATCCCTGCAGTGGACAGCGGTTCCGGTGAGTAAAATTTCAAAGGGCCCCACCCAGTGCTCTTCTGAGCAGTTCTTCCTCATGTACTTTTTACAAACACCCACTGTCCAGGTTGGGAAGTGTGGAATGGGGTAGTTGGGGTCTTGGGTAAAGGTGCATGTAGCTGCTCATAGGTAGAACTAACAGTTTTCAGTAAACCTTTGCAGTACTAAAGCAGCGTATCATCTGCCAACTGCACTGTGCCTCCATTCAAAGGCACCAGTGGACTTTTCAGTAAACACATTCTCTACCAGTGAGTATTTCATAGGGATTTAGTCGCGTTATTCTACTGACAGTTACCCACATATTCATTAACGTTAATTATTGTGTGTCTGGCCACTTCAAGCATGTCTCTGCACATATTTTCCCCTTTAAGGATCCTGTTTTGGCCTTCCTCTAACCCTGCTGATTGCGGGTAGTTTGGACAGTGTGAATGTTATTCTATATTCAGTATCTTACATAGCTCCTTAATTAGTTTTGGTGCAAACTATCTTCAGGGGAGTTGGTGGGAATTACACCATAGATTACCTAATCCTGCCCATGTGTGCTTGGTCATTAATTTACGCAGTTCCTGCTAGACCCCACTGTGTTAAGCATGTCTTTCAGTTTGGCCTTAAAAAACTCCCTAAAACTATTGATATACGCACTAGCTATGATCATATAATGCCTTAGGGTAATATCTCATCAAATAAAGGAAGATTAAGGTGGAACATTATCAGACACCCTAACGTCTGGCATTGGATAATCGCAACCAACATTGGTTTCATTTCTAGTTATCGATTGCTATTCTATAATGCAAAATAAATTCGCAACACAATCTTCCAAATAGCAATCTAACTCCCTTAGCCGACTTCAGGGCCCTAAATAAAGCCACCCTGTCTCTTGCAGAGTCATGAAGTGAAAAGATTTCTTCCCTTAGAAAAGCATATACGATCTCCATTAAGTGCTGCACTGAAATGAGTGTGGGACAATCTTATTGAGGCAGTGTAGGACACCAATTGCTGTGTTTTTGGGGACAATAGTGGCTAATGGGCCTACTTTTAGTTGGTCCCACATTATAGAATTTAGTGTCGTCAAATCGTAATGCCGCCAGCACATTGAAAATTTGTATATGGGGTTAAACGGTGAGTCTCCCGAATCCGTCAAATTGCCAGTGATAACATTTGTTCTGCTTGTGCCAACCTCCTTAGTAGCCCTCCCTGCTTTACACTAATGAAGGTGCATTCTGCAATCCAGTCTACTAAAGCTAGCAAGAGTCCAGTTCCCCACATGTTGCTCTCTCATCTTTTCAAAGCTTCCAATAATATATGGTCAACAGTCTGAGTGCCCAAAGCTGAATTTCCTTTCGGCTAGAAACAAGCAATTATCTGGCTGATAGTATTTTTTATTTTTTTTATTTTAAGAAGGCAGACCTAGCATGTCCGGACAGTGACAGGCCGATTTCCTTATTAGACAAATGCTTTAAGATATTTTGGTGAATCGTTATGGAAAGGTGCAGTCTTGGGTCAACAACAACAGCATTCACTCTCCAATTCAGTTAGGCTTTGGAAGCAATCTGGGCACATAATTGCAAGCATTATAACTGGATTTAATAGCATCACACTCGATGCTTGTTACGCAATAAAATGTGTATGCTGTATTCATGGAACTAGCAGTGGCTTTTGGCTCCATAGATGGGTTTGGGCTATGACCTACACCTTTAGGTATGGACATTCCAAGCGATCTGGTACTGAAGTAATTCCCCAAAAAACACTGCTGTGGTAAGATATAATAGGGTGGCAAGGTGACTGCCCAAATTTCCATCAAGCAGTACGCCAGCATTGCATGTTGGTCTCCCCCCTATTTAACCTTTTCACTAATTCTCTTCGCCGAAACACCTTTGCAACATAGGGCCAGGCATTCCTTGTGTGGCCAATTTTAAAGAACCGGTGGTATCCTTTGCAGATGATTGCGCCCTTCTGGCGAGAACCCAGAATTATTTGCAAAAATTGATAGGTGCATTTGTGTCGTTTATGAACAACTTAAGACTAGCCATTAATGCATTTTTGGTAAGGTGAAGAATCCATGGGACCGACAACTTACTGCACGGAGGGTGTTAATTGCAAATGTTAAATATTTTGATTACTTGGACATCCACCTCAAAGCAGTTTTAAGGAAAATTGGCCACATAAGTAAGCAGGAAAGCCGTATGGCCCAAGCCATTGGTGGAATCTCTTTCCAAGGAATTGTTTTCAATCTTAAAAGAATTCAAGAGCAAACCTTCTCCGGCACCCACTCTAGTAAAAGAAGAGTGCTGGTGCCAGTTAATTTATGGCTTCTTTGCCAAAAAGGTCAGCATGCACCAATCGAACAACTTCCAGGCTAGGGACTCGTGCTAATCACATGAGATAGCAGCCGTAGCTCACAAAGCATTGGTTTCCCTACAGGCTCCACCTAGTACTTTCGATTTCACCCTCTGTTCTGAATCAATTGTGTCAGAAACCATTGCTTCCATGAAGCCCACCTCATGCCATAGTGACGTTTGTCCAGCGAGCCTTTTCATCGAATGTCGGGAAACTTTAAGCCTGTGGGTCACTACATTCATTAATCGTTCCTTCATTGAAGGTAGTGTCCCCCCCCTCTTTTTAAAATAGGCCTGGGTAACCCCCTTATTGAAGAAGGAATCTCTGGATCCCATTACCCTAGATAATTATCGACTTTTTACTAATGTGCCATTTTTGTTAAAGGTTCTGGATAAAGGAGCACACTTGCAACTGTAGAATCATGTTCAGACCCACAATATCCTTCTCTCGTGGCAATCTGGGTTCAGGAAGGGCTTTGTCACCGAGATGGCAATGCTGGATTTCAAGGCCAACTTACTTGAGAACATGGACCACGGGCTCTTATCCGCTTTGATGTTGCTACACTTGTCTTCGGCTTTTGATCTTGTAGATCACAATCTCTTAGCCGAAAGACTTCAATCAGTCACGGGGTGCTCATCTAAAGCCGCCCTCTGGATTTCTTCATTCCTGGGTCCAAGAACCGCACGAGTTAGTGTGAGTGATGTTTCTTCCACCCCTGCTTTTATTGTATGTGGCGTCCCGGAGGGGTCTTGCATCGCTCCGATGCTGTTTAACATTTATATGATCCCCTTTTTGCTCTTGCTCCTCAGCCTGGGTATGCTGGTGGCTATGCTGACGACACTCAAATTGTCATCACACTCTCAGGCTTATATTCTGCGGACTCAGCAACTCTGAGTCTCTTTTACAGGTCCATCCATGTTTGGATGGCCGTAAATTCATTGGTATTAAACGCAAGAAAAACTGAGCTGCTTATTGTCACCCAAAGATATAAGTTGAGAGCCCTGCCAGGAGAGTATGTTAAGTTTATAATCATGGACACGCCCATTGTAGTACAAAAAAAGTAACAACACTTGGAGTGATCCTTGATGCTGAACTTTCCATGCGCCAACATGTGGCCGCCGTTAGATCTGCTTGTGGTCTGATAAACTGCTGCACAACATACAAACCTATCTTACTCGAAAGAACTTGGCAACCTTAGCCGCTGAATACTTGGTTGGATTACTATAACAGCTTGCTTGCTGGTTGTGCCGTCTCTGTTATAGCCATGCTTCAAGTCACCCAGAATGGTGTTGTGCGGGCCGTCACTGGTTATCCATGAAACATCGTATTATCCACAAAATTCTGACATTAACTCACAAATGTGTGGTTAATGCAACCCCGTAATATCTGAAGGCGCGCATTCAGCGTTACACCTCAAGTCATTCACGCAGATCACAAGAACATCTGAGATTAATCCAACCCAGGCTTAAGCTGGCGACCGCAGGCGGGCACAGTTTTAACTATCAAGGTCCCTGTGCCTGGAACGCACTGCCTCCCAACATCAGACTGACTGATACACTGTTAAAGTTTAAGAAAACATACTTCTTCAATCTTTCACCGGATTAGTATTACTGTTTCCTCTGGTATGCCTCCCTGAACTCGGAGTTTGGCCCAGATTTCCCTTAGGAGTCTGCTTGCAGTATATTGGTTAGGTTTGTTTGTCTGTCTTTCTCCTTGTTGTTTGTGCGCGCTGAGGCCTGCGGGCTTGTGGCGCGATGGACTAAAATATTGAAATATAATAATAATACCTGCATAAAGGTAAACATGGGTGGGATTTATGCCATTAGCATATAGTATTTAACTGGAGCAGCTTAACTACAAGTTATTCAAAATACATTTTTTTTATTTATTTTTTTTACAATTATTGAGCCTTCCCAGTTCTGCTCCAACATTTGCAATACATTCAGAGACTGACTTGGGATATATACAAGATGATATTTGTATGGCGCAAATCTCTCTTTTTCAATGTTATTGCAAATAAGGTGACCTGACTTTCTCAAACGCTGGTGAATAACCTATGGAATAGTGATCACAAGCTAAAGATTCCCTGGCTAAATTATGTATCTATCTTATTAGATCAAGGAGGGGGGCTGTGGACCTATCTCTGCCTCCGATGGTTGCCAGACGGAAATAAAAATCTGACCATATTTTGGCCTTATATAGCAGAAACTCAGCAGTCGTGAGATGAATAAGCCTCTCAACCAGGCAAGTAAGGCAATATCAACTGTACTTGGGCCGCATCCGTATTTGATGTACAGTGCCTATCTGGCAGAAAGAAGCCTGATCATCAAGCTGAGATTCAATTATCTAACAGCACACAACAATTTAAATCTAGACGCTGGTGCAAGAACAGTAGGACATTTAAGGTTCCCAGGAGAAGATGCCTAATCCTATTTTTTTTTTATTATTAAGTTTATTGAATTTTATAGAAAATATACAAGCAACAAACTTATCAGCATTGTAGTCGTAGAACTCATTGCATAGAATTCACACCCCATAACCACCCCCAACCTTCACAGAATCTAAAAAGCAAAACAGACCAACTTATTATCACATGTCATCCAAAAACCCACCCCACATATCATCAAACAATTTCAACTTTTTGTTCCTGCGAAGGATAACCTTCTCAATTCTGGCCACTTGCCTCAAGTCTTCCACCCATTCTGAACAGGTCGGCCTCTCATCACATTTCCATTTTCTCAAAACAATTTTTTTCGCAGAATTTGCAGCCCTAAAAAACCAGCATTTCTGTGGATAAGTGAGATATTCCACTTTATCATCCTCACCCAAGATGATAGTGTTATAATCAAAATCCTCTTGCAGTAATAGAACCTCATTAATCTTCTCAGTGACACTCCTCCAAAATGTCCTCCGTTCATAATCCTCAGTTCATAACAGTCCTGATCAAGTGTTCAAAGGAGCCGACATCATGCTTACACCTCCAACAGGCCTCTGAGTCAATCATCCCTCTCGCATAAAGTCTCTGGGGAGTCCAAAACACTCTATTAAGAATTTTGATTTGGCGGCATTGTTCTCCAAGATTAATGGATGTCAGTTACGTTTTTACAAAGAAACCTCCACCTCTCCACAGTCATATCAGAGCCAAGGACCTCAGACCACTTAGTTAACAACCCCTCTGCTGGCGTGTACTGTTGGCTCAGATTTCTATATACTTTGGACGCCATACCACCTAATGTCTTATATTCAGGTAGCCATAACTGTCAACCACCGCCATCAACAGTTCTCTGATTCCGCAGCAATCCTCTCAATTTTCTGTATTCACCCATTGTACAGACTCTGAGATCTTTAATTTGTGCACGTCCTCTATAGCTGATCCATTTGCCGTCTTCCATCAGATCACTCAACCATAGTACACCACTCAGGAGCCAGTTCAACCACAATAGCGGCCTCCCATTCAGCAAAATACCTGGATTCAACCAGATAGGGATGTAATCATTATCACATACCTTGCGCTTACTTTTCTTCCATAGTTCCCTCCAACAAGTTCTCAGGAATCTTGTCGGCGGAAATGAGCGATAACCAGATCCATCCACCGTGGACAGTATGGCCCTAGGCGGCAACGGAGAAGAACTACTTGATTCCGCCAGCGTCCAAACATCCCCCAAATCTTCAATAAATGGTACCAGATGCCTGGCTCCAAAGGCCAAATGATAATTCTCAAAGTCAGGAACCCCCAAACCTCCACAGTCTTGGGGCAGCTGCAATTTCCACAAGCTGAGGCGTGGCCGTTTGTTCTCCCAGAGAAAAGACTGGATTAAACTCTCAATTTTCCTCCAATGGCCCTTCTTCACGTCCAGGGGAAGCACACTGAGCACATAGTTGATTTGCGGTGTTGATGTCATTTTGATGGCATTAACTCTCCCCCAGAGACTCAATTTAAGTGCATTCCATCTCTTCAGGTCCAGCTCCAAAGATTGAATCACATGTGTAATATTGACATCCATTATTTTCGAGACATCATTCGTTAGCCAAATCCCAAGGTATCTCATCTTATTCGGACACCACTTAAAGGGAAAGCCCTGCATCTTCAAAACAGTGAAAGTGGTTGATGCCGGCAGCGCTTCCGACTTGGTCCAATTGATCTTGTATCCAGAAACCTTGTTGAACACATCGATCAACTCCATCAGCACAGGAATGGAGCTCTCCACATTCTGAACCACCACCAGCATGTCATCCGCATACAACCAAACTTTCTGGGAGGCTGCACCAAAGCGTATGCCCTCAATTCTATCCTCTTCTCTTATCCTCACAGCCAGCAATTCCATGGCGATCACAAACAGAATCAGCGACAGTGGACAGCCTTGCCTCGTGCCTCTCCCAAGTTCAAAAATGCCCGAGTCCATGCCATTAGTCCGAACACAAGCAGTCGGCCGGGAATACAGCAGTCTTATCCATCCGATCATGGTATCTCCAAAACCAAAGCCTTTCAATGAACTTAAAAGATATGTCCATTCAATACGGTCGAAAGCTTTCTCAGCATCCAAGGACAACGTCACCACATCATTATGGTGTTCTTTGCTTTCATACAGTGTCAGCAACAATCTTCTCACATTTTCTGAAACATGTCTGCCTTTTACAAATCCAGATTGGCTCACATCTATGATATCCATCAGCGCATTCTCAATCCTCAAAGCTAACGCCTTGGCGAAAATCTTGTTGTCCGTGTTCAATAAACTGATCGGCCTATAGCTGCCAGTTTTCACTGGTGATCGTCCCTCCTTCAGAAAAACGGAGATTGAAGCATGTCTTGTTGAACTTGGAAGGCACCCATTCCTCAAAGAGGCGCGCAGCATCTCTAGCATCAAAGCAAACACCTCTTCTGGGAAAATTTTAAAAAGTTCAGCTGGTAGCCCATCCGGACCTGGACACTTCCCAGAATTCAGCGCATAAGCAGATAACCTGAGATCCTCCACGTTCAAATCTCTTTCCATACACTCCAAGGATTCCAAACTCAGTTTCTTCAGATGGCAGTCATCAATGAATTGACCAATTGTACACTCAGATAAGTTGATCTCTGTAGAGTACAGGGTTTTATAATACGACAGAAATGCCGCATTAATCTCCACAGGATCAAATGTCACCAACCCATCCTGTCTTTCCACTGCATTGACAGATCTGCCACTGTCCATAACCCTCAACCGATGTGCCAGAAGTCGATCACATTTTTCACCTTTTTCATAGTAGTTGCTTTTGGTTCTAAAAAGTAACCACTCAGCCTTCGAAGATTACAAATCTTGCAATCGTCTCCTTTTCTGCTTCAATATTTTTATAGTCTCATCTGAAAAATTGTGCATATTATTTTTCTCAAGATCCTGAATGTCCACAGTAAGCTTTTTCACTTCTGCATCTCTCATTTTTTTCTTTTTGCTGGACAAACCAATCAACAATCCTCGCATATATGATTTGAAGGCTTCCCACACAAACTCCACCCTGACTTCACCAGTCCAATTCACAGATATAAAGAATCTCGCCTCTTGAACAATTTTGTCCACAATTTCATCATCGTCCAAGAGGGAGACATTCATCCGCCAGGTGTTAGACCTAGGAACCGGGAAGGTCAATCGCAAGTCTATGGAGATTGGAGCATGGTCCGAAACAAGTAGTGATCCGATGTCACCCCTTTGGAATGATTGTGTACAGAGGCCAGAGGTCATAAGGAGGTCAATTCTCGAGTAAGCATTATGCCTTGCAGAGAAGAAAGTATATTGTCTCATAGAAGGGTTTTGCAATCTCCAAACATCTGTGAGGTTCCATTCATCAATTAGTCTCTTTAATGCTGTTCTTTTCAGAGCGTTGGCATTGTCCACACCCCCCACACTTTTATCAAGTCCAGGTTCTAAAACCACATTGAAGTCCCCTCCCAAAATCACATTAATCGCATTTACATTCTGCAACATTTGCGTTAAAGCTACAAAAAAACTACCATCACCCCCATTCGGAGCATACATATTGCAGAAACAATACTGAGCATCCTGAATATGTGCAGTGACACACACTATCCTTCCATCCCCATACTTCACACACTTCACCCCAGTGATCTGGAGATTCTTCCTAAAAAGAATACACACACCCCTAGAACCAGTAGTGAACGATGAACCATAAACATCACCAACCCACTCCTTTTTCCACTTATCTATATCCGCATCTAACAAATGAGTCTCCTGAAGCATCGCGACATCCACCCCCATCTCCCCTAGTTTACTCAAAATCACCTTCCTCTTGACAGCACAATGTGCACCATTCACATTCCAAGATACCACTCTGAAATTCCTCTGATAAGTGTAAGACATTGATAGATCCCGTTTCCCAATCCTTGCAATGAATTCACAAGACACAATACTACCTAAACCTATAGTCAAGTAAAGAAATAAAATAAAAAATAAAAAAAACACACTCCTGGGCTTGAACCACCCAACCATCCAGAACATCCCTTCCAGCTACACGCCGAAAGGGACTACCCCCCCCCCCTCCCTTAGGTCAGCCTATAGAAAGCCCATAAAGGGTGCCACAGACCACATTGGTCAAATTCAAATGAAGTTGAAAATACAATTTGGTCTTAACGAATTCCCACAACTCTCCAGCAAATGAAAGCACAAATAAAAGCATTCCTGAATGGATGCAACATCCCCTACTCAAAAGCGCTAAATACCACACCATGTGTCAATCACATGCCTAGACAAAACCTGAATTCTTTTATTATAACCATCAACGAATCACACTAATCCACCTACCGTCACAACCATCAGTTAAACATCACAAATCCCAACTACCGCGGGCATGCTGAGCAATTGAGCGTGAATCATCACTAGAAAGTGTGAGCAAGTGTACAGAGAGTTGCAAAATACCGGTGTCCCTGCACCCTACCAAAAGAGATTAGAAGCCAGATACAGCATTAAACCTTTCCATGGCATTCACACACACCAATCCACGACTTTCCTGGTGGCCTTACCACTGACCTTGCCAAGCATAAAAATCAGAATCTCCGGTATTTCCTGGACACTACATTCCCCCATGTGACTTCCATGGCACAAAACGGCAACCCCCACCGCGTTAATCCAAATGTACTGTATAACTGGGCACTCCAGATATAACGTGTTGGCACATCACTCATTGCGCTTTGAGAATGGAATCAAACCCTCTCCAACGCATTACTGCAAAAAAAAAACCCTCATCAAAAATTCTGTCTGTGATTTGGTAAGTAGACAGAGGTGCACAATCATATCTTAACCATAGGCCTCGTCAGTGTTCACATTAGATGACAGCACTATTACATTCTCACAGCTGATTTCGTTACTGCACGAAAGGAAACATAACCATGCAAAGTAAAAGGTGTAGACTACAGTGGAACCCCAGGTACCCAGTAGTGACAACTCTCGCCATCTTTATGCAGTGATGGTAATGGCATACAGTTGGCTTCGTTATTACAGTACAATTACATGTCAAATACACCCCACTCAGCATGTCAGGGGTGTGCAACCAGGACAAGAACAACTGTTACATGTGCAGGGGATTAGCATTGGGCAACATACTCCCAAACGTGGCATTCCTTCATCTAATTCTGGCTATGGAAATGATACAATACGATCAACGTACCACAGCAGTCCGGGATAAAGCCGTGCAAAGAGCATTCCCCTCCCCTCAGCCACAACACATGCACCCCAGCCTCTACACCCACTGTGCCCCCCAAACAGAACGCGTGACTGCGCCTTACCTCAAATGTGCGTCAGCAGTGGCCAGTCACCCGCATCCACCAATCCAACACACCGATGCCGGCAAGACTTCGAAGGGTGTCGCACGGCCACCATTTCCGGACAGCACAACACCTCCGGCACTCCGTCCAAACAAAAAACAAGCACCATCACCTATAAAAAATCTATAGAGTGCGTACTGCCGTAGAGTAAAGCACCCATTATCCGAGCCACATCAAGCCTACGCTCGAGCGAAAAACCGCTACATCATATTTGAAACATTAATAACGCTCTGATACCTAAACAAACCAATTCCCATCTAACAATTTCAGGAAAAAATTAATCAATAAAGAAAAGTAACCTTACATCTTCACAGCTTCATACATCATGCATCACATCAATCTGCAATCCTATTATCCAAGTTTAAACCCCCAGCCATCAGCCACTTTTCAGCTTCAACTGGATCCTCTGTGGTTTTGACACCTGATCCAAAAAATATCTTCAGTGTCGCTGGTTTCACCAGCAGAGTTTTAATCCCTTTTTCTTGTGCCAAAGCTTTTGCACTTTTGAACGCCTCCCTCATTTCCACTAGTTCCTTAGGGAAATCTGGATAGATCGCCAATTGATCTCCATTTAGCAGAAGTTTCCCTTTTTCTCTCGCAGCCTTTAAAATCGTTTCCTTTGCACTCACTCTGGACATCACCATGATGATCTGTCTTGGTTTTCCCGCTCTAAAGGAGTAATCCATGTCCATTTCTTTTAGGATGTTGTTACCCAAAGTTGCCTCCAGTACTCCTCTGACTCTGTGATCGAGGTTTTTGTCCAAAGCAGAGTCTTCACTCACACCCAGCAAGCGCAAGTTCAAGTTCCTTTGATCAGCCTCCAACATCAGGTTCCTCCTCTTCAAATCAGAAACTTCATATCTCAACTCCTTCTAGGCCCTATAACTCCCTGCAACCTCCGTGGCTAAGGTTGTATTTTCTGCTTCCACTTTTGGTGACTATTCTCCAGGTGACCGACTTGAGAGGACAATTCACTGAGGGTTAACTTCATTTCCTTCACATCCTGGGCAATCTGGAGAGGCAGTGCATACTTGTCACCATTCTCTGAACTCTCACCCATCTTCCTTCTCCCCTTGTTTAGCTTTTTTGGAGTGGGGCTTCTCAGGGATCTCAATCTTCTTCTTTGATACCAGCGCAGGATTCATTTTTCTCAATTTCCAATATTAGTTATCCATAGGCTGGGAGGGAGCAGGAGCAGTTGGTTTAAGCTGCTGCCTTGTTCACCAACATTCCAGAATCCGCCTAATCCTATTTTAAAACTGAGCGATATTAGTCACTGTCACAATCCCCCACCCTGTTAATTTACCTGCTGTGGGCCAGCGTTCCATCTCTTTATTAGTTTCTTCTACACTTTTTGTGAAGGGCCATGTCTATCACAAAAGATCTCCAATGCAGTAAGCAGAAAAAAATAGGTGGTTTATGCCAAGCCAATTAACACATGTTCCAGGGAAACTAGATTTTTATCGACAGACCTATTTTTACTCCTGTGCCTAGATAAATATTTGTGGTGGTCTGTGGAGATTTTGAGTATGTTTTATGAATTACTTATTTCTAATTTGTTTTTATTTATTAGAACTAATTGTCCTTGTATTTATTCTGCTTGATAATTTGAAATATGGTTTTCCTTTTTAATCAATTGTTGTAACCTGTGTCTTTTTTATGGATAATTACACAAATAAACATATTTCACTCACTGAGTACCTTTAGCATAGTTGAGACTCGCTGAACTGGTACCACAAACCTGGGAATGAAATCTGAAATGAATGATTTCAGGGCTTTGTATGCATCTGCCTTACGAGTGGGATACACCTCGACGCATTTAGAGAATACAACTATGACCACCAGATATTGCAGAAATGCCACTTTCAGCATCTAAGTAAAGTCTCACTGAGTTGTGCAAATGGGGTCCACGGGGCAGGCTGTGCCCCCTGTTTTACATTATTAGATTTTCCTATGTTTTGATACTGGCATATAAAGCATTGCTGTATTAGCTGTTCGGCAATTTGTGAAAAACCTAGGGCAAACCATTCCCTCTTCATTCTTTTTATAATTCTTGCTTTTGACAGATCTGCTACATCATTAAGCATTCATGAGAAATATGCTTGTAATGCCTTTGAAAAATGAAACATCCTGAAGGAGAATGCCACACCTTCTCATTATGAAGAGAACATCTTAGCATTCCCATGCATTCTTTTATGCGTCTAGTGCTTGCTCTTGCAACACTGACAATTGTTCTCATATTTCATATGGTGTTTTTTCTGACTGCGCATGCTGCTAAGGCATCGTGTCTCTGCCAGTGTCTTTTTTTTATTTTTTAAACTTTGTTTATTGAGGGGAACAATTCACAAGACAGTTCTCATGAACAGTACAGTATAGCATATGTATAGTATCGACAGTGGCATATATCAGTAGCAGTAAGACAGGTATCGTCACCTTAAGGCGACGGGGTAGGTGTTACCTCGGAATCGGACATCAAAACACATAAATACAAACGTAGCAGGGACCATATATCTTTAGGACGACAGGGTGTCGGGACAGATAAAACAAAGAGTTCCTCGTCATCATTCACCATACACAAGTCTTTCAGGAAATTGGATCGATTAGGCCCTGCATTGGATTTCCAGCATTTAAGGATGCAGCGTTTGGCAATAATACATGAGATGTTAAATAGTCTCCTCGTGGTCTCCTTCACCTTCCCAATGTCACCAAGCAGGTATTTTAGGGGGGATAGGGCAGCTGGGATAGCCGTTATCTCCTCGAGGAGCTCGGCCACTTCACGCCAAAAGTTTGTGATAACAGGGCACGATCAGTACATATGATATGCCCCAGCATCGGGAGCACTGCATTTCAAACATGTCCCTGTGCAACCCTCCACAAACTTAGCCAGTCTAGCAGGGGAGTAATGTAATTGGTTCAGTATTTTAAACTGGATCAGTCGGAGTCCAGAGTTCATGGAGACCGTGAGTTGACAATATCGGGCCCATCGTACATCATCTATCTGAGTACCCACATCCCGCTCCCAGGTTTCTCTGATAGTGTTACGTGTGGGGGAGTGTGATTGCACCAAGGTGTGTGGTGACGTGATTCCCCTGCCATGGCCGTCCATCGTCACCATGCCGCTGATACACTCATGTGCCTGGGGTTCCACCGGGAAGGAGGGCCATTTGGCGGCAAAAGCGGTTCTCATGCGATAGTATTGGAGGTGTTTAAGCTGACCACCTCCAACCGCTCTCGTGAAATCTGCAAGTTCACTGAACGTGCCATCGGGGAACATATCTCGCAACCTGAAGAGTATTCGGGTCCCAGGTCCGCTGAAGGGCCCTGTCAAAGCTCGGGGAAACACTGGAGAAATTCCATAGGGGTATATCTGGGTCACAGGGGACTTCCAGGCCGATCCTTTTATAGATCCTGGACCACGCCCGTGTAGTGACGTATACTGGGTCAAAGGGGCAGTTGTTGCTATAGGTGGGGTTCAAAAGGACCGAATGTATATCATTGGGGCGGACTGCGTGTTTCTCGAGAAGAATGTGTGGGGCAGTGTCCCCGGGGTTAAACCAATGTTTTACAAACTGTGCCTGAGCTGCTATGCAATACAATTCGAAATCGGGGGGCCGCAATACCACCCTGTGAAAATGGGTCCACCATTTTATCCCACCCCAGCCTAGCAGTTTTACCATTCCAAATAAAGGAAGATGCCAGTGACCTAATTTTAACGAAAAAGGGTTTACCGGGCCATATCGGGATGTTATTGAAGAGGTACAGGAGTTTGGGTAATACAACTATTTTAAGTAGGGCCACTCGGCCCCATAGGGACAGAGGGAGGTTGGAGCTTGGTCGAAAGGGTGAGAAGCAGTTTGTCATGATTATGTGAGTGCAGCAGTTGTCTATCTCTAGCCACCATTATGCCCAGGTATCTCACTAGCATGGGGGCAGGCCTAAACCCTGTGATGCAAGATAGGTCACCCGTATTAGGGGTCAAAGGAAAGATTTCGGATTTGGGGACATTGATTTTGTATCCCGAGTATTCCGAGAACTTGTGTATGTCAGCCATAATGTGTTGCACATTCTCATGTGGGTCCCGGACATACAACAGGGTATTGTCCGCATACAGAGATATGATCTGTGGAGGGCCAGTCATCCTGAGTCCTCTATGCGAGTGGTGTTGGCGAATGTATTAGGGCAAACAGAATAGGGGAAAATGGGTAACCCTGCCTGGTCCCCCTGTGCAGATGGAAAGAAGGGGACAGGGTGTTGTTGGTTAGGACCTTGGCGGATGGTTGAGTATATAGCAGCCAAACGCATTTGATAAAATACGGCCAGAGTCCAAACCTCAAAAGGACAAGGAAAAGGTATGTCCAGGAGACGGAATCAAAGGCCTTTTCGGCATTGAGGGCCACTACGGCCGCCTTAGCCTCCGTGTCTATTTGTGCCAGCACATTGAACAGTCATCGAAGGTTTAAAGCCGTGGATCTAGTTGGTATGAAGCCGGCCTGATGAGGGTGGAACAGGATCGGCATGTATGGAAGGAGCCTTGTGGCCAGTACTTTAGCGAAGATTTTTGCATCAGTATTGATTAGGGAGAGGGGCCTGTAAGAGGCCATTTCCTGAGCTGAACTACGTGGCTTCAAAAGGACCGTAATAATTGCCTCACGCATCGAGCCTGGAAGGACACCACAATTCATGGCCTCCTCCCATACTTTCAGTAACAGTGGGGCCAATTCACCTTGGAATTCCTTATACAGTTCGGCAGGCAGACCATCCGAACCAGGGGCGCGGCCACCAGATAAAGATTTTATGGCCTCGTTTAATTCTTCAATACTCACGGGTTAATCTAAAATGTTTTGCGTGGTTCCAGTGAGTGTTGGGAGATCGAGGGAGTCTAGATATCTGAACCTGTCATCGCTAGTTTTAACATCGTGATCAGAGTATAAAACGGAGTAAAAATCAGCGAATGTAGCGTTGATATCGCATTCCTTATGGACCGTGATCCCAGCTCGATTCTGGACACTAGCAATTGGGTTAGGGTGCCTATCTGTTTTGAGCATGTTGGCAAAAAATCTCCCCGCCCTATTGCTCTCCCCGTATCTGCGTGCCTTAGCCGGGGCAGCCATGTATAGAACTTCCCTATTGGCTAGTTCGTGAAAGTCCTTGAGGGAAGCGTGTATCCTAGACAGGGTTTCTTTGTTCAATGTGGCACTATATTCTGTCTGTAGTGTATCTATCGCGGCTTCAGTCGCACCCAATTCCCTCCTCACCGCTCTCAGCATACCTGTAGATTTACCCAATATAGTACCCCAGACCCAAACCTTAAATGCCTCCCACAAGGTAGCATAGGTGCTCACAGAGCCCTCGTTCAACTCCAAAAACTCCCCGATGTCAGTATGTAAAGCCTCACAGATATTGGGGTCCCTAAGGATTGTATAGGGCATCCTCCACCTTCTAGCCGGAGGTGGGGAGTCACCCAGGCTGATGTTCAGTGTTATTGGCGAGTGGTCAGAGAGCGTGCAGGGGTGTATTGTACAGTCATCGATCTCAGCGTAGAGGGACGAGCTAATAAACCAATAATCTATATGGGAATGGGAGTCGTGGACAGATGAGTAGAACGTGAATTTCTTAAGTGGATACAACGTGCGCCATGCATCAGTTATGTTGGTCTGTTCCATTATCTGTTTAACGGCAAGAGCCGCTTTGGACGGAGCCCTGGGGGCCGTGGATGAGCGGTCCAAGGAATGATAAAGGATCATATTGAAATCTCCACCCCATATTATTTGCGCCTCAGTCGATGTGGATAACATTTCAAGGATTGCGCGATAAAATAGCGGGTCATCGATATTAGGACCATATGTATTTATCAACAGGATTTGTCGTCCCGCCACCCCCCCCATATCAACACGTATCTACCCAAGGGATCTATCTTACTGGCAAGGTACCTGAAGCACATCTTAGAGTGTATAAGCGTCAGGACTCCCATGGATTTCGTTGAATATTCTGTGAAGTACCTATGAGGGCCCCACCGTGGAAGGAATTTATTGTTGATGCTCCCCATCGCATGTGTCTCCTGTATCAGGAGGATATGGGGATCATGGCGTGTAATGTATGCAGCAATTTTCCTTGCCTTGACTGGGTTGTTCAGACCCCGAATGTTCCAAGAGAGCAGTCGAATGTTCAATCCACCTTTAGCCTGCGCCATAGCTGTCTATCAAAGAGGGCATTTGCCAAGCAAGACGCCACTGTCTTAAATTTGCAAGAATCTCACTGAAGTACAATCCCCCGATTTTTACTTTTTAACATCCCCAACCATGCCCGGCAGAACACCAGGGCAAACTCTTACCCGTTTCCCCTTCCAACCCCCCACCCACATCATCAACCCCAACCCAATGATGTATCCCATCAACCATAACTTGGGAAGTCTCCTGGGGGTGTGAGCTGGTGACCGAACACCATATGGGGGGGCTCACGGCCCTACATCAATATATGGTGGACAGGGCCACCTCGCCGTCGACGGGTTATCGAACTTGTAGTAAGATAGTGTAGAGCAAGACCCTTCAGCCAGCGTGGTCCTCCTGTTCCGGAACACGCCGGCCCGGCAGGTTGTGGTTAGCTTCCCAGTTCCCCAGGGGAAGGGGGGATTGAGTCCTCGACATACGTCATCGTCTCTGCAGGATTGTCGAAAAAGTGTGCACGGCCTCCGTGTTGGATGCGCATTCTAGCCGGGAAGACAAGCGCATATGGGATCTGGCGTAGTCTCAGCTGTCTCTTGACCGGTTCGTAGGATCTTCTCATTGTCTGCACATTGGTCGAAAAGTCCGGATATATGTGTATCCTGTTTTCTTCGTAATAAAGGGATCCTTTTTCTCTGGAAAGCCTCAGGATAGCGTCTCTATCTCTATAATTCAGAAGCCGGGCAATGATTGTGCGGGGCAGTGCTCCAGGCTTGGGAGGAGAGGCCAGGGTACGATGGGCCGATCCACAAGGAAATGATCGGAGAAAGCATTGGGGCCCAGGAGGGATTTCAGGAGATCTTCCACTTGGCGCTCCATGGAGCCCTTACCAAAGGATTCGGCTACCCCTACCAGAAGGGATATTGTTTCGCCTGGAGCGAGATTCCAAGTCCTCACACTTGTTCAGGGTTTTCTGCAGGTCTCCCTTCAGCTGGGCGATATCATGGCCATGTTGTGCTATCGTGTCCTCATTAACTCCAATCCTGTTCTCCGCCTCCGTAGTGCGCGCACTTTCCTTATGAACCCTGGCCTTCAAAGAGCTGATCGTGGCCCCTATGTCGTCCAGTTTGCTGTTCACCGCCAGGAATCCACTCTGGACCATCGTTAGTAGTTTGTCCACTCTCACATCCATTGGGGACTCCAGCTGGCTACCCAAGGGCTCAGCGGGTGCCTCGGCAGGCCCATGCAGATGTGAACTGGCAAAGGAGTCCATCGGACCAGTTTTCTTGGAGCTCATACTTTTTTTTCTCGCTGTGGCCCATGTGTCAGCCCTGTTTGGTTGCGTTGGGTGTGCCCACGCTCCGGCCCCCCGTGATAGGCAGCGATTGGCAATCGTTGGCACTCAGGAGTGTGGCGTACACCGCTGATGAGTGTATAAGAAAAAGGCACTCGGGCACCCACCTTATGATGTTACCGGCGGGCCCCAGCGGGTGAACGCAACCGGCCCACCTCCGTGGACAAGGCCCGACCGGCGGTCGGTCAATGGTCAATCCGCAGGGCAGTATCGGAACAGGGAGCGGGGTAACAATCCCGATGAAAAGGGCAATGATCCGTCCGGATCAGGCGTGCGGTGTATATCCAGAAGAAGGATCGAGGGCCAACAGGATATATCCAACGGCAACTCAGAAGAAAGGCGCGGAGCACGGCCCTTCCCCCTTCCGGCCTGCGCACGAGCCAGCACCCCCGGTCGTCGCGTGATTTCTTCTGGAGCCGTGGGCCGGATATGTCTCTGCCGCGTTCACGGTATAAGTTTGCAGTCCGATATCTCATGATTGATCCGGCGTTCCTTCATGAAAATCAGTGGAGTGATGCTGCAGGCTCTCCACCGCCAAATGCACGTGTTTATTGGCGTATAGGCGGCCCCGAACAGGATTAATTTATAATAGGATATGTTACGGGCCGGAGCTCTCCCCTCAGGTGGCCATCTTCGTCGTGCGCAACAGCGCCCCCCGTCTCTGCCAATGCCTAATGAGAAAGGACAGTTTTTTTCACTGTTTGGTCAACGGGGTGCATTCACTTTGCTAGAAATACTGCCCGCTGCACACCCTAGTTAAAATAGTGTTGAGATAATTGGATAAGCTTCATAGGTATAGGCTGAATGCTGGTCAAGGTGTGGGGGATAAGGAACTTCCCTGGCACATGGGCAGTATATATACATGCAAGAAATTAGTTCCCAGAACGGGGAACTCCCATCCCCTGCACACTATCTAAGGCTTGACGCTAAATTATTTTGACAATATAGGTACATAGGTGTGTATAGCATATACTTTGAGCGTTTATAGACTGTTCCATATGAAATTCCAACTTTAGTAAACCCATTCATTGATTCAATCAATAGTCTACGAAAAAAGGGTTTTTATTATACAAAAAAAGATTTTTAAATGTCTCCCAGTATTCAATCTTCACTATTGGAAAGAAGAACAAGGGGTATGTGTCCCAACGCATCATCGCAATATTCTAAAAGAAAATGCAGACATTGTTTTTTAATGTGTTTACCATTTGTCAGCTTATGGATAGTATCATCCCATCCTTTTAACGTCATGTACATTAAGCAAAGTTAAATACCTCTAGGGTTCCGGATGCTTCCGAAATGCTCATTCACATGGAGATCGTGTTCTTCCTTTCACACTCTTGCTCTTCCTCAGTAAATACAATAACTAGGTTGAAATATGACACTTCTCAGCTTCACAAGAATCTATATGAAAATGCATCTACATCTGTCTCACCTGCCTCATACGTGGACATCTAGGATTTCCTTGGAAGACTTCTTAAAACTCTAGCTCCTCCGTTCTAGGACTGAATAGAGCTAATTCTATTAAATGATTCGTCTAATAGTATATGTCCAAGTTAGATATCATTATGTAAACAAAGTGTAATCATATGATTATTCTAAAAGTATAAATCTGTTCAATGTGCATGAGCACTTGTGGTCTATAGTCTGTTCACTTCCCTCCATGTGAGGTCAATTTGGGAGAATCTGATGATAGAATAATAGTCTCCCTCCTCTGTGCAGGAGTGTTTCTAGGAGAGAGTGTGAACAGTTTTAGTGGTGAGTTCTATTGTCAGGTCCATGCCTGAACACTCAATCCTTAGAAGCTTACAGAATGACTTACTGTTGTTAGGTCAGATAAACGTTCTAATGACAGTCGATTTGTCCCCAGGAAAGCAGAACGGGTTTCCTCTAACATGGGTGACCCTATGAACTGGCTTAGCGTTGTGACATCATCTCATTTGTGATGCCGATGATGTCATGTTTGTAAACAAACGGTTTGTTCAGCGCAAAGGAGTGAAAGCATATGCATCCCGGTTGAAATGACGCAACAAATTGTTACAAATGTAAAAGTCGTGTAAAGCCATCTAGAGACCTGTTATGATGCTGTTTAAGTCAGGTTGATGTAAGGTGTATGTAACATGTAATTGCCCACCTCTATGGTATAGATGTGTGAATTGTCACTATGATTAGAAACAGAATCTTATGCTGCATTATAGATGTCATAGCGGTCTAATAGTCTGTAGGTCCCCGAGTATTTGTGCATCATGTCAGTATAAGCCCCTCATGACATGATCAAATGATGTGAAGACCTATAGTGTGTTGTAATAAAAGTATAAATATAATTTTCTGTATAGCAGGGTCCTTATCTGTTCTCCTGTTTAGGTAGCTTGCAAAAGCAGTTTCTGATAATTAAGTGGAACTTGTTGAGGAGAATATTTGTCAACACCTCACCATCAAGCTTAAAGAGTATTATTTCTAAAGAACAGTTAGATTATTGTGTGACCAGATGATGCCATAGAATGGAGAAATGTCATGGTACAATCTTACTTAATGATATACATTAACATTGTCCCCTACTCATAGTTATCACTTTAGTAGTACATTCTACCTCCTAGGAGTGTACATTCTAATTATAAGGTGTGGCATATCCTAGTACATCAGTTTACTATCAACAATCCAGTTTTTGAGTATCCTACTCCCCGAGTTTACATTCTAGAACTCCCAAAGTCTACAATCCATAAAAATGCAGTTCTCTGATACTCCTTGTCATGATGCCGACCCCCGGGGACCCAGACCAAGTCCAGCAACCCCGGAAGCAGGCATCAAGTTATCCCAATCAAGCCCAACAACCCCTGCTATGGGCTATTTGGGTGCAGTCCTGGCGCCTATGGCGCCAGGCTCATATGGAGAGTCAGTCCTGGCGCCAGAGGTGCCAAGCTCATAGATTAAAATTTACCTGATGCAGACCATGCTGCAAACTTATCTGATGCAGACCATGCTGCAAGAGCTCCAAGCCAAAAGAGGCTTGGAAGGAAGGGACTACTTTACCTAGGGACTATTTTTTTACTCGGTGGGGCTGGGGAGGAATACTTACCTGGGACTACTTTGGAGGCTATTTAAACCACGCCCGAAGAGCAGCACACGCTTCGCGTTATTCTGCATCCAGCAGCGTAACGCTCACCGTGCCTGCAAGTCTGCATCCAGCCTTCTGCCACGCCCGCATCGTGTTTGGAGCTCCTAGAAAAAGGGAGAAAGAAGGAGAAAAGGTTAGAACAAGAGCAACACCTTTGATCCTTACCTGAATTCCCAATCCATCACACCTTTGAGCTGGAAGAAAGAAGTTATTTTATGCGCATCGCCTCGCCTGCTGCAGCGGCGCGCTGAACTCACCAGCCTTCGCAGTATCTTCACATTCCACCGCATCCTCCTGCATGTTCCCACCGCACTCCGGCACCTAAGGAGAAGACGAGAACAGCAAGGTGAGCCAAGGGAATACACAGAGGAATATTAGTTACCCCCCATAGACTTACCGGATTTTACCACCGGGGGTACTATTCCTCTTCACGGGTCGGCGCAGCTTCCACTGCATCTTCGCTGAACCCTGGCCCCTAAGGGGAAACAAAAGGACAGCAAGGTGAAACAAAGGGACTATCAAGGGGAACCCTCCTCACCACAATAGACTTACCTGATTTTACCGCCGGAGGTATTATTCCCCGAGACTTCATACTTTCTCTCAGCGCCTGAATAAGGGAGAAAGCAACAGGTTACATATTGACATTATTTTATCGAACTGTGTTGGATAATACAAATCCTTACCAGAATATTACCGGTTGCCACGAGGAACTCTTCACTAGGGTCAAGCTGCAACCTGCAAGGAATCGGACAAGAGTGAAAGTCGGGCATTTGAACTCTTACAAACTACATACTTACGGCATCTTGCCGGGAATCTCAGAGCCAATTTTGTTCTGGAACTCACCAATTCCTTCGAGCCAGTGAAGTAACTGGTTATCTACGCGCCCCTGCGCTCAATGCAGGATCGAGAACTCATCTTTTCAAACCATCAGGTGAGACTATAAGAGGGGACATCAAAGGTGACCAGTGGGGAGAACAGCGGGGGTGGGTGGATTTACGCTCAACTCCACGGGTGGTTAATTCCCTTTCTCCATTTGCAGAAGAATATTCCTATGGGCCAAGCAAACGAAGTTAGGTGGGCCAGTCCAGTCTGTCATCTCGGCCCTACGCATCACATTGGTGGAGACCGCAGCTGTCCAGTTCAGATCGACGCCTCTGTGGGAGCCAGGTGAGCGTAACACTCCTATAGAAGGCCTCATTCATCCCTAATGGTGATACTGCATCTAAATGGTGCATACAAAATAGCTCCCTCTGAGCTAATCTTTTGTTGATGTCTCATCTCTTGCGCAGAGGATGTACAATCTCAAGAACTACAAATCTCGTTTGAGCTACTGTGTTCCTGTTGGCCTGAAAATGCCTGTATACCGATGATTTGATATTCTCTGTCCTGATATTGGATTTGTGTTCTGTCCATCTTTCCTTTTTCTATGCAGATGGTTTGACCAACATACTATTTGCCACAAGGGCATTTTATTGCATAGATTGCATTTTTGCTGTCACATGTTGCAAAGTCTCGTAGTGTTATTTTTTTTACCTGTGTTCGGGTGCCTGATGTGGTCTCCCCTCAATATATTATAACAGTGTTGGCAATTAAGACACTGAAAGGTAACCAATTTAGGTTTATGCAGTTGTTTCTGTGGTGACTTCTTCGCCTTTTCTGCTTTAATAGGGGTGTCTCTGATGTTCCTTCCTCTTTTGTAGGCCATCATTGGAGGGTCTGGGAAGAGTTTGTGCAATGTGGGATCTAGGTTGACCCAATTCCCAGTTCTTCTTTATAATCTTTGCCACTTGGTAACTTTGAGCTGAATATTTGAGTGTGTGGATTAGCCTTTTGGTTTCCCTTTTGGGGCCTGGTTTCAGTAGATCTTTTCTCTGCTGCATTTCTGCTCTGGCTACTGCAGCTTGTAAGATTTCTGGTTGGTATCCCTGATCCCAGAAAATCTGTCATGAGGTCATATTCTCTCTGGAGTGTCTCTGTACTGGACTCCACCCATTTTAGCCTGAATAATTGGCTATATGGCAAGCTTGTTTAAGTGTAAGATGTTATTCACGTCCGTCGGTTTCCTGTAGTATTTGCTGTTAAAGTGCCCTCTCTATAGGAAATCCAAACATCCAAGAAATGTAAGCTGGGTTCTCCTACTTCCATTGTAAATGTAATGTGCTCATGACATTGATTGTTATATTGGAAAAAGTTCATATGTTCCAACCGGGTTCCTTTCCAAATGGCAAAAACATCATCCATGTATCTTCTCCACAATGCTATTTTGAAGCACCAGGGTTCTTCATGTAGTATAATTCTTCTCGAGATGGAACATGAATATGTTCACATATGTGGGTGCCACAGATGAGCCTATTAAGGTCCCCAAAATTTGCAAATAGAACTTGCCTTCATACTGGAAGTAGTTATTATATAGAATTTAGTTTATAAGTTCTATTGCAAATACTTTGTGGATTTGCACATCTTCATGTTACAGAAGCAGCCATTCCATCGCCCTAATTCCTTCTCCATGAGGGATGGAGGTGTAAAGGCTGGTCACATCCAAGATAACAATATTAGTTTGGAATCTGTCAATTGCAACTCCCCCAACAAATTAGATGTGCCCTTGAGGTATGTGGTTGTTTGTTGTACAAGAGGTTGTAATGCTGTGTCCAGATAAATTGCAATATTGTTAAGGAGACTCTCAGTTCCTGCCACAATTGGTCTGAACGGCGGGTTCACTGGATCCTTATGAATTTTTGGGAGGGCATAGAAAACCGAAATGATTGCATGTTTTTGAGCAAGAAAATCTGCTGTTTTTGTATTAATCCAATCCATCTCCCTGGCTTTAAGTATGATTTCTTCTATAAGTGCTTTTATCAAGTGTGGGGGATCTTGTTCCAGTTCCAGGTAGGTCCTTTGGTCCTGTAATAATCTCAGGCACCCCTGATACAACTGGGCGCTTTGAATCATAATTGACTTACTGTATAAGCACCTTACAAATGCACAATAAATAAATAAACTGTGTATCCATTATGACTAGGGCTCCACCCTTTCCTGCTAGCTTCATAGTGATCGAGGTAGCTTCCGCTAGTTCTTTGAGGATACATATTTGGTGTTTTCCCAAGTTTCATTTTGTGTATGGGCTATAATTGATATTCTAAAGATCTTTCACAGTCTTGATTTTAAATGTCAATCACAGGGTGGTTAACCTGTGGATAAGTACTGTTATTCTTCATCTCTAGAAAGTCAAAGGCTGTTTATATTTCCTGTATATCTGGCACTATGTCAAAAAACACTTTGAGTTACATTTACCTCACAAGTTTGAATACATTCACCTCTTCTTCGAAATTAGAACTGTTGTTTGCATTAATAAATGAGAGCCCCAAATTCAAAGTGTTCATCTGTGTTTTGCTAAAATGTTTAGATGAAATGTTCATTACTAGTGATTTGTCTAGTTGTTCCTTGTCCTTGTTTTTACTTTGTCCTCTTCTGGCTTTCCTCTGCCTAAAAAAGGAACTTGCCCGCTGGTGGAGGATGTGCTACTTCCACTTGCTTGTCCCTCTGGTATCACACTTGTGTTGGTTACAGTAGCAAGTACTGTAATTGGGGTGTCTGCGTTACCCATTGGTGTAGATGGTTTTTAGTGGTCTTGGCTAGCTGACATTATCTGTGGGTTGGTTTGTCGTGCATTTTAGAACCGCTAATTCGTTTTCGTTTAGGAGCTTTGTCTATTCTAGGGGTGCATTCATTGGATTTGTGTTTTTAATATGGGTTCCTGCTGTGGCTAAATAATCTTGTTACTGTTAACGGTGCCGGTGCTCCCATGTCCCCACTCCCATTCACGAAATTTCCGGCGCCTGATTTCCTGGCTGCGGGACTTGGCATAGCCTGGTAGTCAGGTGCTGGTAATTCATTCTGAGTCTGGCGGCAACCCGCCGGTTGCACCGACAGGGTTACCGATGGACTCTGAATAAGGCCCATTGATTTGCTTGCCTGTTCCTATGTCGTGTGCACCATTAAGGGCAACCAATTTAGCTATCTGTGTGGAATGTACGCTCTAATGGCTTGCTTTCTATCTCTGAGCTCTACAGACTGCATATGCTGCTTTTAGTTCCTCCTTTTCATTTTTCGCACTACTCCAATCCACAAAGAAATTCTCAACTGGGTTTTGTAATGAGGTTTCCTGTAAATTGGCTATAGGCATGGTGAGGGCACTTGTGCTCCTGCCCATTGGCCGGATAACAGGGATGTGGTATATAACACTGGGCAAACGTACAATGTTGATGTTTGCTGAATTCAAGAATATGAATTCATATTTAGTTAATCACTATGTTGACAGATCTTGTGTTTTAGTTTTTATTAATAAGGCGGTCCCAGCACTTGGGACTGCAAGTATGAATATCGTCCCCATCACTGTCCAAATGCATAGTGGTAGCCCTGCCTCTATTGGATTTAGTGCTGTGCTCTAGTACACAAGGCAATGTTTGTCACCCTGTTGGAGTTAGCACAGATTGTGCATAGCCCAGTTTATCATGGCAATTCATGATGAATGGCTTTTAATAATCTAGTAGCCCAAGTGCTGGGGTGCTTGTTAGATCCTTTTTTATTTCTTCAAATGCTCTGTCAGCTTCCTCTCTCTATTGGAGTGGTTTACTGTGTTAAGATGGGCATTACTTGTTACAGGCTTTACAATCTCTGCATAGCTTATTCCCATTTCAGACAATATTAGATGGCACCAAAAAGAAACTCATTTGGCTAATTGTTACTGGTTTGAGCATTTCCGTTATGGCTTCTACTCATGATAGCGTTATGCTCCGCTCACCTGCAGATATGTCATGACCCAAATAATGCACCTTTTCTTTGCACCATTTCAGTTTTTGCTTCACTTTTGATACTGATGAGCTCATGTTCTCATTTCTTATGTTTGACCTGTGCTTGTTCCATAGAGAGACCTTTTGAATTGAGAAACTGAACGCAATGGTACCTGGTGGTATGAACAAGGACTGCAATTATCTATGCTTTCTTTAAACATTGCAGACACTGTGAATATTAGATCTTTTTTTACATGACATGTTTCCATTGGGGGACATTCTTGTGTATTCCCACTTTGGACACACTAACGGGTAAACGGAGGCATGCTGCACACATGTACAATTACACCTTCTATACCATAGTGTTAGGATGAGGCTAATGGCCACAATGACCTAAGAAAGACATTTTGTAGTTATATGCTCTCTGTAATGTTGAGTTGAACTTTGGTATGTATGTAATCACTTCACTATCTGCACACACTTAGGCCACATACATTGGGAATTAAGGTAACCTTGATTTGTTACAGTAGGAATAATCTGAGAAGATTGCGCATTTATTTACACATCACTGCACGGTTCCGTTATAGTGCATATGATGTCGCACGCATGTGACATAATTTTGCGCATACGTCCGCACCGACTTCCCAGCGATTTTAGAACATTGATAGCCAGCATTAATCAGGTAAGATGAGTGCTCCTGCCAGTAAGGATGTAACCTACATTTAGGAAAGCCTAAAGCTAGAAGAGTTCATTTAACAAACCAAACGTTCTGTTTTTTCACCCACAGGTTACATCATTCACAATAGTAGCTGTATTAAAAATATTAAGCTGGCTCAGGTAAATTAGATTTTTCTTTGACCCCTTTTTTACTGTTAGAATAATTACCGATACAAACTGTCAGAGAGCTCACTTCATTTTCCCTGCTATCATGTTTTCACTTCAGCCGCAGTGGCACATTTGGATACAGCTAAAAGTGCTTTTGCAGAATGTAGACCAGAAATACACACTTAGAAGGATTTGAGCTGACCCGTGTTTTTTCATTCGTCTTTTTTCGTTTTATGCTCTCTTATATGTACTGTAATGTTCTATCATTGATGTTATTGATGGATGTGTACTGGTTTTCATTGTTTGCGTGGAACAGTATGTAAAGTTTGCCCTGATGACGAGCACATGTCCGAAATGTGTTAGCAGAAGAAACGCTTGCTGTGTCTGCTTTGCCTAGATATAATGTTCACATTAAACATTAAATATGTGACCACAGGTTGATTTTACTATATTTTTTTGTTTTTTTGCTAATGGACTTCTTGAAATGCAACCATTGGATATAGGCTAGATCAGAGTTTAATGTGAGTATGCAGTCCTGCAGATTTTTTTCAGGGTTCTTTACACAATATCTAAATACGGTCCATCTCAATAGTACATCTCAGTTTACATAGTGGGGCTCCCCTGAACAGATTCACGGGAATAGAGTACTCAACAGGAAAGTGTGCTGCTCTGAACTGGGGCCAATGGAAACTGTGAGTGGTTCAATCACAGAATCAAGAACTAGTGTATTAGAAATGCCAACCGCTTGCACAGTTTCAGAGGATACGGCAACTCCTTTGCCTTTATTGGGGAACGATATACTTATGAATCTATTAAACCTTGCACCACTGTACCATCAATTCTGCAATTGACACACGGCCCTTCTTCTCTACAGGTATTAATACTTGCAACATGACGTCAGAGATCCCTTGGCAAGCCTAACCACTAATGTGTTGCATCACTGAGAATGTTCTGTTTGCAAAATGTGGGAAAGGAAGTGCAGAAGGTACCACAGTCCCTTCCCCTCCGACTTCCCATGGCCCGCCTGTTTACAATAGTGACGAGCCATTTTATTAGTCACAAGTTCATTTGAATTTCCTTGCTGGCCAAAAGTACCACCTCCATGGCCTCGACCTCTTCCTATGCACGTCTGGTGCCTCATCCTGCTACCTGCCCCCTCTTGCAGTATTCACAAACACTGCCTGCCCCCAGCCCATCATGTGTTGCTATTGCTGTAAATTCAGTATGTGAAGGCCATTAATTGACCCATGGTATCCTCCTTTTGCTCCTGACACGATACACAATGATTCATAACTGCAATTAACTTGGCGAGGGGCTTGGTCTGCCATCCAACTAATTTTAGGCAGCAACCCCTCTACAACTGCACCTGCAATTGCTCCCAGTAAAAGCTTAACCAGCTCATTTATTATTTAATGATGGGGAAACAACTAACCTTTAAAAGTGCTGGAAAATCAGATGCAGTGTATATTTCCTCTGCTCACACGTAGGCAGTTTTGCCCAGTCAGTCTTACATGGATACACTAAAGCAATCATTTGTACCAAAGCATCTCTGAACTGCACCAACTAGGTACCATTCCCTCTGTTCTATTTGGGCCAGCTACACTCTGGAGGCAAATGCTGATGTACTTCCGCAGCCATAATCATTTTCATGAGATGATTCATATCAGTCCATAAGGAATTATAGCAAGTATAACTTTCCGTAATTCTTCAGTACATTTTACTGGTCTCTTATAATATTTGGAAACCCTTTACACAAATATATCCAGTCCCCCAGGGGACAATGGGGCATGCACCTTTACCAAGGTACCAATTCCATCAGCACCCATTCCTGGTAACTGTCTCAATGGGACTTGGATGTGTGCATTTTCTGCACTGTGCGAGTATGGGAGGGGCTGGTGGAGAAAGCGCCTCCTACTTGTCCGGCCTGATCTTCGGGCAGTAGTGGCGGCTTTGCTGGGGTTGTTTGCAGAAGTCATGCTGCTTGTGCTGCTTGGTGTCCCACAGTGCATCCCTTAAAATCTCTATAATATTTTCTATCCCCAATTCGTCTGTTTCCTCCACCTTTTTCGTTTCTTTCAACTGTGGGTGCAATTTAGCCATGGGGTCAGATGAGTTAAGGCTTTCCTCTAGTGGGCCTCCCTTCTTGTGTTGCTGCACCCTTTCTAATTCATTGCGTAATGTAAGGTTTATTCTAGGTCTTTTTAGTCTCGCAAACCTATTTAGAAGAATTCGCCATTCTGCTGTTTTAATGAAAGATGCACTTCTCACCGGTGTTTGCTCACCGTGCACAAATGCTGCTCTGCTCCAACTGCAAGGATTCAGACTATACTATACTATTTTTTTTAATTAAAATGTTTGTTTACAATAAACTTTTCATTTTGTCTTATCGAAACATCATACATTTGAGTTATATATTTCAATCAATTCTCATTTTCAATTTTGTCCATAATCTTCTTCCAAAAATGAAAAATTATATAAATCATCCGTTTCTCAGTCCCTAACAGTATCCAGGCCCATCTTTCCTCTTAGCTCAATGTCTTATGTGCGATCTCAAAGTAGGATCGACATACATTCCTCTCTTGGTCGAGAGCAGGACAGGACATAATTAGATGATACAAGCTTTCGGTTTCCACCTGATTTTTGCTTATCCGACAAGAGATTTCTTTGTTTACTTGCTGTTTAGTTCTTACTAATCTTTCTCTTGTGGGTAATATGTTTTTTCTTTATATCGGGTTATATATTAATTCGTGTTTATCCAGTCATTATGCATTAATTGTTTCTTGGCATGTAGAGTTCGAGGGGATTGGGTCCTCCGACGTATTCCATATCTATGACATGTAATCACCACAGCTGTGCTGCTTCGGAAACTTTTTTCTGCGTCCTGCGTCGATGAAGTCGATGCGCCGTTGTCGATGACCTCCTCCGACGTCATCCGATGTGATAAGTAGGATGCACGACGCCCGTAGCCTCAGTTCCGTTTTTTCCGCGAACGTGTTGCTTCGTGAATCTCGGTTACGCCTCGACTCTTTGGAGTTCGGTTCTTCTCGGTTCTTCGAACCTGTTCGTTTTTGTGAGGAAATCCTTCGTAAGAAGATGTCTTCTACTTCGTCTTCGACCCCGCGTCCGGGCTTCAAGAACTGCAGGGAGTGTGGGTCCAAGATGTCGGTGACAGACTCGCACGACGCCTGCCTCTGGTGCCTCGGGGAGGCCCACGACACGGATGACTGTATTGACTGCCAGTCGCTCACGTCCATAGCCTTACGGAAACATAAGAAGAAGTTGTCGGTAGGTCGGGTGTCCAAGCCCCGGAAGTCGAAGTCTGCGGGGCTTTCGACGGATGATTCGAGAGGTGACTCTCCGCGTCGTGGTCGGAAGTCTTGTGGGTCTCCTTCTAGGAGTCGGTCTCGCCACTCCTCGGCCTCTTCGAGGAATTCTCGGAAGTGCTGACAGCGGTCATCTTCCAGGTCCTCTTCTGAGGACTCTGCCCGGCACGTCGCTTACTCCACCAGCCGTGCGACGCCAGAGGAATGGGCTTCCTTCAGGAAGAAAATGCTGGCGATTCTCGAGTCGCAGGGTACTAAACCGTCCGTGCCCCCGAGTGGGGTCGGCCGTGAGAGGTCGAGAGACGCCGCTCGCAAGAGTGGTCGGCACGAGTCATGGGAGAGGTCCCGTTCGGACAAGTGGACTCGTTCTCGACGTACCCGTTCCAGGTCCCGGTCCTCGACGCGTTCGAGACCGTGTGCACCTGTGATGTCTTCGAGGAAGACATCGATGTCTGAGGCGTCGAGGGCTTCGACAGGCTTTCTCGTGGCTCCGGCTCTGAGGAAGTCGTCGAAGCCGTCGACTCTCAGGTCGTTGAAGGACACGCTCGGAGCTCCGGCTTCGAGGACTATGTCGACGCCGTCGATGCTGGCGGCGCTGCATCTGACGTCGACGCCGATTTACTCGACGCCGGCGCTGATTCACTCGACGCCTTTCGAGGCCGGGGTGTCGGAGGTACCCCGTGGACCGCGGGAACTCCCTAGAAAGGCTCTGGTTAAGAGCAAGCACTCTTGGGTGCCTTCTTTTCGCCACCTGGAATATATTTCGGAGGTGGATGAGGATTCTGATGGCCTGGTTCCTAGTCAGGTTCCAGATGAGATGGTCCCGGGCCATAGCCAATTTGATGATTTGAGGGAGTCACTGCATGATGCCAGTGGACTGGACACCTCTCCGGAGGTAGAGTTTTGTAGGCCTGAGCCTGGCTCTCATGCCGATTCCTCATACCGGCGCCTTATGGCTAGGGTTTCCGAGTACTTGGGATGGTCTGTTCCCCCAGGGGAGTTTTTGCAGGATGATCTCACGGACATCCTTGATGTTGGTCCCCCAAATGACCCGGTACTGCCGTTTCATATGGCTCTACAGAGAAGGGTGGCGGCGGCTTGGACTGCTCCGGAGAGTCTCCCGGCGGTGGGCAGGTCCTTGTCGCGAAAATACCATCCAGCCAGTAGCGACCCCTGCTACTTGACCAGGCACCCCACTCCGGAGAGTTTGGTGGTGCAGGTGGCCACGGCCCCGGCAAAGCAGGAGTCGTACCCTACCATCCCTCCTGATAGGGACGACAAACGTTTTGATGGCTGGGCGAAGAAAGTGTTTTCTTCTGGTGGTATGGCGCTTCAGGTGGCCAACTCCATTTGTGCCTTGTCTCGTTTCACACACACTCTGTGGAACTGTGTTGCGTCAACGGCTGAACATATTCCCAAAGGGGACGAATGGGAGGGTTTCCTTGCTATGGTCCAGGATGGTAAGGATGCCATGTGTGAGTCCGTTCAGTCGGGTTTGGACATGGCTGAATGCGTCAGCAGGTCCATGGCGGTGAGCACCGTGATACGCAGGTTTGCGTGGTTGCGGAAGTCGGGGTTTGCTCCTGATGTGCAGTCCCGGCTCCTCAACATGCCCTTTGACGGTGAACACCTTTTTGGCAGCAAGGCTGACGAGAGCCTTGAGAGGTTGCAGACCCCCAAAGCTGCAGTGAAGTCATTGGGCGCTGCAGTTCGCCAACCTCCGCCTTTTCGTCCTAGGGGACAGCAATGGAGGGGTGGTTCCTTTCGCTATTACTCGTTCTTCAGTAAAGTGAGAGGGGCTGGCAGTCAAAGAGGCCAACGCAGGGGTACCAGAGGTGGACGACAGGGTACCCGTGGTGCCAAGGCCGCTCGGGCAGTTGCCTCTTTGCCCTCAGGTAACGCCGCAGCCGGTACCACTCAGTCATGAGGCCATGTCCCATGGTTCGCCGGTTGGGGGAAGGCTGGCGCAGCATCTTGTAGAGTGGCGTGCCATTACTTCAGATGTGTGGGTTCTGGAGATCATAACCCACGGCTACTGTCTTCCCTTTCGGCAGAGGCCTCACGACAATCCACTGGGGGACCTCTCTTTGCAGAGTGCGGATCCGCTCCTTGCGCAGGAAATTCAAGCCCTGCTGGAGAAAGGCGCCATATAGAACTGGTGCCTGTAGTGGAGAGGAACAAGGGATGGTATTCCCCTTATTTTTTGATTTCAAAGAAAGACAGGGGATTGAGACCCATCATGGACTTGCGCGGTTTGAACAAACTCCTCAGGAAGGACAAGTTCAAGATGGGTACTCTCTCTCAAGTCCTCCAGGCCCTTCAGCT
Organism: Ambystoma mexicanum; assembly: GCF_040938575.1. Taxonomy (NCBI): domain Eukaryota; kingdom Metazoa; phylum Chordata; class Amphibia; order Caudata; family Ambystomatidae; genus Ambystoma; species Ambystoma mexicanum. Next base: position 644,661,856 of record NC_090928.1, on the reverse strand, counting down.
TCAGGACTGGTTGGTGTCTCTCGACCTCAAGGATGCTTACTTCCATGTGCCGATCCATCCCAAGCACAAGAAGTACCTGAGGTTCGCGGTTGGCGACTCGCACTTTCAGTTTCGGGTCCTGCCATTCGGATTGACGTCCGCCCCGAGGGTTTTCACCAAGCTCATGGTGGTGGTGGCAGCGCATCTCAGGCAAGGGGGGATTCACGTCTACCCCTACCTGGACGATTGGTTGATCAGGGCGAGCTCTCGCGAGCAAGTCCTGGATCATCAGTCCATCACCTGCCACTCCCTTCACAGGCTGGGCTTCTCCCTCAATTTAAATAAGTCCCATTTGACGCCAACACAGCGGCTCCAGTACATCGGAGCAGTGCTCGACACTTCCCTGGGGCAGTGTTTTCCTCCCCAGGTGAGGGCTCTTCCCATTCAGCAGATGGTGCACAAGTTTCAGCATGCCCAGACACTCCCAGCGTTCGAGTTCTTGAGGTTGCTCGGCCTCATGGCATCCTGCATTCTTCTGGTGCCAGAGGCTCGCCTGCGGATGAGACTTTGCAGTGGGCACTCAAGATGCAATGGTCGCAGGCCTCCGGCAGGATGTCGGACCCGGTTCAGGTGCCGCCCTCGGTCGCCCGGGACCTTCTGTGGTGGGCCGTCGAAGGCAACTTGATGAAAGGGGCTCCATTTTGGCTTCCCTGGCCGGAGGTGACGATCCTGACGGGTGCATCCTTCACGGGATGGGGAGCTCATGCCAACGAGCTGACAGTCAGTGGTCCTTGGTCTCTGTCGGAGTCCAGACTCCATATCAATCTGTTGGAGCTGAGGGCCGTCAGGCTAGCCCTGAAGGCTTTTCTGCCGACTGTGCGAGGAAAGCATGTCCTGATCCTGACGGACAACACAGTGGCCATGCACTACCTCAACAAAAAGGGAGGGCAGGGTCACTTCCTCTGTGCAGGGAGCTCGAGTTCTGGGCCATCCAGCAGGAAGTTTCGATCTCGGCAGTTCATCTGGCTGGAGACGAAAACGTGACGGCGGACGCTCTGAGCAGGCAGAGCACGATCTCTCACGAGTGGGAGTTGGCTCAGGAGATTCTCCTGGAGATCTTCGCCCTTTGGGGGACCCCTCAAGTGGATCTCTTTGCCTCCAGTGTCAACCGGAAGTGCGAGAGGTTCTGCTTGCGGGAATTTCCTCCAAAAGGAACCTTAGGAGATGCGTTCGTAGTGGAGTGGTCATTCCCGCTGCTGTACGCGTTTCCTCCAGTCCCCATCATCCCGCAAGTGCTGCGGAGGTTACGGAAGTTCGGTTCCCAGATGATCCTCATTACTCCGGCGTGGGCTCGGAGGACGTGGTACCCAGACCTTCTCGACTTGTCCATCTGCCCTCCACGTCGTCTTCCCTACCGAGACGATCTGCTCTCACGGGTGGGGGGTCAGGTTCTCCATCCAGAGGTCATATCCCTCAACCTTCACGCTTGGCTTCTGAAAGGTTGAGGTATAAGGATTGGGACCTCCCTGAAGACGTGATGGAGGTGTTGCTCTCGGCCCGACGGCCAGCAACAAAGTCTCTGTACCGCTGCCATTGGCGTAAGTTCTGCGACTGGTGCAGAGTTCAGAATGTGGATCCTTTTGCATGTGACATCCCCATGGTTCTGTCCTTTTTACTTTCTTTGGCCCACAGGGGCTTGCAAGTGGGTACCATTAAAGGTTATCTGGCGGCGCTGTCCATCTTTAAGCGCTCGTCTGAAGAGTGTTCCTACTTTAAAATCCCTTTAATTTCACAGTTTCTGAAAGGGCTCACTAATGTGTTCCCTCCGTCACCTTTCCTGGTGCCCGGTTGGGATTTAAACCTTGTTCTTAAGTTTCTTATGGGTGCTCCGTTTGAGCCTTTGCATTCTTGCCCTTTGAGGCTGTTAACTCTGAAAACTGTGTTTTTGGTTGCGGTTACTTCCGCTCGCAGAGTGAGTGAGTTACAGGCACTTTCAGTTAAGCCACCCTTCACTGTATTTCACAAGGACAGGGTTGTCCATAGAGTTCGTCCTTCTTTTCTTCCGAAGGTGGTTTCGGTATTTCATTTGGCCCAGAAGGTTGTTCTTCCGGCATTCTATCCTCCTCCGCATCCTGGTAAGGAAGAGGAGAGGCTCCATAGGCTTGATCCTAGGAGAGCTTTAAGCTTTTATGTTTCACGCATGTCCCGGGTCAGAGTGGACGATCAACTCTTTATTGGTTACGCTGGAAAGCGTTTGGGGCAGGCTGTGACGAAACATCTCAGAGTGTTACCGCTTGGCGGGTAAGGACCCACCGGTTGGCTTGCGGGCCCATTCTACCAGGGGTATGGCTGCATCTACTGCCCTGCAGAGGGGTGTTCCTATTCGCAACATCTGTGATGCAGCCACCTTGGCTTCAGTACATACATTTGTACGTCACTATTCCCTCGATTGCATCCGAGGACAGGATCTGGCCTTTGGCAAGGCGGTCCTTTGCTCTGCTATTTGATTGGCAATTCTAAATTTTGATTCTAAATTCTTTCCCTCCTCCTTGCTCTGGTACTGCTTTGGGAGTCTGTCATAGATATGGATTACGTCGGAGGACCCAATCCCCTCGAAGAACTGGTAACGTTCTTTCGATGGGATGGTCCGACGACGTATTCCATATCGCTCCCTCCCTGCCTTCCCCGCTGCAGAATTTCTTTTGCGATTGCAGCTTACGTTCCGCAAGGCTTTGTGCCTGACTGGCAGTTGACTAATGTCACACGTTCTGGGGGAAAAAACTACAACTGAGGCTACGGGCGTCGTGCGTCCTACTTATCACATCGGATGACGTCGGACGTCGGAGGAGGTCCTCGACGACGGCGCATCGACGTCATCGACGCAGGACGCAGACGCCGAAAAAAAGTTTCCGAAGCAGCACAGCTGTGGTGATTACATGTCATAGATAGGGAATACGTCGTCGGACCATCCCATCGAAAGAACGTTACCAGTTAAGAAAGTAACTTGTTCGTCTCATTTGTAGCATTTCTTCTGTTATATCTTCTTTTCTTAATGTTATTATTATTTGTTGTTTCCATTTTAATAATGCCCTTGCATTTATAGGATTAGGTTTTGACTGAAAATTTTGTAGTGCTGGCACTTTTTGTTCCCATGTTATTTTTCGGTAAAGATCACATTTTTTCCAGCATACCACCGAGGTAAGTGATTGAACTGCTATTTCAGCTCGCATTCAGGCTGTTGGAAAAGATTTAGGCAGCCTCATTATTTTCCGCCAGAATGTAGCTTCCAGTATAGACCATATTTTTTCAGACAAATTTAGTAGTGTTTTACTTCCGTATGTAAGAATCGGGATAACCTTGCTCCTATAGAATGTAATAATTGGTCGGAACAAGAATTTACCAAATGTTCACGGAGTATATACCCTTGTCTCGCCAATACCATTACTTTTTTTTTTAGATGCATCTCCCATTCTTTTTCTTCCATTGTCTGACCAATGACAATTCCCAGGTACTTTTAAGAGGATACAATGCTGATTGGGCAGCTATTTATGTGTATCACTGGTTTCTTTTCATTTTGTTTCAGTTTCATAATAGCCATGATTTTGGTTTTCGCTATATTTATTTTTAAGTCATTTCTTTCCATGTAGTCTGCCAGCAATCCAAGACTCTCCTGTAGACCTTTTGATGTTTCATTTCACATGGCAGATCTGATGTGAATAGATTGAATAAGGTGGCTGCGAGTGGGCAATCTTGTTTTAGTCCATTCCACGTCACATTATAGGCGGTCATTTGCCCATCTTCAGTTAATCTTACTCGTATTTTTGTTGCAGAGTAGAGTAACCTTATTGGTTGTGATATATGTGTAGGGCAGTTCCACTTTTCCAATTTGTTCCATAACAATTGTCTGTTCACACAGTCGAAAGCAAGGTGCAAGTCCACAAGAGCTATCCAGACCTGTTGGTTGGAGGTCTTTGCTTCATGTTTTATAAGGTTCAGGAGAAAGAGGTTGATGTTTGTACCGTCTGCGCGGACAAAACCAGTTTGTCGAGACGCAATCCGGTTATTTTCCGTAGTCCATTCTGTTAGTGCCCTCAAAAGGATGGTAGCAAATATTTTCCCCAAAGGGTCTAGTAGTGCGATGGGCCTATAATTTGTGGGAATATCTTTGTCTCCTTGTTTAAAAATTGGACTAAGGACCGCTAGTTTCTAAGTCGTGGGTATTTGATACAATTGATTGATCAATGTGATAATTTGTAGTATCATGTCCACCCATATCTCTGGTGAGGCTTTGAATTTTGCATTTTTGAGGCCATCTGGCCCTGCTGCTCGTGAATTATTCAATTTCATGATTATTTGTAGAATTTGTTGTCTTGTTATTGTGATTTGCCATTTGTTCATTTTCGGTTGACCTATGAGTTCAAGGGTAGCCTTCTTCTTGTATAGACAAGTGAAGTGTTCCAGCCAATGGGCTTCAGTCACATTTTGTATCTTCCGATGTTGGGCAAATTGTGTTGGATTTAGTAAACTCCATAATTCTCGGGTGTTACGGTTAGTAAGGCAGGATAGCAATTGCTCTGAATCACGTTGTAACATGCAGCTTTTATGTGATTTTATCCAATTCCGATAATTTTGTTTGGCTGTGTAGATTGCAAGCTGCAATTCTTTAGTTCTTAACTTATTTAGGTCTCTACATAGTTTTTGTAACTCTCTTTTTTTCGTTACAATCAGCGGATTGTAACTATGGGTGTGAGGCAAGTGTTGCTTTTTACGTTCTTTTTGGGGTTGATAATGTGGTTCAAAAAGCCACTCGTAATTTATTTTCTCCAGATCTTTTTTTTTGTGGCTTGATAGATCTGGTTTAGACCTAATATGTCAACTAACTTTAGTCTCAATCTTGTGGCTTTTGCATTCAGTTCCATGGAAGGGAGTGTCATTTTCTCTTGGTATGCATCTTGCTTTAGCCATGTCATTGACATCATACGATGGTCACTATTGATATTCACTGAGATCTCTGATTTTATTAGTGTCTTGGCAATGTTCTCCGAAATATATATATATTCCAGTACTGCTTCTGATGTACCCTGTGACCATGTCGGAATTAATCGATGTTTGATGTTCTGATAAGTGCCAATAAGGCTAAGGTTTCTTGTTTTCATTTCTTTCATCCAAGATTTAGCTCTCTGAGACAGTTCGTTCTCCTCTTTTTGATTTCCAGATTTATCAAAAATGTGTATATTTAGATCTCCACAAATTATTATGTCAATTGCTGGAAACTTGTTGACCAGTTTATCGAGAGCTGTCAGAAATGTATCTAAATATTGTTTCATTAACCGCTAAGGGATTCCAGTACATGTTAAATATAACAGTCCATGCGGACTGTTTACAATGGGAGTGATTTTGTTGGTGTAACACTACGTAGTGAATCCATGGATTCAAATTTCTTGCTTCAATCGGCGTCCAGGGGGAGGTAATTTTTATCATCGTAATCTGTCCTGACGACAGTCTTTCTTTCTGTTGTGTAATGGCTGGGTTAGTAAAAATGTTATATCCTTCACACATAGGAGGATGGGACAACCATGTCTCTTGTAAACAAATCATTTGAGATTGTTGTAGCTTTGGGTGTGTTTGATGGAATAAGTGACCATGACCTCTAGTATTCCATGAGGTCAGTAAGATATGTTCATTATGTTTTTCCACTTGTTGGTATGAGGACACCGATAAGATACTTTCATTTTCTTTTGTTTGGAATGTATATTCTCTTCGGATATATCTTGATGTAGACAAGCCTTGATTAGTCTGGATTTGATCTTCCATTCTATAGGACAAGGTTATATATGAGGACTCATCGTTTCTTGTTGAGGCGAGCTTCATATCTGATTTCTCAAATTCTCGCCTAAATGGCAGTCGGTCATCCATTTTAATCATCGGAGTATCGTATATTGTCCTCTGGTCCATATCCTTCTTCTTAATACATTTGAAGCCAATACGTTGTAACTGGTCATCAGCTTTTAATATTTCATGCATAGTTATCTGGTTCATTAGTTGTATTTCAACTTTATCAAGGTTATCTTCATCTAGAAATTTGACCAGATTTATGTCCTTCGAACTGATATGCTTCAAATCTGGGATGGCATGAATTACACGTAAACTGTTTGTACGATTTAGTATGACCGCAGGCTTTGCCGGTCGTAGGTGTGTCATTATAATTACATATTTTTCTTGTCGTTTTAGTGGATCGACAAATTCAGGTGTTTTCAGCAGTGGGTATACAAAGCTCCTCTCGTTTAATTTGCATATCCACAATGCATTGCCCACCTGGTGCTGAACTGGAGGTACTTTTCCTTTGATGCCTACTGGGTGGCATTGTGCTGTGTGTGACTTGGCAGAAATGGCGAAGGCTGCTTTCACATTTCAGGAATAGGTTTGTTTTTACTATCCTGTTTTAGGGCAACTGAGGTGAAACGTATGGTCCATTGACTTTGTGAAAAGTATTTTGCTAATAACTAATGCCTCATTTGACGCATTTGTATGACATTTTCCAAAGATGTTTTTGGCCCGGGCCCTCCAAAGCTGGAAAGTAAGGTGCAAGTCCGTCGAACTCTTTTTAATTTTTGTATTTGTTTTCCGAAAGAGAAAATGCACAGTCAATGAACAAGACACAAGGCACAACCGCTGTTTGAATTTGCTTGACATCTGTTTTGGTAGCGCCACAAAGCAGAGCAGATGTTGCCTCTTGTTGTTTGGGTAGAAATCCGTACAGTATTTTTTGTTTTGGTGTAAATTTGGTGCAGAACGAGGTACTACGGAAGCAACATTTTTATACAACTCCAATGGTGCACCGCCGCAAGTAACGCTTTTCAACAATGAAAAGTGGTGTTCTTAACGGTGCTTTCGTGAGAATTGGAAAATCACAAAGGTTATAAAATAATAGGAGAGTGTGAACAATGTTTGCTTTCACGGTGGATGTGGGGGGAAGGGTGAAACAGGACATTTTTAGTATTTGTGGTGGGCTATGCAATGCTACTTCTTTTCATTCAATTTCATCTTTTTGCAAGATGAGTGACTTTTTCATGAGAATTTGATTTTCATTCTGATTTGCTTCAGGGAAGAAGAACGTCCATAAAATGTTAGGAGGGCGGTTTGGGACAGTTTGCCTTCAAGGAGGATGTGAAGAGAGTAAAGCAGTAGGATTTGGACACATTTAAATTTTTTACAGGGCATGAGATAATCATTTTTTTAAATGTGTTTTAGTTTTCTTGCAACTATAAATGATGTATTTGCAGGTGGTGTGCCTTGTTTCTGTCAGGGGTCTCTCGTGAGAGATATCTTTGTGAAAACCAAAAAATTAAGTTCTCGCGAGAAAGTCTTCCTGGAAAGTAAGAAGGGTACAGAAAACATTTTTTTAGAAAATGTCTGCTAAAACATACCAAACATTGGGCACAGTCGCCTCCTGCAACTGGTTCCTCTTTCTTGTAAAATGGCCAATGATCATGGATGCCTAATGGGGATAACTCTATGGCTTTCGTTGAAGTGACGCTAAGGTGATGGTTTAACGCAACAAAAAACTTAAAATTCGCTAAGTGTTGAAAACTATGCCACCTTAACTCTGAGCTCACAGTTGTGCAGCACATTAGCACGCTGATGCAACTCTTGTGACATCGTAGAGTGACTTCACTGGAAACCGAGTGCACCGATGACAGCCATGGCCCGTTACATTCGGCCATGCTGACTGTGAAGGCACTAGGTGAAGGATCTGGCACAGCACCAGATAACGCTTATGTAGTGCCGCCTTAGTGGCCCCAGTATAGAACTATGACCAATCTTATGCAAATTCAGTTGATGTGGCCCATCTATCAATCTGGAGCGCTGCTGTGAAAACGATAATCAACTGCGGTTGTGAGCCTAGGGTAACTGCAGGAGTTTTCTGTTTGGCGTATTCATTATGGCTGATTGTGGGAGAGCTGAGAATGGAGGGAGTTTAACAACATGAAGGGGACTTTCACTAAGAAGGGAGAAGAGGCAAGAGGGAGGGGGCACACATATGAGGAGGTTGATTACACTAATTAAGTCAATATTTGTGTTTCGCACGACTTGATCCATACATTTAGCAGTGTCCCGGGAGGATAGCTCAGTGGCAACGTGCGCGCCTTGGAAGCAAGACGACACGAAGCAACGCAGGTTCGATCCCCAGATCTGCGCTTAGAAACCTCCGGGTGTTTAAGCACGTTATAAATATGCAACTAAGACAAAAACAGCTACGCAATTAAAATACAAAACAATTCCTGTAACAGCGCCTCGATGCCAGCAGGCTGTGTGTGCGCTTTAAAAATGTAAAATAAATAAAAATAGAGAAGGGCAGATTATTAATGGAAAATAAACTTATGATAGTAATTGAAAGAGTGGTGAATGTGCAGCAATCACTCAACTCTGAAGAAATGCGTATCAATGTTGTAGAGCAGCACTCCACCGCGGAGAAGGCTAAGTGTGCGTAGGGTACATTCAAGCACTGTATGGCACAAAGTTGTGTTTTTTTATGCTCGAGTGGAGTCTGCAGACAACCTGCGGGGAGAGCAACTCTGAGAACTGTCTCCCCAGACCATATGCGACCCTGCCTTGCACCCTGAACGGAAGCCTTGCTATGGAAAATTGTGGCCTCGGACAGGGATATAGAGGTCCCTGTTGTCCATTGCTTCTACAGACTATGAACAAGGAGTCTCCTACAGTGTGGGGGCGGAGGGGGGCACCATGATGGGTGGGTTGCAGTATCCTTCTATTTGGAATGTTAAAATGCTGGGAGTGTCAAATGTAGTAGGATGGAGTTTTGGTGGAACCTTATTTTGTTGTTTCTTTGCGTGAGCACTCGAAACACTGGTTCTCTTAGTACTGAATAATTTGAAAGTATAGAGACTGAAGGCTTGGCTGACTAGGCTTCATGTATGTCAAGTGGAAAGCAACTTGCCCTTTCCCAGGAATCTTCTGAACAACCCTTTCCAGAGACTGTTTGTGGCCAGGATGTGTAGTCTGTGTCCTGTTCTGAGCTGGCTAGTGGTTACTTTCATCAGTGACAGCCATAGTGGGTGATGATTTGTTGCTAAGCTTCAAATGTCTGTTTTGGAGGATTTCTCAGCAGGGGGGACTGGACGTGATGCAATTTCCTCGTGTTGCTATGCTGAGAATGTGATATTGACCATCTCCCCTTCCACTCTCACGTTGATCAGTGTACAGTTCGAATTTAGTCACAGTGGGCTAATGGGTAGGGGCGACTGCTTGATGTGCTATTTCTGTTCTTTGATCCGTATGATAGGGGAATTATCACTTTGAGGATTGTTACCTTGTGGTACCTACCTTAAACGAACAGATATTATTCTAAAAAGATACTGCATTTATTACACTTGTTATTGGGCAGCACTGAAATGCCTAAACTGGCCTGGTTTGCGCTCAACAAAAATCCTAAATTAATAAATACCATTACTGTAATAATAATGATCGATTTCAGAGCCAATACTTTTCCTTGTGTGGTCATAATATGGACACTGCTTACCAACCCCCTAAGAGTCCTCTATGCCTAAACCACCTTCAAATGCCAATGTTGCGTCTGGCTTTGCACAGCAACTTGTTAGGAGATGTAACGGATTGCTAACACCTCATCGGTCTCCTCCAGCGAAAACAGCATGCGCGGATTGCCTTATCTCCCCAGTATGTGCTCAACAGCAGATCTTGGAAACATCGTTAATTATAAACTGCGTTGCTCACACTACAAACTAATTTTTTGTATTGTGCAGCTTGGACAATGTTTGAGAACCGCAAAGAGGGGCTGGATTTCAATGACGTAGGAGTTAAAGCAGGCAATGGGTCCTCCACATAGCAGTGTCTGCTGGAATTCACTGGTCACACAGACATTTCATCAAAACAGCTGGTGACTTGATTGTGGTTTTTCCTAGAGGGGTGGGGGGGAGAGGTTGTTGCAGATATGACGAGCATTTTGATTGCCTTTCTGAAAGTGAGGCATAGGAGCTGGTCCTGATATCTAGGAGGACTCTTCCAAAACATGGGTGCTTTTATAGAGAAATGGGTGTCACGACTGCCACTGTACCTATAGCCAGGCACCTTCTGCAGGAGCTAGTTGCTTGAATGCAGAGGCCAGTCCAGTCAGTAATTGATGATCTTATCTCTGAGGTATAGTGGGGCATTTGCAGTCGAGCACTACTCGTGGAGCACTGTTGAAGTTGATCCTTGCTCGGATCGTAGACAAGTGGGGCATGGTCGGGGGCAATGACCTCTTCTATTCAGTCATTGTGTCCCGACTGGCTGTGGGATTGTGCACATTTTGAAATGTGGCTATTTGACTCTGACTGTGGTATACAGTAGCCGCATAGCTTAGTTCTTAGTTTGCCAATATGTACGGATTGCTATGATGTATGTATGATGGGTTATTTTTAATGCGGTTAATACCCAGAGGTTTCTAAGTGCGGACACAGGGATCGAACCTGTGTTGCTCCATGTCGTCTTCCTTCTAAGGCGAGCACGCAGAGAATTTGATGTTGCAGAGAATCATTCTGAAGTCCGAATTTGTGGAAGACACCTGTCACAAGGGACAAGGATTAATGACAAGACCAAGACAAAGTGCAAGCTGAACTATGTTCCTTTTATCTTGGAAATAACATGATGTGGTTTAAACAACAAATGGGGCAATATAGCATAATTTGGGGGAAATAAAGGAGTTTTTTGGAACCTAGGACAACATAAATCTGAGTTTAAAGGCGTTCTCTCACCCTTGGTTATTTATTTTTCAGGGGAGGTCTCTGTAGTCGTACGGCAGGTTTAAGGGTTTATTGCATCCATCTGCTCTGTGCCTTTTTGGAATTTTCTCACTCCTGGATTCTTAGTCCTAGGTTTGAGGAGTTCCTGCACCATTCTTTTCTTGTCTTCCCACTGTGTCTTCATTTAGTTTTCAGCCCTTGGTTTACAGGGGTTCCCATGCTCTTCCTCACTGATCTTCTGTGGGTCTCTTTTGATCGTGGTCTCCTTCTCCTGTCCTGTTCTTGGCACTGAGGCCACAGGATATTGCCTTCCTTGAGTCCTCAAAGGAGTAGTCTTTAGCAGGGTCTCGGTCACCTCCCTCTCCGAGGATCCCGACTCCTGCCTACCTCACAACCCCACTACTCCTGCTCTGATCTGTTCCTCTTCACTGCCACCCTGCTTTTGTTGGTCTTCGCCGTTTGGATCTGTGTCTTACCTCTTCACCCTGAATTTGGCCAAGTTTGACCTCTCAAATCTTCCCTCTCTCACTGACTAGGTTCTGTCTCTCTCTTTCTGCTGATCTTCCTCTCCTATCTCCTCCAAGTCTCTCAACGCCTCTTCCTGATGTTCCTCTTCCACCCTTTTCTGACTCATCACCGTCTGTTCGACAAACCTCCGGCTCCACACTTCTTTTCTCTCCACCATCCTCCAAACGTCTTCCTGGCTCTTCAAGCACCTCCAAGCTCCTGCCTCTTGCTCCTGCTCCAACTACCTACACCCTTTGACTGAGATGTGCCTTTTCTAGTCCTCTATGTCCTCCCCTTTGGCTAGGCATTTGGTGAGGGGCTGTGATTGGCTGTCTACGTCTACAATTTGTCCACCTATGCTTGGTTTCTGCTTTTGGGGTTGGCCCATGCTTTTAGAGGGCTGAATCACCATTTTGAAAGTAACTGTTTTCTTTTTTAGCACCCCACCGCGGGGATGGGGCTCTTAACTGAGCTTTTACCTTATGGTAACGCCTGCCCTCTGAGCTTCCCAAGAAGCAGATGCCACTGTCTTCCCTGTCAGGCAGGAGGTAACTGCTGAAAAACATGCTGTTTCTTTCATTTACAATGTTTTGAGCGCGGTGGTTCGCATCAAAGGGAAACAAAAGCTGTGTTGGGCAACGCAAATGCACAGCTATTCTTTGGGTGGCAGTGTTTAATGCTTGCCACACATGTGCCAGGAAGACAAAAGCACAACTGTTTTTGTGGCACTGTTTAAATGCGGTTTTTAGGTGAAGCGGATTTCTGCTTAGGGCCTTAAATGCACCCCACAAGCACTACTCACTTGTAATACAATCCGATCTATTTAAAGATTTAAAATGCTTCATTATGGCGTTCAGACCCGTTCCAGGGACTGGAACGGGGGATGGCCTGGATAACAAGGGATCTGGGCCGTTATCCCATGTTCCAGCACCTGGAACGGGGGGATTAAGGCCATTAGCACCCCAGGTTACCAAAGCCGGACCCCGGGCTGCTAGAAAAAAAGGATTTTCCTTCCTACAACGGGATGCTTACGGCGTACCGCTTTAGGAGGGAAAAATCCTTTTCCAAGATGGCCGCCATGGAAAGGAAAGGCAGGGTTCCGTACAGAGCTCCTCTTCCCTTTGCATGGTGGCCTGTGGGAGACTACGGGAAGGAGCGGATGCAACGTCGGCACCCACCGCTGCCGAAATAGGTAAATATGGGGTGTAGGGGTAGAAAGAATAAATTTAAAAAAGGGGACAAAGGATGTGGGGAAGATGGCGGCGGAGGGGGCCAGCCGCCAGGTGGTTTGGAAAGCAGGCTTGTACCTGTGGTTCAAGCATGCGTTCCTAGCCATCTGATTGGTTGGCTCACCCCGCCTGGGTGCTAATGTAACATAAGCTACTCTTCACATCAGTTTGAAAAACAACCTGTTTCCAAAACAATAAAAAAGGATATATCTTTATGGATCAACTTCATAAATAAATATATTTAGCAAATCATCAGCTTAACATTTTGTACAAGAATAAAAAGTCAAGATTTTCCATATACTTTTCTATATTTTAAATGCATATGCACCACTTAGTGATAAATAATGAAACAAGTAACTTGAATTAAAGTTTATGGAACAACATGCCCTTCTGCTCATTTTCTTAAATAACTGGTTTATTTCTATGGCTCACACCACAAATATAACCGTGCCCAGGCATTGAATAATAGTGACGATTATGTGTTTAGACCAGTACTTAAACATGTGTTTTGTTTCAGGACACAACTAGTATGTTATTTTGTTTATGTTAGGTTGATTGATATTAGTAAATCACATTTCTGCTGTAGTCGAGCATCTGTCATCCCCAATGAGCCAGTGCAAATTGCATCTTTAATCTCAAATATGTTGACACTAAGAGGTGTGGCCACGGGTGGTGGCAACAGTGATGGGTAGCTACCCGCCCAAAGCGTCACAGGCATGCTTGGAAATATTTGGGCCCTACCACTCATTTTTTACCAATTAAGCACTGCATGCATCCCTTGGCTGCGTTCACCCCTTTGTTTTGGCTCAGTTTATAAGGGTTGAATTTGTTAACGCACCTCCTTTCATTTCATGCAAAGGCCACATGCATTTTCTTTGCATTGCATGGCATCATTTGGCCTTGGATGTCTGCTTACATTCGCAGTCATTTGGTAAAATGGCCCTATACATATTGATATTAACGCTACAGATTGTGATCCATTTTTGTATGAAATGTATATCATATTACAGTGATATTGTAATCATATTTTTCTTAGTGGAATGAGCAACAATGCTATGTGATGCCACTTCCTGTTCTGTCAAGAGGTGAGAGTCCGCGTGCCATCACTTCCTGTGATGTCACTTGGGGGTGGGGTCAAATTACATAATTTCCTGTGATACCGGAGGTCAAGGGTCGTGTGATGTCTCTTCCTCTACCCCTAGCATTTTGGTGAAATTACATCCCTGGAAATGGGGGCCTACAATGATAGCTTCAGTCTTTCAACCGTTGAGTTAAAGGCTGCTCTGGTGCATCCCTTCCCCTATCACTTGTATTTTGACGAGAGGAAGAAGTTGTTGAACTTCCACCCTCTGCATTCTCTCGGGCTTCCCCCAAATGTAAAAAGCGATTTCACCCTTACAGTGGATATAACCTACTGCGGTAGAAGCACCTTATTTACGTTTTGGAAATGTTATGTTGAACTTGTTGGAATTACAGATTCAGTTTTCCTTTAGGATCAGTTACCTGTTGATACATTTCTTCAGATGCTCAGACTCACCCGGCTGGGGGCAGCATATTACAGCACAGGTCTTGCCATTAGCTTGTTGCTCAAGCACCTCACTTGTCTTGGTTGCTGAGGCCTCCAACAGGAATGTTCCTCGAACTTTAAGCAGGTAAACTGCATCTCAAGTTCAGTTTTGTAGGGTTGGCTGATACAAAAAGTTTGTATGGGCCCCAGAATCCACAGGGAGAAAGTTACAAAATGCTTTTACGACTGCAGCTTCTGTCACTTTCTAAATCTTCTCTGGTGGTGGCCTGCATCCGTCCTCAAAATGTGCACTCTGCCAGCCATTGGCGAGTGATAATTGGGTCGGCGATTGGTTGCGTGCATGTGAAAATCGTGAGGGCAAGTGACTTTTTCTGCCTGGCTAGTAGCTTGCAACTTGAAATGTTTACCCTTGGCCCACATTGTATTCCAGACACAGTTCCTCTTTTTAGAACCCTGTCACTTGAACTCAAAGTAGAATATGCAAATATCGTTAGTGTAGCTAGGGAGATCTGGTTCTTTCACATTGTTTCTGAAGTAATCTAGAGCTGGTCGTTGTTACTGTGGCACGCCGAATTGCCGTGTTTAGTGCTGAATAACTTTTGTGCACAAATAGTTTGCTAGATTCTATTGACCAGTGTTACAGATCTTGCGCTTTGTATTGTTGAAGAAAACTTGGAGAATGCATTTTAACCCCATTCTTTTTTTGTTTGTGTTTTTTTTTTTTTTAGGAATCACCTTCTGGACGCAGGAAGGCACTTGCTACCAGTAACATTAACATGAAGCAGTATGCAAGCCCCATGCCCACGCAGACTGATGTCAAATTAAAATTCAAGCCTTTGTCTAAAAAAGTGTTGTCTGCCACCCTCCAGTTTTCTTTGTCTTGCATTTTCCTGCGAGAAGGAAAAGCCACGTAAGTTATCTTTCGTTGGCGCGCAGCAGCTTTTCTGTAGCCTTTACGCTGAAATGCACCTTAATCTGGGTAGAGTGCTCCGGTTCTTCAGAATGCCCCTAACGGAATGAATAACACCCTCCAGCATACAAGTCACTCCTGCTTTATTTTCTTTTTGTCTTCTAGCGCAAGTGGGTTTTTGACCTGGCTGTTTCCAAGAATGTATGTGACCACGGTTGTTTTTAATTTCTGCTGTGCATTTCTGTTGTGTTTTAAAGAAAACATGTTTGAAACAGGAGTTCCTGCAAGGGCCTGAAGCTTCATGTAAATTCCCTTCTGAAAACAAAGAAGTGTGGCATTGACGCTGGTGCCCTCCTGCTGGGGAGGGTCTCTAAAAGAGACCCCCAACTCAGCTTCAGTAGAGTCATACATTCTGGGTCAACAAATCCAGTGCATCACTCACATTTTGCAGATATTGCATTACTGTTGGCTTGAGCATTTTCAACAATGAAAACCATGCCCTCTGTTCATTGAGTGCTCAAAATTGTTGCATGCTTACATCATTATCACAAACGTGTTAAATTAAAAAAAAATCTGTGTCCATTTTTTTACGTTCCCAAAATGCTCTTTGATTTTATGCAAAGCAGCCAGGAACTATGGTGCCATTTATCCTCATACCCTTTCCCTGTAGGAGATTTATTTACATAATGGGGCTTGTTTACTCACTTGAACTGTTTGTATTCTGAGTGAGAGAAAATTTATAAACAGTGATTTATTTACAAACTAAGTCGGATAAATGTATTTACAATGTGCAGACTGGATGCAAGCAGGACCCAGCCCCCTTTCTTCCAGATCATGCATAGCTAACCCAAAATACCTGTTTGTAGTGTCTCATGGTTTTTTATTATTGTTATATTTCACTGTGGACATCTCTTTGGCAAGTAATGGAATACTTTACAAGTCATAGGGGAAGTACATGGTGAGGGTAATACAAAGGAGCGGGGAGCTAACAACGGGAGAGGAAGGGCAATTAGGCACCAAGGATCTACAAGAGGAGGAAAAGAGATTGACCAGGCTCAGATTATGTGGAGAGTGAAGGGTGTGTGGACATAGGCGTTGGGGTGAAGGAGAGGGTCTTGAGCTCTGTCCTCTAATGTAAAAGCAATAGGGCGCGCATGGTGTTGATGGGAGGAGGTTCCTGAGTCTGGGGACATAGACAGAGAAGGCCTGTCTTCTGGTTATTCCCTTCCTGCACCAGAGGAGTTAGGTCAGCACATGTCCTTGCTTCTGATTTATTGTGTGAGTGATGCGTGGGTGTGCGCAAAGCATGCACGTGTTTGGCAGCAGGGGGCAGCATCATAGAATTTAGTGATTGGAACAATGCTGGCTTATGGTGTTTGCAACATCATCCAATTTGCTGTATTGAGAATTTTGGAATAGATTGTGGCAGCAGCTTCATTAACATGATTTACATTGAGCATACTAGCTTACAGGGACCATAATGCACAGATTGTGGCCACAAAATCAAAAGGCTTTACACTGAGAATGCTGGCATTTATTATGGACTCATTTGTATTGTGTTGACTGCATACATTTTCAGTTAACTAATCAAATGCGTGTCATTTCACTAGACAATTAAACTGAGTGGTCTCAAAACATAACCAACCTTTTAAACCACCTAGTTAATTTCACTGTTTGTGCTTGTTGAGACACACAGAATGGTTTACTATACAGATTTGAAGTTCAAGAACAAATGCATGTCTGTCCCAAATAGTAATTTCAAGCAGGTGATCACACCACACTGCATGTTTTGAACGGTGGCATTAATTCTGTGAAGCAAAATTGTAAGGTAGATACTTAAGTCTCACAATACTTTCCCCAACCTTACTGGAAAATTGGAACTACAGTTATACTCTTAGACTATGTGCTTCTCTAAGGACTTCTATATTGGTCTGCTTGGTTTGATCTGCGATGTGTGCACTGGTCAGTTCTATAAAACAGTATTTGCATTAATTGAAAGCCCAATATTAATACATATGTGTATGAAGCAAAGTTCCGAAGATATATGCTCAAGTGAAAAACTTGCAGACCGGGCTTGCGCCAAACTTCCCTAATACATTGTGTGACCCTGGGCAGTTCATATCTCGCTGTGTCTTCCTTACCTGCCAAACCGGGGAGGCCCTAATAGTTCATCATTTTGAAAGGATCCAGTACCGAAAAAACCTCAGTCACGGTTAAATAGTGGTGTGAATCATTGTATGATAATCGCAGTGACTATTAATTTAATGTACAGATGCATGTGTCTCAGGGTTTGAACCTGGCAGCTTATTGCAGTGTAAATTCCTGCGATGCCCTCGAGTATAAGACTGATTTCACCTGCTGAGATGTCACCTCTGCTGGTGTAACCACATATGCATGTTAGGGGACCCTGCATGGCTTTTGCTGAACAGGCCCCGCAAGCCTAAAATCAGTCTTGCTGGCCAAATTCGAAGCCCAAACGATGGAAACGCTGCTTGCTATGGGGCTTGCTGAAACTTTGACATTATTTGAGAGACTTCTCTGTCACCATTAGGGGGCTTGATACCTCCATGCAGCACAACACCACACCACACCACACCACTCCTGTCTTTCGCTACGTGCATTCTTTTGCTGATTTGTACTTGTGCGTTTTAGTATTTCGTGACCAGCTAGTTTATGGCATTCTACGCACTTCATGTTTTCTTAAAAGTTGAATGAAAGAAGTGTTTGAAAATTATACATGCTATGCAAGAAAATGTACATTCCCGCTGTCCATCGGCGACCGTGCACTCCCACAACTGCCCTTCATTGAAAGATGTCCCTGCCAACTGCAGTCTGTGTGCCGTGTTTTTTTTGGTGTTTTTTATTCTTTATTTTTTACTTTGTCTGCTACCGACGAACTCCCCCGAAATACATCCCGATTTTCTACAGGGAACTTTCACGGTGGCCATCATCTTGCAATAGAGACACGTGTGGCACTAATTCGTTTTCATGCACGAGATTTCACCAGCTTGACCCCTAGACACGTTTTCTGCGAGTCTGATAATCTGTGTGCTTACATTGGAAAGTTGTGAACCCGAACCAAGCATAACCGGAACATGCTCGGAGCTATTTAGCGCTTGCTTTTTCGAACGGACCTTTAAAGCACAGTGTATACATGATGAGCAGTAAAATGTACATCTAATGCGCAAGTTGCATTTCCAGCGCCCCGTGCACTAGCTGCTGCTCCTCCAGAGGTAGCTCTTGCCTGCCGGGCTTGCATTAGCTCCTGCTCAGCCAATCTTATTTTCGAACCCTGACCACACCTTGATGCAGCCTCGTGGGGTGGCCAAGTTGGACCACAAGTTCGGTCTCAGTATTGTACGTTTTTTGTAGTCGCTAGCGTTATTGAAGTTTATGTGTATCCAAAATCCAATAACATATGTTTACATGTCAAATATGTTTTCCCATAGCTTTCTCGGGGTTCAGGTTAAAGTCACATCTTTTAATAGTGCTCTGAGAGTACATCTATTGAGCATGTAAACGTCATTGCCAGGGCCAAATTCCCTAGATGTGTGCAATACTGCTGACAGAACACCTTTAACTCCTATCTCCTGCCCCTCCGAGGCCCTCCTCCATACTTATGGCAGTGCATGTAGAGTCAAGCTGCTCGCGCAGAGCGTGGCCACGCCCATGCTTCCATCCCCACGGCCCCACCCCTTCCCCCAGTCCCATTTCAGCATCACACTGGCTGGTTGGATGCCTGCTGCAGAGCTTGTAACATTTTTATTTTTCGCTGCTTCCCCATTGTACTGTTTAGTTTATTTTTCCTTGATCCACTTTCAGTTCTCCATCACAACATGCCGCCTGATACCTCGGGATTCGTCCTGTGCTCTGGAAGTCGCAGGCCCTTCTCAGCAGCAGACCCCACGCTCCGTATCTACAGTGTTTTAGGCCGCTTTACCACTGGGACTCCTCTGTTTCCTGTAACGCACTTTTTCCCCCCAAGTCATTGAAGCATTGGTTAAATCGTTGGGAAGAGGCCTTCAGAGCCATGCCACCAGAACTGCCTGAAGAACTTTGTGGCTTCCAAGCGGTGTGGTGCTGCCCCGTGTGGGACGGGCACGCATGCTGCATAAATAAACGGGGCGTTCCCGGCCGCAGCAGAGCGACCGGGAAGCCCGAACTGGAAGGACGTGTGAGTTGTGTGGTCCTTTCAAGGTGGGGGCTTGCGGGCACGCATGGGGCCAAGGACAAACCTCCAACAGTGGCGACGAGTGTCAACGGATGCCCGGGCCTGGCGGTGAAGGCATTCTGGAATTTTCCTTTTCCCCCTGAAACTGAATATTCGGATGTTTCATTTCACGCCGTGGCTGCGGATCGTACACGCGGCTGGCAGCCATTTTGTCTCTGAGGCCGTGGAACTTCATCAGGCTCCGGTTTGGAGGGTGAAGGTGATCCAGGTCTAATTTTTTGATATTCTGCTTGCAGGCAGACTAACCTGCACGCCCATGCCTGGTTTGTGAATTTTACTCCAGTTTTGGGACTCCTACGTAGAGTGAAAGCTAGGGGAAGGACTAACATGGCAGGGCCTGTCTAGTCCACTCCACAATTGTAGCTTAATTTTTGGAACATCCACACCCCTTTGGACTACGGCAAGGTGGAAACACAGCGTTTTTCTTTGTCCCCTTCATCATCAGGACGCTGTGGCTTCTTCTTTGTCCCCTTCATCATCACGAGGATGGCTGCAGTGGGTGCCTTCTTCTCCTCCATGGGTCTTGTGGCTGGAGCTGTCCCAGGTGAGCGAGGGACAAGTCACCACGCCTCTCCCCCAGGTTGGACTGTGCCTGGAAGAGGGGGGGGAGGCTTTTGTCTGCATGGTGGTGGTGGGTGGTTGAGTTGCGGCCCTCAGGACACTAGGTGGGGGTGCCTGTGCGCTCAAGCCCTTGAGTGACATTGATGATCAGGAGGGTGAGGCCGCCGTAGCTGCACAGCTTCCTCAGGACGGTGGCCAAGCGGCGCAACATCAGCAGGCTTTGCAGCCCCCAATGCTTCCAGTTCAACAACCAGCGGCGGCTCTACAGCTGCCCCCGCAAGTAGGTGTTCAGGCTCCTGCACCCCAGGTGCTGCCGGTGGCACAACCAGGTGCTCAGCAAGACCTCCCTGTCATGGCTCAGGCACGAGCCCAGGCTGCCCTGCAGCCCATCCCCGAATTTGATGCATCGGGTCCACCTTCCAGCATGGGGCCCCGGTGGAGGAGGTGGGTTGGCCACCTGGACATGTATTTCAGGGCTGCTCAGGTGACGGACGACGACAGCATGGTGGCCACTATGCTGTACTCGGCGGGGCCTGCGGTCCAGGAAATTTTTGAGTCGCTTGCTCCGGTGGACCAATCCTATGATGCGGCCAAGGCGGTGCTCCTTGCGCACTTTCTGCCCCTTGCCAACGTGGACTATGAAAGATTTGTCATGCTGTTGGCCAAACAAAAGGACGATGAGACACTGGACACCTTTTATGGTCGCCTGCGCCGCCTCTCCCTGGGCTGTGCATTGGGGGACGCGGAAGACATGATGCGCACGATGCTGATTCAGGCGTGTTCCCCCCGGCAAGCTCAGGGGGAAGGTCCTGAGAGAGCCGGGCATCACTCTGCCCTGCATATTGGAACTGGGCCGATGTCATGAGGTGGCAGAGGCTCATGCAAGCAAGATGGAGGCCGGGTCCCGCTCAATAAAGTCGGAGGAGGTGTGTGCTGTGTGTCGAGGCGGCAGAGGAATGAGAAGGCCTGGCGGAGGACCCCGGGACAGAGCAGGAAGATCAGGGGAGTCGTGCCAGAAGTGTGGCTATGACCTTCCCCACCCGACGGAGTGCCCGGCAGCGGGAAGAACATGTGGCACGTGCGGCCTGCCTGACCACTTCTCTAGAGTGTGCAAGGCGGCCCTGCCCGTGATGGTACCGAGAGGTCCGGCCCGGACATGGACTCTGCGCCAGAGCCGACCACCAAATGTGGCCCAGGTAGAGCAAGGTGAATAGGAGGCCCAGGTGGACGAGGCAGATGAGGAAGAGGAAGAGAACATCATCTTTGTTTCGAGTGTGGAAGTCCTGAAGGGGAAGAGCAGGAGGCAGCCGAGGTGTGTGGTGGAGGTTAACCACTCTCCGGTCCCGGTTCCGGTGGACACGGGGGCGTCGGTCAATGTAATGGCCAGGGGACACTATGACACCCTTGACCCGCCCCCGGACTTGGCTATGCCGAGAGCCCGCATATTCGCTTATTCGCTTTTGGAGGACTACAACCAATACCGCTGGACGGTGCCTTCGTGGCAAGTGTGGAGCATGAGGGCTCCCGGATCAGGGCTCGGTTCTATGTGACCCCTGTGAGTAACAACACTCTCCTAAGCTGTTCTGCTGCCGAGGCTCTCGGAATTGTCAGTTTTGCGTACTCAGTGTACTTGGAAGACATCAATGACCTCCTTGATAAGTACGCTGCCCTCTTCAACGGCATTGGAAAGATGACCGGTGACCCGGTCAGGATGCACATTGATGACTCCGTACAGCCCATTGCCCTGAAGCACCGCAGGGTACAGTTCCATCTGAGGGAGCAGGTGGACAAGGAGTTAGACAACCTGGTGAGTCTGGACATTATTGAGAAGGTTAAGGGCCCGACGCCCTGGATGTCCCCCATTGTGGTGGCTAGAAAACCTAAACAACCTGACTCTGTCCGGATTTGTGTAAACATGAGGCTACCCAACAAGGCCATTAAGAGGGAGCGGCATCCCACCCCTACCATCGACGACATTATCGCTGAAGTACAAGGGGCCCGTTTCTTCTCCAAGTTGAACCTTCGAGCAGGATATCATCAGGTTGTCCTCACCCGAGTCCCGGTACATAACGTTTACCACCCACCGTGGGCTATACAGGTACAAGAGTTTGAATTTTGGGGTGTCATCGGCTGCAGAAGTATTTCAGAAAATTATACGGGGCGCCCTAGCAGATCTGGAGGGTGTCCTTAATATCAGCGATGATATTTTGGTGTTCGCTAGGACAGAGGTGGAACATCTGAGGAGGCTTGGAAAGACTTTTGAGAGGCTGCAGTCACTGGGCCTCACCCTTCTTGGGGATAAAAGTGAGTTCCTGCGCCCCTCCATCAAATTCTTCGGGTTCGTGTTCACGGAGGGGGGTTGTCGCCCGATCCGAGGAAGGTTCAGGACATTAAGAAGGCGCAGCCCCCCGAGTCGGTGTCCGACGTGAGGAGCTTCTTTGGTATGGTGACATACTGTGGGCGCTTCATTCAAAATCTCGCGTCAAGGTCCCAGCCGCTCAGGGCGTTGACGAAGAAGGAGTCGATCTGGCAGTGGGGCCCACTTGAGCAGTTGGCTTTTGAGGACATTAAGAACGCCTTAACAGCAGAGGACACCATGGCATTCTTCGACCCGGCGCTGGCGTCCGAGATCATTGTGGACGCTAGTCCGTTTGGCCTGTGGGCTGTACTGACTCAGGTGGACCGGGACGGGAGCATCCGCCCAGTGGCATATGCCAGCAAGGCGCTCTCGGAGACGGAACAACGATACTCCCAGATCGAGCGGGAGGCACTGGCGGTCCTCTGGGGTTGCAGACATTTTCTCTCTGTCTTGGGGCATCCAGTGACCGTGGTAACAGACCACAAGCCATTACTTCCCATTCTGGCTGGGTCATCCTCGAAGCCCCCAGCTAGGATTGAGAGGTGGATGCTTGCCTTGCTTGAGTATGGAGTTACCCTGGTGTATCGGCCCGGGGCCAATAACGCAGCAGACTACCTCTCCCGGCATCCTGGAGTGCGCAGGGGAGAGGAGTACGACACCTGTGCGGAGGAGGCCGACGACCATGTTCGAATGGCGGTGGAGGGAGCCACGCCGAATGCAATGCCCCTGTCGGACCTGGAGGCGGCCGTGGCCAAGGATGAGTGCTTCCAGATCCTAAAGCACTCAATGCAGCACGGCTCCTGGAAATCCATCTTGGAGGCTCTGGCGGGGCGGACCCAGGAGGCGAGGACAGGTCTCGAGCAATTGTGGAAGGTCAAGGACGAGCTTTCCTTCTCGGAATCGGGTCTCCTTCTCCGAGGTGATCGCATAGTGGTCCCCCAATCCAAGATAGCAGAGGTAATCACCTTGGCCCACCATGGACATCAGGGCGCCGGCAAGACCAAGGCGAGACTGCGGC
The DNA here is from genome assembly GCF_040938575.1 of Ambystoma mexicanum. NCBI lineage: Eukaryota > Metazoa > Chordata > Amphibia > Caudata > Ambystomatidae > Ambystoma > Ambystoma mexicanum. The sequence continues at coordinate 644,638,774 of NC_090928.1, read as the reverse complement.
TGAAGGTCTGGTTCCCGGGACTGGAGAGAAGGGTGGATGACTTTGTGGCGGCCTGTGTGTGGTGCCAGGCGGCTTCTCCCGTGCAACGAGAGCCGGCCATTGAGGCGATGCCCCGGGGGACCCAGCCCTGGCTGGTCGTCCATGCGGACTTTGGGTCGACGTCTGTAGGCACCCATTTTCTCGTAATCGTTGATGAGTACTCATGATACCCGGAGGTGGAGTTTGTGGAGTCTGTGGCCTTCGAGCACGTGGTCGTGGCCGCGGAGAAGGTGTTTGCGGCCCATGGCTTACCCATCAATGGGTCGCCATTCCAAAGTGAGCGGTTCTCGGAGTTCCTGGAGAGCTGCGGGATTCAGCACAGGAAGATTTCCCCGCTGTGGCCCCAAGCTAATGGTGACGCTGAAAGACTGATGCGGACACTCAATAAGACCTTCAGGATTGCCCAGGGACAAGGGCAGCCACTCCAACGAGCCCTCTACCAATTTCTGCGATTGTACCGCACCACCCCACATGCCTCCACGGGGGTAGCCCCGGCGGATGCTCTGTTCAGGCGATGTCCCCAGGGCCTACTGCTCGAGGTCCGGGAGAAGGAGCCGGGAGTAATTGACAACCAGCAGGTTGAGGCTGACAGGCGGGTCAGGATTGACCAGGAGAACTTGCGAAGGGGTCTTCGCCCCCAGCAGCTGGAACCGGGAGACAAGGTGCTCATTTGAACCCGACACCCCCATGGGAAGCTCTCGCTCCCCTATGAGCCGGAGCCATTGGACGTGATAAGCGTAAAGGGGTCCATGGTGACGGCCTCGGATGGAAAATCTGCCGTCACCCGAAACGTCAGTTTCTTTAAGAAGCTGGGTGATCCGCGAACTGAACCACCACTGGACCCGGATGGGGCGGAGATGCCGGAGGACGCCGGAGGCCCCTTTGGCACACCGCATTCCCCTGTCCGGGGAACTGCTGCGGAAGGACTTCCCGTGCTGGAGGTAAGCGGGAGGTACCCCCAGAGGGATGGGCGGGGGAAACCTGCTTACCTCAGCGAATACATGCTGGGACATGTGCACAGTATGCCCGAATAAGGGGGACCCGGGCGGCTGACATTAAAGGGGTATGGGCGTAAAATGTTGCTGTTATTGTTTTGTGTGGTTTGTAGTGTTTAGCAATAAAAGCAGTTGTGTGTCCTCCCGAAAAAGGAGGAGTGTGGCGCTGCCCCGTGTGGGACGCGCCACGCGGGGGCGTGACGTTGCACGCCGCCGCGTGCTGCATAAATAAACGGGGCGTTCCCGGCCGCAGCAGAGCGACCGGGAAGCCCGAACTGGAAGGACGTGTGAGTTGTGTGGTCCTTTCAGGGTGGGGGCTTGCGGGCACGCATGGGGCCAAGGACGAACCCCCAACAAGCGGGTAATTATTATTTTTTACTTAACACCGCAACTACGCAGTTCAAAGTTGGGGTGCCAGTTAGTTTCTGGGGACTGACTGGGTTGGGAGGGCTCTGCCTGGGTTTGACATGGCTAGCCAGTGCACCACCAGTACTTGCCCAATGGCTCTACGTGGTCTGTCGAAGGCCTTCGGTGTAAGGGGCATTCAGCCTCTGTTGGGACTCCTACTGAGTGCCGTGCCCCAGAGGGCAGATTGCATCGTACCTGGACTCGTCCCGGGGCCAAACCTGCACAGTTCAGTGGGCCTGTTTCGTGGAGTCTACGAGGCCTGTGGTCACTGCAGGTGTGATCCACTGTGTTTCACTATTGTGTGTCTGCCTCCAAGGTCTCCCATTACAAGGCAAGACACTACACTTACTGCATCGGAGTCTGAATACAGCCAGTCACTGGCATTGTATGCTTCTCCTATGGCCTCGGATGGAAGCGCACATATGAGAGGGTCCAAGGTTTTTTCCTCCTTCACCTCTGGGGTCATTGGGCTCCATACCTTCTACCTTAGAGTAGAGTCGTCGACCAATGTCAGAAGCTACTCTGCCCCTTCTTTCTCTGTCCCGCTTATTTGATGGGCTACAAAAGGCGTTCCTAGCCCCTCTACGAGTCCCCCCAGGAGAGAGGACCTATTTTTGGAGGATTCGGGCCCTTATACATTCTCGGCTCATGAGGCAGTATTGTAAAGATACGAGGATACCGATGCTGACTCCCAAAAGGTGCGCTGTACCACGGGGTTGCCACGCGGGATCCTGGCCCTAGTGTTCCATCCCCCAACTCTTTCCCCACAAGCACCTCTGGTTACACTGCTTCCTTCATTACTCCTTACGGGCTCCTTCATTACCTGTAGGCCCCCCGGGCGACTGACACCTCGGGGGGGCCCAAACCCTGTCAAGGCATCCTGAACCAAGACGCAGACAAAAGATTCACAGTAAAACTAATTTTGTTTTATTTAACTTAAATGTCAGAATGGATGAAGGCCTAATTTGCCCTAAACTAAGGTGGGGTTTCCCTACCTAAAGAAACTAAGGACAGTCTGAGCCAAAGAGTTCAACTTAAGTCCGTCTGTGTCCAAATTCTATTTAGAAGAAAGAGGGGGGGTGAGGCGGGCACTCTTGTTCCCAGCTCTGCATACCTTCGGCAGTTCAGTTGCTCTTCTCCTCCAAGCGCTTTCATGCCTCTTGTAATCTTCAGGAAGGCAGTCTGTTCAGGTGTAGCCGATTAGTACCAATTTTGGCTTCAGGGAATTCTGGTAGCCGTTGTCAGTGCTGGCAGCCAGGGACCAACTCCCCTCCAATAGCGCAGTTCAAATCCCACGGTGGGGGGAGGGGAAAAAACGACGTGGCATTTTGACCCCGGTGCTGTTGCCCCTGGAGCCCGGGACTTTCAAAACCAGATTTAGAAAAAAGTTGCTCTCACAATGAAAGCTAAACAATATGTAGGGATGTCAGCAATAAAAGAAATGAGTGTTTCAAATACAGTCCTGAGCTTCTTCGAGCTCCTGGCTTACTTTTCAGATCCCCATTCCAAGTACAAAGCAGTTCCACAAAAACCCTCGGGGTTCCCTTGCCCAAGTTCAAAACAAAACAGTTCTTCCTCTCCAACCCTCTTACCATGAGTACATTTTACTGGTTCGCCAACGCATGTCTGTTGCAACACAAGCCTTCCATGAATGTTTTCATTGACTTGCTCCTTTTGAGATTCACACTCTTGACTCCTCCTTTCACTTGCTTTTCATGCAGGGCATTCAGTCTAGGCGCGGTTGTCCGACCACCCGGTCCACCCATTACAGGTTACGCAACCGATACCCCTTTTGCATCTGCTTTATCAACAATTATTCCACTGCTTTCTCTTGACAGTGAAGAGTATTTTTTGTCAGTATTATTTTCCTCTAACACTTTAACGTGGCTAGCTTGATCACCATTCTCTTGGTTACACTTTTGATGCTTCTCTGGCTCTTGCCAATGCAGGTTTTCTCTTAACCTGTAGTTCCATGACCATTTGGCTTGTGTTAATACTTGTTCTTTCTTGGGATTTTACTTGCTTTGCCATTTCAATCAATTCACTCTGTGGTATTTGCCACCTGCACAACATTGCTTTTGTTCCACTGAAATCATGCTCATTATTTGCTTTATCTCTGTGCAGCATTCAGAAATGCTTATTCAATCATACTTCAATGTTGCTTTAATTCTGCATGGTATTCAATAATGCTTTCAGTTTGTTCGTTATTCAAAACTCATCCGTTTCACCCTCGAAACTACCTTCAATTCAGTTCACAATTATAAGCCCTTGCTTCAGTATTAAAAAGCACTTTTGACAGTTTCCACAACGCTCAACATTCAAGAAAGGCTTATTTCCGGTTTTCAGAGCTCCCCGGTATTTCCCTTCTGCACTTACTTGCTTCAGGCAACAGCTCCCATCAGCTTCGTTCCTTTCCTCTCTGTGCCTTTCCAGCTTCCACGGTCTGCGCTCTTCTCTGAGGTCAGGGAGAGTGCAGCTCACTTTCACGTAGGGTCAGAGCGACTAGAGTGCTTTGGTGCCCCACAACTACTACTTGCACCTGACACAGAGGGTGCATAGGACTTGTCCAGCATGGGGTCTGGCATGGATTCACATGCTCATGAATATTCCCCGTCGTCAGGCTGGGAATCCTCGGTAAAGAAAAAATCAGTATCAGTTTAGTTTCTGATCTGTCTTTCGTAGTAGTAACCAATCACTGATCTCTGCGTCATACTGACCACAGCCAATGACTGCCCTCTACCTAAGCCCCGCCCCTGGCAGCCATCTTCAGATTTTTACCACACGTTCAAGTGTTGGGATCCTCGTGCTATTGCTCTCGAGCGTTAGTGCTTTTTTCATGTTTTTTCTCAGGAAAATTTCTCTTTTTTTGGTCAAAAGAGCCTCAAGCGCCACCGTTTCTTCCGATTAACGGGGACCCGTGTCGGATTTGTCTACGCCCCTCAAGGGTGAAGATTTCATCGAGCCACGCTTTTGGAGGACTCCAGAAGTTTCTCAGGCCCATCTCGGACATGGCCCAGGAGAGGGGAAGCTCGACGCCCGGAAAGCTGTTCAGGGTCTGCCCTGGATGCCAGCTTCAGAATGTCTTTAAGGAGGACGAACACTCCCTTTGCCTTTACTGCCTACATGAGGACAAGACGCACGTGGAGAAGGACTGTGCGTTTTGCAGCAATATGTCGGAGCGGACCATGAAGGACCGCCATCAACGTCTCGCCAACTGGCTGGAAGGAAAGAGCCCATCAGGCGAGAAGAAGAAGTCCGAGCGGTCTTATAAGACCTTTGAGGGCGCCCCGGCAACGGGGGTCCAACAGAAGGACAAGCACCGCAAGTCCGCTGGCACCGGGAGCGCCGAACGGTCGGACTCTACGGGTGCCAGGCAGGGCGCATCCTCCCCGGCGCCATCAACCACGAGCCAACGCTCTGGCTCGGGTAAGAGGAAGGCCGAGCACCCGGCAAAGCTCCTGGAGAGACACCGGTCGAGCTCGAAGGCCCCATCGGAGGGGGAGCGAGGCGGTGACCCTCCCCCCAAGGAGAAGGCGGTGAGCGCACCTAAGGTGGTGAAAGCCTTAATCCACCCGGCCAAGGCCTCTATAGTCGCGGCGGCCCTAGCTCAGCCTGTGGAGGCTACACCAGTGGTGTCGACCTCGGGGCCCAGAGTCTCCCTGCCACCGCGGAGGGAGTCCTCTTTCATGCCCATCGACAGGACCCCTGTGAATCCTCCAACGGAGATGAAAAAGGGGGGGGCAGGAGGTCGTCGTGGATTCGGCCTCAACCTCTGAGGAGGAGCTAATCGAAGTCTTAAGCCACGGCGTTGGCGTGGAAGAAGACCAGCCCGTCGGGAGGGACCCCGACATAGGAGACAACGAGAACGTCGAGGGCGCCGACGGGGCTCCTGCCCGCCCGTCGGACTCCCCTCAACCAGTGCCGCAAGACAACTCGGTGGCCATTTTGTTGGCTATACAGTCCTTATGCTCGGAGATAAGGACGAGACTGCCGTTACTACCTACGGAGGAACCGCTCCCGACGGGGGACCCGGAGCCAGGCCCTTCTGGGAGCCCTCCCCCTAAGAGAAGAAGGATTCATCCTCCACCTCCTTTTCAGCCATCGCGCCCTGTTCAGCCCTCCTCCCCGTCCACGACACGTGGGGATGATACGGGGACTGACACGGCCGCGACAGGTACAGACGACGAGGTTTACGACGAGGATCTCCCGTCGTCACCTCCCACCCGGGCTTCCCCGCCCGACGAGATTGGATCGTTTCACTCCATGATCGCCAGGGCATCCGAGCTTTTCCAGCTCTGCCCGGAAGAGAAGAAGGAAGGTTTCCTTTATCAACGGCGCAAGACCAAGAGGAAGACGGTCCTCGCTGTACCTCTACTAGACGATATTTGGGATGAGGGCCTCGCCCTCCTCAAGAACCCATCCACGACGCCGGCTAGAAGGGATCGGTACGAGAAGAAGTACCGGGTCCCGGACGCGGCCCCATTGTGCCTTCGGGCACAGCCGACCCTGGACTCGGTCGTCTCCGCGGCGGCCAGGAAGAAAGCGGGGGGGAGGGCGGCCTCTACGTCGACCTCCCCGCCGGACGGCGAGGGAAAGAAATTAGACACAATGGGACCCAGAGTCATCTCGTCGGCAGCGACGACGATAAAGGCGGCCAACGCCTTGGCTATCGTAGCCCGCTACGGCAGTGAGTTGTGGTACAAACTGGCCCCCCTGCTGGACTTCCTTCCAGACGACAAGAGGGCGGACGCCCTAGAGATCTTGCAGGAAGGAGAGGTGGCGTCGGACCACGCCATTACGATTGCGACGGACATCGCTGACACTGGATTTCGCCAGTTGGGCAACGGCGTGTGCCTTAGGCGGCGTGGATGGCTCAAGGCTACTGACTTCCGTCAGGACGTGCAGACCAGAGTCTTGGACATGCCGTTCGACGGAAACAACCTGTTTGGGAAAACAGTGGACGATTCCCTTCAAGCCATCAAGGCGGACACGGAGACGGCCCGGGCTCTTGGGGTTCTCCAGCAACGGCGGCCGCCCTTTCGGAGGGGCGGAGGCAAACAGGGTGCCTCCAAAGGTTCCAGCGGTGGATTTTCCACCTACCGTCAAGCGGCCCGTTCGTTGTCACAGGAAGCTTACAGGGGACGAGGCAAGTCAGGCGGACCCCGCCGTCGTCGCCAAGGAGGACAAGGCGGCAAAGCCTCGTCGAAGCAGGACTGAACCGGCCGTGGGGTCAGGCCCCCACCGAAGCACCCCGGTGGGAGGCCGGCTGGCGAGCTTCGTCAGCGTGTGGGAGTCCATCTCCACCGACCGTTGGGTGCTGGACACCCTAGCTCAGGGTCACGCGCTCGAGTTTCTAAAGAGGTGCCCGCGCGTCTCCCCTGTGGCCAGGAAAGAACATCACGTCCCTCAACTTCTCTTGGAGGTAAAGGCGATGCTCAAGAAGGGCGCCATCGAGCTCATCCCAAAGAGGCTTCGGGGCTCCGGAGTCTACTCAAGATACTTCCTCGTGAAGAAGAAGATGGGAGGATGGCGTCCCATCCTGGACCTACGACGACTGAACAAATTCATCAAGGCACAGAAGTTCCGGATGGTCACCCTCCAACACGTCCTCGGTCAACTGGAGGAGGGCGATTTCCTGTCGTCGTTGGATTTGGAGGATGCCTACTTCCATATTCCCATCCTAAAGGGACACCGAAAGTTTCTCAGGTTCGTGGTCCAAGGGCGTCACTACCAGTTCAAAGCCCTTCCCTTCGGATTGAGTTCCGCACCCAGGGTGTTCACCAAGTGCCTCGCACCGGTGGCGGCGCAGCTGCGCCGAGAGGGGATCCACGTCTACCCCTACCTGGACGACTGGCTCATCCGAGCAAAGACGAAGGAGCTCCCCGTGGAGTACACGGCAAGGACCGTCCAACTACTCACGGACTTGGGATTCTCCATAAACTACGCCAAGTCCCACCTGGTGCCCGCGCAAGACACACTGTTTCTGGGAGCGAAGCTCGACACAGTGTCGCTTCTGGCCTCTCCGTCGGAGGAAAGGACGAGGGCCATCTTGGGCAAGGTGCAGCGGATGCTGGCTGCGGACGCGGCCAGGGTGAGGTCCATCAAGTCCCTCCTCGGAATGATGTCTTCTTGCATTTATCTCATCCGCCTGTGCAGGCTCCGGATGCGCCCGTTGCAGGAGTTCCTGGACGTGCATTGGATCTAGACGACGGGCAGCTTCGAGGAGAGGATCACACTCGACGAGAGTTTCCGACGAGCGATCCGGTGGTGGGGCACCCACGCGCATCTGACGGCGGGCATGGACTTCCAGACCCCCGGCCACCAGGAGTCAGTGACCACGGATGCCTCCCTGGAAGGGTGGGGAACGCACACCGAAAATCTGCACCCGAGAGGCCTTTGGCTTCCGATGGAGAAGTCCCTCCATATCAACGTCCTGGAGCTCCGTGCAGTGTTTTGGGCCCTCAGGTCCTTTCTTCCGTCCCTCAAGGGCAAGATGGTGAGGATCTTCACCGACAACACCACCACCATGTTCTACATCAGGAAGCAGGGCGGTACCAGATCCCCAGCCCTGTCCAAGGAGGCGCAGGATCTGTGGCATTGGGCCGTCACCCAAGGGATGTTTCTGGTGCCGTTTCATCTGGCAGGGATAAAAAACACCATCGCCTACTCGCTCAGCAGAGAGCTGCGCTCGTGCCACGAGTGGGAACTACGACAGGATCTAGTGGACCGCCTCTTCCGACGGTGGGGCACACCCCAGATCGATCTGTTCGCGACGGCGACGAACTCCAAGTGCCGGAGGTTCGCCAGCAGGTTTCCCCAGCCGAGGAGCATGGGCGATGCTTTCTCGTTCCTTGGGAGGGCCTGTTTCTATATGCGTTCCCTCCATTGCCATTGCTGATCCGGCTTATCAACCAGCTCAAGAGGTCACGGTGCAGGATGATCCTCGTGGCACCTGCCTGGCCGAGGCAGATATGGTTCCCGGACCTTCTGGACTTGTCAGCGTCCCCGTCAATCAAGCTGCCAGTAGACGCGGATCTTCTCTCCAGGGAAGGAGGCGCCATCCTCCATCACGACCCGAAGTCGCTGAACTTGCAGGCCTGGCTCCTGCAGCGTTAGAGTTTGGAGGATACGGCATACCGGCCGACTGCAGAGAGGTTCTTGCAAAGGCCAGGGCGTCCTCAACTCTTAAATGCTATGGACACAAATGGAAGAGGTTCTCTGTCTGGTGCCACGCACAGAAGATTAACTCTCTCGGGTTACGGCTCCCCAGGTACTGCCGTACCTTCTGACGCTGGCCAAGGCTGGACTGGCGCACGCGTCCATCAAGATTCATCTTGCTGCGATCTCCCGATACACCAGAACCACGGGGCGGACGTCTTTGTGGTCTCATCGTCTGGTGAAAGAATTCATGAAGGGACTGTTCAGATCGTTCCCGTCGGTGAAGGCTCCGGCCCCGGCGTGGGAGCTCAACGTGGTGCTGACCAAGCTCATGGGACCTCCGTTCGAGCCTCTGCACTCGGCTCCGTTTAAGTTCTTGTCGTGGAAAACAGCGTTTCTTGTGGCCATCACCTCCGCACGAAGAGTGGGAGAGATCCAGGCCCTTTCCTGCAAGCCCCCCTACTTGACTTTTCACGACACAAGGGTAGTGCTCAGGACGCACCCCTCCTTCATGCCAAAGGTGCCGTCGGACTTCCACCTCAACGAACCCTTGGTGTTGCCTGTTTTCTTCCCGTCGCCTTCGTCGCCGGCCGAAAGTACTTTGCACTCGCTGGATGTGGCTAGAGCGCTGAAGTTCTACGTGGACCGCACGGAGAGTTTTCGGAAGACGTCACAACTTTTTGTGAACTTTGGACCTGTCAATCAGGGGAAGGCTCTCTCAAAGGCCTCCATTTCCAGGTGGCTCTCCGGCTGTATCATGTACTGTCATCGGTTGGCAAACCGACAGCTGCCTGGCCGTCCGAGAGCCCATTCCACCAGAGCGATCGCAGCTACCACGGCGTTCCTATCTGGTGTGCCCTTGCTAGACATCTGCAGGGCTGCTACATGGAGGTCGACGCACACCTTCACGAAATTCTACTGCGTCGATCGGGATTCCAGGGAGGAGTCCAGGGTCAGCCAAGCACTGCTGCGCAACCTGTTTGCCTAAGGTGAGCCTGGTGAGGAGGTAAGAATTGCTTAATGTTGAGTTTGATGTAATGCTTAATGTTGAGCCTTTGCCACTTCCCGTGGTTGTGCATGTGTGTACTGCTATGTATACTTTATTCATGAGCATGTGAATCCATGCCAGACACCATGCTGGAGAAGGAACAAGTTACTTACCTGTAACTGTTGTTCTCCAGCATGGGTCTGGCATGGATTCACATGCGAACCCTCCCGCCTACCCCTCTGCGGCTCTTCACTTGGTCATACTGCCACTTCACGTGCTACCAAATCTGAAGATGGCTGCCAGAGGCGGGGCTTAGGTAGAGGGCAGTCATTGGCTCTAGTCAGTATGACGCAGAGATCAGTGATTGGTTACTACTACGAAAGACAGATCAGAAACGAAACTGATACTGATTTTTTCTTTACCGAGGATTCCCAGCCTGACGACGGGGAATATTCATGAGCATGTGAATCCATGCCAGACCCATGCTGGAGAACTACAGTTACAGGTAAGTAACTTGTTCCTTCCCGACCTTCTCTGGGCCTGCGTCGCCCTGGCGTCTCTTGGTCCTTGCCTGACACGGCTTCCCGCACTCGTGTCTCGCGCTCCTGTCTCCGGTTTGCCAGATTCCAGCTCCAGTCGGCTCCGTGCTCCAGCCTGCTGTGTGTCCCCCTTCCTTGTGAACAGTCGCATTTTTGTATCGGTTGGTCTTACAGGTGGTGGTCATTTAGTCCAATTGCCTGACCACAGTTAAAGGGACATTCCTGACCTTTGCAATACTCTACAGTCCTCGTCTCAGTACTAGAGTGGTGAAATGATTTACTAGTGTTCACTACTTAGTTGCCTGTTCCTCGTCCCAGTGCCATAGTGGGATGAATGATGGAAAATGTGGGTGTATGTGTTACAATAGCCCGTAAAGGCCGGGGAAGGGTTAGGATGGTCTTCATAATGGGAAAAGGGGGATACCTTGTCTCACCGTCAATATCTTATCCCCAAGGACCCTCCACCCATGTGATCCTCCCTCGCTTCCCCACCCTCAGGGTCAGAATCCAATAGCAATGGCTTTTCCCTGAGAAGAGGATCCAAAGGAAGTATGTGTGAGGATACCCTTAGGTTTCTCCCGCCACTCTCCAACCCCGGAAGACCCAGATGAGGCTCCATTCTCTGCCACTGCATTCCATGATCAGTGTGCAAGCCCCGATGGGTTACCAATCCCTACAACCTCGCAGATGGACCAGAAGCTCCCTACTTGGTGCTTTCTTCGAAGGCAGCCAATAGAGGCAGTGGTAGTGATGAATTGTTCCAGTCGTAGGTCGCTATCAAGGATGACCCAACATTGCAAGCCTTGGGTGAGGGAGCAAGGTCAGGCGTGAAGTAGATAGGAGAGGGCAGGGGGAGGTATGGTATTGGAAGCCGGGAGAAAGAGGACTTCTGTTTTCGTGGAGTTCAGCATCGGGCAGCGGCGAACCATAGTTTGCAATCTGTTCCAAGGTGGCTGGGGTGAAGAAGGGAAAGGAGAAAATATTTGCCTTTCACCATGAACTTTTTGGTCATGACACTCAAAGGAATGAGATAAGTATGAGATAAGTCTTCCTAGGTCAGAGGTATAGAGAGAGAAGAGCAGAGGTCCAAGGACTGATCCTTGCGGGACACCGACAGGTATAGGGGTGGGGTCTGAGGTTTGAGAATCCCAGGTAGGAGGCGATGCATGCAAGACCAGATTTGCAAAACTTAAGGCCTGGAGAGTGAGGGGGATAGAGGAGTTGGTGGCAGTCTTGAAAGCAGCAGAAAGCTCTGAAAGGAAGAGTATAGAAGAATTTGGAGGGTTGAGTATTATAGAGGAAGTTGGAGACATGCATGAGTGCAGGCTCAGTGCAATGCTTATTACAGAAGCTGCAGTGGATCTCCATGGCCATTATCCTCATGGTACTTAGTGATTTGGTCGAGGACCACCCACTCAAGGATTATTGAATAATGAAGCCGTTAAGAAACTGGGCGATAGTTTGCTGGGATGTTTGGGTCAGCAGACGGTTTCTTCAACATGGATAAGACAGTTGCAGATTTGAAGGAAGCCAAGAGGGCAGTGGAAAGAGAGGTTTAAGAGCTCAGAGATACGGGCAAGTGGTTGAGACTAAGTCTTTGACCGTTTGGGGAGCAATGGGTTAATAAAAGTGCAAGAAGGGTTTGCACTGTGAAGGACTGGTGCTAATTCAGTAAGCGAGGTAGGGGAGAAGTAGTGGAGATTAGAAGAGGCGGGGGAGAGGAGATGGACAGAAAGGGTTTGGGAGGGAGCAAGGAGAGGGCCGCAAGTGTCACAAAATGTAATGATTTCAGAGGAAAAGTAGTATGCAAAGTCATTAGCAGAAAAGGAGGCAACAATGGTTATTGGCTTGGGAGGTGTGAGCTAACATTGGAGGATTGATGAATGTTTGTGGAAGTTATTGCGAAGGGAGGCTTCATTTTCCAGGCAGGATACTCAGATGGTGCCTAGTGTCCTCGGGCAATGCAGGGTGTGGCCAAGATGTTGCATTGTTGGAAGAGGCAGGGACGCTATGACAGAAGCCGGCTTCTGTTGCACCAGTCGATAAGATCTACCCCATTTGCAGTCTCTTACTGGCAAGAAGCTGTGCCTAATGGGACATCCCTCTCCTCATAACACTCATGCTTAGTGACGGGAGCCGCCATGTTCGAAAATGATAAATGCACTTACGCTGCCAATTCTTAGGCCCCTCAGGGTTTAATTCAAAACTTATTCGGCATTTAGACGTGCATCAAGACCTAATCATCAAATTCATCATATACATGATATATGTGTGGGTGCATGGTTTGACAAATAGATCATGCACTGAATTAATCATCAAGTGAGAAAGCAATAATTTATTTTTTACTTTTCCTGAAAATCAAAAGATAAATAAATACTTAGACATTTCAGAATGGACGAAACAAAAACACAACATGACATTCTAAATGAAACAAAAGAGAACCAAACTCATGCGTCCAACAATAAATATGTGCTAAAAATGAAAATTGAAGCAGAAAAAGTCAAATACACACGAGGGCCAAAGTTAGAAATTGAGAAAATAAGACATAAATTACAATTGGGTGCAATGACTCTTGCGCAGTTGCTAACTGGCCCTAACTACCACAAGAACACATGTATAATTGAACATGTTCTTTATCAAAAGGCCGACAGTTAACCTATATTCAGTCCATGTGGTACTTATTGGTACCATTGTGGTACGGGAAGGAGACTATTTCTAGTGATTATTTAAATTGTGTTGCCAGCCTGATTCTGGAAGAAAGCCGTTTGTTGGATCGGATTGAGAAGTCTACGCCAACCGCTATAGCACTAACATGAATAAACAAATGGTTCAAAATTAGCGTGAACAGGAGACTTGGTGTTTCGGTGGGATGTGTCGTAGACAACCACCCTCATCAGGGCAAACTGTCTCTGCTCAGCCCCTAGAGCAATGAAGTATTATTTACAAAAATGATTGTTAAGAAAAGCAATGGACTACACTCTTCAAAGACACATTCAACAAATATACCATGTAGAGAACAAACTGTGGAGTACTCAAACCACCGTGTGAAAAGGAGCTACAAGTACCAGAGTGAACCACCCAAAGGCCACACCCGGTGCCCTTGGTCACCCACCAGAGACCTGTCACCGAAAAATAGTGGAATAGGAGTCAGATGGTATTTCAAAAGTGGTGGAACAAATCCAAGTTTATTGTTGCACCATATAAGGATGCAGTTGGCCTGAAGCCTGCTGAGTTAGGAACAAGGACAGGCTTACCTATATTCTAACTGGCGAGTTCCAATGGGCATTGGTTACGAGGCCCCTCATAAAAGGTGGACCGGACAGTCTGCACACTTAGTCAGGCCGAGAATTTTTGGAGTGAGTGCCATGGTGGAAGTGCTGAAGCAAAGTATAAGAAAAACTATTTGAAGCCAGAAACCAATAAAGCTTGTTCGTGGAACGCATAGTTACCCACAAACTTCCAAGGTAGGTTTACCTATAGAGCCATGAACCAGATAGAGGAATCAAAGCGGCCACTGATTATATGTTCCAGATGATCTTAACCAAGTAAAGATTGTATGTGGGTACTCTGAAAATTGGAGATAAAGCGATTGGAACTTGCACACTGAAAAGAGAGGTAAAATATAGAAGGATCGTAGTTAACGGGAAACTTGTAAAATGAAAGGATGCAGAAGTTAATATGTGCCCACTTGTGTCGGGTCTAAATGCCGGATACGAACTGTGGAACAAATCGCTTACCTAGTATGCGCCCTTCATGGGTAGATTCCTTGGTTCCATGGATAACAGTGACGTACTTCAGAGCTGTGCGCCGGTGAAAGGTAAGGTGTCCACGAGGTACATCCAGGGCTGTGATCTATACAACACCTTTTCAGATCCACCCTTGTGATAGATTGTTTTTACTGTTTCTATGTTAATCAATTTCTAAATATTAAAATAACTAGACGGTATGTGGGGAATGTGTACCTCACTCCTGATTGTTAATCAACTGTCATTTTTAGCTATTGTTGTTTGGTTGAATGTCACTTTAAATGACATACTATGAATGGTTTTGAGGATGGACTAATTTTAGCCATGTTGTCGTGTTATGTGATATAATGATGCTCTTTAAAGTAATGTGCCATTAATTTACTACTTTGTACATTTTTAGTATCATGGTAAATAAAATTTGATACATTTTTGTAAGCAACATAGTTTTGCTCTCTGGACATTTTTTCCGTATTTGTGGTTTACAATAATACTCTCGTCCAGGGTATAGAGTCTCCCTGCTTCCTTCTGCTCTTATAGGTTTACCTATAGAGCCATGAACCAGATAGAGGAATCAAAGCGGCCACCGATTATATGTTCCAGATGATCTTAACCAAGTAAAGATTGTATGTGGGCACTCTGAAAATTAGAGATAAAGCAATTTGAACTTGCACACTGAAAAGAGAGGAAAAATACAGAAGGATCGTAGTTAACGGGAAACCTGTATAATGAAAAGATGCAGAAGTTAATATGTGCACACTTGTGCCGGGTCTAAATGCCGGATACGAACTGTGGAACAAAAGCGCTTACCTAGTATGCGCCCTTCATTGGTAGATTCCTGGGTTCCATGGGTAACAGTGACGGACTTCAGAGCTGTGCGCCGGTGAAAGGTAAGGTGTCCACGAGGTACATCCGAGACTGCACCGACAGCCTATATAGTATTGGTAGAGAGTGGGCTCAAACGTGGCTTATTAAAGGGCCACTAGAGAAGGATAAACAAAGTGAAAGCCACCGGTGTGAAGTGCCGGTGCACTTGCCTAACGTTGTTAAGGATCTAGTCTCCACGATACTGCTCCGAAAAGTCGAACCGTGTCTCGCACAGCGCATCAGGAAGCGTAGTAATGACCAATGAAGCTGCAGCCGTGATATGCAACACAGCCCTATTCATGGCCAATGAAAGAGGACTGTAATGAAAGTCCAAACCGTATGGAAACCGACGTGTATAGGAGAAGCCAGGTGTAGAACTATAAGGCTAGGAATACATCCGTGGTCCAACTGTGACAGATTCACGTACTGGAGTCCAGCTCCAGACTTTGCTCAATGTGAACAAGTGAAACTAAAAGGAGCCCAGCACTAAATATTAAGAAAAGACAAAAGGGGGGGGGCCCTGTTTTCAGTGAACAGCTGATTCACCTCAAAATAAAGAAAAGAAAACACAAAATGAACATAATTGTAAGGGTGGTGAAAAGTGAGCTGCTGATAATGCTGTGGACTTCAAGGGGTACCTATTCCCAAATAGGGAGTGCCTTATTCAGGCCCTGTTCTATGGTATTTAGATGAAAAATACACCTTGCTTCTTTGTTTGCTAACAAAGAGTGAGATTTCGGTGCATCTTTAACAACGCCTATCACCCACCACAGGATATCTTCAGTTGAGTGGCCATATTGTCATGGTCCAATCTTGAATCTTCCTGCAGGAGTGATGCTGGCCCACCAGACCCCCTAGATGTGCCAATTCAACAATCTCAAAAAGATATAATTACTAAACTGGCAAACCCAAGGGGAAAGGGGAATGGAGAACAAAACAAAAAGCAGATCTTCACTGGTATTCTATGTAGACTTCTTCTCTACTGGTTATTCATCTGGAACTGTTAAACTGCCTAGATGCTTCTTCAGTGTTGAGTCTGTGAAGATCTAAACACATAAAATATTCTATTAATATTACTCTAATTAATTTCAATTTCTTTTGTATGTATTAGTTTTAATAACATCTATGTATATGTATATATATATATATATGTATATATAAACCTGCGGCCTATGCTGAATTGCTGATAGGCTTATCATTGCTTGTGTCTTTTAAATATTTTCTTTCACCTCTTCTTTAAATTCAAACCGAAAACCTTAGAGTCTTAGTTAATTATGAAGCTAAAGTGTCCAAAAATACTTCAAAAAATGTGACTTGGAAAATAATGTCCTTGACTGAATGTTTGTAAACTTCTCCAAAATCACAATGAATTGTTTATGGAATTCTTTTTCTTGGTAACTTTCACTTTAACTGAGGAACAA
This sequence comes from Ambystoma mexicanum, assembly GCF_040938575.1. Lineage (NCBI taxonomy): Eukaryota > Metazoa > Chordata > Amphibia > Caudata > Ambystomatidae > Ambystoma > Ambystoma mexicanum. The sequence goes on along the minus strand of NC_090928.1, from coordinate 644,622,616 downwards.
ATGTTGACATGGAATAGGCTTCTATTAAAGTCCGGAAAATAGCGTGCTCATACCTTGACTGAAATTGATTCAGGAATCTTGGATGAAAATGTGCTCTATAAAAATAACGAAGTGAACGAAAAATATACTCGCCTCTAATCCAAAACGCGCCTTGTAAAATAAACCGCGCACTCTTGAAAAGAAGCTGCACAGACCTCGCACTCTTGAAAAGCTCCGCGCTGTAGCAGATGACCGCGCACTGTTTAGGAGCCGTGCACACCGCGCATGCCGGAACGGAAACACGCTGCTGAAGATCACCGCGCATAAAAAAAAGGAAACGCGCACCTCACGCGATCCGGAAAAGATCCGCGCACCAAAGGAAATCCAAGTATCCTTCCCGATGCCGCGCCTGCCGTGCAACCGATACAAAAGATATTTCATGCGTCACAACTAGGAAGTCAATATAAACAAAGGGCGTCAGATACACGTCTCCTGATCCGTTCCTCTAAATTTCAAAAACGAATGTCACGCGCACGCGAACATTCAAATAAATATTTTCTTTAGTTTAGTACTATATTAGTATTTTTAAAACTCTATTTTAGTATAAACACTATCATACAATATTGACCAAAGTTCAGCACATTTATAATACTAAACGCTAAATTAGAGAAAAACAACTGCAACCGCAAGTACTAAAAACCAAACATTCACTTATCAGACGGTAAAACAACTCGAGCTAGAGCACATTTAGTTCATTGCATTGTAGAATTATAGTTCAAAAAATATTTCTTGACTCAACTTGTAAATGTCATTTTGAATAATAAATATAATGATATTCCACTCATGGACTTGGCTTGCTTCATCCGTATGGAAAATAGTTCTTTCAATGCAGGATAAGTTCTTCTTGAACTACTTTATCTTCTTAAGAGTAACTTCTTCTTAAATACTTTCTCAAATTCAAATTTAGTTGCTTTTTCTTCAGAGCTAAATTAACTGCTACCTTCCTCTAAGGAAACTGGAATGAAAGGCAGTTTAGAATCCTGGTGACAGTTCCAAGTTACCTCACAGCACTTCTCATCCAATCACTGTTGTGGAACAGACTCACCATCTTGGCTTGGGAAATTAGACACTTCCTGATTAGATTAATATTAAGGAAATGTATTTAAATAATCTAATGTAAAATTCGGAATTAACATCTATACCATATTCAACCATGCTTCTACATATGTGTGTGATGGTGTAATCTCTTAAATGAGGATTTTCTAGTATAGTGTCTCTTAGAACATGTGTAAATGTGCCATGGGATCCTGACACATATTCCATGTAGTGGCTAACTAAAGACGATGTTACATTATTACACCTGATTCGTGATCGATGTCCGTGATCCTAGTATGAACCAGGCGAGTTGTCTTTCTTATGTATTTCCAGCCACATGGGCATTGAATACAATATATGGCCCAAGGTGTTTTACAGTTGGTGTGTTTTCTAATTAATCGGTTTTTGCCATCAATCTCAAATGATTTAATTTTATTCGTGAACTTGCAGACAGAGCATGATATGCAAGGAAAGTGACCTGTAAGCGGTCTCCGATCCCAACGTCTAATTATGGATCTGTTCGTTTTTTTCGGTGTGGCATGTACCAACTGATCAGAGTTTCTGCTGCCTTTTGAAGGCAAAGGTGGGCAAAGGTTTGTTTGGTAACAGGAGTTGGACAAGAGGCCAACATTCTTTGATATTTTCTTTTCACCGCAAAGGTATCTAGACTATATGTGAGAGCACAAATCATTTTTTCCTGTGTGGTCTTAACTTAAGTTTGAAAGAGAACATCCTGGGGGGGGTGAACCTTGCTCTCGTATGAGTCTGATTCCAGTTTATTAGGGTATCCACGTTCCCTATATTTATTTAGTCCATTGTTTATCATGAAGGTCAAAGTCAGGTAAGAGGGTGCAATTACGCCCAAGTCTTAAAAATTGAGCGATTAAACTATGGGCTCCTGGTGGTGACCCTATTCTGCCCAAGAAGGCTATATTGTCATAAGATACAGTTGAAAGGGCCAGTCGAACAAACGTGCTCCCTTACAGCTCTTTTAAAGAACATAGATTATATAAATAACATCTGGTCTCAAACCTTAGTTGTTGTAATGATTTTCATTTTGATTTGGAGCATATATACATATTAACTGGTTGTGTATAACACAGAACACCAATTTTTACACATGGAGCAATATAGATTGCAAATCATAGATCAGCAAGTCACATTCCTTGCAGTACGGTACATGAATTCAACACAATACTTATTCTACTGTCGATATCAGGCGCAACAGGGGTCATATTACATAAACAAGTGCAATGTCTACATGTAATGAACAACAATTACAGACAGTGGAACAATTAGTAGCACTGTGACTAAAGAGGCAATGTCTACACCAGTGTTTCGGCCATTTGTGGGGGCTAAAATCTAGCCAAGTTCTTGTATGGGCCTTCGTTGGGACAGGGGTGTTATGACTTGATGGTCGTGAAGATTATGGGGCCCTCTGTCCACAAGTTCCACTCAGAAAGATACAAATAACTTCCTGAGCGATCCTTGAGGCCACAGGTTTTTTGAGTGCCGAAGAACGCCAGGAACCAGGAACACCGGTGACCCCTTGACCGCTGTAAAGCAAGCAATGGGTCAGTACAATACCGACTATACCGCTCCCAAAGCAAAGGATGATGCGTCTGCCTCGATAACGAATGGCAACTCCGGATCCGGGTGTTGTAGGACCGGAGCTGAGTTAAACGCAGATTTCAAAGACTCAAAAGCGGCTTGATGTTCGGGGGTCCAGATAAATGAGGCACTTGGACTGGTCAATTTAGTTAATGGTGCCACTATAGTAGAAAAACCAGGGATGAACCGCCGATAAAAAATTGGCAAAGCCCAGGAAAGACTGTAAAGACTTCAAGTTTACCGGGACCGGCCATTCCAAAACGGCTCGTACTTTAGACTGATTCATAGTCAATCCACCCGGTGAAATGTGGAAACCCAGAAATTCTACTTCTTTGGTATGAAACTGACACTTCTCAGGCTTGGCAAATAGCGCATTCTTGCGCAAACGGGATAGGACTTCTTGGACGTGAAGAATGTGTTCGTCTAAAGAGGAGGAAAAGATCAGAATGTCGTCCAAATAGACCACCACATAATTGTCCAGAATGTCCCCAAAAACCTCATTCATAAACCGCTGGAAGGTGGCAGGGGCGTTGCACAAACCGAAGGGTATTACTAGGTATTCAAATAAACCCTGTCGGGTGCAAAACGCTGTCTTCCACTCATCCCCTTTGCGGACACGTATCAAATTGTATGCTCCCCGGAGATCTAATTTGGTGTAGATGGAGGCGTGTGTTCATCTATCCAACAGTGGAGAGATGAGAGGTATGGGGTATCTATCTTTGATAGTGATGGCGTTCAAACGTCTGTAGTCTACACAGGGGAGAAGATCCCCCTCTTCCTTTGGAACGAAGAAGATGGGGCATGCAGCAGGCGAGGAGGAGGGCCGAATGTGGCCTAAACGTAATGCCTCCTGCAAGTATTCTTTCAAGGCTTTATCCTCTACTGGTGATAAAGAATAGATTCGGCCCTTGGGAATATGGGCGTCAGGGACCAGATCTATGGGGCAATCGTAGGGTCTGTGTGGAGGTAAACTCTCTGCGGTGCCCTTGTCGAAGACTGACAAAAACTCGTGATAAACTGGAGGTATGTTGGAAAAGACAGCACCAATCATGTGCGAAGTGGAAGAGTGATCATCAGTCTCGGATAGGGTCAGATGTGCTACTGCACCCAACACTGCAGCAGGTGTATCGATTACCTCCTCTCTCTCGATAAGACAAAAATGTTGACAAACTTTGGATTCAAAACAGACCTGGCCTGAACCCCAATTGATTAGCGGATTATGTTTTTTTAACCGAGGGATGCCGAGAATGATACCAAACTGAGGGGTGGTTATGAGGTCAAAAGCAAGTGTTTCCCTGTGTGTTTCCTGGATGACTACTTCCATGGGAGCAGTCTATTGTCGAATAGGTCCAGAAGCAAGGGAAGTACCATCCACAGCCTGTACAGGCTCGGGAAACTCCTTGGTAACTAGTGGAAGGTTCAAGGCTTAAGCCATGTGTATGTCGATAAAGCAGCCAGTGGCACCAGAATCAATAATAATCTGAACGGGGTGCATTGTGTCAGGAGTAGGCTTTAATAAGGTGTGGACTGTGACTGGTCTAATAGGCCCAAATGCCAGAGGAGAAGAAGAGGGGAACTGTGCAGAACTCGTCCTGGCTCCCATATTCAAGGACGAGCAGTCAGAAAACCCAGATTCTTTTGCTTTGGGCAGCGTGGACAAGTCTTGACGTAATGTCCATTAAGTCCACAATAAAAGCAAGCGTTGTCGGTTCTCCGCCTTTCACGTTCCGTCATAGTTATAGGGCTACGTATTCCACCCACTTGCATGGGTTCGCTGGCTACATCAGGAGAAACCGACAACTGTGTACCTGAGAATCTGCCTTGCGCTCGGTGTGTCGAGCGTCTAACTGGAGTGTTAGATCAACCAGATCAGAGTACTGAGTCGGAGGCGACGACACCACCGCCAAAGCGTCCTTAATGGAGCCACTTAGACCTCTGTAAAACACTACAGCCTTCTTGTTTTCGGGCCAGGATGTTTCTGCCGTTAACTGGTTGAATTGTGTTATGTATTCTATAAGGGTGCTTTTCCTCTGAGAGAGATCTAGTAATTCCAAATCTCTGGATTGAGCTTTGTGTCTGGTGTCAAAAACCTTAGAAATTTCAGTCACTAGCAGGTCAAAGTCATAAAGGGCTGGATGATTGTTTTCAAGTAATGGGTTGGCCCATGTGGCGGCGACGCCAGACAAATAGGAAAGCAAAAACGCAGCCTTAGCAGGTGCATCAGGGAACGCTGAAGGTCTACACAGGAAACGTAATTTACATTGATTCAGAAATGTACGGAATTTCCTGGGGTCTCCCTGGAATCTCTCAGGGGGTGCTAAAGGAAAAGGAGTGGGAGCAAATACTGGTGTGATGATGGAAGGGGTGGCAGAAGGACCAAGGGTTGGGGGTTTCGGGTCCCCAAATTCGGAATCAGGAGGTAGGGGATGGTGAGCACTCTGAAGGGAGTCAAGGCGGTGGTGTAACGCCGTGGCGGCTGCAGCCATATCGGCCCTCAAGGTAGAAACTGCTTGCAGTAGAGCGGCCACGGGGTCCCCAGCCGATGCCTCCATAATCTGAACGACCTGTCGGCTTCACAGTCTGTTATGACTTGATGGTCGTGAAGATTATGGCGCCTCTGTCCACAAGTTCCACTCAAAGATACAAATAACTTCCTGAGCGATCCTTGAGGCCACAGGTTTTTTGAGTGCCGAAGAACGCCAGGAACCAGGAACACCGGTGACCCTTCGACCGCTGTAAAGCAAGCAATGGGTCAGTACAATGGCAAACAATACACTAAATAGCGAGGTAACAAATATCAAGGGGCTTACCAAGGGTCTGGGGACGGGAAGAGCATAGATGAGAATGGAGGTGTTCCGTGTGGCTGCAGAGTGTAGCAAGCCGCAGCGGGTAGGCGTTGATTGTTGTAGAAATAGGCACTGCAAGACCTGTATGGAAAGGGTACTCCAAAAGGTAACGGAAGGGAAATCCGAAAACAGTCCGTTAAGAGTTCCAAGGTCAAAAGCCAGCCAAGTTTGTCGTAACCAGGGTTAATCCAAAGGAATCCAAAAACACAGTTCAAAGTTCCTGAAACAGCAGAGCAAAATAGTATCCAAGGGCTTGACGGAGGAATCCAAGAAGAACAGTCCGTAGTCCAGGATCAAGATGTGGAGACAGGAAGACGCCAAACAGTGCCTGATTGGGTCAGCTGTGAAGCACTGAATGAGCGCTCCCTCTCCGGTTTTAAAGGGGCCTAGGAGTGTCACATGACCCATCACGTGACCGATGATGTAGCACGTTTCCTTGTCACATGACCCAAGTTTTAAAAACGCTGCCGGGTCTTCCTGAGGCGTGACGAAGCAAAGGAAAAAGCCGGCGTCTCCGTCGACTGTCTCCAAGACGCCAGGGCAGCTGCCAACGTTGCAATGGGTGAATGTGACCATAGCGCGTTAGATGCCCTCGTGTGCGCCGCTGCCGTGCTGCTTGAGGGAGTGAGGACATGAGGTCAGAAGGGGAAGGCAGATCAGGACCTGAGATGGAGGGCTTAGTGGCTGCACGGGTATTCGTGTGCGTAAGGTGACCAGTGGATTGTGTAACAAGGGGAGACTGTGACGTCTGGGTTTTCAGTGAATGCTGTGGAAAATTAATAGAGCATAATGAGGGGGTGGTGCTAAAAGGCATGATTTACAACAATTTGCGTGATTAAATAACCATACAGTTAATGCACTGTTTACAGCATGTCCAACTATTAAAGGACGAGGCCTACCGCGTGGAGCCGGGCTTGGACCACAGGGAGATGAGTGCAGGTCTGGAAAAATCAGATGTCTCTTAAGCTAGGGCTCTATTCAGTGGGCGCCTATTTGTAAAAGGAAAGGCTTAGTGATTTGCCATTCTTCAAATTGTAACACTGTAACGTTAACTGTAATGTCCTGAGACCACTTACCTGAATCTCAGCAGCGTGGGTGAGCTCAAGGTTCCAGTGGCCAGGAATATGGCTGAAGTAGCGTGACTTAATAAGTGGACACGTATACTATTGAGGCTGCAAAATGATCCAACCTGCAAAAAATGGGCAGTGTTAGAAAAACAGCCTCAAGGACTGTGATATCGATAGCCGCTGCACCATCTCAAGGATTTACCTGCAGCTTGCATACAAATGCCGTGCGCCGTGTGGGATGGCTATCAGTAGTTTGATTACTCCTGGAGCCGGAATAAAAGCCACCCTGCCCGATCTGTCATTAAAACAACTAAGGTGTGAGACCAGATGTTATTTATATAATCTGTGTTCTTTAAAAGAGCTGTAAGGGGGGGTGTTTGTTCGACTGACCCTTACAACTGTATCTTAGAAGTTGAGCGTTTGGAAGGCTCTCTTTCTGACTGCACGGATGAAAACTTGTGAAATGTAACAAAATGTTACGGTCTGTTGGTTTTTTATAGAGTGAAAAGATCAGTTTATTGTCCAAGTGCTGTTAATAAATCAAGAAATGAAATTTGTTGGTTATTGACTGTCATTGTGAAACGAATTGCAGTGTGTCGTTGATTGAGCCATATAAGGAAATCATCAAGCGGGTCATTGCAGATCATGATAATGTCGTCGATGTATCAACGGCAACAGCCGATACATTGACGAAATGGATTCAGATCCGAGAAAATGAATCTGTCTTCAAAAGCTGCCATGAAAATAATGGCCAAACAGAGGGCAAAAGCTGCCCCTATTGCAGTACCTTGGGTATGCTGATAAAACCGCTCTTGGTATTTGAAGACATTTTGTTTGAGTGCCAGTGTGAGAAGTTCAATGGTGAATTCAGTAGGTGCAGTGAATTTTCGAGGTGACTGGACAAGTGCTGTTCGTATGCATTCAATTACCTCGTCCTGCGGGATACTTGTGTACAATGCTACTATATCCAGGGTGACCAAAACACTTTTTGAAGGGTCAAAAGGTTTGCCCTCGAACAGTGTAATGACAGAGGTACTGTCTCGCAGAATGTGGCAGTAGTCTGACTGATGGGTTGGAAGAACCTATCTATGTATTGGGAAATTGGTTCCAAAATGGTACCGCATCCTGCCGCAATGGGTCTGTCTGGGGATTTTGTATGTCCTTATGGATTTTTGGAATGGCATAAAATATAGGGGTTGAGCCCTGAGAAGTGTTGAGAAATTGTGCTTCCTTATCCGAGACGCATTCTCGTTCCAATGCATAATTGCTGATCTCTTGAATAGTGTTTTTAAGTGCATTGGTAGGATCTTTTTGGAGGTGGCAATAGCTGCCAGGGATATTCAGAAGGTCCATGACCATATGATGGTATTGGTCTGGACTGGTATCCAGTCTTTGCATCTAAATAATTTGCATCGAATTACTATCCATTGAAATTAATTTATTGCAATGCTTTTCCATCGAAAAGCATATTCATTGACTACATTTCGATGGATTGTTAGGGTTAGGGTTAGAGTTAGGGTTAGGGTAGTTAGGGTTAGTGTTAGGGATGCCCTTGGGGTTGGGGGAGGGGATCCCCCAATAAAGTTAGGGTTAGGGCTAGAGTTACCGTTAGGGTGGGAGCTCTTGGGGGTTGGAGAGGTTTGGGGGGACACTACCTGTACCCAATAAAGTTAGAGGAAGCTGGCCAGTGCTGAAATACTTTAAAGATTTCAGCACTGGACAGCTCCCTCTAAGGTTATAACGTTGGGCATGTTTCATCGAATTTGCATGCAAAAAATGTAAAGTGTTTATATAACAAAACCCTATTCAATGGAAGGGTTTTGCTGCATAAACACTTTGCACTTAATGAATGGGCATTCGATGATTCATTTTCGATGGAAATTATTTGATGCATCTAATTCTCAAATCTATCAAGAATCTCGCATCTATGCATCTAATTGGAGGCTTTGTGTGCTAGTGGGGCAAAGTCATCAGAGAACCAGGTTTCGGGGTATGCAGTGATAAAACCACTGCAAAAATGTTGCCTTTACAAAAAAAATGGTGGCAAAAATGCTGTGGTTTGCCGCGTTAAAGGTGTACCCCATTACACCATTTAAAGGGAGCGGGGGTTGCAGAGGTGTCCCTCACATCTTTAACATGGATTGCGGCGGCAAAACCACAGCTTTTTTGCCACAATATTTTCTGTTCATGGCCATTTTTGCCGCGCTTTTAACACATGGAACCGGTTTCGGTGATAAAAATGAGGTTGGGCTTGTCAGAGGATAGGAGGTCAAAGATGCTGTATCTGTTTCTTGCTACGGAGCGGGCATTAAAAAGGATGCATGTGACTTTGTGAGGGGAGGTGGTTTTTGTGATGCTCATCGCGGTGGGAGCTTGGCGGACATGGGTGCCCGGTGGGGTGATGGGTGTGGTAGGAACATTCAGCGTGGTTGAGAACGGTTGAGGTGAGGTACGGGAGGGGCTGGGTGCCTGTGGACTTGGAGTGTCGGGTGAGAGGGTTACATCGATGGGGGTGTGGGAAGAGTAGGCAGGCGGAGGTAGGTATGTGTGAGACGAGGGGTGGGTCAAGGGAGTTTGGGAGGGTGGTGAATGGATCACTTAGGAAGTGGAGATTTAGGCGGGTTGATTGTGTAATGAGTCTGGAGGGTGATGGGGTTTTAGGTGTACAGGGTGTGAAGTCAAAGAGAAAGGGGGTGGAAATTGGGAGAGGGGTGTGTTTGGGGGTGGTGGAGGGAGAACCTGGGAGGTTGGGCTGACACAGAAGTGTTAAGGAGTGGAGGGTCGAGGCAGAGGACCAGTCACATTTTCTGTATTTTGTGGGTTTTGGTGCCATAGGGGTATGAGAGAGGGTGGGGGATCAGAGAGGGAGGGAGATGAGGCGACCATTCTAGAAAGGGAAGGACAAGCTACTTTCAGAGAAGGGAAGGGATAAGAAGGGGGTGTTTTTTTGGCAGGGGTCGAGCAGGGGTTAAGGGGGAGGGAGAGGGCAGCATGGGAGGTTGGTTGAGAGGGTGGTGAGATCCCCAGTGGGCTAAGGGGGAGGGAGAGGGCGGCATGGGAGGTCGGATGAGAGGGGGGGGGACTTCCTCAGTGGGCACAAGGATGGTGTGGAAGTGGAGGTCAATTTGCGCTGTTTGGAGCGCCAGAGGGCTCCCCTGTCTTGGGAGTTTGATAATGGACATGGTGTATGGGCAGGGGTATCGGGGTGTTCTCAATAGATGTCAGAGTGAGAGTGGAGGTCCATGTGTTAGGGTGGAATGGGGGATGAGCACTTGAGGAGGCAGGTGCTTGGCGCGCTAGAGTGCTCCTCCGATCTTAGTTGGACGAGGGACGATGGTAGGAGAATGGGTGGGTGGCGTCCGGGTGTATTGATGTACGGGGGAGGGGTCATGGTGTTTGAGCACAGGCCATGCGCCGCGAGGCGTGAGCGATGGGGAGGGTATGAGCAGGAAGGCTAGGGATCATAACAGGTTGGAGAGTGGGTATATGTTGAGCTGGGATCTCCATCTCGGGGGGAGGTCGAGGGCAACACCTAAATATTGATGTACTACTAAGAGTGGATGTAGTGGCCCTAGAAGTACAACCTGTGTCTAGATTCTGGACACTAGGGCAGTGGGAGAGGGCCAAAGAGGGCAACAATAGGATGAAAGTCTAGATGCAGTAGCAGCGCCTAAAACCTAGGCAAGTAAATCAGAGTACTATCTCAGACGGCACTTTCTAGTTGTGAATCGAACCAGCAAGAGCAATTCTAATTGTGCTGTGTAGGCAAGTAAATCACAGTGCCATCTCAGGGGACACTTTCAAGATGTGAATCAGTGTAGTTTTCTAGATGTGAATCAATTCCTAAGAGTGTGGGCCAGGCCAATAAATCACAGTGGGCATATTCTAGATTTGAATCAATGTAACAAGCCAAATTCTAAGTGAGCGGCACAGGTAGGTAAATCGCAGTACTATCACAGTGGGCACCCTCTAGATGTGAATCAATCTAACAAGAAAAGTTTCTAGGTGTGTGGCACAGGTAAACAAATCACAGTATTATCTCTGTGGGCACCTTCCAGAAGTGAATCAGACCAGCAAGAGCAATTCCAGGTGTGTGGCACAGGCAAGTAAATCACAGTACTATTTCAGTGGGCACTTTCTAGGTGAGAATCAGTATAACTTTCTAGGTGTGTGTCAGTCTAACAAGAACAATTTCTACGTCACAGTGGGCACTTTCTAGATGTGAATCGATGTAACAGGAACAAATTATAAGTGAGTGCAGAGGCAACTACATCAGAAATATTACAGTGTGCACTTTCTAGATGTGCATCAATGCAGCAAGAACAGTTTCTAAGTGTGACCGGCGCAGGTAAGAAAATCCCTCAAATATCTTTCTAGATGTGAATCAAGCTAACAAGAACAATTTCTAAGTGTGCGTGACATGCAAATAAATTACAGTACTATCTCGGTGGGCACTTTTTAGATGTAAATCAGTGCAGCAAGAACAGTTTCTACGTGGGCAGTGCAGGCAAATAAATTACAGTATTACCACAGTGGGCACCTTCTAGATGTGAATCAATGCAACAAGAACAATTTACTAAGTGTGTGGCACAAATAAATCACTGTATTATCTCAGTGGGCACTTTCTAGATGTGACTCAAGCTAACTGGAACAATTCTAAGTGTGCGGGACAGGCAAAATTAAGTTACAGCACTATCTCAGTGGACACTTTCTAGATGTGTATCAGGTTAACAAGAACAATTTCTAGGTCACAGTGGGTACTTTCTAGATGTGAATCAAGAAAACAACTAGAAGCAGAAAAGAACTGGAATCAAAAATAAAAGATACCCAAGTAATAATGTTAATATCATACATTCATAACAAGCACACAAAGACAAGTGTGTCAGATCGACCATGTATATGATGCTGGTACCTTATGTTCCTGTTTCATAAAATTCATCCTGAAAGTCAAAGAAAACCCATGGTGGCACTCAGTAGCTAATTAAAATGACTGACAAGTCAAATACGGATTGTCATTCAGAATATCACTCGCCTATAAGAATTCTGAAAAAAATGTGGGAAATTGCCCAAGGCTAATTCTGCAAGGGTAAATGTAAGAATACTATAAATCCATAAACTTGAGTCAAGAATAAGCATTCCATACAGACTTGTGGGTAGAACTAATGTCATTAAAAAAATCGATTTACAATTTTACACACGTAGGAAGCACAAAATCCTACCTGTTCAATGACGCTGTTGCGTTGAATAGTTAATACTGCTGTAAGATTCCATGTCGGTTGATATGCGCCTACGGGAAAAGATTCAATTCTGTTAGGAAAGTTGTGTGCGAACAAGAAAAATAAGCAAGGGTAAGCTATTGCTATGCTACCCTGCAGATCATCCTGCTACTTTAAGCATATACTAATAGCCACAGTATTCAGTTATGAAGAATCAAAAAACGGCACCTCATCGCAGACCGTGATGCGCTGTTACCTGTGCTGGCCTTTCAGCCGCGGCAAATGTTTATCGCAGAGACGCTGTCTCTGTAACCACAGTGATGTAAAAAACCTCCACTGAGGAATCTAGCATGTCTCCTGAACTACGATCGGTGCCTCAATAGGCGGCCATCTTGATAGGTCCGAGTCCTATTGGACCTATTAAGGTTCTCAATATACTGGACGTGTAGAAAGTGCAATGTCTCACTCAACTTACATTTATGTGATCAGAAAGGCTAAATAAAGTCTGTGCCTGGTCCGCCATGCCGCGGCCATACATTGCCAAATTGTTAATTGATCTATACTTGGCAGTGTGATCGGGATCGCGATGCTCGGTGCACGCATCTACCGTAATTCTCGTCACACCCTGCTTTTTTACAGTGAGACAGAACTTGTGCCAACTGTGTATTTGGCAACAAGTCCCATTATCTATTGAATGAAGCAACTAGTTGTCAACCAGTATGTTCACTAGGCATTTGGAATACAGTTATTGAAAAGGCTGATAATGACAATGCGTGCGCATAACAGAAATAGTACTATACCATGTAAAATGTTGGATGGTGCAAGTTAACGCCACCTTCTGACACATCTCGAACTCTGTCACTCGCTATGAATTTTGACAATAAAGTTATTATAACATAATGACATTGTTATGAAGAAATATATATGGATATTTTTGCTATCATACAGGTCAAGAGGAAACAACATAGTCCATGTAGATACTCAATTCCAATTCTGACTGTGCAGATAATTAACAAAATGTGTGTGCTCAAGAGAATACAATGGAAGTGTGCATAATCACACTCCTCAAGCCAACAAACTTACTGCTGCCATCTAATATTTAGGTCCATCTGAAATTCATTGTTAAAAGATCACATTACACAAAACATGTCTAACACCATGCGTCTATAGGCAGTTTTGAAGATATATAAAGCTAATTTTGAAGTCCATACGCCACTAGTTCTAGGGGCTGTCAAGCACATAACAAAATCCTCAGACATTATATCAATTAGGCTTACCTATACAACAGAAACACAGATAGTTCATGGTCAGTATTTAACCCTGTGTACACTGTCCGATACAAACAAATTAGTCTAGCCTCAAGTTGCCTCTGAAGTAATTGATTATTGCTCCCTCTTTGGGACAAGAGAACCTTGGCCATACCTACAAAACGGATGTCTTTTTTGTCATCCATTTGATGCATGTTTTGCCAATTAATAGCCAATGGGTACTTTGCTTGTTGGTTACCGATGGTGTACAAATGTTCTCAAATTCTATTTTTCAAAGTTCTAATGGTGGTACCGATGTAGAAAGAATCACATACACAAATACAGTAGACCACGTACTTAGAGTTGCAATTGATAAGAGATTCAACATCATATTTGCCCAAACTGCCAAAATTCACAGCCGAAGTTTCGAAAGCATGCAGACACATCAAACAGTGCCCACATTTGTGAAACCCTTTATTTTTTAACCAATTGAGCCTATTCACATCCTTATTGTCTTTACGCATAAAAGGAGGGACACAACATATTTCTAAGTGTCCTGGCTTTGCTAAATGTGATGATAGGATGTTGCACCAAATCCTTGTCCAAATAGAGCAGGTGCCAATGTCTCTTGAGCAGCTCATGAAATGTGTGACTGTCAGCATTGTATCTCGTCATGCATCTCAATTTACCCATGTTAATGCTCATTTTGGGAGTCAGCAGATCAACTCTATCCATTTTGCAGACTTGCTGCACCGCCTTCTCTAATGTCCGGTTGGGGTAACCCCTTGATGCAAATCATTGACTAATAAGGTGACATTCAGCCATAAAATCTTGATTCAAACTACAATTCCTTTTGGCCCGTATGTATACCCCTTTTGGTATGTTGGATATAAATGTTTTCTTATGACAACTACTGGCATGAAGGACAACATTAACAGAAGTACTTTTTCTGAAAGTTCTGGTCTCAAACCCGTTGGGTGTAAGATGAATCTGTAGGTCAAGAAATTCCATACAGTTGTCACTCGTAGATGAAAATTGAAGCCCCCAGTCATTCGCATTGAGGAATACAACAAATGTGTTCAAGGATTCTAGGGTACCTGACCAGACCATGATCACGTCGTCTATGTATCGTCTCCATAGGTAGACGTGTGGAAGAAAAGTTGGCAAACACATACTGCTGTTAAAAGTGATGCATAAATACATTGGCCAGAGCAGTAGCAAAGCTAGCTCCCATCGCAATACCAATGAGTTGTTTGTAATAGACTTCATTAAACAAAAACACATTGTTATTCAAAGTGAATAAAAGCAGTTCTTTAAGCATTCAATATGCACATAAAATGATGCAGATTTCTCCCTGAAAACATAGTCTACACTCTCCATAGCTCTGTGATGTTCTATCGAGGTATAGAGTGCCTTCACATCTAATGTTACAAGTAATAAACCAGGAATAATGGGCAACTCCTGCAAGATTTTAAAAATGTGCATTGTATCTCTAACATATGTGGTGATATGCTCACTTTTGAGAAATGATCTCAGGAAACTTCAGAATAAGCATGTCCCTATGAGATTTAATTTATCTAACGAAGAAAGAAAAGCACTTAGTTCTTTAGCCAACAACAGACAGATTGTCATCAAACCAGCAGATAAGGGAGGCTGGATAGTGGGCATCACAAAAACCACCTCTCCTCACAAAGTCACATGCATCCTTTTTAATGCCCGCTCCGTAGCAAGAAACAGATACAGCATCTTTGACCTCCTATCCTCTGACAAGCCCAACCTCATTTTTATCACCGAAACCGGTTCCATGTGTTAAAAGCGCAGCAAAAATGGCCATGAACAGAAAATATTGTGGCAAAAAAGCTGTGGTTTTGCCGCCGCAATCCATGTTAAAGATGTGAGGGACACCTCTGCAACCCCCGCTCCCTTTAAATGGTGTAATGGGGTACACCTTTAACGCGGCAAACCACAGCATTTTTGCCATGATTTTTTTTGTAAAGGCAACATTTTTGCAGTGATTTTATCACTGCATACCCCGAAACCTGGTTCTCTGATGACTTTGCCCCACTAGCACACAAAGCCTCCCCCACCCTTGCCTACTCTCTTATCGCCCACAATAGGCCCTCCAGAGGTGGCCGAGTGGCAGCCTTCTTCAATCCTAATTTCTCTGTCTCACTCGTCGAATCCCAGACATGCATTGCCTCCTGTGAATCCCTTATAGTAAAACTCTTGCTACTACCGCCTTTCACTCACAGCTTCCTTCTCATCTACAGACCCCCTGGATGCGACAGACATTTTGCCAACAACCTCTGTGACTCAATAGCTACCACTCAAGTAAATCACCCTTATCTTACACTCCTGGGAGACTTCAATGTCTGGTTCAATATCCCCAACAACCAAATGACTCATCCGCTGGTTGACAGTCTTGATGTGCTCAACCTCTCTCATCATACTACTGGTCCAACCCACTCAGGTGGGCACACCCTTAATGCAATTTTCAGCTACCATGACCTATAAATATCCCGTCCCAAACCACTCATCTGGACTGACCACTATGCCATCCCTTTCTCTACCCACACACCTGCCCCTCCTCCTACAGCTCCCCCAGCCCCCACCCATGATCTCAAATGCTGGAGCAAAGTCAAGATCCTTTCTGACCTAGCTGAAGCCCTGCGTCTTCACCCCCCTGCAACGCTGCCCCCGATAGACCCTTAACCATCGATTCCTTCGACTCCTGGCTCACTAATTACTCTCAGCCCCTCGGACCCTGGATCCTCAGGCAAAGGACGTCCCCCAAATGGTTCACATCCCACCTGAGGAATGCCAAAAAACAAAATAACTGAACGCAAATGGCGAGCATCTAAAACCGATCTCAGCAGATCCATGTTCGCCCTGCACCACTGTAACTACAAATCCGAAATCCGGAAAGGCCAAAAAAGCCTATTAAAATAAACAAATTCTCAACTGTGGCAACCGCAGCAAAGAACTCGCACAATCACTCTGCAACTCCCTCTCCCTACAATTCTACAAGACAGCACTTGACAAGACCAAACTGCCCTTCCTCCCCCTTTTCATCACTGACCCCTCCTGATCCTGACGCCCAATTTCCCTATTTCGACTCCTTCAAACCCATCTCCAGAGATGAGTTCCTTGACCTACTATCAGCCAGCTAACCCTTTGGGTCGCCCCTCGACCCCTGCCCCGCCTCTGTACTGAAATAAATATTCTCATCTACCTTAGCAGGAGAACATGCAATACCATACCAAATGACTCCCTCACCTCTGGCATCTTCCCTGATGCTTTCAAAATAGCGCATGTCAAGCCAATTCTAAAAAAGACATCCCTTGACCCCAAGAATTACAGGCCAATCTCCAACACCAGATTTCTCACGAAACTCATTGACCAGACAGAATACTCACAGCTCAACTCCTTTGTAGAATACAACTGTCTCCTCGACCCCCATACAATCAGGCTTCAGACCACGACATAGAACAGAAACCACTCTGATCTCGATCTGGGATGATCTCAAGGTCCCTGCAGACTCTGAAGGCTGTGCAGCAGTGATTCTTCTCGATCTCTCTGCAGCCTTTGACACAGTTAACCACTCAATCCTCCTTGACCAGCTTCACTCCCTAGGCATCTGTGGCACTGCACACAAATGGATTGCCTCCTTCCTGAGCAACAGGAAACGAATAACCTTCCTCTCCCCTTTTGTCTCCACTGCTCGCCCGGTGAACGCTGGAGTCCCCCAAGATGCATGCCTATCTACTCTCCTGTTCAACCTCTATATGACCACTCCACCAGGAATCATCCGCACGCACAACATCTCCTGTTACAACTACCGCTGACGATACCCAAATTATCCTAAGAATTCCTAAGTCATGCACCAACCCCCATCCCAACCTTGAAGCTTATCTCCGCGATATTGACCGATGGATGACAATAAAACCACCTCCTTTTGAACCCTGATAAAAGTTAATCCTGGTGTGTGGCAATACTGCCCTTCTGCCACATCCGCTCCCATGGCCCCCCGCCCCTCGGGCCACCTCCCTCACCCCTCCGATATAGTCAGAAACCTAGGCTGCACTATGCTGTCACTACCACCTCAAACTTCTCAGACACATTTTTCCCTACCTCTCCTACCTGAACAGACTTGCCACAGTTATGTCTATTGTGATGTTGAGACTGGACTATGCCAACTCCCTATCCCTAGGAGCTCTGGCATACCAACTCAACAAACTCCAAAGAGCCCGAAACGCTGCTGCGAAACTGCTCCTCGCTCTGGGTCAAAGGGTCCACATCTCACCAGCTCTCTGAACCCTCCACTGGCTCCCGGCCTGACGAAGGGCCACCTTCAAGACCATATGCATCACTCACCGAGCAGTGCACAAGACCGGCCCAATGTACCTAAAAGAAAAGAGAAAACCCTACCTCCCATCTCTCACCCTAAGATCATGTACTGCCCTCCTTCTAGTGATTTCAACCTCAATTGTGTCAGGATCGGAGGATCCGCCTTCTCAACCTTGGCCACCACTATGTGAAACTCCCTCCACCCACATATTCGACACACTCAAGACAATATGACCTTCCGCAAAGCTCTAAAAACATGTCTCTTTCCGTAATAATGACCAAGACCAGCTGAGGCGACTGAGTCCTTGCAACCCGATGACAAATGCTCAATGAGATCCCGAGCAATAACGCCACTGAATATGCTTATTAAGTCACTATTAAGCAAACACACGCTTGAAATCCGGAATAGCAAACACCTTAGATCATAACTCTACCCAAACACTGACCTCCCATGTCACTATGCTTACTCACTACTCTACACCAACACACAAAGTGCAGCTACACCCCTCGACCATTTCGGCCTAGCTGCTCACATACGAACATTACCCCATGAATACCTCCTCATTCTAATAAAACGCAGCTACATCACATGACAAACCGGCCCAGCTGCACAAAAAGCGTCCAACACAGGCCTAATGCAGCCAGAACCCAATCTTGGTGTCGATCCTCCAGACTGCACACATTCAACTGATATCAATACCACCACACATAATGCTAGGATGCAGCTACTATCAGGCAATTGCATCCGCTGCACACATAATTGGTGCCCCCAAGCACCCTTATGACACCTTACTCTCTCAACTGACCTGGACTATGGTCCCAGAGGGCATTCAACCTACCAGCGCTTTGAGGCCATACCAATGATATGTAGAGCGCTATATAAATGCCAAATAACAGAAAAGAAAGACATGTTCAAAAAAGGATAGGTCAAGATGGATGGCTGGGTCTCCCTTCTCCACGTTTGAGGCACGCGATAAGGCGGGACTCTCGAGCGGCACACTCCTGGGCCTCGTCAGCACGAGGTTCACAGTTCAGTTCCACAATGTCAAAACCCCTTCAGAGGATAAGTTTCTTTCTTCTAAAAGGCTCTTTCCTTAGCTGGTTTACTAATTCAAAGTAACAAACAAAGGTTTTCATGTGACTTTGCACTTTGGGCGATTGCTCTTCGCCCCTAGGATCTTCCTCTGCCGGGATCGGATCCTCATTGCAAAAACAGGTCTCCCTCCATCAGGTTCATTACGGCCTCTCAGTTACTGTTCATAATTAATGTTCGGTTAGATCAACAACAAGGGGACACTCTAGTTGATACACTGTTCTCGGGTGTATTGTACTTTCACTCCTTTTCCGTAGAATGGAAAACAAATAAACAAAAGTTTGTTTGGGCGATTCCTCTTCGCCCCGGGGATTTCCCTCTGCCGGACTCAGATCCTTCTTACCAAAAACAGGCCAACCTCTGTCTGGTTCACTACGGCCTTTCTTCAACACAGTTCATGTATTCCTAATACAGTTCATGTATTGCTCAGTTTCATCAGAAAGCAAGGTTTCTTTCTCATCCCTCTGTCAGGTTCACACTTGCAAATTATCACAGTTCATTATCGTAGTGGAAAGCTGGGTTCCCTTCCCTTAGCGTTCCTCTGGCAGCGGGTCCGATTGCATGTGCGCCTTATAGGACCACTGTGACGCCTCACGCCACCATTTCCTAGGGCCTTCCCGTTGTTCTAGTTTCAAAAACAGGTCCCGATCAGAGCCTTTCGAATGAGCGCCCACGTGGCACCGGACCCCTCTGCACCTGGTCCGCAACTGTGCTTTTTTTATAGTTCAGACATGCACACAAGTCCTTTCTTCTTCGTTCAAAATGTTGCTACTTACAACCTTGGGCTTAACACAGTTCGGTTTGATATCAGCCTCCTCCAACTCACCCGCTGACTTCCTTGTTCTCTGAAGTCAAGGATAGTACCACAGTAGCCAGCTTGCCTCTCCACCTGCGTTATCAAAGTGAGAGGCCCCTGTGTACCATCGACCTCTGTTGCTCCGTACACAAGCTGTAACTCCCGGTCTTTAGATTTCCCTTCTGGAGGCGTTGCGTGTCTGAGTTGAAAAGGGCAATGGCAATTCCCCCTTTGTCGTTCTTCCAGGTCTCACCGCTTTTCTTCTTCCTTTGTACTGCTGGTTTGGTATAGCTGTCTCCTCGTGCGTTTGGCCTTGCTCGAAGTTTGCTTTCGTGCTCCTCCTTTTATCCTTGTGGGGAAGGTAAAGGGCGGTCAGGTGTATGTGGTTATTGTTAAGTGCCTGACCCAAGTGTTGGGCCATGTTAGGTAAACGGCTCTGGTGTTAGTCCATTGTCTGTTACCATGTAAGAAAGGGTTTGTGTGGGAAAGGATGGGGGGGGTGCAGAGTCTCCAAATATCATACAGTTTAGGATGGGGAAAAGGTGTTACAGTGAAGGGGATACTGCGTCTCAAACCCGCGCTCAGGTGATCCTCCCCCACTGGTCCACCCCCAGGAACTGGATCTAATAGCGATGGCCGTGTCCTGGGCACCTGGACGAAAGATCCCCGGGGACTAGTAAGTGAGACACCCTCAGGTTTCTCACACTAGCTTTGTGGCTCTTTCCACACGGGTGAGGATGAACAAGATTTAGACCAACCTGATAAATATTAAAAGGGGAATGGGACATGGGTGCCCTCTGTCCCCATTACTGTTTTCTCTAGCTATGGAGCCCCTAGCTCATCTAATAAGAGAAGACCCAGGCATACAGGGAATCACAGACAGGGCCAATCAGCACAA
Organism: Ambystoma mexicanum; assembly: GCF_040938575.1. Lineage (NCBI taxonomy): Eukaryota > Metazoa > Chordata > Amphibia > Caudata > Ambystomatidae > Ambystoma > Ambystoma mexicanum. The sequence continues at coordinate 644,602,421 of NC_090928.1, read as the reverse complement.
AATCGGACTATACGCTGATGACATAATTTTATGGTTCCATGTGTTAAAATCGCTACAAAAACTGCTGTTTACACACAAAATCGCAGCAAAAAGGCTGTGGTTTTGCCACTGCAATCCATGTAATGGATGCAGAGGACACCCCTGCTGTCCCTGGACCCATTATACCATTTAAGAGGAGCGGGGGACACCCCTGCAACCCCTGCCCCCCTTAAAAGGTATAATGGGTACAACTTAACCGGGTCAACCCACAGCATTTTTGCCACCATTTTTTTTTACAGATTTGTTTGCTACAAGTTTATTACTGCACACCCGTTTTATACCTAACTGACCCGTCGTGTTCAGTTCCACGGGCAATAGAGATAATTGATCAATTTGGGTCTCTTTTTGGATTTTCTATCAACTACAGGAAGTCGGTGGTAATGAACACTAGGGAACCATACGAGGGATTACCAAACATCCTCCCATCCCTGCGTTTTAGCTGGGCAGCAGACAAAATAAAATACCTAGGAATTTATTTGACACCCCAGACAGACATGCTTTGTAAGGCACATTTCGCAAGCATATTCAGGGAAAGTGGGAGCACCAGCACATTTCTTGGTTGGGGAGGGTAGCAGCAGTCAAGATGTCCCTCACCCCTAAACTGCTATATCTGTTTCATGCCCTTTTGGTCAAGATCCCAGTAAATCTCATCTCCCAGTTGCAGGGGAATAGTTTTAAGTTTATTTGGGGTGGGAAGAGGCCCATGGTAGCTAGAAGGGTGCCGTTACGATCGCCCTGGCAGTGAGGCTTGGGGATACCCTCACTAAAAAGGTATCTTATTGCAGCTCAGATTGTACCCATGTGCGATTGGAGGGAGGGATCCGGTAAGAGGTGGGTAGAACTGGAACAAGATGCCACAATGCTATACTTGAATAACACCCTGTTTCAGAGCTCGGGAGGATACGGGTAAACTGTTAAGCCGGTCCAAAGCATCCTTAGGTTATTGGGACATGGGAATGCATATGTTCGGTATCCCGGGCCCAGCCTTTGTTGCTAGAGAACCCAGATTTCAGCCCAGGGATGGTGAGTCGCCCCTTGGCAAGGTGGGAAGTCGTGGGAAAACTTTGACTTGGCCACATGTTTGTGGACTCGACCCAGTTGACCATCGAAGCGTGCAAAACCAGATTTGCAGCTGGTGAACGGGAAGGTTCAGGCACAGCCAAATTCGTCACTGGGTCACAAACAAGGACGTGAGAGGAGAGGGACCAGAGAACCCAAAGGGATAGAACTGACTTTGTCAGAGGGCCTCAGCTCCAAGTGTACAACCACTTTCCATTGGCTGCTAGACAAGTTAAAATAATTGAAGAAACTATCTATATTTGCTTTTTAATTTAAAATGAGAGTGAAAAAGTTTAACAAACTAAAACATTCAATAAATAAATAGGCTGCTAGACCTGGTGGATTTCTCAGATATCCTACCTTACATGTCAAAGTGGCAGACTGAATTGGGAATTGAAATACACCCGGAATCCTGGTCGCGCATATAGGAAAGAGCCCACAAGGCATCTGGATGTACAACGATGAAAGAATGTGGGTATAAAATCCTGTGTAGATTATATATGTCCGCCAGTCCCCTGCATGAAATCAACCCTAGGTTTTCAGACAGATGCTGGAAAAACTGTCGGGCAAAAGGAAGACTGGGACATTTGTGGTGATCTTGCCCCCATTCTCAACTGTATTGGAAGGAGATACACATGCACATCAAAGAGCTTACAGGAACTAGCCTTTCATTGGACCCGAGAGTGATTATCTTAGAAGACTTGGCTGATGATGCAGGATACCAGTTGAGAGGTCAGTCAACATGGGTGGTAACGTATCTCCTGGTAGCAGCAAGACTAACTTAACCCGTGCCCTGGAAGCTGGCTGAAGGCCCGATAGTCGCACACTGGTGGGTCTGAGTGTGGACATTAGTAGCACTGGAGAAAATCACTGCAATCCTCACTGACTCAAATCAGAACTTCTATTCGGCCTGACTCCCCATTATACAATTCCTGGGAACTAAGGAACATTGTACCCACAAACCACAGATCTTTTGGCACTTAGAATTATTGTGATGATTCTGAGATATACTGTTCGCACTGGCACTGGTGGCACTTTAATACTTTCGTTAACAGATGAAATAGTTGGTTGTTGATAGTTTGAATTCAAGATGTGTGCTCTGAATTGTGAGTAAATATGAAAAATGATGAATAAAGCTTGGAGAAAAAAATCTCCATAATTCTATAAGCCTCAGTTCCTGCAACAATTGGGCAATTTTTTTCTAACCTGTCGAGAACTTATCCTCCACCTCATTATCACCAGGCCTTCAATAAATGCTAAGGCCCAAGGAAGGAAGTCTAATATGAATTGGTCCTGCCAGTTATTTGGCTCGTCTGAGACTAGGGTAACCATTTGACCAAATAGAGTTCCCTACACACATATACCACCTTGTGGATCTTGCAAGACCTCTAAATGCACAAAAGGAACATCCTTGACCACCAAGAAAGCCACCCCCCCTTTCCCCTTTTCCACTACAGAGGCCAAAATTTTTTTTCGGAAACCCCTTGTTTTTTAGTATTTGTTCCTCTTTGTGACAGAGGTGCGATTGCTATAAAAGAGGTATGGATGACCCATTATCAGTTTTTCCAGGACCGATTCCCCTTCAGTGTGGAATTCAACCCTTGTACGTCATGTCCAAACCCTCTGGTTGGGTGTCCTTAGAGTGGGCCATTGTTCAATTTAGCAGTGATATAATTAGCTAGTCTCAGGCCATACCTTTTTGCAATAACATGGTGTCTCAGTAGCCTAGTTAATGCTGTGCCACAGCCATATTTAGCAACACCACCTCCCCCCACCTCCAAACTCATTACTTTATTTGTTCACCTTAGCATGCAGCTTTATGTACCCCTCTCACCATTCACACCCCTTAAGGGATATGGAAAAGAAAAGAGCCACTCACATTACCCACAAACAGCTGTGCCTTGAACATGAATAGATGAATTAACTGGCTGGAAGAAACCAAGGCCATCAAACAAATCTAGTAGTAGTTTGGTTTAAGATGTGTATCTGCTCTAATCAGAAATTAAAATCACCTGCAGTACAGATATTTTGGGATGTTGATATTTCAAGTGAAGCTAGAGCTTTTAAAATATTGCAAAATTCGTATTCTAGGACAGCGGTTTATATAATGTATTACAGGGCCTGTCGGGAGGAAGGGAGTCTGGCCACTAACACCCTTGTGGGTGCCGAGTGCCTGAAGGCTGACCTCCTCCCAGGCGCACCTTACCTGTGGAGAAGCTGGCACAGCAACGAGCAGCCGGTGTTGAAGGAGCAGCGTACTGCCGCTGCGAGTGCAGGGTATGCACAGTGACCAGACAGGCCCAAGCAGAGTCAGAGGAGGCCGTGTCGCCAGAGCCTGAAAGGGTGTCACTGCAGTGCTGCAACTCGACATGGCATTTGCGAGAAAAGTAGGACTCGGGTCATCACCAGCGACTGAAGTATGCATATTGGAGAGAAATGTGAGGAACCTGAGGGCATCCTCATTTCTACTCCCCTATGAACCTCCTCTCAGGTGGTCAGGGAAAGGCCATTGCTCTTGGATCGCCGGCCCTGGGGGTGGAGAAGAGAGGGAGAATCACCTGGGTGGAGGGAACTTGGAGAGTGGGGAAATTATGTCTTTGGGTGAGACATGGTATCACCCTTTCCCTTGTAAAAAGGAACTGTATAGTCCTCCTGCCTTTCATTGGCTTTCATCAGTCTTTGGCCTTTTCTGCCACCCAAAATGTCCCCCAGCAATTTCCCTTCAAGACTGGGACAAGGAAGAAGCAACTGGGAGTAATGCACACTTCCATTCATTCACACCATTTTGATACTGAAACGGGGAAAATACCTGTGGAGGAGTACTGTTGTAAAAGTCAGGCATGTCCAGCTAATTGGTTTAATTATGATCAGGCAACTAAGGTGAAGGCCTTGCACCATAGACCACTTAACAAGTCCCAGGTGTATAAAATGGGTGACCGCCCAGCAGCAGCTGAGAATCCTCCTGGAGAAATCCATCCTTGGGTGAGCCAACCAGGAGGGAACGCAGTGTACAGAGGCGGAGCAGGCTGGAGAGGAACTGGCTGGAGCGAAGCCGGATTGAGCAGGTGTGCAGAAAGGACGCCGGGGTCAGCGCAGGCCGTGAGAGGGTTAAGGAACCTGCTGTCCCTTTTCCCCGGTGTGCACAGAAGGAGATGTGCTACAACAAAGGTTCCTAACCACTGCAAGCCGCTGGTAGCCTCCGCTAGGGAAGAGTGGAGCTACACGAGGATGGCCAGGAACCGCGGACAGCGAGCACTTTGGGTGCTCTCTCTTTACTCCAGACATGGGAACGCCAAGTATACGAAATTCGGTGTGAGAGTGTTGTGAACACAGAGCTTGCGGGGATCCAAGTTTCAAGGTCCTCCTCGAAACGGCAGTGGTATCAGGGCAAAGGACCTGCGCAAGCTGGTCAGCCCACTGGTTGGCCCAGGGACACTTCCGAAAAGGTTTACTTGCAGGTTTTGATGAAGGTGCCGAGAATAGTTGGTCCCACTATTCCAATGGGTCGAAGCGTCTTCGCAGACCTTCTAGGACGACCAGATGCAGAGGGGTCCAGCAGGACGACAGCAGGCTGACAGTGCCAAACTTTCCATCGGGTCACCAGCGGTTCCTCGACTCGCCTTCTTAGATTCAGGATACTTGGATCCTATCCTTCGTTCAGTGAGAACTCCAGAGATCATCATGGTATGGGTGTTTGGAGCCTTCCCTTATCCAAAATCTCCTTTGCGCCAAAATGAGTACCCAATGGGAGATCTGCTCACATACAGGCATACCATATGTGGACCAATCATGGAGCACGCTGGTCCCAGACATTCACAGCACACCAGACTCTCTGGCACCCAGGATGTGTATTGGAACCAGACAGTCCAGCCCACATTCTGGGAGCACGCACACAGTGCATGCAGAAGCTTGCGAAAGCTTGGCGTTTCGCGGGAGAATGCATGCCCAAATAAGGACTGACCCGGGCCGGCTCGACCTGTGGAAGGTCAAGGGGCAAGATGACCAAAGGATGGGACAAAGAACCACGTAGCATGGCCATTCTGGAGCCAGGCCACCTATTTGTGCCAAATGCGGTAACTGTGGTTTACCGGGCAAGAAAAGGTTAAAAATACATGAAAAGATAAGCTGCCACCAGTCCTGTCAAAGGCACATCTGCACTTCTCCTAAAAAAAAATCCTTCAAGAGTATCTAGGTCCTTTTGGAATGACAGAAGGACCCAAATGCACTGCACTGTAAGGTACATTGTGCACTTGCAACATGTTGCAGAAAAGTTGCAACATTGACAAGGAATAAGGGAAACAGTCTCCCAGTACTGATGGTTTTTAAGGGCGGCATGTCAGTTTCCCCATAACAAAGTGAGCGAAAAGCCCAGGGGAGTGCAGCAGAAGGCTGTGCTTATCTGGCATAGTAAGACTATGGTAAACAAAGCAAATAGTTTGTGGGGGTGGGCGGGTACACAACTGGAGGGAAAATTGCACATGAAATGGAAATCTTTCCTAACAACCTGTAATGTGTGGACCGTGTGGTTCGACAACTGTGCCTAGACCGAGTGACCCCTACTTGAAAAGAGCCAAGGAAAGCAAATGTGAAGAAGCTTGAATTTTGCCGTGGTTACTTGTGCCTGAGAGAAAAAGGGAACTGTTGTGAACTATTGAAAAACCTGAAGGGTTAAGGAGTTGAATTGGAATGATTTTGAAAGTCAAGAGACTTGACCCGATTGTTTTGAAACCTGGAAGAGCTGACCTCTTGGGGAAAGGAACCCCAAGGTCTTTTTGGAATTGTTCTGAACTTGGGGACGGGAAACTGAACTTAAGCCACGAGCTGGAAGAAGCTCAGAACTTTGTTTTTATCACCATTTCATTTGATGCTGGCATCCCTACACATTATGTTTAGTTGTGAGGGCAAGTATAGGTTTTGGACGCAGACAGACTTTTAAGTTGAACTTCCCCTCAGTCCTTAAGCACTCTCTTGTGCTCCCCCTTCTAAAGAAGCCTTGGGCCTATCCTCCTTCTCCGGCTAACTATCACCCGATCTCCATCACTCATTTCCTGGGCAAACTCTTGGAAAAGCTAACCATCTCTTTGCTTAATCTACATATTCAATCTGTTGATTGCCTCCATGACCACCATTCCGACTTCAGAACTGCCATAAGCACGGAAACTGCTCTTCTGCACACCTGTGAAGACTTGCTCTCCAATCTTAACTCTAATTTCCCTTCTGTCCTCATTCGACTCTTTCTACTCTCTGCTTTTGACACATTCAATCATGCCATCCTGATCAATCACCTCTGTGACAACCTTGGTATTACTGATCAGGCCCTGGCCTGGCCAACTTCCTTTCTCATCGACCGACCCTCTCGGGTCCAACTGGGATCTTTCCTCTCTCTCTATTTATGGTGTTCACCAGGGGCCTAACCTCTCTCCCTGGTACCTCTTGCCCACTGCATTGCTACTTTCTGCTCGAATTTTCAATGTTATGCAGATGACACTGCTCTCTTTCAGGCTCCCCTCAGACACCTCTGCTTCTTTTCTCATGCCAGACTGTCTGGCCGCAATTCAGGAAGTGTGTGCTGCCAATGATCTCTGCCTTAATCCCAATAAGACTGAGATCCTCCTCATTGGGACACCCGCTCCCTCCTTTCCTCTCTTTCTCTCTCACTCTCTCTCTCTCTCGTCGTCCACTCTGGGCCCTCTTCCTGCTCCTTCCTGTGAGGCTAAGAACCTTGGTGTCATCTTCGACTACACTCTCTCCTTCTCTTAGAGACGTCAGAGATGTGAAGAGAAGTCAAACTATCAGCGGCACCTCCTCACTTTCCCCCAGAAGCTCACTGTCTCCAGAGCTCTGGTCCTCTCTAGGCTGGACTATTGCAATGGCCTCTTTCTAAATCTTCCTGCCTCTACTCTTCGACCGTTACAACTTATCCAGAACTGCACTGCAAGACTTTTCCTTGGCCTCAAGCCCAGCAATCGTATCTCTCCAGCTCCGAAATCTTTGCTGGCTCCCTGTGGCTGCAAGGATCATGTTCAAGACCCTCTGCATCGTCCACAAGGCTCTCTGGAGCCTGGTACCGCTCTACCTCTAACTTTCTCTTCCAAAACATCTTCCTTCCCGAGCTCTGCGCTCATCCACTTCCAACACTCTGAGGGTCAGACGCTTCACCAAGCAGAGAGTTGGGGGCAGATCCATCTTCTTGACTGGGTCCTCCCTCTGGAACAACCTCCCTGCCTCTCACGAACTTGAGCAGAACCACCTCCGGTTCCGGAAGCAACTCAGGACTTGCCTTTTTGCTTCCTCTCCCCTGCTGATGCACCTAACTGCTCCCTGCACTGGTCACCTGGTCACCTGCATGTCCATTTGTCCTCACACTGTCTCCGGGCTCTCCAACACTTAGGGGTCTGTATCTGCAAACCTACAGTCCCTTCTCTCTGCATTTATGAGCCACCCGCTGGCTGCACTTGAGTTAACTGCACTTCCCACTTCCCCCACCCCCCTGGCGCGTCTCCCCTTCCCTCTTCCATGCATTTGTACAATCTGAATGATACAAGGCCCAGCAAGATCGTTATTTTGTCGTCCCTTTGTTTCCTCCTCCTTGTCTTTTCGCGCCTAGAAACACTTGTGGACAGGCGTGTTATAAATGCCACCTCATATCATATGATATCGTATCATATTAATTACTTACTAACACAGACTATCCTTAGTTTTCTTTAGATAGGGAAATCCCACCTTCGCAAAGGGCAGGTTAATCCTTACTCCATCCTGACATATAAGAAATATAAAACCTCTATTTAAAAAAGTTGAATTCGTTGTATGCGTCTTACTTCATGATGCCTTCACAGAAGCCACTAGGCCGCCAGAGACATTAAAGGAAAGAACCTGCAAGAGCAGGCAAGATAGTCTCTTAGGGCTTGGTTCCTATATAGAAAACACAATAGGGATTACTAAAATTAACAAAGGCCTACAGATAGCAGATACAAGGAGCAACAGTTCCCTGTAGGGCATAGTGTTGCCAACACTAGGAACGCGGTAGGGTTGCATGGAAAATCAGGCAGGCCCATCCCTAATACCCCATGGAAAAGAAAGTGAGTGGATAAGAACGGCTGGCCATTCATGCGTGCGGGAGGGTTAATTAAGAGTGTAAAGAAAAAGATTTAGTGTGGGTTAGTAGGGTGAGGTCAGGAGGTGGAAGAAGCATGACAAGAGACCGGAGAGAAGGTGTGTAGAGGTGGTTGAAAAGAGGGGTCTGTGGTTGTGTGTGTGAGGAGCAAGGGAAGTAGTGGTAGAGTAGAAGAAGAGGCATGGTAGTAGTAGTTAGCGGAGGCGAGATTAGTGTTAGCAGCAGAGAGATAGTGGTGAGTGGTATTTCTGATGGAAGGTAGTGTGTGGTAGTTGTAGAAGTAGAGAAGTTGTACTGGTAGTAGAAGAGGTAGTGAAATTGATAGCAGTAGGAGTACAATAGGAGAGCTGGTAGCAGTGAAACGTGGGATTGGATTAGGAGGAGTGGTAGTAGTGGAGAGATAGTAGCGGTTAAGGGAAGTAGTAGATGAGCAGAGGTAGTAGTGCAATAGTCGGAGGTAGTAGTGAGTGTAGAAGGAGAAATGTAAGAGGAAGAAGGAAGGTTAACATCTAAGGGTGCCGGTAGGAAGGCAAAGTGAAACACCGTACGGGCAGAAGTCTGGCAGGAAGGAAGAAACCTAGAAGGGCAAGGTGTGTGAGTGTGCATAGCAAGTGACACCCACCATATGAGTGTAAGGCACCATCCTGTAACTTCCCTAGAACTCTACACAGTCTTAGGCGAGGGAAAGAGACCCCAGGGAGTCAGCTAGCCCTCGTTTTAGGGTAAGCACCATAGTCCTAGCCTAGACAGTAGGGTTTACTGTGCCCTAGAACAAACCAGCATTACGGGCACCTGGGATAGGTTGGTGGTAGCCCGAGAGAGCAAAGGAGGGCCCGACTGCTGAATTCCCCAAATGCCCATTTTTTAAACTCTGAATATTCAGTGATTTCAACCAAGCCTACCATTTCGAGAAGACCTAAAATAAACACCCTTAACATCCATACAGGTCTCAAGTGGTTTACCGAGGGATTCCCCATCACAAATTATGAAATCTTAAGAGGTATTGCATGTAATTTGACATTCAATTTGAAGGGCAACCTTTTTATACTATGCGGATGGTGTTTTCAATGCACATACAGGAGTGTGATGAGCGGATACCACTTAACAGCGGTCGTCGTCCCCCCCCCATCGCCCCACCACCATTTCCCCGCATTTGGCCTCGAGACATTGCACCACATTTTTCCACCGATTTTTAGGGGTAAAGTTTAGAGGGGTTAAGAAGTAGAGAAAAGGTGCGTTTAGGGCCAAGGGGTGGAACAAGGGGAGGCATGGGGGATTCCGACCCGTTAGAATCGCACAGAAAATGCAATGAAATGTGCATGTCAGGTCACAGATCTTCTACTTGCCAGGGAATTTAATTGTGCACATGTGATGTCGGGGCGAGGTGAGAAAGTTATGCAGCACCCCATCCAAATATTGACTTAATAGCGACAGAGTAAAGTGATGTGAAGCCACGTGTGGGGCAAAGGTGCTTGCCTGTCAAGTACAGGCCAAGTATTTGCACAAGCATAGCCCATCACAAGTAAAGCACAGTCCTGACAAGCTGTGTCTAGCCCAAGTTTTTCCTGTGGCCTTTTGCTACCTATGCGAAGCAGTGTACACATGGAATAAGTATACAACTGGGTCCACCTAGAATAGCCACGAGTTTGTACATGCATCCGACTATAAGGCAGTGTGCACGCATATTGGGGCTTTGACGTCATAAACGTAGGAACTCGGTCATCAATCCCTTATCAACATCAACCCTCTGAAACCAACACCCCAACCACCCACGCTCAGTGACCGCATTCCTTGGAACAAATGAGACACATGAGATTGTTTCACTTGGTGGAAAATAATGGCCGCAGGTTTTAATCAAACAATGCTTTTCAAAAATTGACTGACACAAATGTATAACCATTCTCCAAGATAAAACGTTGATAGTTCTGCATTGGTTACCCCGGTCTCTCCCAGTGTTTACAGCTCTACCTTTTATTGTCTCTATTACCTAAAGTTCTCCTCCGCTTTGCCATGCGGCCCTCAGGTCCGAGCTGTGAGGGGAGTGCCGTACCCGCTTGTACTGCTGCTTCTTCACCCCTGCCGTATGGCAGCCCAAGGATGCAGGAAGGCTTAGTCTCCAGCTTTACCGTCTTCAGCTGTCCTTTCTAGGCATGGTTATTTTACTGCCAACTCACTGGATTATTGCCACGCCGCAGCTAAAACTTGACACCTGATGGGCCGCCCCAACCCTTTTAGCAAACGAAACACATAGCTGACAAAGAATCCACTATTGCTGCTATGAACAGGTCCCAGTTCTTGCATAAGAGGTTTTCTACATCCATGTGGTAAAGCTCCTGGTAGCTGAAACGAATTAGGCTGTGATGAATATCGATACGACCTCCATCTCTTATGATGTTTTGCCATCATCAGGATGAGTTTCTTTCTGGAGATTTCTACCTTGCGACCATGCTGCTGCCACACCATTCGAAATGCAGATCAATTTCTGACCACACTATTTCATTCCCTCTCAACCTCTTCTGCATGTTTTACGTTTGTGCTGTTTGCTTTAAAAGTTCCCAGCCCAATATATTAAAGGCCTTGCCTCGCAAGTGAACCAACAAGAATTGTGGGCATGCATTGCAGGCAGAGGCGTTGCTGGGGGTGCTGAGGGGGCTATTGCCCTGGGTCTTTTGGCTGTAGCCCTGGATAGAAGCTCAGGAGCTGCAACCAAAAGGCTAGCTAGCCCCGAGTCTCGACAGTCCCGACATTAGTGTAGCCCCAGATCTTTTCCAGACCTAGCAACACCCCTGGTTGCAGGTCATGCACAATGCTACTGCCCTTCACCCTGCACACTGTTTCCAAGTACTTGCAATATTGCTTATGGTGTTAGGCTCGGGTGTGTTCCACCAACATGCTTAGATTTTCTGCACTATTCTCCAAAGCTCCCCAAAAAAATGAGTCATTGCATGTTTTGCATAAGGTGCTGCCTTCCTGAATCGCTTCCACTGGGAAGTTATGTTGCCCATATAACCTGCTTCATGCCACTTTCCTAGCCATGTGCAGCACGAAGGACCCAGTAACACCCTAAAACCCTTGCTACCCAATGAATCCATCCGCAGCTCTATTTGTCAACTCAACATCCATGGGGGTCCTTCCACCAACACACCTCATTAAATTTTCCATATTTTCAGAGCTGCCTTCATCCCTGCTCACAGGCGCACATGATGGTATTTCCGGCTTGCCACTGTCATCTTTAGTGCAAAGCATCATGCAAACACCAGAACCGCCAGGATTATCTTCACTGCAAAGTTAAGCTTGGTCTCTTCTTTACTCATCCTGCAGGTGATTTCTTCTTCAAACAGTGCTATTAATGTATTTTTTGGCAGCCCGCTGTCACCCCGTTTATTTCGATGCCCTGGAAAGTCAATGTAGTCCAAGATCCCACTCTGTTGGCCAGTGGTATTTCATTAAAGGCATGCAGTGTATCCTGCACTCCCCTGTGACGGCCTTTCCAATAGGAAAGGGCATTGTGTAGGCAGTGAATGGCCATGCAACTCTGCCATGTCTCCCGCAGTAATCATTATATGAAAGCACTAAATGCTTCATATTAAGCACACAAGATTGCACCCCATTGGTAATGCTTTCATCGTAATATAACACATCCCGTAATTAAAGACCCGGAATTTGATACCTGCCTGGGTGTCCTGGAAGAAGCCTGAAAGATGATTTTTTTATCCATCTTTGGCATAAGCTCTCCTTTTCATGCACGTCTTACCAACTCTAAAAAATCCTGAAATGATGTTAGAGATAATGTGAAATGTGCTTGTCAGACAGTCGTTCACAGGCTCGCCATCTGGGAAAGATGAGTGCTGTATTAGCCTGAATTGACCCTGCCCATTTATGGCTGCCAGCCCTAGCAGGGGAAGAAGTGACCCGCACAACGGTGGTTCTTTGAATGGGTCTACTACCCTTCCCATTTCTAACTCCTTCTCTTATCTTAGACTCGACTACTTCTGGCATTACTGTCCATTATTCTTTGCCTTTTTAGTCAGCCATCAAAATCACCCGAACTTAGTCTTGGGAAACTTTATTGGCTTTGATGATTTTATGTGGTAGCTTCATTCAACAGTTATTTTTTCACTGATGCAAGAGTGAATGCAAAAGAATTCCCACTCATCGTATACCTCTATCCATATATTTACCGTACCCAGCTTCTCCGGCATGGGGTCTGGCATTGATTCATATGCTCATGAATATTCCGTGTCATCAGGCTGGGAATCCTCGGTAAAGAAAAAATGACTATCAGTTTCGTTTCTGATCTGTCTTTCCTAGTAGTAACCATTCACTGGTCTCTGGGTCATACTGCCCCCAGCCAATGACTGCCCTCTACCTAAGCCCCGCCTCTGGCAGCCATCCTCATATTTTTACCGCACGTTCAAGTGTTGGGAGTCCTCGTGCTATAGCTCTCAAGCATTTTCTGCGTTCCGCGCTTTTTCAAAGAGATTTATCTAATTTTTCGGTTAAATAGAGCCTCAAGCTCCACCGCTTCTACTTCTGATCAGCAGGCACCCGTTTTGGAATCTTCTACGCCCCTCAAGGGTGAAGTTTTCATCGAGCTATGCTTCTTGGAGGATTCCAGAAGTTTCTGAGGCGTGGACATGGCCCAGGAGAAAGGAAGATCGACACCGGGCAAGCTGTTCAGGAACTGCCCTGGATGCAAGCTACAGAACCTATTCAAGGAGGACGAGCACTCGAAGTGCCTCTACTGCCTTCATGAAGACAAATCGCACGTGGAGGACTGTGCGTTTTGCTTGAACATGTCGGAACGGACCTTGAGGGACCGTCGGACCTGTCTCGCCAACTGGTTGGAAAGCAAGAGCCCAGCAGGTGGGAAGAAGAAGAAACCCGAGTGGTCTTCTAAGTCCTGTGAGGGCGCGCGGGGACGGGGGCCCAATAGAAGGCAAAGCACCGCGAGTCCGCGGGCACCGGGAGCGCCGAACGGTCGGGCTCCTCGGCTGCCAGACAGGGCGCACCTTCACCGACGCCATCAACCGTGAGCCAACGCTCTGGCTCGGGGAAGAGAAAGTCCGAGAATCCGGCTAAGCTTCTGGAGAGACCCCGGTCAATCTCAAGCGAACCGGCCGAAGGGGTAAGAATCGGTGATCCACACCCTAAGGTGAAGGCCTCAAGCGTGCCTAAGGTGGTGAAGGCCTTGATTCACCCGGCCAAGGCCTCTATTGAGGGTATCACTACAGCCCTGGGAAAGCCTGTGGAGGCTCCCCCAGTGGAGGCGATCTCAGGGCCCAGAGTCTCTCTGCCCCTGCGGAGGGAAGCCTCTTTTAAGCTCATCGAGATGACCCCCGTGAAGACCCCGGTGGAAAAAGAGGGGGGGGCGGTGGCCTACACGACCTCCGAGGAGGAACTGGTTGAAGTCATAGAGGAGGCCCGTCCCCACGGGAGGGATCCCGACGAGGGGGACGACGAGAGCGAGGGTGACGAAGACGATGCTCCGGTGGAGGAGGAGCAACCGTCTCGTCCGTCGCAGCCCAGGCCACAAGACAACTCGGCGGCCATTTTGACAGCAATCCAGGCCTTATGCACGGAGATAAGGACCAGGTTGCCCTTGCCTCCGACGGACGACCTGAGTCTGTCGGGAAGCCCCCCTAACAAGAGGAGAAGGATCCATCCAACCCCGCCTTCTCAGCCCTCACGGCCCTCTCAGCCTTTGTCTCCTTCCCCGACCCCGAGGGAGAACACAGGGATGGATACGGCCACGACGGGGACAGATGACGACGGTGGTGACGGGCGTCTCCTCCCGACGAAATTGGCTCGTTTCACGCCATGATCGCCAGGGCATCCGAGCTTTTTCAGCTCTGCCCCGAAGAGGAGAAGGAAGGCTTCCTTTACCAACGGCGTGAGGCCAAAAGGAAAACGGTCCTCGCGGTGCCATTGTTAGATGACATATGGGACGAGGGACTTGCCCTCCTCAAGAACCCGTCCACGACTCCTGCTAAGAGGGACCGGTACGAGAAGTAGTACCGGGTCCCCGATGCCGCCCCTTTGTGCCTTAGAGCGCAACCGACCCCGGATTCGGTCATTTCAGCAGCGGCCAAGAAGAAAGCGGGGAGGGCATCGGCCTCGGCCTCGACCTCTACTTCCCTGCCGGACGACGAGGGAAAGAAGCTGGATACCATGGGACAAGTCATGGCGGCGATGACGATTAAGGTGGCCAACGCCCTATCGATTGTGGCCCGCTACGACAGGGAGTTGTGGTACAAGATTGCCCCCCTGTTGGACTTCCTCCCGGACGATAAGAGGGCAGAGGCCCTGGCAATCCTGCAGGAGGGTGAGGTGGCCTCTGATCGCGCCATAACGGTGGCCACGGACATTGCCGACACCGGTTTCCACCAATTGGGCAACGGTGTTTGCCTTCGACGGTGGGGGTGGCTCAAGGCGACGGATTTCCGCCAGGATGTACAGGCCAAGGTTTTGGACATGCCCTTTGACGAGAACAACCTGTTTGGGAAGACAGTGGAGGAGTCCGTTCAGGCCATCAAGACCGACACGGAGACGGCTCGGGCCTTGGGAGTTCTAAAACGACGACATCCGCCCTTTCGGAACTCCGGAGGCAAGCAAGGTGCCTCCAAGGGATTCGGCGGTGGCTCCTCAACGTACCGTCAAGCGGCCCGCTCCTCGTCGCAAGAAGCCTACAGGGGACGAGGCAAGTCAGGAGGACCTCGCCGTCGTCGCCAAGGAGGGCAAGGCGGTGGCCAAGCAAGACTGAACCGGCCGTGGTGTCGGGCCCCCACGGAAGCACCCCGGAGGGAGGCCAGCTGACCAGGTTTGTCAGCGTGTGGAAATCCATCTCCACCGACTGTTGGGTGCTTGATGCCCTGGCCCAGGGGCACACACTCGAATTCCTAAAGAAGTGGCCAGGAAGGAAACCCACGTCCCTCAACTACTGTTGGAAGTAAAGGCGATGCTCAAAAAAGGTGCCATCGAGCTTGTCCCAAAGAGGCTTCGGGGCTCCGGAGTTTACTCAAGATACTTCCTCGTCAGAAAGAAGACGGGCGGATGGCGCACCATCCTGGACCTGCGTCGACTGAACAAGTACATCAAGGCACAGAAGTTCCGGATGGTCACCCTCCAGCACGTGCTGGGACAGCTGGAGGAAGGCGACTTCCTGTCGTCGTTGGATTTGGAGGATGCGTACTTTCATATCCCCATTCTAAAAAGGCACCGAAAGTTCCTCAAGTTTGTGGTCCAAGGGCGGCATTACCAGTTCAAGGCCCTCCCGTTCGTACTGAAGTCGGCCCCCAGGGTGTTCACCAAGTGCCTAGCACCGGTGGCGGAGCGGCTGCACCTGCAGGGGATCCATGTTTACCCCTACCTGGATGATTGGCTCATCCGGGCAACAACAAGGGAGCTCGCCGTCGAACACACGGCGAAGACCGTCCAGCTGCTCACAGACCTGGGATTCTCCATCAACTTCCCCAAATCCCACCTGGTCCCGTCGCAGGTCGCACTGTTTCTGGGAGCCAAGCTCGATACAGTGGCGAGATTGGCCTCACCATCGGAGGAAAGAACGAAGGCCATCCTGGGCAAGGTACAGCATCTGCTGGCCACGGACGTGGCCAGAGTGAGGTCCATCAAATCCCTTCTCGGGATGATGTCCTCCTGTATCTGTCTGGTGTGCCTGTGCAGGCTTTGGATGCGTCCTTTGCAGGAGTTTCTCGATACCCGTTGGATGCAAGCGACGGGCAGATTCGAGGACAAGATCTCGCTCAACAAAGTATTCCACCAAGCTGTTCGATGATGGGGCACCCGCGCTCATCTCGCGGCAGGCACAGACTTTCAGACCCCAGCATATCAGGTGACGGTGATGACGGATACCTCCCTGGAAGGATGGGGAGCGCACACCGGGGACCTTCACACGAGGGGCCTATGGCTCCCGGAGCAGAGGCCGCTCCACATCAACATACTGGAGCTCCGGGCGGTGTTCTGGGCTCTCTAGTCTTTCCTCCCGTCCCTCAAGGGCAAAGTGGTGAGGATCTTCACCAACAACACCACAACAATGTTCTACATCAGGAAGCAGGGAGGAACCAGATCCCCAGCCCTGTCCAAAGAAGCACAGGACCTGTGGCACTGGGCCGTTGCCCAGGGGATGTTCCTGGTACCCTTTCATCTAGCAGGGATAAAAAACCATCGCCAACTCCCTCAGCAGGGAGTTGCGTTCGTGCCACGAGTGGGAACTACGCCAGGATCAAGTGGATCAACTCTTCCGGCGATGGGGCAAACCCCAAATAGACCTGTTCGCGACGGCGACAAACTCCAAGTGCCAGAGGTTCGCCAGCAGGTTCCCCCAGCCGAGGAGCATGGACGATGCTTTCTCGTTCCCTTGGGACGGCCTGTTCCTTTATGCGTTCCCTCCGTTGCCGTTGCTGCTCAGGCTCATCAACCAACTCAAGAGGTCCCGGTGCAGGATGATCCTCGTCGCACCGAAGTGGCCGAGATAGATCGGGTTCCCAGACCTTCTGGACTCGTCAGCGTCCCCACCAGTCAAACTGCCGACGGACGCGGATCTTCTCTCCAGAGAAGGAGGCGCCATGCTTCATCACGACCCGGAGTCGCTGAACTTGCAGGCCTGGCTCCTGCAGCACTAGAGTTTGGAGGATACGATATGCAGGCTGACTGCAGAGAGGTCCTTGCAAAGGCCAGAGCGTCCTCAACTCTCAAGTGCTACGGACACAAGTTGAAGAGGTTCTCTCTGTCTGGTGCTGTGCACAGATTAACCCTCTCAGGATTACAGCCCCTCAAGTGCTACCATACCTACTGTCGCTAGCCAAAGCTGGACTATCTCATGCTTCAATCAAGATACATCTGGCAGCGATTTCCCGATACACCAGAACTACAGGGCGGTCATCCCTGTGGTCTCATCGCCTGGTGAAGGAATTTATGAAAGGACTGTTTCGATCATTCTCACCGGTGAAGGCGCCAGCCCCGGCGTGCAAGCTCAACGTGGTGCTGACCAGGCTCATGGGTCCGCCATTCGAGCCGTTGCATTCGGCCCCGTTGAAGTTTCTGTCATGGAAGACAGCGTTCCTTGTGGCCATCACCTCCGCACGACGCGTGGGAGAGAGTCAGGCCCTATCCTGCAAGCCTCCATACCTGACCTTTCACGATACGAGGGTAGTGCTGAGGACGCACCCCTTCTTCATGCCCAAGGTGCCGTCGGACTTCCATCTCAACGAGCCCTTGGTGTTACCTGTTTTCTTCCCGTCGCCTTCGTCGCCGGCCGAGAGGACTTTGCACTCGCTGGATGTAGCTAGAGTGCTGAAGTTCTACGTGGACCGAATGAAGAGTTTTCGGAAGACATCACAGCTGTTTGTGAACTTTGGACCTGTGAACCAAGCGAAGGCTCTCTCGAAGGCTTCCATTTCCAGATGGCTCTCCGGCTGCATCATGCACTGTCATCGGTTGGGAAACCGACTGTTGCCCAGCCGTCCGAGAGCCCATTCGACCAGAGTGATTGCTGCTACTACGGCGTTCTTGTCTGGTGTGCCCCTGCTGGACATCTGCAGGGCTGCTACGTGGAGGTTGACGCACACCTTCATGAGATTCTACTGCGTCGACCGGGATTCCAGTGAGGAGTCCTGTTCGCTTAAGGTGAGCCTGGTGAGGAGGTAAGAAATGCTTAATGTTGAGTTTTGATGTAATGCTTAATGTTGAGCCTTTGCCACCTCCTGTGGTTGTGCATGTGTGTACTGCTATGTATT
Source organism: Ambystoma mexicanum (assembly GCF_040938575.1). NCBI lineage: Eukaryota > Metazoa > Chordata > Amphibia > Caudata > Ambystomatidae > Ambystoma > Ambystoma mexicanum. The sequence continues at coordinate 644,584,454 of NC_090928.1, read as the reverse complement.
CTTATATTCATGAGCATGTGAATCCATGCCAGACCCCATGCTGGAGAAGGAACAAGTTACTTACCTGTAACTGTTGTTCACCAGCTTGGGTCTGGCATGGATTCACATGCTAAACCCTCCCTCTTGCCCCTCTGCGACTCTTCACTTGGTCATACTGCCACTTTACGTGCTATCAGATCTGAGGATGGCTGCCAGAGGCGGGGCTTAGGTAGAGGGCAGTCATTGGCTGGTGGCAGTATGACCCAGACACCAGTGATTGGTTACTACTAGGAAAGACAGATCAGAAACAAAACTGATAGTGATTTTTTCTTTACCGAGGATTCCCAGCCTGACGACGGGGAATATTCATGAGCATGTGAATCCATGCCAGACCCATGCTGGAGAACAACAGTTACAGGTAAGTAACTTGTTCCATATTCAATATTCCCACAATAGCTGCAGTGAATTGCATCATGCACCTTGGAGGGGCTACTGAAATGTACATTGGTGCACGATATATGTTGTGAGGAAGAGATGAACTACAATTAGATGAATGTAGTCTTTGTAACCTTAACTCACGAAATTTAAATGTATGTGGAATGATTGTGCTGCTTTTTCAAAATAAATAATTTGCCAATAAAAAAGTGGCTTTACAGTCAGGTGTAATATTTGTTTTGATTGATATTTTCTGCTCATGTTGGTTGAATGTCTTCTCTTTTAGGGATGAAGATATGCAAAGCTTGGCAAGTTTAATGAGCATGAAACAAGCGGATATTGGCAATCTGGATGATTTTGAGGAAGACAATGAAGAGGATGAAGAAAATAGAGTTAATCAAGAAGAAAAAGCTGCAAAAATTACAGGTAATGTTCCCTACGTGTACACCATATTGCACATTGATTTTTAATTTGGTTTGTTTTTTAAACCTATTGAAAACACAGCTTTTGGAGTTAATGTAACTGTAATAATCAGCTCATTTTGTTTAAAAACCTGCAGATACATGTATATCTGGGGTGCTGACTATAAGTCAAGTTCACTTTATAATTTTTAAATGTAATGCCATGTGACGAGAATTTGCCTCTTTGCAAGTGATGCAAATTTTGACGGATTTGAGCAGTGAGACACAGTAAAATGAGCAAGAATCTGAGGTTGGGCAAATCCCTAAGAGGAAACGTCAGGATCAGAACTCCGGTTTCTTGATTCCACAGCAGATAATTATGCCACCAGACAACATTTCCCCCCTTTTACGTTTGAACGCTTCTGTGATCAAATGTGTCACAATCTTTGGCTTCCCCCCCAATTCACTTTTTGCCTATGCCGTTGCAGCCCACAGATTTTTTTGTCTGTGCAGTTCAACCTTTAAAATATCTTGCCTAAGTGCCCAGCACATGCAGATGTAACTATGACCCCAAATTCAAAGATCATTTCAATTGAGTTAGAACTATATAGTTGAGTGCATTTGAATATGGATTGTAGAGATTATTTTAATTCCTTAGTTTAGTTTGCATTGTTGTTTTAGTACACACATAACTGTTTCGGTTTAATGTGTCAGTGTCTTGTTGTTTCACTTTTATTTGATTTATCTTGCCCATCTTAACCTGACTGTTGCTGCCAACTGGCCCATGTCATTAGGATCACCATTAGCCAATCTTGGGTTATACAAGCCCCTACATATAATTGAAAACGAAAAAATAAGTTTGATCATGTAAAATACTGTTGGCTAAAATGCCAGGACTAAGAGAATGTGACCTGATAACCTGGCAAATTATTGGGTGATCCAAAATTGGCTTAAATTAAATTAGCTTAAGTGGAATCTGGGAAATGTAGTTTTGCCAGTTTTGGAGTAGTTTAGACCAGAGGGGTCAAAAGGCTTTCATGTCTTCTTCCGTTTTGTTTTGATTATGTCAAATAATCTTCCAAAATAAATACAATTGCCCCTCCTTATTTCTGCACCACCTCAAGACATTGTCCTCTTCATAATGAAAAACACATACTAGCTGGTTTCCCTTTATGGTTACATGCTGGCTACTGAAACTTCATTTCTCCTTGGTTTTTGCTAGTCATTGTTTTACCAGTTTCGAGCAGGGGGTTGTTCATTCTTCACATTTTTCACAATTTAGCCAACTCTACGAACTGGCTTTCGTCATCTAGACAATGTCCAACCGGTTGTTAAAGTGATGTGCAGGACCCTCCCTGTGCTAAGTTGCTACAGTGTCTAGTATTGCAACTAAAGCCCTCTATCAGTGTTGACCAAAGTACATAAATAAAAATATCTTTACTTGGTTTGTCACATCGAAATGCATTTCGCACATGTGGAGATGTAGGCCTGATTTCAAACTGCCAATCATTCCTTTGCTAATTCCTTTTAATTCTTTGCACTCCAGCTGGCGGAACTCCTTTTTCTCAGCCATAATTTAAACATCAGACTGATCTAGAAACATTGACGTCTGGCCTTTTTCTAACTGGTACATTTGTTATCCTAAAACTTTAAATGATGTTGCCTTTTTTGCATTTTGTAATCCTTTTTTCTTCAGTTTTTACCGTGTTTCATTAGTTATTTTCTGGCACTTATTACTGATAGTAGTTTTATTTCCCATGCATAACAGGTGGCTTTTTTATGATTACTACTTAACTTTGGCCTGCGTCCTTCAGTCTTTAATATTTGCCCTTCCATCTACCACTTCCTACCTACTTCCTCCTTTGCCCAGAACAATTAAGGTGTGAATCGAAGTCTCCAAGGTTTTTCTGATTATGTTACCCCTCTTTCCACCACTGTTTATGTCCATTCCCATTTCTCAGAAATCGGGAGCTGTCCTAAACATGCATTATAGTTTAATCGGAATGTAATTTTGTTTACTGTACAAAACATCTAAATGATTGAAAGGCTCCAAATTAAATAATTTATCTGAAATAACTTCACTTAATATACAGCCTCTTTGTATATATATTTTTGGTTAGGTGTCGTGAAGTACCCAACATAAAGCAGTCTAAAGGTTATCCAAGGCTACTGACATTATTTTGTCTCAGAGGGAAGTACATCGAGTATGAGCTTCAATTGAATTAGTTTAGGGTTAACATGTAATAAGTTAAATACCCTGAGTCTATTTCTCTCCTAATGTGTGAAATCATCATCTAGTTTATTTTCCTGCAATAAACAACCCTGTGTGCATACAGACCATTTTGTAACATATCTTCGACGGCTGACATGAAATGATGGTTCATTGATCATTAATTCTAGTATGTTACATGTTCCATTTTCTATGTCTAAGTACATTTTGTTACTAACTCTTATTTTATCTGTTCTTTCTTGCAGATCAACATTCCTAGCAATCCTTCATGTGTTCTTGGCTTTTCTTGTACTTTTAGTAATTCTATCACTAAGATGCTATCTATCAGTTGGGGCTTAATTGTGCTTTGGTACTTTTTCTGCTTGTGCAGGGACTGTTGAGCCATAGCGAACAATACATTACTCTTGGACAACCTTTGATAGTGTGCATGCTTATGAATAGGATTTTGGCCTAGGCCCACTATAAAACATTTCTTTAACTGCTCTTTGAATGCTCTGTTCAATATTTCTGAACCAAGGGGGTGGGACGTAAGGGTTTGCTGAGTTGACTTTATAATGTATTAGGTATAGGGTTGCAGCACTGAAACCTCAGTCCAGACATGTAACATTTCCAGCACATCTCATGCCTTCTTTGAATCACTGCTTTCTACTGGTGTTTTATGTGTCACTTTGATAGGCATACACAGCCTGATGAGTTGTTATGTTCTCCTATATGGCTGTTTTAGTGTGTGTATTTTTTTCTGTAATAGAATTACCAGAGCTTTTGGTTGACTAAACTCATTTGATGTATTGGTTGCTGTCAGGATGTGTAGCGGTTTCAGGGTTTCCATAGTATTTTTAAAGACTTCTCACTTCTGAATAAATTAGTCTTAGCTTTGGCATTGCTTGATCAGGAGCCGGAGAAATAGTGGGCCATTACTGTAGTATACATTGATGTCCAATTGCTTGCGGAAGAGTCTCTTTGTAATGTTATGTGCTTGCTGACAGCATGATACATCGTGTGAGGACATTGGTTGTACTTAGTTTGATATTCTGCTATCCACGTCTACTCTTAATCACTCAATGTCAAGTAGAATTCTACATTAAATAATTCAAAATATTTTCCCTGTTTATGTAAATGTGAATAAGATGTGTGAGCACATTGCTGCTGAGCTATCCTCCTATATGGGCAGCCTCATTTTGTAATGTCTGAAGTCTGTCTAGGCAGCTTTTATTTGCTCCAATCAGTTGGGTATTGCAATAGTCAGAACATGGCATTATAATGGCCCTCGCTAATATCTCTCGGTTTTTGAATGACACAAAAGGTTTCATGTTTCTTAATACTCTACGAGTTAGCAATGGCCCTTCCACCTGTGCCTCTGAGCTCATAGATGCCTCCAAGTAGATACCAACGATCTTGACCTTGTTCATGACTCCTATGCGATTTCCTTCAATATTCATGTGTTTATAGTCCAAACTTAGTTTGGCTCTAGCTTGTGAAGTGCCAAAGATCATCAGTTCAGTTTTTATTACTATTTAAACAGATCCAACTATTTGGCATCCCATTTTTATGGTATCGTAGATATGCTCAAGTCTGTCAGAGTCTGTGCTTTAACAACCACTCAGGAGCTGAGTGTTGTCCACATAGTTGATGAAAAGGATTCCCATAGATGTTACGAGGTCACACAGGAGTCTAATTATCAAATTAAACAAGGTTGGGGACAGGCAAGCTCCTTGTGGAATGCTGGAGTGTATTAACTGAGCTTCTGAGCTGGCATCTCCCCAGCCCTTCCTTGAGGACCTATTGGCCAAAAAAGAGCTGATCCAACTTATGGCTTCCTTAGTGCAGTTATCTGTGATTGCAAGAGTGTCCAGTAAGCACCTGTGGTCCAGCAAGTCAAAAGCGGCCAATAAATCCAAGAAGATCAGCAGCCCTGACCTACTTCTCTTCATAACCTCTGTGAGAAACCTGAAGGTGTCTCACTGTTTGTCCCTGGGGATCTATCATCCAGGTGGCCAGAACACGACCATCACCATTGGATCCAGTTCCTCGGGGTGGACCAGTTAGGGAGGATCACCTGGATGGGGGTGGAGGGGTCGTCTGGGAGTGGAAGGGGGAAACCGACAGGTGAGACGTGGTATCCCCCTTCCTATAACACTTTTTCACCAACCTATCACGTAGGATACTCAAACACTTTACCCTCCCATTTTCGGCGCGAACACCTTCCCATATCACAAAGGATGACAGACTAACACCCAAGCCATTTACCTGACATGTCCTAACACATGGGTCAGGCAACGTCGGGCAATTGACCAGAATCACACAAACCTTACAGCCCTTTCCCTTCCTCATAGGGATAAAAGGTGGAGCAGAAGAGCACAATATGAGCAAGGCAGACCGCACAACGAGAGAGCTAGCTCAGCATGGCAGTTCAAGAAGATGAGAAAGACTGCGCAAACTGAGAGGGTGACAAAGAGAGAAGCGACCAAGCCCTTTGCTAGCATGTGTTGCACCAGATGTCAGTGGTACACAGTGCCCCCCACTGCTGGTAACCAAGCCGGGGAGAGACGCTTGTCTCTGTGGTACCAACTTTGACTCCAGAGAGAAGAAAAGCCAAGCGGTTCATCACAGCCGGTGAGTCGAGGGGAGAGTAGGTAAGAAACCAAACTGTGGTGAACGAAAAGTAGGAAATGGTTAATTGAACTGTGAAAGTACAAAGGACTGTTGATACCAAAAGGGGGAAAACCAGCAACAGAGGAGTCTGGCACCACATGGGTCCTCACTCAAGAAACTCCCGGCGATTACCCGATTGTTGAAACTACCCTTACCAGAAGGCCTTGTGAAAGGTGAGAAAGAGGTCAAAATGGTCATACAGGGGTCTAGTAAAATCCCCTGTACAGTCGAATATCGTTCACCAACAGATGATTGTGAAGTTAAGGGAAGTGAATCCCGCATTTTAATAACTGATTGAGAAAATATACGATTGTCAAAGTTGGCAAGAGTGAACCCGGATGAGGGATGCCGATAAATAGGGGGCAAAGTCTAAAGTCCCGATACACAGTTTGAAGGTTGATGAAAAGAGTGAACCAGGCAGAGGGATGTTCACAGTGAACTGGTTAAAAGCACATTGAACCTCATTACAATAGTGGCAGCCACAGTATGAACGTTAAGGCACCAGCACCGTTCATACTGGGCCGCCACATTACGAGTTCTGCTCACGGGTTCCTAACAGCCCGCCAGGTCTTACCTGGCGGACTGTGCGGCACCCGCGAGCAGGACTTGTGATTGCACCGGCACCGTTATCAACAGCGCTGGTGCAACCATTCTCCCGACCCCCATTGTGCCCTATGGGGCAGAATGGGGATCGGGAGCCCGGCATTACCGCCTCCAGCGAATTGGCAATTACGTGCCCCTTCATCTCGTAATGGGCCGGTTATTGCCCAATCACGGGAGGCGGTGCCGGTAGCGAGCATGGCGGTAGTCGTGCCTGCCATGCAGGCGCGGCTACTCCCATGTTTGTAATGAGGCCCATTAAGATTTGTAAAAGTTGCAGAAGAGATTGTTTGAGAAGCCGTAGTGAACCCAGCTGAGGGAGCCTAGCATAGCGAGAAGGGTCTGAGCCCAGAAGAGAGTGACCCAGGGGGGAAAAACCAACACCCTGCCATAACCAACCTGATGGAGGGGGGGCTGATATTCGAGAGGGGTCTGAGCCTGGAAAAGGGAGATCCCAAAGTGAGGAAGCATCACCCAAAGTGCAACCAGAAAAGAACTTTTGTTGAACCTTTGTTTGGTACGTTGAACCTATCGGGCCCTCGGAAATGAGAGAAACTTAACTACCGATGGTCCTGATATCATTACAAACTTTTTGTGGATCCGAGCCTGGAAGAGGCGGATCCAGGGGTGAAAGGTCATCACCCGCCGTGTATACGGAAAATTACTTTTGTTTATTTTTTTGAAACACATCAGGTCCTCGGAGGAAGGAGACTTTTTGTAGAAGAGTGACTGAACCATCGAAGGCCCTGATTGTTGAGAACAGAACTGTTGGCTCGTGCTGGGAAGCTCGAGCGTGTCCTCCTTGTCCCGTGCTTAAAACGTGGGGAAGGGAGACCCCGACTACCACATCCTGATTTATTATTTGTAAACACTTCCTTCTTTCTTAGGAACATTATCCTACACTTCTTTTGTATTTAGCGCAAGGATTGTCAATAGGTTTTTCTCAGTATAAGCCCTTTTATTTGACAAGACACCACTTAAGACTGCCTTATTATTGTTTGATGGTCGAATCTTGCTCCCATCTTAGATTTAGGTTTCGATTCGGCATTTTTATGACCTACTATACAGTTTAATAAACACCCTTTAACTGTGATCACTTGTGTCTGTCTTTACTGTTGCCACCATGAGTTCCTTAGACCTCTAACATACAAGTCTGGAGGTCCGTGAGTGCACTTTCTGGCCCATGATGTACTCTGAAACCTGATTGTTTCGTGTGGAAGATAGCTGCATTTTCTAGATGTTGCTGCATTTTCTAGATGTTGCTGAAGTTGAAGGGTAACTGCCTTATCTACAATCTCCAGGAGAAATAGTGTATTGGTAATGGGGCGCAGGTTACTTAAATCTCTTTGGTATAGATGTGGCGTTTTCATCAACAGTGTCCCAACCACATGTTTAATGGACTCTGCTACAGACCCAGTGGAAAAGGATGTTTTTCCAAAACGAACTAGGAAGGGAGTAAATATTTCCAGATTATTCAAAATGAGTTTAGATGGGATAATAGTACTTAAACAGGAGGTAGGGTGCATGCTCTTGAGAAGGCCTTTCATCTCATCCATAACTAAATGTTTGAAAAAAAAAACAGGATTCTCATTTAATTTTGATGTTACCGTTGCTAGCAGAGTTTTGTTTTCCAAATTGTTAACTATTTTTGCACAAGCAGTATTTATTTAATCTACGAAAGCTTGTTGAGTCTTGTTGCAATCTGCTGCAGATGGAACAAATGACTGGTTGCAGAACAGGTTTTAACTGGGCATTCTAAACTTCTGCCAATACTTCAGAAGTATCGTGATCAGAGTTGTTATTCAAAATAGATTAAGCATTAGTCTAACTCTTCAGTTCTTATATTGTGCAGATTCGTGCTAATTATCATTTTTTGAAGATTGTGCACTTTCCAAGGTTTATCGCGGTAGGTGATGGAGCATTCCACCATAAAGTGGTCAGACCATGAACAGGTCTTAGTGTTGGTAATCTTGAAAAGGATATTTCTTGATGCTACCCAATCTAAGATGTTACCTCCTGAACGATTAGGTTCGGTATTTACAAATGTTCTTGTGTATGTAAAAATTGAACTTTGAATTGAGATGTACAAAGAATAACATGAACTCTGTTTTGCAAATACAATTATTTAGTATGAACCATTTCGGATTGTAGATTATACATTGGTTCCACCAAAGAATTGCTGTATCCCGTTCAATAATGACACACAGTTTGAGGGTTACTGTTGAGGTTCTAATGTTTGTTTCTTGATCTCTCATATACTCCTACGTCCTGTCCCCTTTCCTCCATACTGTATGGCTGTCCCTCGCTAGGGACAGGAAACTTTTTCACCAGAAAAATCATCATCATCCCCTTTAAATTTAGATGCATGTGCGGGCGCAGCACTGGGAGCATGCGCTCCTCTGACTCTGCCCACCGGTGCCACTTCTTAGTCCTCTTTTCTGCATCGACGGGAGCGGACCGTTTTCACCAGCATTACTGGGTTAGGCCTCCAGCCTTGTAATTCCATGCGCTCTTCCCCGGAAGTTATTCTCTTTTTTAAAAATTTTTCTCTTCCAGTTGTCAGGTGCTGCTCTGTCACCTGGTGCCATTCTCCTCCCCGGCGCATGTCGACGAGGGTGGGTTTCAGCAGGTGTCCAGCCTGCGGGAGTCCTTTCCCAATGTGCGAACCTCACGCACTTTGCCTCCGGTGCCTTGGCCCAGACCATACGTGCCTTGGACCTTAAAGCATACGTGAGAAGGAAGACCAGGCCCAAGGTAGGTGTCCTGTTCTCCTCTGCAACCCTTAACGGCGGCTCCTTCCCTGGGAAGCGTCCAAGCGGGAGGGACCTTTCAGGTTCTAAAACCAACAAGAAGACCAAGGCTACTCCAGCTATCGCCCCGCAGGGTTCTACCGCTGAGGGGCCGCAAGGCTCTATTACTGGGACCCGACCCGAGGGGCTTTGCCCTAGTACCAGACCCATGTACGAGGGGGGCGCCTGTATGCAGCACTACTGGTACCATGCCGAGGGCATGCCCAAATTGTGTCCCAGGATATCATGCAATCCCCTGTAGCCTACATTGGTGTGCAGTGAAAAAGTCGAAAACATTGTCGAGTCATAATGTTGAAAAAAAAAGTCGAAAAAAAGATTTCAATTGTTTTATTTTTTTATTTACATTTGTTTTGGGTTCCGCAAGTAAAACAAAAAAGGGGTCAAACAAAAATACAAAAAAATAGACATTCGAAGAAAAAAAAAATTAGATTTTTTCCACAGTATGACTTGACTTTCGACATAACGTAATTCAAAATTATCACTATAAACCGCCTACATTGACACCTCCGGCAGAGCCATATGCATTGCCAACGACATGAGAAGGACGGTCTGGCTCAAGTCCACACACAAGACCTACAGCCAAACGCACCAGCGGTCAAACATGGGTTGGACCTTCACTGGCTTTAGGGGCTTCCAGGAGAGATGGTCCAGACAACCGGATAGATCCCTAAGCCAGCAGAGACGCAAGCAGCACAAGGCGGCCAACAAGGGGGTTTTCAGTCCCCCTCATCAGCACCAGCGTCCGAAGTGAAAAAAGTTGTGACGGGTCCATCCGGATCCACTAGTCTCTGGTGGGGGGCAGGCTTGGCCTGCACGTACACTCCTGGCGGATAAGGTTTGCATACCTGTGGATCTTCTCAGTGGTGTCCACGGGGTTCCGGCTACCAATTCTGCCGTTTTCTCCCTTCGCTCCCGCAGATTGCTACGGCAACTCTGTTGGCAGAAATCTGCTTGCTCGTAGCGAGCCAGGCAGTGGAGGAAGTCTCATCCTCACAGTGAGGCAAGGGCTTCTATTCACGAATTTCCGTCATGCACAAAAAGAACCAGGCTGGCCTGAGAGTTGTGTTGGACCTTTCTTCCTTGAACCTTTCCCTTCCCCTCCAAAAGTTCAAGATGGTTACCCCAGCCTTCATTACAGAGTCCTTGGGCCTCATTACGACCCGGGCGGTAAGTGAATAATGATGCCGGTAAAGGATTACCGGCATCGCATACCGCTCCGGCGATTATGGCCTGATAAAGCGCTATTAGCGGCACCGTAATTAACAGTGCTGCTAAAAATGCCAAGTGCGCGGGCACGCGACCAGATGCCGCAAATACCGGCATGACGCAAACAGGGAAACATTACGAGTCACGCGGACATGCAAATAATGCCCTAGTGAAGGCCGTAAAGTACCTTACCACCATGGTGCAAATACCGGCATTGCGGACCACCCGTAAACGGCCATGTGCAGTGTTCCTAACTGCCACAGATGCACACAATCAGCACAGGTGGAGGCAATACAGACTGGGGCAGCAGAAAAGGAGCACACCCCACCCCTTCCCACACCCAGTCACACTCCACAATGATTCCAATACTACTAGCAATGCAGGGGGCTGGAGGACTTGATTGCAGTGCAACAACAACCACCACAACAACCAGCACCACCACAACCACCACCACCACCACCACAACCACCACCACAACAACCACAACCAGTGGCACCACGCCGGCAGTCCCCAAATCCACACATCAGAGCCAGTCCATTCAACCTAACCCCTGAGCAGATCCACACCCTGTACTGTCTGGACCGGGACACCATCACCATCATTGTGGACATGATACATGACGACCTTGTCAGCCTGATTGAAACACGCACCGCCATCCCACCCCAAATGAAGGTAGTGTCTGTGCTCCACCTCCTGGCCACAGGCACCTACCAGCACACAGTGGGGCACATGCATGGCATTTCACAACCATTATTCTCACATACGCTGAACCAAGTGCTTGATGCCCTCCTCAAGCACACAGACGACCACATTTCCTTACCAGGAGATCTCAAACACCAAAGTAGGTTTCCATTCACTGGCCGGCATCCCTGGTTGCATTGGCGCCATCGACTGAACCCATGTGGAATTGGTGGTCCCACATGCCATGGAGGTAGCGTACCCCAACCGTAAGCTATACCACTCAATCAACGTGCAAATGGTATGTGACTCGAACAGGATCATCACACATTGTTGTGCCCGATTCCCCGGATCAACCCATGATTCAATGGTCCTGCGGATTTCCACGATACCTCGCTACATGGAGCAACATGCAGGGCAGAGATCCTGGCTTCTCGGTGAGTCGCATGTTAGACACATGGAAATGTGATGTGGGTAGGTGATTCGGGTATAGATGCATACTTCACCTGGCTGAGATGGGGGGGGGGAGAAGAGAGATGGATACTTCACCTGGCTGAGATGGGGGGGGGGGGAGATGCATACTTCACCTGGCTGAGATGGGGGGGGGAGAGATGCATACTTCACCTGGCTGAGATGGGGGGGGAGAGAGATGCATACTTCACCTGGCTGCGAGTGCCAGAGGGAATGGACCATGCTCATACCTCAAAGCATCCCAGACTGGACTTGACACCTGACCACATAATGCAAGATGTAAGCAGCCCTACCATGTAAATGAAGCAGTGTCGCAACCTTTCCACAGCATGTGCACTGTACCAAATCAGATCGCAACCCCCTCAACACAATGCAGCTACAAGCAATGACTATAGCCAATACACAGCACCAAACACCATCAACTGAAAGGACAGTCTCCCATTAATGCGTACAAAGGAGTCACATGAGGGCCAAATACATCAATACACCACTACACTGACACAGAGGGCCAACTGAATTGCATGACACCATTTGTTGTGCGGAGTGAGACCATCATGAGGCTGACATCAACGGTGCCAGGATGAAAGCATACAAATTACTGGACATCTGCCAGATCGCAGAAACAACCGCCGTGGACTAACACAGTGCATGAGCATTCACAAGGAACTGGACCCCCCTGCGCCCACTAGTTGATGGCACGCACACCAGTCCATTAGAGGAATAACACATAGCAGTCACATCGTGTGTCTCCATTTATGCATGGAAATGGGGTTGAAATGAACAAATAAATGCATGCAATGGTGTCACTTAATGAGGTCCCATATGATGTGATGACTTACACATATACATTGTTGCCCACATGCAGGTGGTGCAGGCTATCCCTTGAAGAGGTGGCTCCTTACCCCAGTATGGAACCCACAGAACATGCAGGAGGAGGACTATAATCGTGCACATACACGTATCCGTGTGGTGATTGAGCAGACATTTGGCCTATTGAAGGCACGGTTTCGCTGCCTCAGCAGGTCTGGTGGGGCACTCCTCTACCGCCATGAGAAGGTGGCAAAGATATCATGGCATGTGTCATGCTACACAATATGTGCATCAGACGGAATGTGCCCCTGCCGCTGAACTGCAACCACCTGACGATGAGGATGAGGATGAGGAGGGTGGGGATGGGGCAGCACCTCAGGGAGGCAGCAATGCATAGGAGGGACGTGACATGCGTCGGACTCTGATCAACCAATGTTTCTAGCACTCATGGATGGGGAGTGTGACATGGAGACGGCACTCGGAGCACTGGGCGTGTCGGGGACATGGACACTGTAGACCAGGGGTGCACAACTGATTTTGACAGAGGGCCAAAAGTACCTTACATGAGGGCTATAGTGGACCGAAAAGTAAAAGTGGGCGGTGCGGTAGGCGGGACATGTCGGGAGGCTTTTTCAACCCCCAATTTGTATTAAACACATGGAAAAAGAATATGTTTTTGAGGGGTAACGATTTTTATTGCATTTCAAACTTACATTTTGTACTATACATTTTCCATTGTTATCATTTATTTCGATTTAGTTATTATATATCTCCTGTTTAATTAAATTATATATATTTTATTGACCCTTGGTTGGACATTCCGTTATTTTGGACTGCTATAGTTTGCTGTTTGGGTTGCCCAAGAGGAGTACGGCCTTCGTTTTGTCAGGTTTCCTCAAAAAAGCAAAGGATGTACATCTCCTAACTGTGCCTGTTTTAACTTTATTATGGAGTTCACTCTTGGAGTGCAACACTATGCCCCATGGCTCCCACCCCCAACCAAACACTATGCCCCATGGCCCCCTCACCCCCAACCAAACACTATGCCCCATGACCCCCTCACCCCCAACCAAACACTATGCCCCATGGCTGTCACCCCCAACCAAACACTATGCCCCATGGCCCCCTCACCCCCAGCTAAACACTATGCCCCATGGCCCCCTCACCCCAAACCAAACACCATGGCCCCCTCACCCCAAACCAAACACTATGCCCCATGGCCCCCTCACCCCCAACCAAACACTATGCCCCATGGCCCCCTCACCCCCAACAAAACACTATGTCCCATGGCCCCCTCACCCCAAACCAAACACTATGCCCCATGGCTCCCACCCCCAACCAAACACTATGCCCCATGGCCCCCTCACCCCCAACTAAACACTATGCCCCATGGCCCCCTCACCCCCAACCAAACACTATGCCCCATGGCCCCCTCACCCCAACCAAACACTATGCCCCATGGCCCCCTCACCCCCAACAAAACACTATGCCCCATGGCTCCCACCCCCAACCAAACACTATGCCCCATGGCCCCCTCACCCCCAACTAAACACTATGCCCCATGGCCCCCTCACCCCCAACCAAACACTATGCCCCATGGCTCCCACCCCCAAGCAAACACTATGCCCCCTGTCCCTCACCCCCCAAGCAAACACTATGCCCCATGGCCCCCTCACCCCCAACCAAACACTATGCCCCATGGCTCCCACCCCCAACCAAACACTATGCCTCACGGCCCCCCCACCCCCAACTAAACACTATGCCCCATGGCTCCCACCCCCAACCAAGCACTATGCCCCCTGTCCCTCACCCCCAGGCAAACACTATGCCCCCTGTCCCTCACCCCCAACCAAACACTATGCCCCCTGTCCCTCACCCCCAACCAAACACTATGCCCCATGGCCCCCTCACCCCAAACCAAACACTATGCCCCATGGCCCCCACGCCTCAAGCAAACACTATGCCCGCTGTCCCTCACCCACAACCAAACACTATGCCCCATGGCCCCCTCACCCCCAACTAAACACTTTGCCCCAAACACACACTCAAGCATGCACCCATACAGACCCGAACCCCCCAACTCACCACACACTCTCAAGCATACACCATGCACCCATACAGACCCGAACCCCCCACCCCCAACTCTGCACACACACTCTCAAACATGCACCCACACAGACCCGAACCCCCCACCCCAACTCAGCGCACACACACTCTCAAACATGCACCCATACAGAACCAAACCCCCAACTCATCACACTCTCAAGCATACACCATGCACCCATACAGACCCGAACCCCATACCCCCAACTCAGCACACACACACACTCTCAAACATGCACCCATACAGAACCAAACCCCCAACTCAGCACACTCTCAAGCATACACCATGCACCCATGCAGACCCGAACCCCCCACCCCAGCACACTCTCAAGCATACACCATGCACCCATACAGACCCGAACCCCCCACCCCCAACTCAGCACACACACTCTCAAGCATGCACCCATACAGACCCAAACTCCCCAACTCAGCACTCAAACTCTGAAGCATGCACCCATACATGCATCTCAACATACACAACACAAACACTCAAAAACAAACATTCATGCACATCGGACATGCCCCCCCCCAGCCCCCCATCTCAACATACACAACACAAACACTCAAAAACAAACATTCATACACATCTGACACGCCCCCCACCCCACATCTGAACATACACAACACAGATACTCAAAAACAAACATTCATACACATCCGACACCCCCCATCTCAACATACACAACACAAACACTCAAAAACAAACATTCATACACATCCGACACCCCCCGCCCCCATCTCAACATACACAACACAAACGCTCAAAAACAAACATTCATACACATCCGACACGCCCCCCAACCCCCTATCTCAACATACACAACACAAACATACAGCAGAACAGACCCGACACACAAACACACAGACCACTTACCGGAGACGTGCTGGGAGGCGGGTAAGCTGGAATGCTGGTGAGGTAAGTGGAATCTTACTACGGCTGGCGTGGCAAGCAAGGCTGAAATGCCTTCCGGCATCAAGCTTTACTGGCCACGCCAGCTGTAGTGCTGGCACTCCAGTGGTGCAGCACACACGCACTAAGTGGCTCGTAGGAGTGACGTGGTGCGTGTGTGCTGAACCAATGACGGCCAGTGTTTTTTCCGGCCCGGAAGACAACAAAGACTTTCCTAATGGAGGGCGGCCGATGCTGCTTGCGGGCCGCCCTCCATTAGGAAAGTCTTTGTGCCTCGCGGGCTGGAAAAAACAGCATGGCGGCCCGCAACTGGCCTGCGGGCTGTATGTTGTGCACCCATGCTGTAGACTGTTCAGCAATAAAGCACACGTACGCAATAAGCAATGTCCACACATGTGAATTATGATTTAACAAAACGTGTATTGAAGATTTATGACAAAGTGAACAAGCCCTCCACCCCACACACCCTCTCCTCCCTCCCCCCCAAACTCCCCCACACACCCTCTCCCCCCTCAACTCCCCCACACACCCTCACCCCCCTCAACTCCCCACACACCCTCTCCCCTCTCCCCCCTCAACTCCCCCCCATGGTTTTCAGTAGGCTGCACCAGTGGTCACATGGCTGTGCCTACTGGCCTCCCCCTCTTCCAGCACCAGGTGCCCCCCTGTCGGATCTCTGCAGGTTCCTGCCAGACCTCTGCACGGGGCTGGTCCTGGTTGAACTAGCAGTTGATGATGTACCAGCTTGTTCAGATGACTGTGTTGGACGCATGGCCTGCATCGCTGCCACCATCTCACTGAGGACGTGCCGCACTGCTGCCAATTCGGCACAAATGTCCTTAGAGGATGACTCTATGGCTGATTTCAAAGACGCAGCACATTCCCGGATGTCATCCCTTACACCACCACATTCAGTTACGTGCTGCGTCAACAGGCCAGTGATCTCCTGCTGGCGCCTCTGAATATCCTGGATCCCTTCTTTGGTGGTTGGGGCTGCGGTGGATCTTTGAGGGGTTTCAAAAGTACTATGTTCCTCGGGCACAGTTGGTGTGGTGCTGGGAGTTGCAGGCCATGATTGATCCGGAGACCGCCCGTGCATGCTGTTGCTGGTGTCGCGCATGCTGCATGATGACAGTTGTGGGCAATGCAGGGGGGCCTGTGGTGGGAGTTGTAACATGCAGCTGATCCTGTTCCTCATCATCTGAGACTGTTGCTGTGGCAGCTGTCTCGCCCACTGTGCTGCTTGCAGCCGATGCAGTCCCTTCTGCCGCTGCCACTTGGGTGCTGGTGGCTGTTGTGGGCAATGCAGTGGGGGCCGTAGAGCACATTGTTGCTGTGGCCTGTGGTGTTGTCTTGGCCTTCCGATGT
The DNA here is from genome assembly GCF_040938575.1 of Ambystoma mexicanum. Taxonomy (NCBI): domain Eukaryota; kingdom Metazoa; phylum Chordata; class Amphibia; order Caudata; family Ambystomatidae; genus Ambystoma; species Ambystoma mexicanum. The sequence continues at coordinate 644,567,801 of NC_090928.1, read as the reverse complement.
GGTGCCGGTTGGCCTATGCCCCTTGAAGTGGAGGGGCGGTGTTGTCCCTCCTCAGCCCTGGCCTTCTTCCGTGGTGTGGCACCGGTGTCCTCATCACCGCTGTCAGATTGTGTGCCTGTGGGGGACCAAATGAGGGAGAGGGTTAGTAATGGGTCTACGGGCATTGGGCATGCATTGGGGTGGCTGCATTGATATGGATTGGTAGATGAGTCACATTGGGGGGAGTGACATACAGGTTGCCTCACTCTTGGGTGGGTGATGCATGGAGGCATTTGGGTTGCAACACAAAGGGGGTGCATCATTCATGTGGACAAGGTGATGCTCTGAAATGCCTGTAGGCAGTGTTGTGCTTATGTGTCTGGTGGACCCTGCTATACATCATTGCACTGTCAGTTCAGGTTGACATCATCGTGGTGGTATTGGCATTATTTAAATAGTCACCTACCTGCATCGGCTGATGACGGGGCTCCTCTCTCCATGTTCCCGACTCCCTCTATTGCTTCGGTGCCTATGGTGGTGGCACATATCTCTTCCCATGGTTGGAGTTTTATGGGCGACTCTGCACCTCCACCTGTCGCCATCCCAAGGTTTCGGTTGGCCGAGAGTATACTTCACACACGTAGACGTAGGTCGTCCCAGCGCTTATGGCATTGTTTTGGTGTGCGGGGTGTGGTGGCGACAGCACTGACTCGCTGAGCGACCCATGCCCAAATCTGCTTTTTACGCTGCAGTGCTGGACGGGACATGTTATTAGCAAACACCACATCTGCATGCTCCTGCAGTGTCTCTGCTAACATGGTTAGCTCCTCTATAGAGAAGCGCTCCTGGCGCAGCTGATCTCCCGTTTTTTTAACAGCTTTTGGCATCCTAAATTCATTCCAACAGGTAGTGGTAGAGGTGTGTGGGATTTCTGGCGGTCAGATGGCTCCTGGTTGTGGTGGATGGCAATGGATTGTGTTTTTAAAGATGGCCGCCGTGCTCTTTCCCGTTCCTGTGCGATGACGCTACTAACGGTTCTGCGTATTTATGGACACCGCTAATAGCGGTTACCGCTATTTGAGGTGACCGCTATTAGAGGTGACCGATAATGCCGATGGCTAGTATGCCGGAGGTGCTATTTCCACTGCAGTCAATCCCGGAAAGGGGGATTTTTCAGGCTTTTGCGGCATGGCGGTGAGTTCATCACCGGCATGGCGCAAAGCTCGTGCCCGCGAACTTGTAATGGGCCGCTTTTAGCGGTCTATTGCCAGCACGGACACCGTAATTGCGCCATGGCACTAATGACCGGTACTTACCGCCCGGGTCGTAATGAGGCCCCTTGTGTGTGGGAGACTGGATGTGCTCCCTGGATCTGAAGGATCCTTACCTGCACGTCCCGATTTAGGAACCCCATTGGTCTTTCTTGCGCTTCAGGGTCATGGGTTTTCACTTTCAATACAGAGTTCTAACCTTTGCACTCAATTCAGCCCGAGGGTCTTTACAAGAATAATGAACGCATTGGCAGCTCTACTCGGGGCGCAAGGCCACCCCATGTATCCATGCTTCGATGACTGGCTAGTCAGGGCGGGGACCCCGGAGGCAGTACAGCACACAGCGTCCGCCCTCATGGATTCACTATATGATCTGGGATTTTCTATCAATCTCAAGAAGTCAGTTACTGCCCATACAGACTCGGACCTTCCTAGGTCTTATATGGGACATGAGGACAGAGAGGATCTTCCCTTCAGAGGACAAGATCACAGCTATCAAGCTGAGCCTCGGGACATTTCCTGAGCAGAACAGCGACCTCGGCATGGTGGTACCAACACCTGTTGGGAGTCATGGCGGCATATCTCCTCGCAGTGCCACATACAAGGCTCAAAATGAGGAGGCTGCAGCTTCATTGCTCAGCTTCCTGGAATCAGGAGAAGGGAACTTAAGCGGAACCGGTCAGCATACAACATCATCTCCACCAGGACCTAGTCTGGTGGTGCTCAGGCACCAACCTGCGGGTAGACGGGCCTTCCACCAGCCTGGACTTCAGGTCACCATTACCACAGACTCGTCCCTAGAGGCATGGAGGGCTACCCTGGACAGCCACATTGTCCATGGAGTATGGTCTTGTTAGGAATAGCTGCAGCACATCAACTGGCTCGAGATGATGGCTATCTGGCTTGCGCTCATAGCCTTTTCCCCCCATGATCAGTAGCAAATCGATCTGCATTAAAACGGATAGCTCCACCTGCATGTATTACATCAACAAGTAGGCCGGGACCAGGTCCCCTTGCCTCTGCAGGCTGTCGATCCACATTTGTGCGTGGGCTCTGGCAAACAACATTCACTTGTCAGCAATCCACCTTCCTGGGGAGTCCAACCTAGAGGCAGACAGACTCAGCAGGCTGGGAATGGACAACTACGAGTGGCACTTGAATGAGGAAGTCCTCCAGGGGATCTTCACTAGGTGGGGTCATCCTCCAGTGGACCTCTTAGCCACCAGTACCAACAGATGCCCTCAGTTTGCCTCCTGGCTGTGGCAGGCAGGGGCTTGTTAAGTGACGCGTTGCAGATCCCGTGGAACAACATGAACACCTACGCTTTCCTCCCGACTCCCCTTGTGCACAAGGTCATCTGCAGGGTGAGGGAGACACGGAGCCTTCGGGTCATCCTGATAGTGCCATGGTGGTCAGCAAGTCCTTGATTCTCTGAACGTCTGTCTGTCGGATCAGCCCCCGGTACACCTCCCAATGGGCCCAGCCCACTTACTCTCCCAGCAAGGGGGCACAGTGGTTCATCCCGCTCCGCAGAAGTTAGCCCTTGCAACTTGGTTCCTGAACAGGTTACCCTGAAGCATCTGCACCTGTCACAGGCTAACCTGACTATTATACAGGGGGCTAGAAGTGACTGTACCAGGAGCTAGTACAAAAGCAAGTGGACTAGGTTCTGTCACTGGGCAGAATCAAAGAAAATTGACACATTGACATGCTTGTTTGACATCGTTCTATCCTTCTCAGCGCACCTGGCTCATTCAGGTGTGCAGGTAGACACATGCCGCACCTATCTGGCAGCCATAGGGGACTACAAGAACTCCTGCGATGACATCTTTTCATCCTCAAATCCGGTGGTTAAGAGACACCTGGCGGGTTTGACCAGATTGTATCCGCCTATCAAAAGACCACACCCTGTCTTGGACCTTAATATGGCGCAGGGCGCCCTGGGGCATAAACCATTTAAACCCATGGTGTCCCTGGACATCAGGCTAGTTACCATCAAGTCGGCCCTTCTGGTGGGCCCTACCTCATCAGTGAAATTCAGGCCCTGGTTGCTTCAGAGCCATTTACATTTCACAGGAACAAGGTGGTGCTTCGAACACATCCTGCATTTCTTCCTAAGGTTGTCTCCTCCTTTCACCTGAATGAGGAGATAGTACTCCCAACATTCTTTGCTGACACTAAAGATAAGGCTCAGAAGGTATTGCACTGTCTGGATGTCAGGCGTGCAGTAAGATTTTACCTGGACAGAACAAAGAGCTTCCGGGAATCGGACGCCCTCTTCATCACATTTGGAGGATCAAAACCAGGCTGCCGGGCCTCCAAGGCTTCCATAGCAAGGTGGATGGTTATGGCCATCAAGGAGGCGTACGAGGGGAAAGCACAAGCTTTTGGCAGAAAACATGCATGCCCACGCCATCCAAGACAAGGCCACGGCAGTATCTTTCCAAAGACATGTCCCGTGGCAGACTATTTGCAGGGTAGCTACGTGGGCTAATCCCTCTGCCTTTTGTAAACACTTCTGCTTGGATGCCAGAGACAGGTCGGACACATCATTTGGCCAGGCAGTGTTGAGGAACTTGTTTTCTTAAGAGGGGCAACTCTCCACCCTGGGGCTACATTCAGTTGTAATTGCCCATACAGTATGGAGGAAAGGGGATGGGACGTAGGAGTAATTATAAGTTACTCGCCTTAGTAACAAATGTTCTCCTAGTCCATAGTCCCCTTTTCTCCATACGTCCCACCATCCTCCCCCCTAATAAAACCTGTGTCATTTGGTAATCGTAATATTGTTGACGCGTCAAAGGGGACTGAGAGTGGCGCCGGTGGTCGGAGTCAGGGGAGCGCATGTTCCCAGGGCTGTGCCCCTGCGTGCATCTAAATTTAAAGGGGAAATTGATTTTTCTGGTGAAAAAGGTTCTGGTTTCTGTCCCTAGCGAGGGACGCCCATACAGTATGGAGGAAAGGGGACTATGGACTAGGGGTAGGTTAGTCACTACAGTGAGCAACTTATAATTTATATCTGGAAATTGCCCTGCCTGATAAACAATATTATAACTAGAGCTTGCCTTGCCAGCACGTGTTTCTACCATAGTTCTTCTTCGGGGCATACAATCTGTTGTAACAGTCTAGCCAGTCGTTATGCTATTATGGTAGATCCCAATTTTCTTCTATAGATGCTATATAGGGTGAGAAACCTGAAGGTGTCTCACTCTCTAGTCACAGGGGATCTGACATGTCCATCGCTATTGGATCCAGTTCCTGGGGGTGGACCAGTGCGGGAGGATCACCTGGATGTGAGGGGCCTTCAGGGAGTGGAAGTGGGACACCGAAAGGTGAGACGCGGTATCCCTTTCCCTATGACACCTCTTCCCCATCCTGCCAAGTAGGATATTTAGAAACTTACTCCCCCCCTACCCCCTTTTCCTACACAAATAGTTTCTCACCCCGTGAGGGACAACAGACTAATACCACAGTCGTTTACCTGACATGTACCAACGCAAGGGTCAGGCAGAGTCAGACAATTACCGGCAAATACAAACACCTGACTGCCCTTTCCCTTCCCCATAGGGATAAAAGGCAGAGCATGAGAGCACACTCTGAGCAAGGCCGAAACGCACAAGGAAACAGCTATTCTAGGACGGCAGTTCAAACGGAAGAGAAAGACGGCGAGACCTGAAAGGACATCAAGGAGGGAGTTGCCCCTGCCCTTTTCAACCAAGACCTGCAAAGCCTCCAACAAAGGAAACCTGAGTCCGGGAATCGCAGTTGGCGAATGGTGTGACAGATGTCAGCGGTACATGGAACCCTCCTGAACTGATGGCCTCGGCGGGGAGGCACGGTTGCCATCGAGGTACCGTCCTTGACTCCAGTGGCAAAAGAAACGCCACCGAGTTCAGCACAGCCGGTGAGTCGGAAAAGAACGTGATAGTGGACCGGACTGTGTTAAGCAGAAGATAAATAGATAGAGGTCTTTGTTGTGAACAAACTTGTTACCAGAGAGAGGGGGGTCCAGTGCCACATGGTCGCTCATCAGAAGGCTCTAGCCGGTACCCCTCTCCTGAATACAGAGAATGTGTTGACATACGAAATATTGAAAACTACAAGTACCAAGAGGCCATAGGGAAGGCCGGTGTGAGGTGTCAAGGTGGTCATACAAGGGTCAAGCCAGTCCTTGACACATTGTAGAAATTTGAATGACAGTATAATTGTGAACCAGACTGTGGGAAATGTGAAACAGGCATTTGTACCCGGCTGAAGGGAACGTTGAGCAAATTGTTTCTGTAAAACCCGCATTTGCCATAGGCTAACCGAGTGACCTGGCGAGATGTGATCGCCCTTCGGAAGTCTTTGTTTAAAACTGGCAAATGCTTTTGGGAGGTCTGAGCCCAGATGAGGGGGACCTAACTTGAAAATTGTGCGATTGTTTAAAAAGACATTAGGATTTTTTTTGAATGTTACAAATGAAGAGATGATTGAAAGGCGGTAGTGAACCTAACGGAGGGATGTCAAGAGAAAGGCATCGGGAAGTGAATTCCACTCTGTGAAGAAGCTAAGTGAACTACATTGTGACGACAAGTATGAACCCGACTGAGAGATGTACACAGTGAGTGGTTCGTCTGAGCCCGACTGAGGGAGGCCGACTACTCAGAGAAGGATCAGAGCTAGGCTGAGGGGGATCCAAAGGTGAAGGGTAATCACCCGAGGCGAAGATTGATCGAATTAACTTTGGTTTCTTGTTTTGACATATCAGACCCTCTGAGGCAAGAAACTTTGCACGAAAAGAGACTTGGGTACAGAAGGCCCTGATATCGAGGAAAGGAACTGTTAGCTTGTGCCAGAGAAGGTCAGGAGTGTGCTGTGTTCTAGAGTCCCACCTTTTCCCTTGCTAGAAAACATGGGGAAGGGAGACCCCAGCCATAACATCCTGACTTATCATTTTGTGAACACTCCTTTCTTTTCTTGTGAACATTATCCCCACACTCTTATGTAACATAGCGGTAAGGATTGGAAATAGGTTTTCTTTGTATAGGTCCTTTTATTTGACTAGACCCCACTAGGATTGTATTCTTATTATTTGATGGTCGTAGCTTCCTCCCATCTTAGACTTGGGTTTAGATTAGGCGTTTATCTCACCCATTGTACCGTTTAATAAATACCCTTGAACTGTGATCTCCTTGTCCGTCTTGCTTTGATACAATGCCTTCCTTACAATAGGCAAACAATGAAAAGTTATTATGATGTTAATGATGTCAGAGGTTTTACTACTGAGGTTTTCATAGAAGCACTCTTAATGAGTTGGTCTGCAGTGAGAGTATCAATTAAATTAAGCTGATTACCATATATGTCAATGTTTGGGGGATTTATTGCATCCCAACAATATTTAGCCATTCACGACTGGCAATGATAATTAAAAGACTATACAACTATATTTATATAGTGTATATATATTACAACTATACATGTTCAAAATATCAGTGTGTGATGGTGTAAAGGTAAGCAAGTTTTCAACGACCAGTAAAACAGAAGAATGCAGGTTGTGTAGAGACTGAGGAAAAGTGAGTGAACTAGAATGTTGAAATGTTTGACAACAGAGACTGCATCCTGCATGAGACACGGGCAGTTGGACAGTGAGAATTGGGAGCGGCAGCAGAGAGGCGGGTAATGTAGGAATGGGACTGGAGCCATGCTGAAGAGACCCTTTTAGGGAGCTCCATCCCTTTAGCAAGGAACAATTGTGTCACCCTGCGCCCAAAAGATGCACTCTGGTTTGACTAACTGACCTGCATAACTTTGTGGTTTCAAACAGAGAGTCCACCATGAGGGTTACCTTTTCATGGTGATTAGAGTCCCTATAAGTAACTTGGGCTCAGAGAGAAACATAGTGAGGACCTGACATGCATAAAAAGATACTTGACTAAGACTCGCCTGAGGGAGGGAGGGAGTGAGTGAGGCTTTTTTGATTGGAGTTTGGCTATCCCTGACAGACATTGAGTGATTGAACCAAGTGCAATCAGATCATTTCTGTGTGCTGCTTTGAAATAATGCAACCTTATAAAATTATCTGGTCATTACCCTTGCAGAAATATTAATTTTTACATTTCAGTTCTCTGTGCAAGGGGTAAATAAACGCTTGAGGTAACATTTTCTACAAGGGAGTCACTCCCTTTGGTATCAATTCAGAGTATATAATTTAAAGGAATTTCCCAGCTCTGCTTATGAAGTTATCGCAGCCACTGAGTTTACGGCTCATAGTTCTGTAAAAACGATCTTTCCCTAACAAGGAAGTGGACCTGAAATGTTGGCTACAGCTCAGAGTTCTGCATCCTCCATTATGGATCGCTCCTCACTTGCTACCGCTCTTAGTCGTGTGTGTAGTTTGAGCTGCAGCAGTCCATGAATTTACAGTAAATGTATTCTAAATGGACTCTCACGGATTTATGCAAAATTGTGACCTAATTCATGTTTCCTTAATTTAGTTATTTTGATCCTGGGCTTGTTGCGCCTTACTATAAAGTCCAGGGGGGTTCCATGTCAAATGTGATACCTTTATAAGTCTTACTCTGAATGTTCTAGAGCTAGTCAACAAGATATGGAGAAGTGACAAGTTCTCAGGTTACTGGTACATGCACCCCTCTCCTTTAAGACTAAGACCATAACATGTCAATTTTTGGGGTGCCTGCTTCACTGGTGAAAGTGAAATTGAGGGTTCTATATATGAGAAAGAGAGCTCCTAGGTTATCCAGTGATTTTTTCTGGCCAACATTTGTTGACATTAAGAGCTGAAAGAAAAGGCTGACTGACCTTGTATCAAAAGGCTGAGCTCTTGGATTACCCAGTCTCCATGTACAGAAGTTTGTACATTATCATTGTTGATCATCTCTTGCCTCTCGAGGTATCTTTGAAACACAAGAAGGTAGGCAGGGGCATTGATGAGTCACATCAGGAGATTCCAAGAAAAGGCTGAGCTTGCTCAGAAATGAGACGCGTAGACCAACACGACAGGACCATCACGCTGTCAATGAAACACGTAATCACCCATGACTCACGGGTAAGTATCGCACCCCATCTCGATGGAAGATAGCTGTGTCCCTGCCAGGGACGGCTTCTCACTCGCAAACATCTGCAGTCACCTGCTACTCCATATCATATCAAACGCTGCCTCTGCCACTAGAATGCAGCTAAGTCCCACAGTAAAATTTCCATCTAGCTGGACACATAAACGGTCTCCTTGACTCACATACACTCCTGATAGACTTCACAGCACCCAACTAGAAGCCATTTCTAGGTGGGTCGCTAAACGGGACTAAGCCAACCCTACCTACCGTTGAACCGGATAAAATGCACACCCACATTCTAAACTCCTCAGACCAATCTCTTTAACCTCAGACTTCGGTCCTCCAAGGGTGTTCATCCAACGCACTTTGAGTCCATGCCAATAGGCGCTATACAAATACCATATTATATTACAAATTATTTTGGAGCACTCCTCTTCACCTCAACTCGTTCATCTGTGGAGGCTGTCATGTCAGCTACTTCATTGTCAGGCATGTATGCCGTTAATAATTCCATATGTTTCATATGTTTTAAGGGAAACACATTTGAATTAAATAAGTTTTTCATCCAGATTGATCATTATTAGCAAAGGGTAATACATCCGTTGGATTTATTGGTCTATTAATTAGTTTCATAGCTGACAATGAAGCAGAATGTTTGTTGTGGGACAGTGGGGAAGGTCCTCTCCTCCTCAGTAACATATTACTAAGTAATGCAGGTTGAGCAGATTTTTCGCGAATAATGATGAGAAGCATTGTGTTAGTTATTTGAGGATGGGCAACATCATCCTTGCCATTTTCAGTATACAATTAGTTTCTCATTCAATATTGTATGAAAACAATTGGGATGATGTTGGTGATGAACACATTGCATCCACAATATTACGGAAGGAGGGAGAAGATGGAGTTTCCCTCTGTAGCAATGCAAGATCATTTACATTTATAGCTGAGTTCAGAGTTCACTTGGAAGATCATAATCTGTCACTGACTGGTGCTGCAAAATGTATATACAATCATTGATAAAAATAGTTATTCTTATCCTTGTTTCTTGCTTATGTTGGTGATTGCATAAAAAAAGTCAAAAGTGAATATGGCGAACAACGCCAGATATACCCATCTCTTACAAATTGTATAGCTCAAGTCACACAGACATTTCACACAAAAGAGCATGCAGGTATTAAATGTCTCTTCCCAAGAATATGATGCTGTTGAGTAGAGTCTATTCTGGAACAGGACGGGACATCTCATCCACCCTTTTGTTAGTTTCACAAGAATACCTCGATCGGCTCTGCACTGCATGCACTAAAAGGGACATTTGTACAAATGGGTGCAAGTGATGTCAGTGCAGGCTTAATGTGAGTACCTGCTAACTAAACAATCATATCTGCAGTCCACACGCCAACAAAATACGCATTCTTGAAATTAGATCCTATAAAAAAGCCACTTGACAATAGTAGAAAACAACATTATGTTATGTGTCCTATACAAACTTTATTCAGAGGACTCTTACTGGTCAATTACACAAAGACTAGTGTTTGCTGAAATACAGAAGTATTTAACTAATAGTTCACACTGTAACGCATGGGATGTGTTAGCAGTGTATAGCATACCATTACTTTGTGTGTCTAATATAGACTTAGCCATGCAGTCTCTTTCCTGGTTTGCTCCATATAAATGGAGAATATTTTCCATCAACAAATGTCTGAGAACTTGGTTGGCCACTGTCCCTGGAAGATTTGGCAGTTTAAGGCCCCTAGACCAAATGCAAATGCGTGCGCTGCTACATCAGGGATTTCAGTTGTCCCCACAGCCAAATCATACAGATTAAAGAACAGCCAGCAACTGAGCAGCAACCGTTAGCAGTAACTTACATTTAAATTATCTACTTGGTATCTTGCCAAGCCCAAAGATTTTTCAGGGTTTCCAATCTCAATAGCATTAGGGAAGAAAGCTGGCACAGTTGTCTATTGGGTACTTCAGACTACTCGGACACCAAAAGATCACTTCCGTCTTAATGGAATTCAGCATCAGGAAATAAATGTTCATGTAAAACTTCATAGCAACTCAGCACTTTATATAGTCGAGGCATTATCATAATTCAGTATATATTCTAAGCAGTGTAAATGGATGGATCAGAGTGAAAGCTGGTTTACCATTTTGGTTTTGTGGCAAGGTCCTTGCATTGTCTCCAGAACAGGCAGAATCTACAGTTCAGAGCCGTGCCGGTGGTTTCACTGAATCACATTCTGATGGACAGCCTACCAACCATTTTGTGTTCTGTATTGGAAGTAGATCTTCACTATCCAGTTGCCCATGGAAAGTATAAGGGCATATAACTATATTCAACAACTGTGTGGCGGCAGAGCAACATAATACACAAATCATGTTTGAGGTTCAAACAACCTTTATGAAAATTGTCAGGATTAACCAGATTAATACGAGCTAAAGCCATCCAACAAGAAAATATAATACAGAAGCTGCGCTATTAGGATGAAATAACTGTCTTAATGACCTTCCTGGGGAAAAACTGATCTTCTCCATGTTCCCTTATTTAATATGCAGTCTAAGGTATACAGTGCAGGCCATGCTTCTTGATTCAGATCACAATCTCAGACACATAGTGCCCAGTGCATCTTGGCAATCCCCTGCCTGAAACCAAGTACTTCTTCTCCCATGCTTAGGATACTTGTCAAGCTTAGATGTTCTCAGACTGAAGCCGCGTGTCACCCTCCTGTGTCAATGTAAATACTTCGAACACATTTCTACCAACAAATGTCTCCTCCTGCTAATCCACCAGCTTGTTTAGAAGTTTTGTCGGGCTGTGATACCGTTACCCTTCAGCCACAGATCACCCTCCTGGGCCTTCTGTCCCTCTAAGGGTCAAATATCCTGCTGGTTTGGTTGCTCTCCTGGGTCACTTAGCTTGTCTTATTTGGTATGTTTCCAGGCTTGGGTACCTAAAGAAAGTCTAGTGAATCATCACTAGAACTGGGGACGCCTTATATGTAGTAAATACTACTGCATGCTCGACCAACTCAAAAAAGGTTTACAAACAATTGAAATAACATCTACACATCTTGTAGATGATCTCCATCAATTATATCTTTGAATAAAAATATTGATCGTGTTCTCATATTTGAGGCAAAGGAAATAGACCCAATGCATTTGAGACCATTGGGTCCATCCTCCGGGTCGGCTCTACAAAATACAAATAACCCTCATCAACATTCTACATAATGTATGTATCCATTTTTTGTTTATACATTTAACAAACAGAACACCAGTCTTTAATTTTTTTACAACCACAGAAGAAGCAAAGAAAGGACACTACCGATCCTCCTCCTATTGTCTGTGATACAATCAAAATTATTCAAATCTAATAAGGTTAGGAGACACATATCAGTATAACCATATGTTTCATGTGCTAATCTCCTAAATGTACCTAGGTAAGCAAAGCGTCAAAGTCCTAACTAAACCACTCAAGTTTACTTTTATCCTACCTGAAATCCATGTGAATCTCTCCTAGAATAAAGTATCTCTCAAACCCTCCTTAATTTGTACAGTCACTGTTTTTCTGAAAGATGAATTTATGCATAGAATTTGTAAAACCCCACTACCTATGTTGTCCATATATGTACTCAACATCTTTTCAGTAAATACAGAACAGTAAAAGACTCAACAACACCTACCTGGGTCAGGAACAATATAGTTGTGGTGACTATTCCAATGGTCAATGATTGGAAGTTCTATCTGAACTGAAGAGTTTTCACTAAAAGAATACATGAGTAAGTATCTGAAAATGGAGCCTGGGTATTCTATCCAGTAATCATAAGTAATATCAGGAGAGTAATCTCCCAGAAGTAGTTGTATCTTCCCTCTGTTTACCTGCAATCCGGAGTGATAAAGTTTCTCTCCATCAATGTCTTTTCCATGCATAAAGAACCTACCTCTACTGGGGTTCTGAAAAGAATGTGCGTGGGATTGTTTGCTGGTTTGATATTTGTGAGGTTGGGATTCCCTCAGGGATTGAAGTCTACAGCCCCTGTCATACATTTCCAGTAGTTTTAAAATCCCCTTTGGATTTGAAATGTCATATTGTCTGCCATTAAGCCGAAATCACTGGGCAACCAGCAGGAAGCCCCAGGTTGTAGTCCTTCTCTTGAATTGTCCTCTTCACTTCCGTGAATCATCTCTTCTCTAACATGTTAGTTACAAGGTCTTTGATGAATCCCAGATTGTGACCCTCACACTTGATAATGGCTATTTCCCTCGAAAGCTGAAGAACCTTTCACCTCACCGAAAATAGCGGGAAGCGAATGATGGCCGGTCTTGGCTGCTTTCTCTGTAATCTCATTCAGTTGCAATTCAGAGAATAAGAATGTTCCTCTGTTTGTGAGATTCTAAATCATCCAACCTTTAGTTTACACTGTTTCTATCAACTGGGGAGGACTTTTCTCTTGGGCTGTAAGTAGTCTATCTACAATGCCCACGAATGTACCTTCCACTTCTTAAATCCTCCGAGTGATCCTAGCCAAGTCGGCACTTGTTTCCTTCATCTTAGTCTTAATTGCTGTGCTATCCTTGGCAATATTAGTTTGAAGTTCATATATCTGTGCAGAATAGGGTTCAGTGATAGATGGGTCCCCTTATTTGTCCGAAGACTCATCTGACAGCAGTGGTTTGGAATGCTTGGTTCTCAGATCCTCTCATATTTATCAACTCCAGAGTGACCATGGCAGACCTCTCACTGGGTTGGAGGTGTTGTCATTCTCAGAACTGCACTGTACTGTAGTGTAGTGATGTGCAGGAACAGGGAGCTAGGAGCAAAAGTACTATCCGCCCTAGCCTGTATCTAGGGTAAAGCCACCAAGCCCCCTGTGGTCTATTGGCCACCCTCATAGAGCTCATAAAGCTGAAATGGCGATTCCACAATGGGCGGGCCTAGTTTCAACCTCCCTTGACCACTAATCAAATCATATCATGTGGTCTTGCTTAGCGCTTCTCCCCCACCAAACTGGTGAGTCAACATTTGTCTTGATTAAAATTAGGGGAACCATGCATTAACTGCCACCCACCCCCAGGCCTCCATCTCTCGAACCCCACCAGTTGTATATATCAGTACGGGCAGCCTGTATCTGGGCTATGTCACTTGATTCCTGCCTGAGTCACAAAAGTCAGTTTCTCTGACTGGTCCAGCCTCAGGTCTCTTCCTCCAGACAGGATGACAGATCACATCTGCAGCTTAAGGAAGACTGCTGCTTAAGGTCTCCCCTATGTAGGGGGCGAGTGTTTTAACTTTGGGCTGTCCCTAGTCCCAGGATGAGGTTGCCATTGCCACAGCTCTGATCACACACATCATCAGAACACGTACAGGTTGTTAATAGGTTTTCCGGGCCCAGTAGCCATAGCGCGCCCCTTCATTGAAAGGCAGCTTCACTCCTGGGAGGGTGCCACTGCTGTAGGCCTCAATTGTTGAGTGCAGCTGTGCCATCCTCCCAGGAATGTTGCAGAGCTGTGATGCCTACCTCGGGCTCCTTGAGCTCTGGTGTGCAGCTTCAGGGAGCTCTTCAACCACATTCACTGCTCTAGGGTGTTGTCGGAGTGCCGGAAGAAGCCCCTACCTTTGGAGGACATTAAACTATTGGGGATAATGGAGTGACCCTGAACAACGGGAAGTGCACCACAATCCTTACCACAATGCACCTTTTGAAAGCTGGAGCTCACATCTAGAGGCTACATCTTGAGCATGGCTCAACAGTTCCCCTTTCTAGATTTTTTAGAAGGCTTTATCTTGTGAACAATACAAGTATACAAAGTATAACAAATCCAAAATAAAAGTAAATACAAGAAAAAAAACATAAAAGGAAATAAAGCAAAGCGTGGGGGGGTCTCAAAACAAAAAATATACTGTTAAATATGACAGGAATGCGCAGGTAATGACAATGAGACAGACTTAAGAGCAACACTCCAAAACTAGCACACTGTCTTTTATATCAATGATACAAACGGTGCACAAATTGCGGCCTGACAGATCAAAGGGGATTATCGTTTGCTAAATTTGTGCAGGGGAAGCTACGTCACTACATACTTGGGCAGACAGCCCATGGAGGTAGCATACACCTTTTCTATTACTGCAATCTCCCAACCCTTGGGCCACCAAACATTAAGCTGTGGTCCCTCCACCAACCTCCAGTTTCTAGCCAGTGCAATACGTGCAGCCAATAATAGGTGAGAGAAAAGCCTAGACCTGGAGCCCCTCATTGCGTAGATGGGTTCCACTGATTCACCTAGTAGAACCACTATTGGATCCAAGGGTATCTCAGATCCCGTAATATCCCTGATAAAGGTGAGCACTTCCGACCAGAAGAGGCCATGGGCCTCTTGGCCGTATCACAATGTCATCAACGGTGTAGGAAGTCCACCCTCGCCTCAGACCGTAGTTCCTCCAGCAATACAGACAGATAGAGCTATTCATTATATTGAGCCGGGTCGGTAGGAATTGATAGGCATTCTCCTAATTCGTCACATTACTAGATATGGTGGCAGCTCCTGCCAATATTTTGTCAAGCATTTTTAAATGAATATACTTACAGGGACTGTATGCCATATGCGCCTATTAACAGGACATATCCCTACTTCCCACTACATGCTTGCTGGGGTTGTCCTGCATGTTCATTCTCCATAACTGTGCAAGGTTTTCCAACAAGGTCAGTACTGTGACAAGTGAGAAGTGTAGAGGAAAGAGAATTACCTGTAAGAATCACATTCAGCAGTCTAGTGCTTTCTCAAGTCCTATTGGCCAGAGCCAGTATAAAAAGAAAGACAGACTCAGGAAGTGAGAGAGAAGCCCTCCCCCAAGGAGAAGGAATTTGGTGTTGCAAGAGAGGAAGCTGTGGACTACTGCACTATCCAGAGAGAGAGGGGACCAGGAACCCTTGCACCCCAGCAGACTGTGGGGAACTGACAGGAGCTGGAGTCTCCCTCACTTGGAGAACCAAGAAAACGAGGGTGCCTTCCAGGGAGTAGGGGAACCCTTGAGCACCAGCAGTGTGCAAGGCATTAAGGTGAATGATCCTCTGAGGCAGACCTGCAGGACTCCTGCACCGGGAATGCAGAGAGAAGCCAAAGGGGAAGAAGCTGCGAACTAAGGAGGAGAACCTGAATGCAGTCCATACTGGAGGGACTGTTCGCGTTGCTTCCAATACTGGACTCCGGGAACCACAGGCTCTCTTTGCGACTTTCAAGGCAGGACATGCAGCCGGCTGGAGAGACTCCTGCAGAACCGATGCAGCCTCAAAGAGGAACGCAGCGACTGGAGAAGCACTGGTACCTGTAAAGAGAAGGAAAACTGGTACCCGGGTTTGCCAGTAGTCATTGGCGGTCTAGGGAAGCTAGAGAGTTGCATATTTGGCAGCAGACTGAACCAAGGGGCAGTGAACCTGAGAGTCTGGGACGTGCACCCAAAGACACAAGCGAGAAGCAGAGGGTCTGAGACCATGGAGTTGCAGGGTTCGAAATTGAAGGGAGCTGGGAGCTATTTAGCTCCTGCTTGAAGTTTAGTGGAGCGTGATTAGCTTGACACCAACAGCTATCAGGAGCTGCGTGTGGCTCCCCATTCCAACTGATGCAGAACAAACACACATATGTCAATTTAACTTTGTGCATTTGGGAACATTTATAAATAACCATTAGGACACATTTATATATTTAAAGCATAATGGGTCATAAATAATTAAGGGATATGCATGCATCTGACTTAGAAGTTAGATTTGTGGATCGTTATGGACTAGCTCCTGGTTCCCCAGTGGTAGTTCCTGGTCACTGGTTAACGTGGGATACCCAGGAGCTGCTTTTAGCTCCTGCTTATCCAATTTTTATTTCAATGATATGATATGTTATTTAGAACAACCTTAATAACCAGAGGTTTCTAAGCGCGGGCCCGGGGATCAAACCTGTGTTGCTCCGTGTCCTGCTTCCAAGGCTAGCACCTAGCTGCTCAGCTATCCTCCCGAGACATCCAATCCATGGAGTTGCATACTTGGCAGGAGAGTGAACCAGGGGGCAGAGAAGGACCTGTGCAAGGCTGGGACCCGCCCCCATATCAGTAACCTAAGTCCAAAGCCAGGAAGGTCTGGGACCCAGAAAAAAGAGACATTTTATGAGAACCACTTTTGCAAGTCTGGCACTTGCTATCACCTAGAAGATTGGAAACCAGGGGAACAAATACTCTGGAATTGTTAAAGCAAAACCTTTACTTGGTAGAGGAGTGTGCCAAATTAGATAGATTGATGGACTGGGAATGTAAGACATAATTCTTTGTGTACGATCCAGTTATTTGGAAGGATAATAAATTTAGGGAAAGAAGCAGCATCCTAATTTTGGAACATTATTTTTGGATCACTTTATTACAGCGAGGCTGGAGACTTTTAGGTTTACTGAGCACCCCACGAATACTGTTTATTTGAAGTGAAGACATTCCTTGCACAGTTATAGCAGGATATTAGTGTTAGGGCAGAAGTAGGTTTTCTTTGGACATGATGGAGACTGTTTTAGTTTTGCACTATGTGACATATTCATTGGTTTTTTTAGAGGCAGGGAAATACTCTTAGTTTTAGGGACAAATAGGTATTTTTCCAACGCTTTTTTCTTTAATAAAAGTCTTTACCCAAAATCATGCCACCCTTGTGTCCGACTCCGACTTCTGCACACTTATGCCCCCAGACTAGAGGGATCATGTGGGCATTGCTGCCCCTGTGAAATAATCCAGCCCGCTTTATATCTCCAGTTAGTTATGTCATTGCAGTGAATGAAAATGTGCCCACGATGGCTCGATCATGCGCTTGTGTTCTTTGGAGTATGATTTACTAATTGTATATTTGTCTTTTGAAAAGCAGTACAATTAGACGTGCTTGTCTGATTATATTGCCTATTAAAAAGTAGTCGATTGTTCGTGTTTTCAAATCCAATTGATAATGTTGAAAAGGTAGCTCAATGAGTTATGTGCATGCTTCATAGATTTGTGAGCATCGTTCAGTCACAGGTTTGAAGTTCGACAGGGCCCACTCAGCCCTCCTTTCTTCCAAGTTCGATAAATTGAGTACCACTAACTAGGAGAACAACCTACAGTTAGTGCTTGGAAGTGAAAGGAAGCAGGCATTAAGCACTTTTGAAAGTGAAGCTATATGATTATTAACTAGTCTCGAAATAACAAGTTATTTGTAACCAAACTACATTTCTTGCACTGTTCTCTAAGCATTATGATTACTTTTATGCTGCTGTTAATATTTATTTGCTTCTGACGACCTTAAAGGGATTTCAAGCGTATTCCTTTTATCCATTAAAATGGTGCTTATCTGTATAACTGTGCTCCATAACAATGCAGCTTTGGTTGTGATGTCCTGATATATGCAGAGTAAGTGTCTTCTCTCCCTTTCCTCCTCCGCCTGTCTACCTCTCCCATGCCCCTGTGTAGAGCTGGCATGCCTCTGCTTCCTTTCTCCACAGCGACCCTACCTTATAGTTCTCTTGACTGGTTTCTGTTTACAGAAATTGTAAACCAGTTGAATGCTCTGAGCAGCTTAGATGAAGATCACGAGGACTGCACAAAGCAAGCAAATATGCCTTCAGCTAAATCAGCCCGCCCCTCTGAAGGTCTCTAAGCTGTCCTCTTTCTTTCTCTCTCTGAATGTCTGTTTACTGTGCCCTCCTGCCTTTTCAATCATGCTTGCATTCACCTGTCACTTGTGCCTTTGTGCCCCTCTCATCAGTGCAGTCTTCAGTAATTTGTAGTACACCGAACAAGAACAATCTCTCAGAACAGTAATTTCTAGGACATTGAACCGTTGCACTGCCTGGATGGCTCCTTGCTGCAAAAAGGCAAGCGAAGCCCCCAAATGCTCCTTCTCAGGAGATATTTCTGAAGAAGGCAAACATTCAGAATGTGGCGAACAGAATCCATCGGGTGTATAATGCATTCAGTTTCAATATGCCTCTGAATGTATACTTAATACATGTATACGTTCAGATGTAGACGTGCATATGTGGTTCTAATATACATACATGCATATGTTCATATCAATGGTTGTATATCAATATACGTATACACAGTAACATCTATTCGACGTATGCCATACCTCTGACAATCATTTAACAACTTAACTTAAAAATCATCTTCCTATTTTCTTATTATATACAAACTAAGTGCAAGTCCCAAACACACAAAATGGATTGCAGCTGGCCTCCATAAATGCTGGTGTACTACAAACTACATTTATTTAGGCAATTGATGTTGTGATTGTACATTATTTTTTACTGGGTTTGTGGTTCTTAATTTTCTGGACCTGTTTAAACGCTCAATGAATGTTTCAGAGCCTAGCATGCCACAAGTAGTGCATTTAATCTGTATTTGCATATGTTTCCAGAACTCATCAATAAGCTTCACTTCCTGGACGAAGAGGTGCGTGATTTGGACCATTCAAGCTTAAACCCATTTGGAGACTCGGATGTGGCAGAACTCAATCCCTTTGGGGAGCTGGATGCTGAAGGTAATAATGACTTTGCGGCAGGCCTTGGATGTTGCATGGGCTGTGCCAAGTCTCTCGGGGCTTGAGATTAGAAGTAGCAGCATCCTGATTATTGGGCTGCTCGAACTTTGTAGAGCTGCAGAATCGCAACTGGTCGCAGTGTTCGGTAGCTGGGCACCCAGGGCTGGAAGCCTCCTCCACCTCTGCTTACGTTTAGTAGGCGCTATCAGCAAAGCTGGTGTCACCTTAAAGATGATGGGTACGCTCCAGGGTATTTGGGGCTTTTGCTGACATTGTGTAATATGGAAGTTTACCGGGAATGTTGGACTGGGAGCTTACTGGGAATGTCAATAGTACTGTGACTATCAATCATAGCACTTACTAGATAGAATACTACTGTAAACATCACACTTTTGATATTGATATTTTATTTCTATCACGCTCGTACACAAGTGTTTCAGAGCGCGAGAACACTTATCAGAAATGACATGCCGTGGCTTGTGGCATAACATACTTTGACTTCAGTGGGTGTGGATGTGTGTGTCTGTCAGAGAGAGAGAGACTGGGTGCATATTCTCGGTCCCTTCTTGGCATATTTTAATTTGATAACTAGGAATAATGTAAACTAACAACAATAAGTAAAGTGGATCTGATGGAAACCGACAATGATATACTAACTAGGTGTAATGAAAATGATAATGATGCACTAACTAGATTACATTATACAGCTATAAAAATAAATGGACAGCGTAATAGTAAGCCAACAAAATCTTTTGGTTTTTTTGCCGTGCCATTGTCCCTTCCGCCTTTCAATTTGGGAAGGCCACTGGCAGAATATTCAGTTTGTACTACGAGGCTAGGGGTTGTGCAAATAGTCATGTCAAGATTCTTTATTTTTGGCCTAAATGTAATGTTAATGGATGATTCTGTGTCACAGTGGACCCACTATTCCAGTCTCGGGTGGTGTTTCTACTTTAATTTTTAGTGTGGTCTATGTTCTTCATTTGACCTAACCCAAGACAACGTTGGGGAGCAGGGGCGGTAGTCCTGGCCCCTCGGCAATTTCAAACAAGACGATTGTATGAGGAGATGTTGTCTGGGAACTGGGAGAATGGAGGGGACGTAGGGGGGCCCCTGTAGAACTTGGATTGTAGTGGAAACATAGTGAATTTTTGTATTAACTTCACGTATGCAGTAAGATGCCATTTTAGAAGTTAGACGCCATTTTGAAATTAAGGCCTAGTGCAACGGCTATGCTGGTTTGCTTCATTCTGTCCCCAGAGTTAGCAGGGTGTACGTACGTCTCTTGTTCGCAGCCCTGCAGAAGGTTAATTCAATCGAAGACACACCGTTTCCGATTATCTTCTATCATTAGTGCATGTAACCTAGAATGAATGTTCCATGCAAGGCCAAGAGAGGGCAGCAATCGGTTTTTGAAGAGCTACCCCACAAGAAGGAGGGTGAGGATTCCAGGCCTTCCCCAGTCCAGATTTCTAAGTTATAGTAGCCAGGGACCCCTGAGCCCAGATCACAAGAATTTGAGTGCACTGACCAGCCCAAGACTCCTGACCATAAAACTATAAAATGGCGAATCAATGAGCTGCCCCCACTGTTAGTTCGTTTAATTTGTGCTGTGAGGTGCCTGGGGAGAAGGCAACACATTTAGGACTGTGGGTGGGAAAGTTGTGGAGGCACCGGCGTGTCTGGGATTGGAACAGGGGTTTACGTAGTTCTGAAGGAGCTATTACAACCTCGAAAGTATCCACCTCGCTCATGTTCTTGGTACCAGGTGCACTGTAGAGCTATGAAAATAATGAATTGCATAACTAGATTGCCAATTGGAGCTTTTGTACCCGATAACTGAAGAGGAAGATCCTGGCATGGAAGAAGATGGACAGAAGATGCTGGGACCAATCGCCTGACATCCCGTATGGAGCAGGCTATAGGTGTATAGGGTCGCACCAACCAGCTACCTGGATTTGTAACCTATGTGATTTACATCACTTGTGACACTATGTACCTTTATAACTTGCTGTTTGTTTTCACCAGAGCGGTCCGTGGCAGTAGAGTTTTTTGCTGGCACATACTTGTATTTTTTGTGAGATTAAACCTTGTTCTCCTTGCAAGAGGTGGGCTGGGCCTTTTTCCCTAGTGGGTTGTATTTTCTTCTGGTGTGAGCGTTGAGGGGTTACTGTACAACTACAACCCCCTTGTTGCAATTGAAGGAGAAATGAAAGCCTCTGTAGCATGTGGATCTTGATAACACTGAATCTGATAACCTTCCTGCACTGCCAGAATTTTCAGTACCTAACAGCCTGCAACCAGTTCTGGAGATGATTCACTTTCTGAATGTTCTTTTGGACCACCCTAAATTGTACCATCAGCCACCCTAAGCCATTCATGGGCTGTGGTTATGAAGAGTACACTGCTGTGTGGTCTGCGATGCCATGTCAGAATGCGCTGTTGGATCCAGAGAGATCTAGGGCTGTGGGTTTCTTCATTCTAATAATTCTGCTTGAAAGACAAAGGTGCTTGCCTGATACCTGCAACTATTCTAACGTTCCAGTGCAAAAGAGGCAATACCACAGTGAGAGACCATCTTCACTCTGCCAGAACTTCAAGTCCTAGCCTAGTGGATCACGATGTGAAGACTACTCGCTATCTTTAGGTCTTTAGGTGAACTCTGTGGTGACAATGTCAGGTTTTCATTGTCACCATAGAGTTCATAACATTATTGCTGACCCATGCTCTGTGGTCAAGAGAATAAGAAATGTTTCCCATCTCTACATTCTACCTGTCATTTTATTTGTGGCCCGTTAATCCATTTTGCTGCCCTTTTCATAGGAATGCAGTTCTGATGTATACCTAAAACACAACTGCAGTGCTGAAATTCAGCAAACCGTGAGGCACCTGATCCATCCTTGTATATGGACTGTCGGCTTACATGTTGAACTGTGGTAGGCATTCAAGAATATGATAGAAGGCACTATCTGTAGACATTTTTAAAAAACAAAGACATGGCGACTAGACCCTGGGGGGCCAGGTTATGTCTTCAAAACCTAGGGACACCCGACAGTTGGTTTGCTTTCCATAACTGAACTGGGTATTTTCAATATGCTCTATTCTTGGTCAAACACATTTTCTCAGACCTCTGAAGAGAGAATCATGCATTTTTCCCACAAGAGAAATATATTGTCTTAAACGACAGTACTGATGTTCCTGTGCTTACCTCAGTTGTTGAGCTCTTGGTTCCTGAGGATTTAGCAGCTAACCACCTTCATCTAAATGAGGGAACTTGACAGTCATGCAGGCAGCAAAGAAGTCCATCATTTCATATTAAAGAGGTGTGTGGGTATTCATTGAATATTGCCGTTGACGATCAAACATGTTGGGCCTCATTTGTGATCTTTGACATGTGATACAGGACTTCTAGTTATTGAATCTTAGCGTATTTGTCACTCCTTGAAGTTTCTCCTTTGGCAATGAAAAAGTATTTTGCCATTTTGAATGGCAATCACTTTCTTGTCCCTTGAGGAAAACATATGCTTTGTGGTATTGATTCCTGTTCTGGCCCATGTTGGTTACATGGACATTTCAGCCAATTCTAACCAGTAACAATAAGTTGGCCATCCTTTTTAATTGCTATTGATGACACTTGAAAATGTGGACGAGCTGCATTGGAGCCATATGTTGTGGTTTGTAAAAAAAATAGTGCTTGCGACTCATCCAATGTGGCGGCTCATCCTCGGAGAGAAAATATTATACCAACATGGCCGGCAGGGAATTGGAAGGCGGGCCCCACACGGAGCCCCTCTTCCATTTCCATGGCGGCCACACAGGGAAAGGAGCTGCGGCAGCAGATGCCCGCCACTGCAATCAGGTAAGTGGGATGTGGGGAGGGAGAGGGAACTAAAACCAAACCCAGTTCCCAGATCATACTATTGGATGACTTCAACCTAGGTTTTCAGGACCCTAAAGATGATAAGGCGCTAGCCCTCGCTACCACCATTACAGAATTAGATTCTTTCCAACACACCATGCGCCTGGTCGGACCACCACCTTGCTCATTCACCATAAAGAAAGATAATCATATGAACCACCTTTCACCACTTGCTCCTCCCACCTATACGAGGAACAACAACATAACAGTGGAGAAACTACTTCCCTTGCATCAGCCGATCATTGACTTTTCACCTACTAACTCTAACCCTACCACTCTAGTAGACTTCTACAACCTCACCATACTTAATGCCATTAATACTATTGCACCACTAAAAATGCGTAAAGCTAAACCACGGGACCATCTAAATTCATGGTTTACCCCTCACCTTACAACTTTACGCACAAACAAGAGCAATGCAGGGGAAGAACTACCCTTCATCCCCTAACAAAAATAAATTCCTAAAAGTATCTACTCATTACAAAGAGGTCATTTTCCAGACTAAAAAAGCCACCTACAACGAGTGAATTTCTAAAGCAAAATCTAGTGCAAAAGAATTATTCAACATATTGAGAGAGTTGGAATCCCCCTCCTCTTCACCAGACACTTGTACTAAAGATACTACTTGGTGTACCAACATCCAGAATGCTTTATTTGACAAAATAATGATGTTGCAAGATAAAATAGTCCAAAAAACGTAGCCTCTCCCAGGACATAGACCACTACCCTTTACACCACAGCCTAACGCACATGAGCTATTCAACTTCTCGCCCCTCTCCAGCAAAGCGGTTGAGGACATAATCTCACATCTGAAACCTTCACGATCCCACAGAGACTCGTGCCATGTTCCTATCATCAAAGAGGTAGTAAAGGAACTGGCTCCCTTCATCACCACTCTTAATTAACACCTCTTTTAAAATGAGCATAGTCTCAACTAATTTGAAAGATGCTTGGGTCCTTCCTTTATTAAAAACACCCACGTTGGACCCTAATATTCCCACAAACTTTAGACCAATTACAGCAGTACAATTTTTCTTGAACATTCTAGATAGAGCTGCCTATCTGCAGATTCAGGAACATCTCGAGAAAAACAAACTTTTGGGTCTCAGACAATCTGGTTTCAGACCTAGACACGGTGCTGAAACGGCCTTAATTGACCTAAAGATTCAAATGGACAATTTAAAAGACAATGGCAAACTAGCCCTTTTACTACTAGTAGACCTCTCAGCTGCCTTTGACTTAGTAAATCATAAAGTCTTATGTAACCACCTTTCAACAGCAGTATACTTCTCTGACAAATATAACTCCTGGATACAGTCATTCTTAGATAATAGATCCATGAGGGTCTTGGCACTCTCCGCTTCAGCCGAGCCATCACCAGTCACATGTGGAGTTCCACAAGGTTCCTACGTGTCACCAACAATTTACAACATGTTCACAAAGCCTCTCTTCGACGAACTTGACCATTTGGGTGTCACCTATACGAACTATGCAGATGACACCCACATACTCATCCCGATCACAGAGGACTACAAGATGGTCTCCAAAGTGCTAAATGACATTTACCTCATTATACAAACATGGATGGCAAAGCACGTTCTCTGCCTCATCAACAATTCCGAGTTACTCCTCTTAGGATCCCAAACAAGACTCAACAGACTAGACGATCAGTACACATCCTTCAACATTGACGGCAATACCATTAAGGTATTTAAAGATGTGAAAATGCTAGGCGTATATCTGGACTCACCCTGACAAGACAAATCAATGTGACAGCTTCCTCCCCTGCCTACACCTGCAAGTTAATTAATGCCTGTAGACCATTTTTATCGACAAATAACTGCATATCGATTGCTAGTTCACTAGTTCTCTCTACAATAGACTATTGCAATGCGCTTTATCTAGGTACGAACAAGCGTAACCTAAAAAAATTGCAAGTAATCCAAAATAATGCCCTTAGATCAGCGTTGAATATCCCAAGAGGTCACCACATAGCTGAAATCAGACATAATACGCACTGGATCTCTGTCAACCAGAGGATTGCATTTAAAAAACGTATCACTTATACATAAGTGCCTCGCCAACCTTGCACCCTAGTTACCTAACTGACAAATTCTCCATAAACACCTCTGACCGTCCTACAAGGTCCTCACAAACACACTGCCTAAAGATCCACAGCTTTAAGCTCCAGTAAGCTGGGGGTAGCAGTTTCCAACTACTTGCAGCTAAATTATGGAACACCCTGCCCTCAACCTTAAGATCAGAACCATCCTTCAACTTATTCAGAAAAAATGTAAAAATCTGGCTTCTCACGGATGAGAATTAAGAATGTTTTCCACCACCTTGTCTGCCTGTACTATTTCTTCCACTTTCTATGTTTGTATTCTGATTAACTTTGTGTGTGTATTTGTGTAACATTTGTACTGTAAGTAATGCGCCCGGATGCCTCAGGGCTTGGTGCGCTATATAAATAAACAAACAACAACAGCCATCAGGCAGCTTGGAACGCGGGCTTCCACTGGTAGTGTCAGCCCGCGTTCCTAGCCACCTTACAACCCTGGCTCCCCCACCCAGGGTTGTAATGGGACAAAGAGCACCAGGTTATCAATGGTGACTTGCAGAGTTTAATCTGCTGGCAGAATTCTTCAAAATTAACAATGTTGCAACTTCATAAAGTTGGTTAGTTTTGTTAAACTTTGCAAGTTGTAAAAATGGTTTTAACTTCCTTCCAGCTAATAAATAAGCATGTTTATATTATATACATGGAGATATGTTATAGTGGTCTTTTTCTATGCATCTATTGTATTGATATATATTAAATACAATGACTATCAATAAATATAGTAAGTAAAATAAATCAACAATAAATATCATAAATACACATGTAATACATATAATCATATGTAGAATTCTATTTTCTTATTCCATTTTCTCTTTAACTGTTTTTATTCTATTACATTTAATTGTTTCGATGGGTTATTCAATATGCATCAGCTCTCATTAATTTGAAAAAGCGCTTGAGTCTTAAAGGTGAATAGGTATATTTTAATTCAGAGATTTATTTCTTTGTACTTGTTCCAATTTGTAAGAAGTAGGTCTCATAGGTACATAAACATTAGTAAACTCAATTCAGAGATTTGTTTCCATTATTTCCTTCCAATTTGTAATTCAATCATTCCAAAAAGAAATACATATTGTATCTAATAAATCTAATCCATACAAATAAAATGCATTCTTACAAATGATATACTTATAATGAATGCATATAATTAATGAACAATATAATATACATCTATTTATATTATATTCTTAGTGTTATATGTACTTATTTGGTACATATTAGAAATATACATACATCAGGGATTTAAGATGGTGCCAGGAACAGAACGGATGTGAGCCGCTTAGCCCCTCCCGAAGGCCAGTTCGATACATACTGCAATGGCGCCCCTTCCTTGTTACTGGTGACAGGATGGTCCCCGTCAACCTACCGCTTAGAAGAAGACGTCTATCGTCCCCAAGCGGACCCGTTTAATGAGGGCCGCAGTGTTTTTCTGACGAGAAGACACTCAGCGGCGACGCTGGGGGAGGCGAGAGGAGTTTGTTCCATGCTTCTGAATAGGGGGGGGGCACGCGGCATCAGTCCGCACCAATGAAGTCAAGTGTGAGGCTCCTCACCAGAAAAGGTACTGGGTGGGGTCTAGCATTGGATGCAGGGGCTGGGATGGAACAGATGGTGGAGGCTGTGCTCCGAACAGGGGTGGCTGAAGCGCCTTTGAGGCAGAGAACGGCAGGGGTCTTCTGAGAAAGAATCTGTTCCCGAGGATGGGGCGTCCCTTTGATGCAGGGGGCCGCATCCCCTTTTGAAAAGACCCGGCTTCCGAGATATTTACAAAATCCGGGATGGATCGACCGATGGAGAAGAAGGCTCTCAAGCTCACCCGTGATGTTCTTGTTATTGCTGTGAGGAAATTAACAGTTTCAAGTCTTTGAATTTTCAATAAGGTGACAAACGGGAGCGCCGGATGACCGGTTGAGAAGAGTTTCTGGTTGGGCTCACTGATGCCCTACGGTGGGCAATAGTGCTGTGCAGCTCCTAAATCGGCACTGCTGGGATATTTAGCTGGACTCTCCGCACCATATATACTATTTTGGAGAGCGCCCTACAGGAGAGAGGGCTTGTAAAGTGTAGCTCAAGAAGGCATTTTGAAATTGAATATCCTGCACTGTTTGTTGCTTCTCGACCGGGGAGATATTGAGACGATCCCCCAGCAGAGGGATGGCTCTGCACCAGAGACACCCGATGCCTAAGGGTAAACCCAAAGGAGTGCCCCCCGCCCTGTTGACTCGTCAAAACATACTGCCCTCAGGGCCCCTACAGAGCTGCTGGAGAATTCAGGAGGGCCAGGTGGAGCTCTGACACAGCGGAATCATGGCATCCACGAAATAAAAATACCCCGCCCCCCAACCCACCGCATGATGGTACTGGATGTATCTCTAAAGAGGATCTAGGACAGGGATTGAGTGTCTTCCAGGATCCGATCATTGCCCCTTTCCAGGATCAATTCCACTCCCTTAAGGCGGATCTCACATGTTTGATGTCTGAGATTAAAGCTGATGTCGTGCAACTGAGGAAAGGACTAACAATAATGAGAAAGCCATGCAGGACCTCTCTGGGGATGTCCGCGCCTATTGCAAACTCCTGGATCATTTGCGTAGATTATTTTTCAATTTGCAGATCCTGGCAAATGACCTAGAGAATAGCTGCTGATGTTCCAATGCACGGATTTGGAACCTCTGAGGATATTGTCAACATGGCCCTGAAATCCAGCATTCAATCTCTCTTCAGTGAAATATTGGGCAACCTCAGCCCTGAGGAGATTCATATTGATGGGGTACACCACACTGGCCCAAACCGACTCAGTCCAAATGCTAGAGGAAGAGACATATTAGCTGCTCTGCCTTCGTACTCACAAAAGGAGCACATCTTAATGGCAGCACGAAAAGGGAATTCCTTCAGAGTGAATGGGAAAGTGGTCCAGTTATTTCAACACTTGTATTGTTGTATTGTTTATATAGCGCCTATACACAGGCAAGTGTTTCAAAGCACTCAAGTAGCATGGGAACACGGAGTGAAAAAACAGTTGTTCAGAGCCCTTGAAACTCTGAGGTGATAATAGTCTGCACAGACAGAGTAAGTGCGAAAATACATTTACCAGTGTGGGATATAGCAAATGGGCCTGATGGCGATTATGCAATTTTAATAGTACAATTAAGGATGAAGATGGGGAGAAACAGACAAGTCGATCTTCACTCATGGTGCGTACAGATCGAGAAGTGCACAGAGGGTCACAGGGAGGGGTGGGTCAAGTGCAATTGGTCGGTTGCGACTGGGGTAGTGCAGAGAGCCACCCTCTTGGGTTAATTTCACAGTGCATCGAGTGAGGGTGGGATGTAGGACCCTGAGGCAAGTGCGTGAGGACTGGTGAGGGTGCCGGTAAGCAGTAAGCCTCTGAGGTACACCCAGTGGCCTTTCAGCATGCTGTAAGGAATAGGAGTGAGAGAGTGAAAGGAGAGAGAACTAGGTAGCAGGGTAGAGGGAGAAAGAAAGAAGAGGAGAAGAGGAAGGTCTTGAGGAGTTTCCAGAATTTCAGGCGGTCCGGCTCAAGACGTAGGGCGGCAGGGAGGCTATTCCAGAGGGAGGCACCCGCTGAGGATAAGGATCTCCCACCAAATCTCTGCTTGGAGAACCAGCTCACTCGCAGAAGGTTGGAGGTAGATGAGTGGAGGGCTCTTGAGGGACAGTTTTTAGGTAGGCAGCATTTCAGGTCCCAGGCCCCAGAAAGCCTTGTGGACAATGCAAAGAGTCTTGAATTTTATCCTTGCAGCCACAGGGAGCCAGTTGAGGGATTTCAGCGCCGGAGAGATGCAGTCCCTGGGCTTTAGGCCAAGAATAAGTCTTGTGGTTCTATTCTGGATGAGTTGCAGAGGGCACAGGGCATAAGATGGGAGGTTGAGGAAGAGGTTATTGCAATAGTCAAGCCTGGAGAGAACCAGGGCTCTGGAGACAGTGAGCCTCTGGGGGAAAGTGGGACAGGGTAGAATACCTCTGAGGAGGTGTAGTTGATAGTTAGATTTCATAGAGATGACGAGAGAGTAGAGTCAAAGATGACCCCAAGGTTTCTTGCTTCCCAGGTGGGTGCAGCTGCAGGGCCAAGGGAAGCCGGCCAGAGTGAAAGTGGGATAGCGGGAGCATGGGTCCCGATGCGCACAATCTCAGTCTTAGTGGCATTGAGGCAGAGGTTGTTTGCAGCACACCATCACTGAAAAGCGGACCGGCAGTCAATTATGAGCAAAGAGGAGGCGGCGGATGAGAGGAGCCTGAAGGATAGTTGCATATCATCCGCATAGCACTGAAAGTTCGAGGTGAAGGTGGCTATCACCCATGCCAATGGCAGCCTTATAGACGTTGAAGAACCAGGGGGATAGGTTTCATCCCGGTGGCACGCCACAGGTTGAGAGAGTGATAGTTGAGTGAAAGGCTCAGAGTTCCACCTGGGATGGGCGGTCAAAGAGGAAGGACGTTAACCACGCCAGAGCCTGACCTATGATTGCCAGGGTGTCACGGAGACATGCGATCAGGATGTTGTGCTTAACTGTGTCGAAGGCAGAGGAGAGGTCAGGAAGAATGAGGATAGATGGGGTATTGGTGTCAAGATGTGAGAGCAGGTCTTCATAGGTGTTCAGAAGAGCAATTTCCTTTCCTCTGGATGCTCTAAAACCAGATTGAAGAAGACGACCAATAGATTCAGTGTGTAGGATCAGTTGAGAGATAGCCAGTTTCTCCAGGAGTTTGCCCAGGAAGGGAGTGATGGAGATAGGGCGATAGTTTTCCGGAATGGACGGGTCGACAGAGGGTTTTCTGAGCAGAGGGTGCACAAGGGAGTGCTTCAGTGAAGTTGGGAAAACTCCAGTGGAGATGGAGAGATTGCAGAGATCAGCCAAGGCCGAGGGGAGGGAGTCGATATAGTCTTTAATGGTTTTTGAGGGGCAGGGGTCCACCTTTTTGCATGAAGCCTTCATATATTGGACCGGTCTGGTAACTTCATCTGGTGCGACAGGTGAGAGAGAAGAGTGGGTAAGTGGAGGGGTCAAGGGAGGCTCTGGTGTTGGTGTATGCTCTGGTGTGGAAGAGATGGTTGAAAGGATATCTGGGGTTTTTGTAGTGAAGTGTGCAGCCAGGGCTGAGCAAAGGCCCTGGGTGGGTGTGATCAACGAGGATGCAGCCTCAGGATTGGCCATTTCCTTGCAGACTCTGAAGAGTTTGTCATGTTGTTCGATGCCGCGGAGATGTAGGGTTGAATAAAGACTCATTTCTTAGTGCGGATGCAGAGTCGATAATGCCTTTGAAGAAGGCAGCTGGCCGTGGTTCGCCCGACGCATTCCATTTCTGCTCAGCTGCCCTGCATTTGCTTTTAAAGGCAGCCAGGTCGGAGTCGTACCAAGAGTTGCACTTTTTGAATGGCTTCAGTCGGACCCTCATGACAGGGCAAGAGTGTCAGTGGTGTTGAAGAAAGAGCGATTGAGGTTAGAGAGGGCTGTGTCAGGGTGAGAGCCAGCCGAAGGAGTAGGTGGAGGAGAGTAGGAGGAGACAAAAGTAGGACTTGGCGCCAAGCACTCTCCAAAAAAACAGACAAATGAACCCGGTGGTGACAGAGCTTAGGAGACGAGGCATTAGATATTGATGGCCTTCTGTTTACTAGGAAAGAAGTCCAGAGATGCATTACAACCCCTCAGGAAGATGAAAACGTGTTGCTCTTTGACCTAGATGGGGTAGATAATGATAATATACTCTGAGGCAACAACCCACCCGCTATGAAAGTCTAGGAGTTGGAAATGGTAGGAGTTTGTAGGAAAAGTCTGTGAGTTTGTAATGTCCGTGCCATCAAGCCTCCGCCTTCATTGCTGCGCTATATAAATACATTAAAGTAAAGTAAAAGTAAATGGTCTGAGGTGGCAGCCAGTATTAGAAGAAGAGCCCCTGGAGGCCTCCCAACTTGAACTTTTGTCCTATCACTGAGGGAGACTCTGGATGGGGAATGGTTATGGCTATCGAGCAATGAATATGCGGGTGGGGCACGGATGGCCGTGGGACTTGCAGAAGGGAATGGAATACGTTGCAGGGCCAGGTTCGAGGTGAGCGATGGGCGGCTGGTGAATCAACACTTAGGGTTATAAGATGCCCTATATTGAGGTATTATTATGGTCTATTTGAGCCTTTGTGCACTCTGAGGCCATTTCTGGTAAGATTACCGGATACCTAAAGTTTAGAATTTCCATTGTTCTGTTTTTAGTTTGTGTTGTTGTTTGAGGGTGAGGTCAAGTCGCAGAGCCTATGGAAAGGGAGGATGGCTTATCTTTAGTTCTTTTGCACCATACTCTCTCTATCTGGGACCCAAGTGTACGGGAGGGAGCCATCTCGGGCTGAGTGGGAGATGCTCATTGGAGGCAATCTTACAGAGAGTACAGAATTGAAAGTCCTTAGCCAAAAAATTAAGGAACTGGACTCCACTGCTAAGACTGCTGCTAAGAGAAAGAAGTTGAGTTTTATGTTGGCAACCAGGAAACCTGATGTGGTGGCCTTTTAGGAGATTCGTTTATTTTTGCAGGACACGGACACAGTGCGTTTTTAGGCATTGCACCCATATATATCATGCCATGGCACCAACTAAAATGGTGGGAGTTTTAGTGGCAATTAGGGAGTGATCCGGAATAGATGTGGGAAAGATGATCAAAGATAGACAGTGACACTTTCTTGAATTGAAAGGGACCTGGTTTGGGAACCCAATCACTATTGCTATGATATGCTTACCAAATACAGGTCAGGATGGTTTCATGCAGCGAAGCCTAGTTCGTCTAGAGGCATTTGCAGAAGGGGAGATCATCTTGATGGGTGATTGGTCCCCCTGCCTTGATAGCTCAGGGAGAATTTAGGGGTGTTTGGCCACTTTAAGGGCCTTGAAGGCGATGGAGATGCTCAGGGATGCTTGGAGGGAAGCACATTGGCAGGAGCAGGATTATACATTTTACTCCAGCGTTCACGAGATGCATTCTTGGATAGATTTATATTTGGATTTCTGCTCTATTATTGGGAAGGGTATGGAAAATGGGAAAAGTTATCATATCACTCACTGATCATGCCGCTGTGATGGTTAAGTTTGATATTGTTACCAAGAAGAAGGGTAAGGAATTGAAGTTTTCCCAAAACATTTTAGGGACGATAAAAAGATTAGAAGGATAAAGCGAAGGGATTGAAAGGTTTTTGGAAGAAAACCCAATGGAGTATACCTCGAAGTGTTACATGGGATGCGTTTAAGGCAGCCTTATTAGAATGGAGCTAATTTCATGAAAGTCCAAAGGATCAAACTAATGGGAGATTTGGAACAAGATTTTTGATAATATAAGGTCGTTCATCTTACTGAAAAGATGCAAAAGAGGAACACTCCTGCGATCCTTTTGCAATGGCGCAGACGGGCTAACAAACGGTGGTGTGGAAGATTGCCAAGAGCAAGGCCAGTGGTTCAGATTAATTCAATACTTCCACTCATCACTTTTTTGGTTTTTGACTTGCACAGGATTCTACCGGCTTACGCAATACGTGGGGCCTGGTATTGTCTTATTAGAAAGAGGACTATAGAGCTCTGCTATGCTCCCATAGATTGAAACTGTTGGACTTTGCTTAAGTGCTTGATAAAGCAGAACATTTTGTGTTCATATGGGGCTGCAATGGGGAGGGGAGGTTAGAAGGGGGTAGATTATGTTTCCCTTTGTGTTTTCTTTTTATGGTATTGTTTGTTAATATGTTGAATATGGAAAACCAATAAAGAGATGTAATAAAAAGAAATAACATGTATCAAATATTTAAAAAATGATAAATAATGAATGTAATATATATATATATATATATATAATGCATATAATGAGACTATAAATAGTCATAAATCAAATGTATGTGCATTAAATATAATATAGATAATACAATATTTTATAAATCCATTGTAAAAATGGTTGTAATTGCACAGTTCTGCAGAAAAGCATTATTTGCAGATTACCCACGTTTTCTGTACATATGTTTATGCATATGGTTTTATGTGTGCAGAAGACGTTTTTATATGTATAATATGCTGTGACAGGGCCTTCAATCTGGCCCGGTCAGGTCGGGGTGGGAGGTCTAACCGGGCATAAGCAAAGCCAGTCCTACACCTGTCTGTTTGTTTCTTAAGTGTGCTGTATGTTACCCAATGTCTACAGAGCACCATTCTAGCAACCCACAATGCAAGCAGACATTGCACCTGAGTGACTAGAGCACTAACAGAGTGGGAGAGATTCAAGCGAACAAAAAGTAGCAATGACTATGCTGCAGCCCAAATGTTTCAGGTCGATACCCCACTACAAAAGGAACATCAATTTTAGAGTGATGCTGAACCAACAGTTCCACCCGCCCAGGCAGAACAATTGGCAGCGAGCGCCACCACATCGGTGTGAATCGGGGCACGGAACACCCATTGAGACTTGCACTTACGTGGGCATTTGTTCTTACCTGTTGGGGAGCCATGGAGCTACGCTTGCGTCAATCCGCCATTTCCCACAGACCGCGAAGGACTCACTTGAACCTGCCCATTGACTATTTCTGGCTGCCATTGCTAGATACTGTCGGGACCAGCGTACAGTCAATGGAGAGGGATGGGGAAATATAAAGTGGGCGCAGTAAGGTTTGGGTTGTTTGGACATGAGACTAGGCGCAAGAAGGACAGGGCAGAGGAGCATGGAGATGTTTTATTGATGGTGTGTGCAAGGTTTGGTATTGGTTGAGTGAGCGTGATATGTGTGTGTTTCTGTGTGTGTGTGTGTGAGAGAGAGAGAGAGAGAGACAATACAGGGGAGAGTAGGGAATGATTGAAAAGGTTACTGGGAAGTAAAAGGAAGGTGACTGGAAGGTGTGAGAGGAGAGTAGTAGAGTGGAGAGGGACGTGGAGAGGAATAGATGAGGGGTAGTGAAGAGGGCTAGTCGAGAGGAGAGGGCATTGTTATGATGAGGAAAAGGCAGTGTAGTCGAAAGGAGAGGGCAGTGTAGTGGAGAGCAAAGTGGTAGTATAGAGCAGCGGGGTCGCAGAGTAGAGGGGAGAGGAGAATAGGAGTAGATGAGAGTAGGAGGCTCAGAGGAGAGGATTAGAGTAGTAGTGGATTGGGGAGTAGCAGAGAAGTGAAGGGAGTTGTAGCAGTGGGGTGAGAGGAGAAACAGTAAGGTCGAACAGTGGAGGTAGAACGCAAGGAGAGAGGTACAGTGGATGGGCAGAAGAGAGAGTAGTACGGAGAGAAAGGAGAGACAGAGTGAGGTAGGGAGGTGATTAAGAGGAAGAAGGGGAAAGACTGGGTGAAGTATAAGGAAGAAAGGGAGAGTAATAGAAAAGTGCAACTGTAGAGCGTGGGGGGATATGAATAACTAGTCTTGAGTGTCTGAAAGGCATTACATTACATCCTGGGGAATCTTAGACCCACTAGATTGTTCCTTGAGGGAGTTGTAAGGAACTCATGGTGGCAACAGGAAAGACGGACACAAGTGATCACAGTTTAACAGTGTTTATTAAACTGTATAATTGGTGAGGAAACATCAAATCTAAACCTAAATCTAAGATGGGAGCATCTTAATAAGGCAGTCCTAGTGGCATCTTGTCAAATAAAAAGGAACTATACTAAAAAAAAACTATTGCCAAGAAAGAAGAGTTGGGTCTCCATTCCCTATGTTTTTAGCACGGGACAAGGCAGGACTTTTGAGCACAGCACATCCCTGGGCTTCGCCAGCACGAGGTTACAGTTCCTTTAAACATTGCCAGGATCTGCTGGTGCCAAGTCTCTTTCCTGCAAAGTCTATTGCCTTAGAAGGCCGGCTGAACCAAAACAATAAACAAACAAAGGTTCCTTTGGTAATCTTTCACGTTGGGCGATTGTGCTTCACCCCTTTGTATTCCCCTCAGCGGGGCTCTGATCCCTCTTGTAATGTTAGCCTTCCTCAATCGGGTTCACTACGGCCTTTCACTCAATCGTATCATCCAAAAGTCTCAATGTCTTTTTAAACAATTATTCATTGTGGACATGCTTCAGCCGGGTTCACTCCTTGTCAACACAATGTACACGAGTGTGTTACTCTTTACCCCAGTTTGCAGGCGTCCCTCAGCCGGGTTCACTCTTGCCAAATATACAGTTCACTTGGTTTTCTCACACTGGGGAATTTACCCTTGTTAGCTTTCCCATTGGTCTCCCTCTGTCAGATTCAAATAGCCTTACTATCACAGTTCATGATTTTCTAATGCAGTTCATGATTTGCTCCTCTCATTAGAAAGCGGGATTACCTTCCCCTAAGTTTCTCTTGGCATCCCTCTGTTGGGTTCACGTTTGCCAGTTTTACAGTTCATTCATCTTCCTCCAATATGTCAGACTTTTGAGTGTACAAGGGGTTTTGCTCGACCTTGTTTCTACAAAACAAAAACACATCCCAAAAAAGCCTTCAGTTAGAATCCTTCGATCGAGCAACGCCTGACCACTCAGCTTGAGAATCTTTTACTAGGGTTTCCTTGAAGTTCATTTACACAAGATCTGTCTTCAACAAGGTTACCCCCTGCAACCTTGGGTCCAGCACATTTCGGTTTTATTATGTATCTTCTTCGGCTCACCGGCTGTGCTGAACTGTCAGTTTTCTTGTCTTGTGAGTCAAGGACAGCACCATGGCGGCAAGCGCTTCCTCTCGCTTTGGCTATCAGCTCAGGGGAGCCTTGTGTGCCTTGTGTGCCATTGACACCTTTCTCACCACACGCCAGCTGGACTTCCTGGTTTTATGATTTCCCTTTCGGAGGCTTTGCAGGTCTGAGTTGAAAAGGGCAAGGGCAGTTCCCCCTTCGTGGTTGTCCAGTTCTTGCCGCCTTAGTCCTCCGTTTGAACTGCCGGTCCAGTGTAGCTGTTTCCTCATGCATTCAGCCTTGCTCAAAGTGTGCTCTCATGCTCTGGCTTTTTATCCCTGAGGGGAATGGAAAGGGCCGTCGGGTGTGTGCAGTTATTGTCAATTGTCGGACTCTGCCTGACCCTCTGGTGTTGGGACATGTCAGGTAAACGGCTCTGGTGTTAGTCTGTTGTCTTTCACAGTGTAGGAAAGTGTTTGTGTCGGAAAAGGTTGGGGGTTTGGTAGAGCTTCTAAATATCCTACTGGGTACGATGGGCAAAAGGTGTTATAGGGAAGGGGGTATTGCGTCTCACCCGTCAGCTTCCAACTTCCACTCCCCAAGGACGCCCCATCCAGGCGATCCTCCTGCACTGGCCCACCCCCAGGAACTGGATTCAATAGCGATAGCTGTGTCCTGGCCACCTGGATGACCGATACCCGGGGACTAGCAAGTGAGACACCTTCAGGTATCTCACAGAGTCTAGATAGAAAAGGCAGTAGCCTAAAGGCTATCACCTGGAGACTTTTAGATTGTAGATAGGAGTTACTGATCTCGAGTGACTATCCAAGGGTTTAAGAAGGGATCGTCCATCCCTAGATGAGAGAGAGGGGGGCTTAGAGATCCCCTCGGTTACAGGAATAATAAAAACCCATAAAGTACTGTCTTTGAGGGGTTGGTGTGTTCTTGAGGCCATCTGTGACAGTGCATGTAGTAATGCTTTTCTGCAGAGCTTTGCAACTTTGCATAACATCCTAAAGTTTGTGATGTTTTGCAGTAGTTTTCATGAAGTATGCAAAGGGAAAGTTCTGCAACTTCGTATAGCCCATGTTATTACCCCAGTTCATTCTGACCCAGCGCCTTTGTTACCACAAAAAGTGTTAATTCTGGCAGGCAAGCGTAAATGTCATCCATTGCTTGTTGAAATAGATCCATGCATGCCAAATCGGTGCCAAGCCCTCTCCATTCGCTTTGAAGTGGCACATGGCCACTCAAGCAATTTGCAAGCCTCCAACCAGTGCTCAACTAAATCCTGTGTATTACAACTAATCAATGGATATTATTTCCAAGTCTGACTGGAGGTTTGAAGAAAGTATAAATTACATCTGTTTTGGCTAGTGCATTCTGCTTAGGCACAGACTATGATTCACTGTATATAACGTCTTACCAAACTTAATTGTATTCCTTTCATGCACACATGACCGATTTAGTGGACTCTTTTGAGTTGTGTACGTCGTTTGGCTTTCCTAGATAAGTCACACAATGCACCATTAGAACAGCTGCCACTAGTACATAACTTGTTTGCCTGCTATGTGGCATTGTTTCCTTTAACTATGCTCCTCTTTCAAGGCAATGATACACATCACATACAGCATGGGGGTTCAACATCTACTTATTTGAATAGCAAAATGACCAGCTTTTAACGTCTAGCAAGTATTGTAGGAAACTCTGCAAATCAAGAGGGACTTTTGAAGAAGAATGTGTTAAGATGTCTGGAAGATACATACATGTTCAATACCTATTCTAATAAGTGCTGGCCCTTCCAAGGATGCCCTACTTCCAATAAAGAAAACCTCCAAAGGGTTGGAAAACATAAGTCTTAAACCTCTAACCTTTGAATCTGTAGCCTTCTGGCTATCCTACGCTAATAGCATAGAGTTCCAAGGCTTGGCCAAAGCAAACCATTCACAAACCTACTGTTCATAGACCATCCTTATTCTAATGCAAAAAAAACAGACCTGTCCCTTGACAGATCTCTCCTGGACCTACCTTAGCTTTAGGATTCACGCCGGTCTATTTTGGATCTTAGATTTAGGATTCATGATGCGTCTCTCATGGACCTTGGCTCCAAAAGGTATGTCTTCCCCCTTATTCAGGGTCCTTTTCAGGCAGCTGAAATTCTCTTGCATCCTGCCACATGACTCAGTACTTCACTAGGGGTCACTGGTGGAAAACCTTTGACTCTGGCTTTCCAATTCCTCAAGGGATTTAAGAGGGGTTGTTGCATCCTTCTAGTCACCCTTACTCCTCCAGGGTGAAGGGCGCCACCCAAAACATGCAACTTTCCAATAGACCAAGTTAAGGAACACACCCCGTCGGGGAATGCGACCAGGAGATGAATTGCAAGGATAACAAACTTTATATAAAATAAAGTTAGCAAGCAAAGAACTCTGCTGCTCAAGTGCGCTCTGCCAAAAAGTACACAGGCAGCACATTATAAGGGTAAAAATTGTCAGAAAATACGACATCACATAGGGTACACATTCGGGGAGCAGATTGGAGGGGCCATGTGGCACAGTTTGTTCTATAGGGGATGCCAGGCTGTGTTTGGCTGCTGCTTCTCAGTCAGTCTGGTGGCACGTGGGTCAGCTGGGCTTATCCCTGCATTGATGGCCAGGGCAAGTATGAAACATTCCTAACTGTCTAAGCTAATACAACAGGAACTGATAATACGAGAATAATGGCAACCATAAACGCCTTGCATAAATGGTGGCACCTTGGCGAAACATGGGTTAATATATTGGCATTCTGACCTCTGCATCCGGCCCTTCTTTGATACTGGGATCCTGCACCCAGGTTTCCTCCCGTGATGGTTTGATCTACTATTTTAGGTTTCCCCATCGCTCATGACACTGATGGACATGTTTTGACTTGTAGGGAATATACCACTATACAGGATTAAGTTTAGGGTGGGTGTTCTGGAATGGTCATTATGAGGTCAGATGGGTATCAGCATGAAAAAGAGTGAAGGGTTGGGGACTGGTGGTCCTTGTCCTGGCGGGGTGGGGGTTGAAAGGGGCATGAACAGTTTTGTGGAGATGGATGGGTACTTGTGCAGAGGCCTGCTTCGATCTCACGCTCTGCAGAGAGCATAATCTGAGGAAGTGATGCTAAGCAATTGCAACAATAAATTATTGGACTTCCTTGAGAACGAGGCTCACGCAGAGCTGGCGGGGTGGCAGTGACTTGGGCTCTCTGTGCGAGGAGCTGGGGATGGGAGAGCTGGGTTGTGCAGAGGGATGGGTTTTGGGCCTAGTAAAAGATGGCATCTATTCTAATACAAAATGGGTTATGTTACGCAAGTACATTTCTATGTTATGTCATATTGCAATGTATCGTGGGGCAGGGTTCTCTCTCCCATTGGTTTACACGTGATCTCTTCACTGCGGGGAAGATGGGGGGGTGGGATCGTACCACCCCCCCCACCTTCCCCCCTTTTGTTACTCTTAAAGTAACGAATACCCTCCCCCAGTATGTGTGTGTTCCTCAGCCCTTTTTTTTTTAACTTTGGTTTTATTGGTAATTTTTCAGAAAAAGAATCAATGACAACACCGGGAGCAGTATTAATATCACATTAACATCATTATCGAACCCCCATAGTCTCCTTCCCCCCCCCTCCCCCCTGACCCCGCTCCCCAACTCCAGCCCTCCCCCCAGATCAGAGTCCCATCGTAAAACCAATCGCAGGAGTCGTCATCCATACTCGAAGTTCAGTGCTTTGGAGCCATGGTGTGCGTTCCCTTAAATGCTGGCTTAGACGGATCCGCTGTCTCCCGGGCCGTGGGCTACCCCATTGTTCTTGAGTGGTTCTCTCCGGGCTCCATCGCCCCCCCCCGCCCTGTGTTGTCCACGTACTGTCAGTGAGCCTCCCACCCCCATGCCTGGTAAACCCCATACCAATTTGCCTGGAAGGTGCTCGATTCGTTGTTTACCATGGCTGTCAGTTTGTCCATGAGGAACATGTTCAGTTTTTTTAGCCAGTCTTCCTCAGAGGGGGTCTCCGGACTTTTCCACCTTTGCGCTAGGGCCACCCTTCCTGCTCGCAACATGGTCTCCCACATTCTTGGGTACCTATATATTTCCGCCTCCTCCGGTGGGAGGCCCAACAACATTGTCAGTGGATTGAGTGGGAGAAGTTCTTCGGTGACCTCCGCCATCCATCCCCGTACCTTCTCCCAGAACCCCTGTACCTTAGGGCAGGACCACCACATGTGACCCCTCGTCGCCACTTGGCCACATCCTCTTGGGCAACTGGGGGACACCCCTGGGAACATCTTGGATAACTTAGATGGGTCCCTATGCCATCCCTGTAAAATCTTAAAGTTGTGCTCCATGTCCGACGTGAACAGGTTCCCATGGAAAGCTATTTTAAACACCCTGGACCATGCGTCTTCCGAGAGAGCCTCTCCTGCCAGGTCATTCCAGAACCCACGAAACCCTCTCCTCCCTTCCAAGTTAACAGTGTTCAATATTTGGTACATTTTGGATACTACCCCCTTGCTCGTTGTGGCCCTGTCTAATAACTTTTCAAAGGGGGTCAGCTGTCTCCGCAGATTCAGGCCCCAAGTCTGGTCACATAGGATTCCCTTCAGGCGCAGATATTGAAAGACTGAAAGAGACCCCCGCCCAAGCGCTTCTCGCAGCTCCTCGTATTCGAGGAACTCGCCCTCTTTGAACATCTGCCCCGCCCATTCCAGCCCCCCATCCGACCAGGACTGGGCATTCCTGAATCCTCTGCTACCTCGTTTGAGCGGGTGGCCCCAGAGCGAAGACATCGGGGAGGGCCAGGACGTGAGGTGTGCAGTTGTGGGTCCCTCCTTCCAAATCGACCAGAGTATTCCCAGGGTTGGGTGGGTCTGCAATTTATTTGGGATGTGTTTACGCGGCAGCCACAAAAGGTCGCGTACTTTCAGAGGGTGGGCATCCATGTCCTCCAGATAAGACCAATAGGTGCCCATCCCCTTCCTCATGTCTTCTAACAGGACCCTTAGCTGGGCGGCCCGGTGGTAGAGAAGGAAGTCCGGCAGTCTGAAACCACCCTCCTCCCTAGGTAACGTTAGAATGGCCTTCCCTATCCTCGGGTTCCTCCCTTGCCAAACAAACTCTCTGACTGCCCTCTGTAGGTCTCGAAACATCTGGTCGGGGACCCCCGTTGGGAGTGCCGTGAAAAGATACAGCAGTCTTGGGAGGATGTTCATTTTCACCGCTGTCATGCGGCCGTACCAGGACAGGATCATACCTCCCCACCTCCTAAGGTCTGACTTTATCTCTGCCATAATGGGCCCATAATTCACCGAAGCCAGTTTAGAGAGATCCCTTGTGAGGAGTACACCCAAGTACCTGATGGAGTTCTTCCCCACCACAATCCCCACACACCCATCCCGGTGGTCCAGCCCCGGGTCCCGAGCCCTCATAGGGAGTAACACTGATTTTGATGCGTTTATTTTTAGCCCCGAGAATTGCCCAAAGGTCGTCATCAGGGCCAAGAGGGGGGGGGGAGCGAGGTGCCGGGCTCCACCAGGTATGCAAGAATATCGTCAGCAAACTGGGAGCTTGAACTCCACCTCTCCTCTTTTAATCCCTTTAATGTTGGGGTGAGCTCGGACCGCTATGGCCAGGGGCTCCATTGTCAGGACATATATTAAAGGGGAGAGTGGGTATCCCTGTCGCGTCCCCCGTGTGAGGGAGAATGAGTCGGAAAGTTCTCCATTCACCTGCACTCTCGCCGTTGGGGCCCTGTATAGGGCGGAAACCCAGTTCCTGATGTGAGCCCCGAAGCCCATTCGACGGAGGAGGAGTTGCATGTACCTCCACTCCACCCTGTCAAAAGCTTTCTCAGAGTCCAGGGAAAGCAGACTTGCATCTAGATCTGATTCTTGGACATGGTGGATTAGGTCTATCGTCTTCCTGATGTTATCAGAGCCTTGCCTGCCCCCTATGAATCCCACTTGATCCCCGTGAACTAGCTTGGGCATTATCCCCTCCATCCGTTTGCCTATCACCTTGGCCAGGATCTTTACATCTATATTGAGGAGGGAGATTGGGCGATATGAGGAGCATTCAGTGGGGTCTTTGCCCTCTTTGGGCGGGACCACAATTATGGCCCTCATCATGGTCTCCGGCAGAGAGCCCCCCTCTAACACCCTGTTAAACACCCTCACCAGATGAGGGGCTAGGATAGCCCGAAACCTCTTATAGAGGTATATGGAGAAGCCGTCTTCCCCCAGGGATGTTCCCACCTTCATCCCACTGATAGCGTGCTCCACCTCCTCTTCCGTCACCCGGCTCTCTAGACCCTCCGCCATTTCACCTGTGAAGGACGGGATCTGGATGGAGTCCAGGAAACCCTCTATCTGAGTGTCATCCCCGTCATATTCTGACGAGTATAACTTTTCATAGTAACGGCGAAAGGCTGCTCCAATGTTAGGGGTGTCGTGATCTAATGATCCCCGATCGATCTTCACTGCCTTCACCGTTCTGTTCCTTTGAATCTCTGAGTTTCCAGGCCAGGATTTTGTCAGCTCTGTCCCCCCTCTCATAATATTTCTGTTTCACTAGCCAGAGGCTCCGTTCGGTCTTATGTAACAGGAGGTCTTTCAACTGGAGTTTATAGTTTTCCAGGGTAGCAATCTGCTCTCTTTCCAGGGGAGCCTGCGGGAGGTCACCCGGTTGGAGTTGGGCTATCTTTTCCCTCAGGGATTTTTCCTGGGTCTCCCTCTCCCTCTTTTTCTGGGCTCCCATTCTAATGAGGACGCCACGTAAGGTCGCCTTAAAGGCGTCCCACAGCACGTGTGCGCCCACCTCGCCGTTGTCGTTCAACTCGAAATACTCCAAAATGGCGTCCTGCACCTCCTGTACTAGAACTTCGTCCTTCAGCAGGGAGTCATTACACTTCCATCGCCCTCTACTGCCACTCCGCCATCCCCCTACTATAGTGGTACGGACCAAGTCGTGATCGGACCAAGGAACCGGGTCAACCCTGTGGCCAGAGACATGGGGGAGAAGGGGTTCATCTACCAGGATATAATCTATACGGGAGTATGATGTGTGGATTGCTGAGTAGTAGGTGAAGGAGGGGAGGCCTGTCCTGGGAGTCGGGATGGTGTCCACCAGGCCTAGCTCCGCGTTGACCCTCTGGAACGTGCGGGCCATGGTTTCATCTGCGGCCTTAGTGAGCTGCGGCCCCAAGCGTTTCCTATCCGCGGTTGGGTCTAGGACCATATTGAAATACCCCCCCCCCCCCACCACCAACATCCCGTGAACAAACAATTTCAATTTGTCCTTCACTCCCTCCCAGAATTGCTCCTGGCCCTCATTAGAGCCGTACACAACTGCCAGAGTCAGAGGGGAACCCCGCAAAGAGCCCTTTGCCAGCAGATATCGGCCCTCTGGGTCCTTCACCGTGGCTTCCACTTCAAAGCCAACGTCCCTTGCTAGTAGTATGGCTACCCCCCTTTTCTTGGTTCTGTGGGATGCACTGAGGACCTCCCCGATCCCGCCCCCTCGCATTTTTGGTTCCTTTCCCCGGGCCCAGTGTGTTTCCTGAAGAAAGAGCAGGTCAAGCTTTTCCCTCCTAAATTCCCTGCAGACCAAGGATCTCTTGATTGGGGTGTTCAACCCCCGCACATTAAGGGAACCCACGCCGAGGGCGGGCAGATCCTCAGGCATTGTCTATAATCAACATCTTACTGGGTAGCTGGTTCGTGGCACTTTTCCTTTCCTGCTCCTTTTGTGTTATAACCTGATCTCCCTTACCCCCTCCCCCCAGGTGGGCCTTAAACCTGTCCCCAACTGCCCCCTGCCCCCCCCACCGAACTGAACAACCCCAACTGTTCCTTCACCCCCACCCCGGCGTCCAGCCAAATAGTTCCACCATTGCTGGTAATTGGCCGGACCACCAGCCTACCGCCTCCGGCTGGGCTAATGTCAGAAATGACTCCTCCTTGTGCCCCCCCTCTTTGTCCCCCCACCGAGCCCCCTCCCCCAGGTAACCGACATACTTGCTGTTCTGGGAGGCCCCTTACGTCCTTAGGCCCCGTAGTCCTGGAAGTCTACTCGTCCTTGTGCCAGGCCGGACGTTTGTGATCGTGAGTTGAGTTCTTTGCCCGGTTTCCCCGTACCCTTTTGTACTTCCAGGCTACCCTGGGCTCGACCGGCCCGCTCCTCCCTGGCCGGGGTCGGCGTCTTCCCTGTCCGTCGCCGGGGAAGGCGGGTTCAGTTTCTCAAATTTCCGTGGACCCGTCTTCTTTCTCCTCTCTCCTTGTGACCTGCGTTCCCTGGCTCCTTCCGCTGCAAATCCTGTGGGTTCTCTCTGAGGGGCCGGATCCGACACATACCCTTGAATGGCCTCCCTTATGTCCTCCTCTGTAATCAGGGTCGACCGTTGGCCCTCGTACTCGAACGAGAGGGAGAAGGGATACCCCCATCTATAGCGCACCCCCTTCTCTTTTAGCATTTGTGTCAGGGGGCGGCACATCCTGCGTTTGGCCAGCGTGTATGAAGAGAGGTCCTGGAAAATGGACACTTGTGCGTTGTTATAGGTTATTTCCTGTGCCTTTCTGGCCTCCTCCAGAACCTTTGCTTTCTCGGTGTAGTAATGGAAGCGGACCAGGATTGACCGGGGGCCCCCAGCTCTGCCCCCCACTCTGTGGACCCGGTCGAATGTTGGTTCAGTA
Source organism: Ambystoma mexicanum (assembly GCF_040938575.1). NCBI lineage: Eukaryota > Metazoa > Chordata > Amphibia > Caudata > Ambystomatidae > Ambystoma > Ambystoma mexicanum. Next base: position 644,523,591 of record NC_090928.1, on the reverse strand, counting down.
GTCATCTCGTCCGAGAAAAGGAGGGTGATGATGTCCCTCACCGTCCGGTTCAGTTCTCTTTCTGTTTCCCCCTCCGACTCCGGGACCCCAAAAATTCTGAGGTTGTTCCTCCGTTCCCTATTTTCGAAGTCGTCCATTTGCCTGGCTCTCTCCTCGTCTCTTTCTTCTAGCACAGCTAGTCTCATGGACATGTCCATCTCTTGGGTCGTTGCTGGGGACTGGTTGGTCTCCAGCTGCAACAGTCTGTTCTCGACCTTGTCCACCCTGCGGTCCAAGTTCTCCATTTTCTGGGCAATGTCCGCCCGCATGTCTCTGATCTCCTGCAGGACCGAGGCAAAGCCCTTTTCCATTGTAAGGGTGGGCGGGGACGAGGTCTCGGGCTGGGACATTCTAGTCATCCGATCCAGGCCGCTAATCTCCCTTCTGGCATCCTGGTAGCGATACTCCTGGAGGGTTTGGCGCCAGCTCATCCGATCTCCCTATCTCTCCCTCCGGTCAGTGGTCTTCGGGGGCCAAGAACGATGATCCTGCTGGGAGACCGCCCTTCGGGCAAAAACCGCTCCGTGTGGGGCTATCTTTGAGCAGGCACACGCCCCACCAGTCTCCGGCGGGGGTCTCTCACACTCTACACGCTGTTTTTCCCGCTGCTTGTGGTTGTCTGTCCCCGTGACGGCGATGAGTATCAAATTTGTGATCGGATGATGGTCCAGGCCTGGCCCCCGGGGACGGGGGGGCGCAGCGCCCACAGCGTGCTGGTTAGGCCATGTTTTCTTCTGAGTTCGTCTCCAGGCGGGCACTCGCCCTGGGACGGAGCCCAGGGGCCACCACCTGTATAAGTCTCACCTTCTTCACCGGCCTTGCCCTGCTGTTGTCCGCAGTACACCGCTCCGATGGCCCTCGCCAGGGTCCGTTGGTCGGGGTCCCGGCACCCCTGTTGTTAGACTCCGTGATCGGGTGCTTGGGTCAAGCGGGCTGCCTCACCTCTGGCTGGATTGGTTGGTACCTTCCCCCTGTGCCGCGGGGCCCCGACGGTGGAGTCCCCACCGAAGTGCTGGCGTGCTATATGACCGGAGTAGGGTGGAGGGGTCAGGCGCGCTTGCAGGCCTCAATGGCTACTGCGTACCGCGACTCCCCGCGCAGCTCTGGAGATGGGCGGGGCCTCCCGCAGATTCTCTCGTTGGTCCGCGGGGCCTCGATTTTAGGCATCCGAGGGTCTTTCAACGTCGCTCTTTTGCCCGGGTGGGTCTCCCGTGATTCACCGCCATTGAGAACCGCAGCTGTTTCGTGGGGGGCTGCGAGGGGGGGGCTCAGTCCCTCAATACGGCCCAGTTTCAGCGGGAGCAGCGTCTTCAGGCAGCCATCGCCTGTGCGCCCCTGGTGGCCTCCCCCTCAGCCCTTTTTACCGCTTTGTCCCAGGTGGGGGTACCTTTTATGGGTATCCATGCTCTACACATGCTTCTTAAACTCTCCCCACACTGGATATTCGTCAGGAGTACATCTCATATAAATACATCCCCCATCCTTTCTCTCTTTCTCTTCAGCTTTCTCTCTCCCTCTCCCCTGCTAAATTCTTCACTGAAACTGCACTGAATCTGCAACTGGGCCTCTCTCACCGACCTCGGTCCTGGGCCCAGCCACTCTCCACTTGCACTGCCTCCCTGGCAACCCCTGCACTGCGGGACTGTCTCTGTATCCCCACAGCCCCCCTTCCTAGCACTTGTCTGCACTTACCTTGCACTTGCCACCAGCTGGCCCTATTTATTTATTTTATTCTACTTACTTGTACTGCACTTCCCCCCTCCCCTTCCCCATTCACTTTTTCGCTTCCCCCTACCCCTGCACTTGCGCGATCTGAATGACACCTGGCCTAGTAGGATCGTTGTCTGTCTTCCCCTTGTTCCCCCCTCCCTGCCTCGTCGCGCCTTGAAACACTTGTGTATAGGCGCGTTACAAATGCCTTATCATATCATATCATATCATCCCTATGCAGGTCAAACACCACCCTCCATAGCAGTTAGGAGGTCCAGCACATACCCGTCCTGCATTGTCATCAGTCGAAGTGCTTGTAATTCCACCTTGATGACATTGAACCCTTCTTCAGTATCATTCGCCAGTTGGATGAGCTCCCAGCGAACGATCGGGAGCCATTTTGCGTTTGCTCTGGTCTGGATGCTGGGCACAAGTGATGCAAAGAATGTCTCTGCTGAGCTGAAGAGTTTGTACTCATCAGGGATTTGAACAAGGAGGTTTGAGGATGCTTGAGACACTTAGTTGGATGTACGCTTTTTTCGGGACATGTGGTCATGCTGCTTTTCTTTGGTAAAGAACCGGAAGATGGGGGGTTGCGCTTCAGTTGGTCGAGGTGCCCTTCGGTGCTCTTGAGGCACTGCTACCCCCTTGACATGCTCTTCAGGTATCACCAGCAGTTCAGAGTGTAGTGTTGGAAGCGTATCCCCTCCATGATGGCGGGAGGTGCAAGTATGCCTGTTTGCCGCACACCCAAAAATAGTCAATTTAAGGCAGCAGTGCCTTTTCAAACATCAGGGATGACGAGAGTTTTACTGCAGCGTGGGTTGGAACCCATGGACACCTTGCCTTCTCCATAGAAACAAAGTTCATAATTTTCTTCCTGTCGGAACTTGATGGGTTTTTCGAGGGCTGTGACCCATGTCAGTTTTGTGATATGCTCTGTCCATATTTGTGCACAGGTTTGGTCCATCCATTCTAGTCTTTGATCTGACAGGCCATGCAGTGCTTCAGCTTTGCACATGTATGTCTATTCTAGCCATTTGTTTTCCGCAAAACTTGTGCCTCCGATTGCCAGAAATGGTTCATTGAGACAGTTTGAACCTTGCAAACCCTTCTTTGCAGATCTTTTCGTCTGGCGGGAGGAGTTTCAATTTTACTGTACGTGCCTGGAAGGAATTTTGATTCTACAAAGTGCGAGATGATGGCGACATTGGGCTTCTACTAAGGGAGCTTCTTGCAGCACTAAAACCTTGGCTGTACCGGAGGCATGGGGTATCAAGCAACACACACAGCAATTGCTCTTTTTCTGGTTGCCCTCGTATCGGAATACCAACTATTGGACTATTGGACTGCCCAGGGTGCTGAAGGTCCTCAACCGTGTCTAACCCCAACCCATAGTAGGCATCATATCTTTGTTGGCGTGTCTGCCTTCTCCTCCTTCTATTATGCAAGAGAGATTGTGGTTGTCCTGTAAACCTTTTACACGTTTCATCATTAGTACATAGCAAACCTTGGGCTTTTATGGACTGTTCACTGTACATTGGAAAAATACCATAATTTACATTCATGCTAGTACTAGCAGGGTCTTGTGTGTACATCATAGGGGGAGAAAAGGAAACCAGTTTTGCATCAGAGGCTGAGGTGTGGAGCATACTCTGCTTGTCCCTAAACAATGAGATAGACGCTATCATAGGTTGTGAGGTAGCTTGTGTCACTGTAAACATAAAAGGGTGCGGTAACCTAACATTTTCTACATTGGATACATTCTCAGTCTCAATATTTAAAAATATTTCATTCTCTGAAGTCACTTTGGTTACATTTCTGTGCAAGATTGTGATATTCAAAAGCGTTTTGTGGTCCCATGTTAGCTCCCCCCCCCCTTCTTCTGTATAGGTCCCCCAGATAAAAGATGCGTACCAATATATTCCCAAGACAATTATTAATATGGTAAACACTATAGCAACAGAATTGAGACCGCATTCGTAACTATATGCTCTACTAGCACTAATTCTATTCCTACTGCTATCTAACTGTTCAGTAGTTGTTGGTGTTGACGCCAGCACCATGGCACCTAAAGGAATGATAATAACGGGGTGGGTGTTAGATGGGACGAGTAGGAGACACAGTTGAGCATTGTGAGATGGAGATCAGAGTAGAGAGAAAGAAAATAAGAGAGACAATGAGAGCACTACATTTCCTATTACTCTTATTATTTACATTTGACTTTGTATTACTTTTACGTTCAGTATCCCTTTGTGGTACTGCAACGTTTGTTTGATTGTTGTCCAAACTCTCAGTCTTGTGCTTTTCTGACATCTGAGAGGTGTATCCAGTACCGCAGCCCCTATATTTTTACAGCCAGGGGAGTACAGTAAATCACCTCATAAGGTCCATGGAAACTCGGTGAGTTCCACTTACTTACAAAGCTTCACACATAAACCAATTCTCCAGGCATTAAGGGTTGTGCTGGGCTGTCTGCCACTGCAGTTGTTGTATCAGTTTCGCTTTCTCTTGTGAATGGCAGTGCAATTTGTTTTGCAATTCATCGTACTGCCTGTGTTAGCTGGGTGAGGTATTCTTTGAACTCTTCCCCTAAAACAGTCGCTGTCCTGTGGACATCAGACATTCTCCTTACTGGTGACATGGGCGTTTGCATGCGTCGACCAGTTGCTATTTCGTGGGGGGAACAGGTGGTCCTTTCAGGGTTGTGTGCGCTGCTGGAAAAGGGCTAGGTGCAAGCAGTATACCCAATTCTCTTTTAGGGAATGCCACTTTTTGGACAATCGTCTTTTAAGAAGGCCACAACTCTGTTTGCTTGTGGGTGATAAATTGAAAACATTTTGTGTTTTATACCCAATAGTGATGTTAATTCTTTGAAAAGGTCATTTACGAAATGTGTTGCATTGTCTAAACGTATGACATCGCATATTCCCAACGGGGGAACACCTCTCTTACGAGGAATTTTGCTACACACTTTGCATCGGGATGGGCACAGGGCCCTGCCACCACCTATCGCGGAAAGGGACACACCACCACAATTAAATATCTGGCTCCATTGCTTCTCTCTCCCATGGCTGCATAGTCAATGTGCAGCTCACGGAAGGGTCCTACAGGATGAGGTAATGTGCCCCTGAGTGTTTTGAGGGTCATCCCTGAATTAAATACCTTGCAAGCTGTACATTCTATTACCATTTTGTTAAAGTATTCCTGGAAGTTCGATATAAACCAATCTTTCTGCAGCAATATACCGGTCCGATAGCACAGCGAGTAGATTGCTCGCTTTGACATCTGTGCAGAGCCTGTTGACGCAGGTTCGAATCCCGGCAGGAGTACACTCAGCCTTTCATCCTTCCGAGGTCGATAAATGAGAACCACACACTGTGGGTAATAATAAGCCGCGCTTAGATATCGGAGGGTTTGTAGCGCTATATAAATGCAAAATTATTATTAATATGCTGTTTGGAAGTATGTGCTGGAAAATGCAATTGTTCTAACGCTACACCCAATACGGGCATAAACACCTTCCCCGTACTTTCCTGTCGCCACAGTAAATCAGTGGGCTATTCCGTGCACCCTCTGGGTCCACAACTGATGTTCTGTAGGTGGGGCTCTCTTTTGCAGTTCTATTATCTGGGCAATAGGCAATGAGTTGTATGCTTCTAATTTGGATTCTCCTTGTTTGCTGATCACTAGGCACTGTGTAGCTATTGGTATGGGCAGATATGCTGCTTCTTTGGCAGCTGCATCTGCATTTCCTAAAGAGATTTTGTCATCATTATGTCTGTGCGCTTGACATTTTATGAGGCTACTACAGAGGGCTCTGCAAGTGCCTTAATCAGTTTAACAATTCTGCATGTTGTACTGGGGAACCATCTACTTTCCTGAAACCCCTTCTTCTCCATCTAGCTAATCAAGCATGTACCGTAATGGTTACATATCCCGAATCTGAATATATTTTTACTGCATTTTGCTGCGTGGAGTGCTTTGATCAGTGCCACTAGTTCTGTGGCTTGGGCGGAATAGTGCATGGGCAACCGTTTTTTCACTAGGACCTCATATTCCCCTTCTTCCATCCTTACTACTGCTGAACCGACATGTCTTTCCCCTGTTTCTTGGCAAATGGATGCTGATCCATCTACGAAGTACACTTCCCCTTCCTGTAATGCATTTTCCCTCACTTTAGAAATATCGTCCTCCTCCCTTTCGTATGTGGCACAATCATGTTCTTGCATATCTTTTACGGTGCATGGCTCTGTGAGGAACATGGCTGGGTTTACTATTTTGCACCGCACCACATGGATATTTGGGCTTGATAGTATAATTTTGTAGGCTGTTTCTCTTTGCGTGGTGAGGGTAGACTTTGATCTTTCAAGTATGGCAAATGGGGAGTGTTTGACGTACAAAGTGACGGAGAACCCCATGACAATTGTTGAGCTCTTTTCTATTGCAAAGGCAGCAGCTGCAAGAGCCTTTTCGCACACAAAATGACATTGCATTACTGAGTCAAGCGTGCCACTGTAGTATGCCTGGGGCTTGTGGCCCATGGCCCATGGATGTCTTTTGTGTTAACATAGCGGTCATTAGTGTGCCATTGGAATGTGAGAACAGGCGAGTGACAGCCTCAACCTGTCGCCATGGCTGTTCCCGCACACGCCTGAATATTTGGAAATCCTGCGTTCCCGCCGGGTAAAGAGTATGGCAGGTTCAAGCGATGGGTGGAAGGAGGGATAAGGGTGATTAGCGACCTCTATGAAGGGACACGGTTGCGGACATTTGCAGATAGTAAAAGGGTGCTGGGTCTGAGGGACGAGGACCGGTTTGCATATCAACAACTGAGGCGTTGTGCAGGGACAACCACAATGATGGAAGGGGCCACGAGGGAACATGAAAAGTGGGAAAAACTGATGACATCCACAGAGAACAGGGGGTTGATCTTGTCAATATACAAGATCCTAATGAAGGCAGAGAGTGAAGGAGGAGGGGCCGTGAGGGGTAAGTCAGAGAGGATGAAAGGGAAGGTGTTCACTGACAGAGTGGGACAGGGTGTTAAGAGGATGGTACACCTCATAAACGTTGGTACAGCACCAGGAATTACAATACAAGCTCCTGCATCATTGGCATTACACACCAGAGAGGCTTCATAAAATGCTCCCCACAAGGTCAGAGCAATGCTGGAGGGGGTGTAGGGAAAAGGGAACGATGGTGCCCATATGGTGGAGATGCCAGCGATTGAAAAACTTTTGGCATGAGGTAAAATCCAAGGTGCTGGACTAATGGAAGTAGAAAGGGATTTTGAGGGGGCAGAGATACTCCTGGGCACCATGTTTGACCAACAACAAAGAGTTGAGGAAAGGCAGGAAGACTATGGATGAATTTAATGATGGCGTCAAAGAGATGCATAGCGAGACAGTGAAATCAGAAGGCACCCCTATCCATCATACAGTGGTACTATGCGATATGGGACACTATAGATGTGGAGAAAATGACAGCGACAATACGAGGGGCGCTGAAGACTTTGCTAAACGTTTGGTCTCCTTTCATACAACATGCAATCAGGGACACATTACATTTATACATCCCGAAGAGACCTCAGGCACTGGAAATTTTGGAGGAAGAAGAGGAATGAACCGGAACTTGTTTGTTTGTTTGTTTATTATTAATAGTGTGCACCACACCCTGAGGTATCTGGGCGCATTACAAGGATATGCATTTTCATAGTTACACACAGAGAGTAAACAATAGGCAATAAAGGAAGAAATATAGTAATTTATAAAAGGAGGCATTAATATAGTCCTTTACAAAAGAAATCATAATATCATTTACAGTAAAGTTATGTACAATAAGGCAGGACTTTGTCAATCAGTGTACAAGGTAATTACAGTCAAACGATAGGTGGGGGATGACGCTATACTGGGTCGGGTTAAGTGGGGAAGGTGGGAATAATAGGGTGCATCGTTAGGGATAATCCAGTTCTTCATGGCTTTCCTGAATTTATCGAAGGATTGGTCAGATCTCGATGTCGTGGCCAGTGAGCTCCAGAGTTGTGCGGCCAAAACTAGGAAGCTACTGCTGCCTCCTTTTTTGAGTTTGTATCTAGGTACATGTAGACACCCTGTGTTGGACGATCTGGTTGATTGGACACCGTTGGTTTTGGAAAATGTATCCATAAGATATTGGGGGGCTGAATTATTGAGGCATTTATGAGTTAGGGATGTTGTTTTGATTTGAATTCTTTTCTTAATAGAGAGCCATTTATTGCCCGTCTATTTGAGGAGATGTGTTGTCTGCGAGGAATACTCAGAGCTGAGTGCATTGTTCTGCAGGATCTGTAATTGCTTAATGATATGTTTATTGGCACCTAAGTATAGTGCGTTACAATAGTCGATTTTAGATAGTACTAAGGCTCTGGCCAGAGTAATGCAGCTTTTTGTGGAAAGGAAGGGTTTACAGGCTCTGATGAGTCTACAGGTATAGGCAGTTGCTTAAGCTGTTGCGCTAACCTGTTTGCGCATGTTCAGGGAGGAGTCAAGGTAGAAACCTAGCGTTTTTACTTCGTTTGTGACCTTGATGTTGTTTCCATCGATAAGATCTGTATTGATTGTCAAGTATGGCAGAATTGATAGGGGTGGCTAGGAGGAGCAACTCAGTTTTCTCATCATTCAGGCATAGACCATGTGTGGCCATCAATGCCTGAATGATGAGATAAATTCTGTTTACAAGGGCCAGGTCTTTATCATAGTCTCCTGTAGGGAGGTATGAGGATCTGGGGGTCATCTGCATAATTTGTGTAGGTGACACCCAGATGGTACAAATCGTCAAACAGTGGTTTGGTCAAAGCATTATACATGGTAGGAGATACACACGATCCAATCCCTGTGGGACTCCATAAGAAATGGGGATCGGGTCAGCGGCGGCCAACAAGGTAAAGACTCATGGTCCTATTGTTTAATAAAGGAGTTAATCCAGGCTGTAGCTTATGTTGAGAAGTGAGCTGTTGTGGATAAATGCTTGCACAGAACCTTGTGATCAACCAGATCAAAGGCAGCTGACAGATCCAATAAGAGCAGGAGGCCTAGCTTCCTTTATCCTTTAGATCGTCGATTTGGATTTTTAGGTCAATCAAGGTCAGCTTGAGCGATACTATAAGGCTGCCTGTGAGGACTGGGGGGAGTGGGTGAGGCAGGAGGGGGCTTAGAGTGGGGTTAGAGGGGGGAGGTTATTGATTATTAAAGTTGGAGTTTAAGACTTTGAAGGAAATGTAACACACAATGCGTGCAAAAGGATGTAAGGTATCCATGTATGTGAACTGAGCTGTTAATTCAAGTGTTGGTTGGAAAAAGAAAAAAGTTAATTTGACTGGCTGAGCCTTAGGGAAGCGGCCATTGCATGCCCTCACGTTGAGAGTTTTTAAAATGCATAGTGATTCCACCGCCAGTGGGTGAGTTCTATTGGGAGGACCAGCAATGAGGTCAGGTATGTCCCATGGCCGATCTTGATTGTCCCAAATGCCCATTGTATCTTTGAACGGTTCAATTTGTAGGTTCAAATCACCTGTCACCAGTGTATGGTTACCCATCAGTGTGGATCGGTTCTTTGAGTTTGGAGCTGATATGATGTTGACATTCCTGAACAGCCCTGCGGCCTATTGTACAGGTTGCAAAGCAACATGTTTTCTCCAACATTAGTTTTGAAAGACAACATTTGTAAGTCAGGCGAGTTTGTGCAGTCAGTTGTTTCCCACTCCAGGGTAACATCCTGCCATATTTTTAGGCCTCCCTGTGGCCTCCCTTTTTGACCCTTGGCAGTTGGGATGTTGAAAGTCATGTACCCTTGAAACAGAATAGGTTCAACTGACCAAGTTTCTTGAAAAATAATCACCTAATGTTCTCTGATGAATTGGCACCAATTTGGATCCTCAGTGTGACAGGAGACGCCTGCCATGTTCCAGGATAAGATTGTGTGTGCATTAGAGTGATCTGTGGTGAGGCTGCCACGTTGCAGTCAATTTACAGGGCCAAAATCCATGTGTTCCTTGGTGGCTCGGGAGGACTAAGGGGGCCTAGGGTGCATGTTGTTACTTTGCCTAGTACTTTCGTGGGGTATAATTATTCCCTATCCGCCTTGATCCGGTTGGATGAAACCCCCGCTGTTGGCAAAGGATTCATGGGATTTTAAAACAATATTGACATATCTAAGTGCGTAAGTCTGCAGATCAATACCCAAAACTCCTTCTACCAAAAACTGATTTCAGAAACACCTGGATATGATTGAACTGGGAGTTATAGGTTGGGTTTCCACGACATCCCAAAATGTCTTCTCTTATTAAAGATAGACAACTTTTGGTGTTGTGGGAACCTGTGAATACATTTATTGGTGAGGGTTTCTTGATTTTCATAGGCACCAGAGTACAAACACAGGACATTAATCATGAGCAGTGATGGAGAACCTCTACCCCCCCTCCCCCAAATTTGGCTCACTCCCGTTTCCTTGAGTCAGGAGAAGTCTCCCTAGGGGTGTAAGGTTTGAGCCTGTGGGGGCGGGCATAGTACCAGAGAAAGGAGCTTGGAAGTGTGTATTAGCAGTTTAATAGAGCGCTGCCCGCGTTGCTGGATAACATTTTGCCAAAGGTAATTTTGGTCTGCACCCCATATGGGCCTATTACAACTACCAGTCAAGTTTTCTATAGGGCGATTAGAACTAGAACCCATAGTATCTGCAGATGGTTGAGCCTTGCGTTCATTTACTTTAGGTGTGGCAAGATTGTCTTCTTTCTGAGGTGTGGCCTGTGAGTCTTGGTTACTTTTAAGGGTCATGGTATTGGTGTTTAATGGTGGTATTACACCTTTACCCAACCGTGCCACCCTATCTTTAATTTCCTTTCTGTCCACTATTTCGTTCAGTTTGGTGCCAATTTGTTAATTAGATCCTTAATCTCGTTAATAGTGACTTTACCTTCTACAATTTGTTTGGCTGCTTCCGATGCCTGGGGAGGTACTGGTTCTGAATTAAATTATTGGATTTGGGAGTTATGTGCCATTTAGAGTTTGTTCTTGCCACTGGCAAACGTTTTGAAATTACTTTCACACCTTTCCTGACAGTGACCCTCTTCCTAAATGGCCTCTTCCCGGCTGTTCTCATCTGCCCATTGTCAACGGCTTCAGTTAGCTCAGCCAGAGGTTCAAATCTATTAGCTATGGGTATTTGGGACACATTTTGTGTTCTGTGGCCACCTTTATTACTTTCATTCAGGTCACCTGAGGACCTAAAAGCAAATCCCCTCTGGTTGAGTTACCTTCGAAGTTCCAGGGCCAGTTCCCAGTTCCCTCGAGTAAATCTCTACAATGTTTGATGTTAATATCCCTTGGGCTCTTTCAGTGTCCTTAGCTAAAAATGTATAGTTCTTCCCCCTTCCTGCCCCGGGAGGTAGCTAATCTCAAAAGGCACCAGCAAATCCCCTTTGGGCCCTCTCGGATTCATACCTGTACTCGTAGGGGCTGCTGAGGCCTGAACATTTGGAGCGGCTGAGAGGAGCGGCTGAGATGTCGTCACTATTTAACACTGCACAGTTGGAGCGGCTGGTCATGTGCGCCAGCAGTCGCCGCTCATTATTCAGAGTAATAGCCCCACTACTAGTTTCAGTGCCACTGAGCTTTTGGGCTTTCAGTTCACCCAAACGATCTATATCCCGTCCTCTATTTCAATTATTAAAATATTTACCTCATTAATGGGTTTTAATAACTTAGAAACGTTGTTATTTCTGACTCGCGGAGAGACGGACAGTTCAGCCTTTCTTTTAACCATAGTTAAAATGTAAACCATTCAAAAACAGATCTTGCAATTATAATGATGATAAAACTTCAAAGGTGACAATATAAAATACTACAGGTAATACAGTTCAAAATGCTGCAAGTCGGACGATTGATTGATGATACGGAGCAGGGCACGCCCAACTGGATAAAGGGACTGCCAAAGTCTGACTCCATATGCCCCCCACCTCCCCCTCCTCTGCACCGTATTCCAGGTGTCCACTTTGCTGTGACCAGCTGCTCCGTTGAGATTTTCACAGGTAATGTTTGAATATTAAAGGGGTTCCATTAAAATGCCACTGACATTGTTCCATTAAAGAAGTTACATTATAGTTCATCTGTTAGCAAAATATCAGTATGACTTCACCATCAATAGCGGGGTATGTACTGACATGTGGTCTTAATAGTAAGTAAAAGGCGTGTTTTTGGTGCTGGAGCAAATAGCTTTATATCTGCTGTGTGGCCAACGTATTCAGTTACCGAGGTGCCAGGTAGACGGCAATTGCGTATGTAGCGATGTCCACACCTTCAAACAGTAGTGCCCCTGTTTATAAGAGGGAGGAAAGAAGAGCAATCAATTCAGCTGAGGGCGTAGAAACCTAAAACGGGGGCAAATTGCAGTTCCTTGGCTCGCGTGTGTTGCACTTGAGTGAGAATGCGTGGTGGTTGACAGTTAAGCCAATTGAACCAAAGCAGACTGGTGTAGAACGCTGTTGACGATGCCAGCATAAGTGCTTTTATGTGCTCTCCATATCTCTGGCATGAAGCTAAAACGTCAGTAAAACAACAGATTTTCTTTTCTTTTCCAATGCAACAAATGCAGTGAGTCGTATTCAGATTATGGGTCCATTTTGATTGACCTTCCAGTGAGTCGCTCAGGAAGCAGATGATTTTCGACCCAGTCAGCCGACAAAATAATTGGACCGGTTTATAAAGGGAAGACCCTGTCGAAGTTTCATTTCCAGGTGGCTATCTGGCTGCATTTCACATTGACATCGGCTCGCAAACAGGCCGCAACCAGGTAGACCTAAAGCACATTCCATCAGGGCCGTGGCCTCTACTACGGTGTTCCCTTGCTCAAGATCTGCAAGGCTGCTACATGGAGGTCTACCCACATTACCACAGTAAATGAAATCTATATTCCATCTAGCTTTTCAGGGACTTTCTTTGCTAACCTGTGATGCATTTTTGGACTTCAAGGCATTCATATGTGCAGCAGCAGACACCTTCTGTCCTTACTGACTATTGTTTCACCTGGTCTTAGACGTGGAGGCATCACCTCAATCAGTCCGGCCGGGGTCATTGTCTTCTGCACCTTGTCGGTGCAGCTGGATGTGAGAACAGTAGTAAAGTAAAATATGCCCCTCTCACAGTCACTTAAAATATGCTTTCTCTGTATTTCTAATCTGTGACGTCCCTCAACCAGGGTTTTGTATCACGGTATCAGTAAATTACTGAGCTGAAGAAAATTGTGTACACGAAATGACAGAATTTCGAAAAGCACATATCCACACACTTATGTGTTGGGGGATTGTAGGGGAGTGTGTATAGGGTAAATAAAATAGATAGGGAATATGGGGAGGCCTGCAGGGGCTCTCCCGCATATAATTGCAGAGAAATATGCAGAATATTTTTTGGGGCTATTTTAGTATTCAAATTTTTTTCTCCTCTGAGATCACATATATCCTTGTAAGACTGCTTTCAAGGGCTGTTCATCATTTAGATTGTTCACCTCGGAGTGAATCTGAGGTATATTCTGTAATAAATGCACCAGCATGTAGTAGGTTTCATTGACCTCAAAAAAAGCTTACTGGAAAACGATTACTTTTTGTAATATCTTTGTATCCCATTTTCTGAATCCTGCAGTGCATAGCAAATCTATCACTTTAAGTGGCTCCCATTTGAGCCACTTAGGCAGACTTTATGCTTAGTGTAAAGACACATTAATTGGGCGTTTGCGTTTTGCTTACCTCAAGTAGCTGCCATAGAACTAGTTCTAAGAGTACAATGCTTTCATATTGACGAGAAATGTTTCTGCCAGAAAACCTCACCTACTATACAGTTCATGAAACTGTTCGGGCAAGGTGTTATGAACACTCATGAAAGCTTAATTGGACGAAATGGGGAGGAAAGGAATTTGTATAATGGAAAATTACCACACACGTCATTATTAAATTAGGGTTTAGTCCAAAATGTCACTTGTTTTGTTGTTGCTTCTGTGCATTCTGCTCTTAGTCGAGCAATGCAATTAGGCATGCTATGCGCGTTCGATCTCTCCATCCTTTCTACCGTCTCTCCTGTAGGTAGAGCATGCTTTTGCACGTGCTGGCTTGAAGAAGCTCCCCCTAACGCCACTAAACCTTAAGGTTATTGCCCAAAATGCCTAGGTTGTGATAGATTTATATATTTATTTCCTTCAAATACAGGTATACACACACCTGTACTTGCAGTATCTCTCACTGAAACGTGGATACAGGCGAGCTGCTAATTTGGAGCCACCCTCCTTTTAGATATTCGTTCTATGTTTACATTTGGTGTTACATTATCAATAGAAGACTTAACCTTTATTGTTAAAATACATGGTTCTATATTTGCACCAGGATTGTTTTGACACTTCTATACTGAATATCTGGGTGTACAATTTAGGTTGCCATTTTTTGCAAATAAAGTGTATTTAATTTGTATAACTTCGTATCTATACATTCATGTGTGCTGTTGATTTTTTCATGTATGTATAAATAACATTTGTTTTTAATTGTTTTTAATTGTTGATGTGTGTTGTAGGCACTCTTTCTGGACACTTTGCCCTTTTCTGTATGTGATCTATATTTGCACCTTCAACGCTTTTTTTACAAGACATAAAAAAGTGTAACCTGTTTTCCGGTATAAGATTTAAAATGGTCAAAATCTTGCCACAGGGAAGTACTTAACCTAATATCGATTGACTTTTCCTTAAAAGTTTCACTATGCTGCAGGAGTTCCTGATACTTAATTAGCAACTTCCACATCATTGGCATTACATTGGTTAGTGCTTTCTTTTCTTGCATTCACATACCAAACCATGGAGAAAGTGTGTAATTGGGACGGTGTCCCTCAAGCTTTTCAGGGGTCCCCTATACCCTAAAGCAGTATATTTGCCATAATGAGGAATAGTATTGAGAAGTGTCTTCATTTCGGTTGGGTGCAGAAAAATATTATGTCATGTCAAACTGTTCTATTCAGAATAAGAGTAGCCCCTTGTTTTACATTATTGGTCTTTCTCTGTTGCCCCCTTTGTGGAGCAATGCAAGGCGTCATCCATTCTTTAAGGTGGTTCACATCAAAACAAAGGAATCTGCCGTTTTTCAATCAGTCAGTCGGAAACTACCCATGTCAGGCTTATGTTTTATATGCCCCCTGTGCGTTTCTTTCAGCCTCACTGCCTGGGCGCAGTCATTTAAAACATCACAAGAAGAAAGAACAAAATTGTAGCTAAAAAGAAGAGTTTATTTTTCTCTTCACAGAGAATAGAAACATGTAAGAACTTTGCTTTCCGTATTTTATACCCAAACAATTCTTCAACTAGACTGCTTGGAGTAAGAGGTGAAGTATCTGTTGGTTCCCCATTGGGCTGCAACACCCCTACATGTACCTGACAAAGTGTGTGTTTACTGTATTCGCACTATCTTAATTTTGTGCCTATTCACGTATCCCATAATCTTCTGTGACTTATTGAAATTCCCCAACCCCCTAACGTTCCAGCTCATCATGTTGGTCTGCAATGCATTAGTACCATTTTATTTTGAAACAATTTGTCATGATCATCCCTGTCTTCCAGATTCCCCGGGTCTCATATTATTCTGTGAGTTTTCGCTTGCAAAGAACATTTTTACATTTTCGGCCAACCCAACCATGTGCACCGGTTCCACTCCACCACTTGTACAACACTGGATAACCACCCAGATATGCAGTACCCACCGCCCTCACTGCCAGCCCCAACCAGCAGTGTAGTACCTCCCCCTCTCACCCCTCCCCCCTGTCCCAAATCCCTTTAACTAACCATAAACATAACCACACCAGAAAATAGCAAGCAATTGCAATGGGGCTTACCGTTGCAGTTGCAGTTGTGGCTGGGCTTGAGCTGTTACTAAGGCGGAAATGTCGTAGTGACTTAAGTTGAACCAAAAAGTACAATGTCTTCATAATCATGGCAGGACTACATATGACCATATGGAGACAAATTGTCAACCCGGCAGCTGGTTGTCAGCCTCGGCACCCCTCTGTTCTGGCAAGGGAATCTGGGCCTCAATACATTTCATGGCTTCCTCAGGGACAGTGAAGTAGTAAAACTTCCCTCGAAATTGAAAACAGAGGCGCGCCGGAAACCACATAGCATATAGGATATTGCGTTCCCATAGTAATTTCTTGACTCCAGTAAATTGACGTCACACTTGTTGAACTGATACTGAAAAGTCTGGGAAGATCTGGATAGTTTGGGACCCCAATCATCGCAGTTCTCTTTTGTCCCCAGCCAGTTTAAGAAGTTGATCCCTGTCTCGATAGCTTAGAATCGTTGCAATAATGGGAAGCTGGAAATTACCCAGTTTAGGTCTGGCAGCCAATGCACCATGCGCTCTTTCCACTGAAAAAAGAGGGCCATTGCAGGTCATCAAAAAGGTCTTTCAATAACTGCTCAACCGCCTGCTCCATGCTGCCAGTGTATCGTCTGGAACCCCAACGAGGCGATATTATTCCTTCGGGACCTGGGATTCTAAATCCTCGCATTTATTCTTGTGGACTTTCATGTCCTTCGTCAGTATATTCACTGCCGCTTGCTGACCCTGCATGTTGTCTTCAGTGGCCCCAATTGGTTCTTCAGTTTGATTAATACGAAGTATCTCCTTTGCTAGTTGTGCACGTATGAACATAACATTTGCAGTAATTTCAAGTTTTTCATGGACTGTTGCAAACCCCCTAGTCATACTTTCCATCATCTAGTGTAGGTCGGTGGGTACAGTAGGATTACTGGGGTGAAGCGCAAGATGAGGCTGTGGTGACGCTACCGGTTCCCCACAGGGGGCGGCACTGGCAAATTTGTCCACAGCCCCTACTTTCTTAGCTGGGTTTGCCCCCTTCGTCATGGTGGAAGCAGTTCAGGGCCCAATTAAGACCAGAAAGAGTTATCTTGCAAAAGATGGAGCAATTCACTAGTGTCACCTGGGTAGAGGTTTACAGGACTGCGTAGGCATTAGATATGTCTTCAGGGGTTAGCACTCCCCAGAGGACGAGGGGGGCAGGCCGCTAACACCTCCCCCACCACTCCCAGCAGGTACTTCATAGGGGCAAGTAGAAGATGTCACACCAGGTGTCGCTCCAGCACTGGGCAAATTAACTCCTCTGCCCATCGCACAATTCCTGCGAAGGTCCAAGTGGCTGCCAGCAGCGCAACAATGGGGGGAGGAAAATCGGACTATAATAGGTCAACTGCTGCACTCCTCAGCACTTCAAGCAACACCAATGGTGGTCCGCTGGTGTAAGGAATATAACAAAACAATGTACACCAACCCCAACATTAATTAGCGCTTAGAACTGGAGTATGAGCTTCCAGACTAATATTGGAATTGATCAAGTGGGTAATAAAAAGCCCGCCTAGGATTGCTCTGGTCTGGAAGATTGCGGTGCATTTGTAACATGCCACTGAAACTGGTAAACGTTTTCATTAATCTCCAAGGAAACGGATATTGTTAAATGTTTTATGGTTACATACTATACATAGGAAAATGATTTGTATTGATTTTGTACCACCCTTTGTCTTTTTAGAGTTACCAGACTTCCTTTCTGAGGAGACTGAAGGAACAGAAAAATTTTCTTTCCTTAACGCATCAGTTTAGGATGTCTTTTTAAATTGTTCTTTCTGCAATACTAGAGATGTAGAGCTTCTCGAGTGTCCTGTCCTCTTTTAGATAGGCGGCACATCCGCAGGTCCTATGACAGGCCCTTGTAGATAGGCTCAGTTGAGTGCTTCATTGAGGGACGTGTATATTGGGAGGAAATTGAAGAAATGTGTAGTGTTAGCCTCAGTTGCACTGTGTTTATAGAAGATCATAACAACCCAATGTAATTTGTAAGCCTGGACCAAACGGACTATCCCGTAAGTATTCTCTCTGTGTAATGTAGTCACAGATGTTCTAATACAAGTAATAATATGCGGGAGGTTGTATGCATCATTTGGGATAAATGCACAGCATTCTGAACTGATCAATGCATAGAGCCCTCCCTTTGAAGACCGACTAGTACTCCACATGTGAAATAAGATACATGGTAAGTGGCATAACCAGTGTGACAAATTCCAAGATACCACTTCTCCCCAGGGGGAGCTCCTTCCCATGAGGCCAGGGTAGTGAGGCAACTACACGATAGTCCCCCTGGGGGTGGTACTCAGTGGGAGGCACTCATAGGAAGAAACCTCTCCTCTGGGGAAAACATATTCGGAGAGCGTGGTATAACATCCTTCACCAATTCCCTACACACCTCTATACCCCCTAGACCCTAACACTTTGTCCAGTACTCCCATGCCTTTGTAAGTAAGTGACCTTAAGCAATACTGAGATGAAGAAGAGTAGGGTCTACCCTAAGGGATTGTACCAGATAAGTACTGGGATGATGAGGTGGTGCCATGAAGAACTCTCCATATAATCTGGATGAGCATTCTAGTCATCTAGAGCAGGGTAAAATAAAAAGGTAAAAAGCTGCAAGGGACTTAAAATGTTGCTCATCGCAGGAGGAACCGAGGACTCGGAAGCTGCTCGGCGTGGGAAATTCAAGTGGCTGCAGATAGGGATGCCAAAAAGGAGCAAACTGCATCCCAGCGGGTCTGACGTCTGAGTAACCTGACCTCACCTCAGGTCTGTACGGGGTATGCGTACTGCTGAAGGACAGAAACTGCAAAGTTGCTGCAGTGCAGGAGAAGTCTGCGGATGTCATGGGAGACCCAAGCAGGCCGAAGACACAGTGTGATCCGTGCTTGCCTCGCTCCCAGCCCACGTGGTTCCTTGCAATCCTCGATTGTGTGGTTCCTCGCATCTCCACTCTCGTGTGTCCTTGCAACTTCCTTGCGTTCCCTGACCGTGTGCCCTGTGCATTGCCTCCCGCTGCCCGTGTGCTCCCTCGCAATCCTGGACTTCCTCTCTCCCTCCTACCTCTACTCCCTGCTCTTCCTCTGGCCCTTCTTTTGCTACCTCCTCACCCTCCTTCTCTGCCTTTCCCCTGTACTCCCCAGAAAAGGTTTCTAGACAAGTTTGATGTATGAAAGTCTTCACTTTCCTCCAAAACCATCAAGGACCACATTGACACCCTGGCTGACTTCTGCAACCATTCCTTTACCACTGGAGTCTTCCCTTCCCCCCTGAAGCACTCCCTTGTGCACCCTCTTCTTAAGAAACCCTCTGCCGAACCGTCCTGCCCAGCTAACTATTGCCCAATCTCCATCACTTCTTTCCTGGGCAAACTCCTGAAAAAGCTGACAATCTTCCATCTTAATCTTCACACTGAATCTGTTGGTTGCTTCCATGACCATCAGTCTGGCTTCAGAGCTGCCAGAAGCACGGAAACTGCTCTCCTGAACATCTGTGAAGACCTGCTCTCCAACCTCGATTCCAACACCCCCTGTGTCCTCATCTTACTTGATCTCTCTTCTGCCTTTGACACGGTCAACCATGCCATCCTGCTCAACTGTCTGTGATAACCTGGGTATCACCGATCAGGCCCTGGCTTGGCTGACTCCTATCCTCTACGATCGACTCTCCTGGGTCCAGCTTGGGTCCTTCCTCTCCTCTATCTCTATCTGTGTTGTTCCCCAGAGATCTAACCTCTCTCCCTGGCTGTTCAACCAATATCTGGCACTTCTTGCCCACCGCATTGCCGCTCTCTGCCCCAACTTTCAGTGCTATGCAGATGACACTCTGCTCATTTTCAGGCTCCCCGCAGCCACATCTTCTCCTTCTCGCATCTCTGACTGTCTGTTATCCCGGAGTGGTGTGCCGCCAATGATCTCTGCCTTAATGCCAGTAAGACTGAGATTCTCCTCATCGACACACCTGCTCCTTCCTTTCCTGTCACTCTCTGGCCAGCCTCTCTTGGACCTCTTCCTGCTCCCACCTATGAGGCTAAAAACCTTGGGGTCATCTTCAAGTCCACACTCTCCTTCTCTCATCACATCCCTGACAATCTCTAAGAAATCACACTACCAGCTGCACCTCCTCAGAGGTATTCTTCCTTTCCTCTCCTTCCCCCACAAGCTGTCTCCAGAGCTCTGGTTTTCTCTAGGCTGGACTACTGCAACAACCTCTTTCTAAATCTGCCTACCTCTACTCTCTGCCCTCTGCAACTCATCCAAAACAAGACTGCAGGACTTGTCCTTGGCCTCAAGCCCAGGGATCGTATCTCTCCAGGACTGAAATCTCTACACTGGTTCCCAGTGGCTGTGAGTATTAAGTTCAAAACCCTCTGCATTGTCCACAAGGCCTTCTGGCGCCTCAATACCTTCAACGGTCTCTTCCTAAATATCTTCCTTCTCAAGCTCTTCACTCATCCACCTCCAACTCCCTCAGGGTCAGTCGCTTCTCCAAGCAACACGTTGGTGGTAGATCTCCTTCTTCGGCTGGGGCCTCCCTCTGGATCAGCCTCCCTGCCTCTCTGAAACGTGAGGAGAACCATCTCCGGTTCCAGAAGCACCTTAAGACCTTACTCTTTGCATCTGCTTTCTCTCCTCCTCTCCCCTGCTGAACTCCTGGCCAAAACTGAAACTGCACTGTTCACCTGGCTACCCTCTGTTCTCGGGCCCAGGTCACCTCCCCGCCAGTTGCACACCTGCACTGCCCCCTTCCAACACTTGCACTCGGGGCTGTTTCTGTATCCGTACAGCCCCCTACCAGCACTTGACACCTGATGTCTGCACTTACCCTTGCACTTGCCACCAGCTGGCCGCACTTATTATTTATTGTTTTTATTTATTTGACTATTTATCCTTTGTACTGAACTGCTCTACCCCCTTTCCCCTTCCCCCCTCCCCTGCACTTGCGCAATCTCAATGTCACCTGGCCTAGTAAGATCATTGTCTCGGTCTTCCCTGTGTTCCCCCTCCCTTGCCTCGTCACGCCTTGGAACACTTGTGTATAGGCACGTTATAAATGCCATATTGTATCATATCACACTCGCTATAACGTGGTTTGGTTCCACTCCTGTTAGACTCCTCCCCGGGGTGTCCTGTACGGATTCACCCCTGAGAACAGGCGTGTTGCGTGTGATCTGCGTACCACTGCCATTTTGTTTAGTGTTTACATGACGGTGGTGATGTCACACGTCCATTACGTGTGGCATCACCGGCATCATTCGCATTTGTAAACGATAGCCGCAGCGCAGTTAAACTGGATGTCATATTTCTCCGTAGTTTGATCCAATGGTATTCAAGCAAAATGCTCCATAGCCATGCTCCACCTTAGTTGACTGTTGGGATTTTATATTTTAGAAGTCTATGTACGATTTAGTAGCACATGTTTAAAGCCTTGATGACGACCAGTGGTCGAAACATGTGTTGGCTGAGCGCATTGATTGAAAGAATTACAATCTGTTAAAAGGCTGAGCACATTGATTGCGAGAATTATATAACTGCTGATTGCTTATTTATGTTTAATTCGAATATCTCATTAAGACAAGCACAGAATCTTTGGGCTTCATTGTGTATAGTAATGTTGTTTCCGTGGATAGATTAGCTGCATTTGCTAATTCCCATAACCAGAAAACCATGATTAGTAAAGCACAAAAGGCCTCTGGCAGAAGAAGATAATCAAATTGCAGCAGGTTCTTATGAAGCTGATCACGAGGGTGAACATTTGGTCACGCCTGAAAAAACTCAATTGTGAGTAATGACCCAAACAAGGGTTTGGACCATAAGACCTAGAAACTAATCTCTGGTCACAGCATATGCCATCCCAATTAAAAAGAACTAGTGCCATAGGAAACCAGAGTCAATAGAATCTTGGGGATGGGTGCAGAGCAAGCGTATTATCAAGTAGCATAATATGATAGGTTATTTATAACATGCTTAATACTCGTTTCTAAGCACAGACCCGGGGATCAAACCTGTGGTGCTCAGTCTCGTCTTGCTTCTTAGGCGAGCAGGTTGCCCCTGAGCTATCCTCCTGAGGCAGCATGCAGAAAAGTATTCTCGCTGTCCATCCATGGATGAGCACCCAGGCGCTGTGATGGGTGGCAAGAAGTATTAACAGTTAAAGCAAACCAAAAGATTAGAAATATGAAAGTCCCATTTTCAAATAGTTTATAATTTGCTTCAGTCTGGAATGTTCTTAATGCAGCATGCCTGGTCTGTTCTGCTTTCACAGGCTTTCACGAAGTATATATGTTACATAGAAGCCTATGAGCACAAAGAACAGCAGTGCTGGCCATAAACAGATTTTGCCCAGTTCTTCGATTCGACCCATTCAGATAGAAATAGGAAATGTCTTGTGCCATTAGAAATTACCATACATGCATACCGAAATCAGGATACCAACTGTAAACAAGAATAAACCAGTGGCATAATTGTAGAGAGAGAGACAAGAATTCTTCCACTCAGTCTGCAATTTCTCCCACTCTCATCCTGCTCAAAGAGTATATATCTGTGGGGCTGTTCTGTTATGTGGAACTGTCAGCAATTAGTTCTTTTCAAAAAACCACGTAATCGCTTTTCCGTTCACTGCCTAGACGGAAATTATGCTTCCACTTAAATGAAGATTCAGAATTTTGGCCGCTAGAATCAAGCAGTTGCTTCTGTGTCTGTGCTCACTGATGATGATACCACACTGTCGGCTGAAGCTGATGTTGGAGCCTGCATTGAAGAATTCTCGCCACTGTGAACCTGCTTCAAAGTTGTGGGATTCGCCACAGTAGAGCCACGTACAGGTGAAGATTTTGATATGGCTGACCTTGATGAGACAATCTCTGCAAAAATGAGCAAATCAGGGGTGTTGTGAGAAGCATAGTCGACTCTGGTGCTTCAGATAGTGGCTGTGCGTTTCGGCAGTTGGAGGCATGGGCTCACATCGGATGCCCATCCTATTTGATGGCATTCTGGGTGTGGAGTAAAATCTGGTAGGACCCCTTGCTAATGGGGATGCAGAGATGGTTTTCTCTGGTGCACTCACAGCTAAACATAGTCACCAGGTTTAAGAGTGGCATTGTGCACCAGCTGGTTTGAACAGCAGTTCCTTGTCCTGCTGTAGCCCAGAGCAGCAATGGTCAATTTTCTTTCCCAGTGAGATCTGCATTTCAATGTGCAGTTTGAACACTTGTATGTAGTCTTCCATTGGAAAACATGTTTTTCTCACCTATGATAATTTTCAGTGCTTCAAGGATTGTTTTGAGTAGAGATGCCAGCAACTGTTTCATAATGTGGTAGTGCCAATGCTGTCTCTCGCGCTCCCATCAGAAAGGGAATAATTTACCTCTTGAAGTGACCATGGGTCATTCGGCCGATGATCCATGGGAATTGGCAACAGGTTCAAACTTGGAAAATGCCATCATGCAGTTGCGGATAGCTTACAAATGAAAGGCATCCACACAGTCAGACAGAGAAAGCTTCTTGGAATAGGGTGAACGCATCACTTTTCCAGCCCATTGTGCTTTGAAGATCTCTCTGCCTGCCTGCTGTGGTGTTTTCCAGTGAAGTTTTGGTGAGATGATGTGCTTTGCAGCGATGCCAACAGTGAAGTATTCTATCTAAACTATTTTTATTCTTGTTGCATTTATTCTTATGTTTTATGGGTGAAAAAAAGAGGCCATATTAGAGTCTTTTTATAATCTAGCTGAGTGTGTGTATAATTGCCTTTCATGCATTCAAGGTTTTTTCATTCAGTGTTCTGGGAAGAAAAATAAGCAATATATCCGTGCACTTTTTGAAAAAGCAAACCATTTGGCGTCACAAATATTGGGGTGCCTTGTGATGTAATGTTTTAAACATTTTTGAATCTGTACTTGTATGTTGAAAGGCAAGATTAATGGTGCTAATTTATTTTCTCTTTGAATTGAGAGCCTGGCTGTATCGATTTTTTTTGTGCGATTGTTTTGCGCAACTTTATTCAGACTGCTGTGAAGATTTAATTGTGCATAGATCGTTGTAAATTGCTCTAAATATGCATTCGAATGGACTGTGTCCTCCAAGGTATTCCACATCTTTGAAATGTAATGTCCACAGCTCTGCAAATTACATGCCAAAGATGTGGAATATGTTGGAGGGACATCCAATCAAAAGAACTTTACCAGTTGGTAAGTAACTTGTTCTTCTTTGTTTAAGAAGAGGGAGAGGAGTTCTTCCGCTGGTGAAAATTGCCTTGATGTTGTTATTCCTGGCTGGACTAAAGGTCTGTATGATGCATTAGCTAAAGAGTGGGCTTGTGGCGCTGGGTTAAATGAGCTGTGGGATGAGACCTTGAGCAGCGCTGGGCCCGAAGAGGTTGTGCCTTATTAACATCAGGTTTCAGTGCAGAAGGGAATGTAATTTGCTGTGCTAGGGAGGTGGGGATGGATCCTCTTGCATGCTTATAGACGAATGCATCAAAGAAATGTGGAACTAGAGGCAGATGTTTTGCATTTAGGAAAAGAATAATCTGCAGAGAAACACATTTCATTAATGCAACAATTACAGTTGAAAATTTGGCATGACAAGGCCTCTAAATATCAAGAGGTTGCTGAGTGAGCAGCTGTCGGAGTTACTAGGTATAAATATAGCAAGCATTGTGACCGTGTAAAGAAACTGAAAGTTGCTGCCGTGATTGCCACTGCTGGAGCCAATTGGGACCCGGATCAGTGGGATGGTGATATTTGGGATTCAACAGATTTATAGTGTAGCAGTCCAGAATTAAAAGTAGAATCTGGTTTGAAACAGGATGGTAAAACTGTAACTGCTAACCCAGTGACAAGGCTCAGGGCTGGCCTGCACCCCCATAATCCAGGGGGTTAGTGTTGTGGATTTGACCACATTGGAAGATTATTCACAGCAGGAAGTTGGTGAGATTATTACTGACTATGGCAAAAGTCAGGGGATTCCATACTCACCTGGATGGTGCGCATGTATGATGGAGATGCTGGGGGCCTGTTAGCTGATTACATAGATTCCTCATGCTTCCTGCCTTTATATAGTGACCCCAATATACAAGAAGCATTTCCGGCTGGGCCTCCACGCGATGCGAATGGTCAAGCTTTGCAGGTGTCTTTGTTGCACCTAGCAGTCCAGGGGTGTAACCGCACATATCCTATTACCACAGATTGGCCCACTGAAGAAATGAATTGGTATACTTTAAAGGAGGCCGTAAAAAAAATCATATGGGGTGGTTCCTCTGTCAGCGTCAACCAGAAATATGGTTATCAGAACTGCCCCACTTGCATATAAGAGTGTCATTATGACTTTGTTAATGGGCATGACTACGAAGCCAACTGATGAAGTAGTAAATGCTATTTGGCAATTGTTAGATCTGGATGAATGGGACAAAGGTGAAGACACACCTCAAGAGGGAGAGGGGCGTAGTGAGAGAAGAACAGAAGGCAGGAGACAAGATAGCAAAGATTCCCTAGTGTCAGGCAAGGACATATTTTTGGCATTGTTCAAAGGTGGTGTGCCATGGGAGAAGATTGATGGTATTGAAACAAGGGAAATGTATGAGTTGTACAAAAAGAGAGGGCTTTCTGGGAAAGAGCGGTATAAACAAGTTAAGAGACAGGTGGTGTCCAAGTGGAAGAGGGACACTTCACCTTCAGCGCCTCCTAAGGAGGGGCCAGGAGAAGTGTCCTTGGGGATCCCTTCCCAGTACAAGCCAACATATGCTGAGTTGAGAAAAACAATTAATGCAATGTTGAAGGCTGAGTCTAGGTACACTCATTCTAAATCTGACTAGGATTATGGCCAAGTCCCGGCAATTTCAACTTGTATAAAAGTTGACAGACAGCCTCATGTTAATGTTAAGATATTTTGGAAGCCTGGGAACACACAAGAGGTCAGAGCTTTGATAGGGCCAGAGGCCTCGTCGATCATGGAAATCCTTCAAGAGTTAAAGGTCGACACTTTACTATTAATAGGTTGGGAGGAAAAGAGAAACCCGCGGTACATACAGGAGTGGAAATGAAGGTAGGCAATTTGAAAAAACAAAAATATCAATTGTTAATTATCCCGATACCTGAATATATAATTTGGTTTGACATTCTGGAAGGGTTGACTCTAGGATTAGGAGATAAACCTTGTCAGTCTGGAGTGAATGCTTTGACTTGTACACCAATTATTGTAAGTAAATTGAAAATTCCTCTGATGCATGTGCCTTTGGTCACAAAGTATGTCTCTATGAAGTAATACCGCATTCCCGGGGGACATAAGGGCATTTCAGACACCATAAAAGAATATATAGAGGTAGGAGTATTACGGCCAGTCTCTACTGCTTGGAACAACCCGGTCTGGCCTGTGATAAAGGGGGATGGGAGCTGGAGGATGACAGTGTATTATAGAGAATTAAATAAATACACTCCCCCTTTAGTTTCTGCAGTCCCAGACACTGTCAATTTGATTGCGAACATACAGATGTTTGAGGGAACCTGGTATGCTGTGTTAGATTTGGCGAATGTCTTCTTCTCTGTGCCAATTGCCGAAGAGTGCCAGAGGCAGTTTTCATTTTCTTGGGGTGGACGTCTGTACACCTTCACGAGATTGCCTGTGGGGTACTTGCATAGTCCAACACTTTGTCACCGGCTGTTGGTAGAACAGTTGGACAAGATACCATGCAAGCCTCACATACAAATCTCACATCACATTTATGATATTCTGATTCAGGGCAAAGATGAGCACCGTGTACAAACTCAGTTGGAAGCAATGATTGATGGGTTCAAGAAGGAAGGCTGAGTGATTAACCCTATCAAAATTCAAGGGCGTGCTGAGACTGTAGTATTTTGGGGAATTCAGTGGCATAATGGGCATTGCGAGATAGTGCCAAAAGCCAGACAGAAGATACTTGAATTTACCACTCCAGTGAACAAGAAACAAGCTCAGCAGTTCATAGGGCTGTTTGGATTTTGGAGACAGCATTTAGGACAAATCTTGGCCCCACTTAACAAAGTGGCATGAAAGAAATATGAATTTGAGTGGGGCGAGGAGCAGCAGAGTGCATTTGATTTGGCAAAGGACACATTGCAACATGTTTGATTTGTGGCCTTTGAAGTCAGGAGAAATGGAGTTCAATGTATAAGTGCAAGAAAACGATGCTAATTGGAGCCTATGGCAAAAGCAAGACAATAAGCGAGTTCCTTTGGGATTCTGGAGTCGCAAATTACCAGAGGCTGGTGATAAGTAAACTCCATTTGAGAAGCAATTTCTAGCGTGTTATTGGGCTCTTATTGATACTGAAAAACTGACAGTGGGTCATGATGTATTGATCAGGCCCGAAATCCCAATTATGCAGTGGGTCTTGAGCTCCCCTAAGACACACAGGATGGGTCATGCCCAAAAAGCCAGTATAATCAAATGGAAATGGTACATTCAAGACAGAGCAAAATCAGCAAAGTGTGGGGTTGCGAAACTGCATGAGCAAGTGGCTAATATACCACCCGTAGACTACATATCGCAAGAAGTGACCGAAGTACATGAGTCTCCAGTAAAATGGGGAGTACCGAATGAGGATTTGACAGTGGAGCAGACGGAGCATGCCTGGTTCATCGATGGCTCTGCTCGCTACATAGGAACGGAGCGCTACTGGAAAGCAGTGTCATATCCCAAGAAAAAAAAGGTCTTAATGTCGAGTAAATGGAAGAGTAGTCAATTTGCAGACCTCTATGCAGTATAGCAAGCTTTGAAACAAACACCTGGCCAATGTCATTTGTACACAGATTCATGGTTAGTGGCCAATGGGCTAGCTGTGTGGCTGCCGACATGGCAAAAGAATGGGCGGAAAATGTATTCAAAAGAATTGTGGGGAAAGGAAATGTGGCATGATATCTGGGAAATGCTATCACAAAGTGAAGTAACAGTGTATCATGTGGATGCACACTGTACTACTGACTCATTAGAATGTTGGTTCAATTCTGTTGCAGATGAACACACCAAGATTTCATCTGTGGATGCCGAGCTTGAGGAGGGCGATTTGGAGGGTTTGTCCAAGTGGGCTTACCAGAAATGTTGACACATGGGAGAAAAAGCGACTTGCTGGTGGGCACAAACTCAGGGGATCAGTATCCCTTTAGAGGTAGTGAAAACCAATTTGGAATGACCTGTGCGTCAACATCAACAGCATAGACCCATCCCTCATAAAGTTCCAGAACACTTTACGAAGAGGCAAGTTACCGGGTCAAATCTGGTAGATCGATTATATGTCGGACCTCTGCCAATCAGTAAAAGTTGTCAATATGCCTGTATCATTGTGGATACCTTTTCGGAATATTTGATGTTGCTGCCATGCAAGAGGGCCACACAATTGAACACTATTAAGCGGTGAGACTGAATTACGGTGTAACCCTTGAAAGTTCAGAGTGACAATGGCACACGTTTCAAAGGCAAATTGATTTGAGTACTGTCAGGAGAAAAACATTGAGTGGCTTTACCATGTACCATCTCATCATGAAGCGGCGGGCTTGATTGAGAGAATGAATGTTTTATTGAAAGGATAGTTGCGCAAATTAGGCAATGGTAGTTTGGTAGGCTGGTGTGATCGTATGTTTTTGATGCTGTACAAATCCTAAATAACAGGCTAGTGGCTGAGAATGAGAGACCTGTAACGCACCTGTTAACACTTCTTGTACAGATGCAATCTAATTCCGGTGAAGAGACTACACTTTACTGGGAGATTACACCAGGTGCTTTAGCTCCATGCCGCGCAACTCCAGAATCTGCAGGAGTAGACTTGGCTGCTCATAAAGAAATAGGATTAGAACCCAGAGGTATAATAGTTATTGAGACTGGGATTGGCGTACAGATTCCAGCAGAACGCATGGGATTGATTGCCCCAAGATCGGGACTAGCATTGAAGGGCATCCAAGTACTGGGAGGAGTGATGGATGCTGATTACCAAGGAGAAATCAGTCATTTAAATGAACAGTGTCTACCAAATATTGCCTATCCATGTAGGGGACAGGATAGCCTGTCATACCTGTAAAAGTGTCCACATTCATCAAAAAAGGGGAGCCCCCTACTGTGTTAACTACGCGTGGGGACCGTGGTTTTGGCTCATCAGACTGCATGGTACCGGGTGCAAAGGTGTGGGTAGAGAAACCAAGTGGCCCACCCTTACCCGCAGATGGCATAGCGTCAGGCAAGGACCATGTCGTTTTAGTGATGGAACCCGACAGAGAGAAATGGGACTATGTACACGCAGACAAATGTTATTTAAGGGAAAGATTATTGACACTGATATGTCTTTTCTGGGTTTGCTTTACAGAGTCTGTGCCTGGCTGGTGTAATTGCTATACTAATTGGACTCCATTTGGAAGGGTCAAACGATAAGATGTCGTATTTGCGCAGCCAACCAATGTGAGTCCGACGATGCTGAGGAATGAAGTTCGTGGGTCGCCTGATGCCGACGCTGACATACCATCCCCAAGAACCAGATTCGCGAAGCATTGAGGATTAACCAAGTCACAATGCAATGGACCCACTAACTACATGTCTGGTAGCGGTACCAACACCTGCTTCAACTTTGAGACACATTTTTGGAATGATGCATAATGACTCTCTAGTGGAGGATGCAGATATGTGACAATCGTTTTTGGTCTATGAATACTGCAAATTTTGACAAGAACCGAACCAAAAATGGAGGAACAGTTGTTTAACGTATTCCAAGCACATGCACCAAAGTTGATAATACTATGATGCGTAATGCGTAATCGTACAGTTGTAGCTGTTGGGTCATTTGAACCATGTAAAACCTTCAGTAGGATGGCTTTTTTTCGTATGCAAATATAACCTATACTTGCACTTACACTTATAGTAACATCTCTGGAGGACCATGTGCACTAACATGACTTGCCCTAATGATGTTTTCTTTGCATGCCAGCCGTACCTAGAGTCAAAAGATCTGTTTTTTTTAATCTATAGGGCTTTCCCTAGACTGTGATTCAAATTTGCATTTGTTGTCACTCTGAAGTCCTAGCTCTTGCATATTCATTAGTAGGAGTTTGGGAATTCATTTCTGGGGGCTATAAATCCTTAAATTAGCATGTTTAGTAGTGAAGGGGTTAAATCATACCTCTCAAGCCTTAGAAGAATTGCTTCTAGATACCAAAGCTATGCTGTTTTGCAGAATAGAGCTGCTATTGATTGTTTTTGTAACATAATTTGGGCTGTAACGCATGTGTAGGAATGTGTTTTAACTTGACTGATCATTCCCAGTCTGTGTAAAACCACATCCAAAATTTGAAGGACTTGACAAAGCAAGCAACATCTTACCACACTGAGAATTGGTGGGATTGGTTGTTTTATTGGATTCCAGATATTGGTGGAATTTTGTGTCATGCTTTTGCTTGTATTTTTATAATTGTTATGATTTTAATGTTTTCTTGTTTTATTTAATGTATTTCTAGTTTAGTTATGTTTGACCCTCCGACTGCTCCGTGTCCAAACCTTGCTTCCCCCTTTCCCAACCAAGTCCACTAGGCCATAGCTCCCCCCAACCATTCTTGTCTGATCCTCGCCTGCCCTTGCAGGTGTTCCTGGGCTGGGGGAGTGCCGTTTAATTTGGGGAAGCTGAGCCCTCATTAAAACCTCCAGCGCCCCTGCCGTTTAGGCCCCCAAGGAGCGCTGGTCCCGAGAAGAGCGAAAACCCTTTCGGCTTTTCCACGGCTCATTAGTAGTCTGTATCTTGCCACTGGTCGCCAAAACACTGCCTTGCCGTTCTGCAACAGCAACGGCCAGGCTTTGCCATTCTGCCATCCTATAAGCATGGTGAGTTGGAGGAAAACCAAATGAAACGGATGCGGGCGTCCTTCTGCCTGAGCTGGAATCTCCTGCAGATGAAAACCTGGCAGCTTACAAGCCGCCGGCCCCGCCCCTTCCTATTTTCCCTTTTTCGCTGGCATTTTGGCCAGTTTTGCAGGCTTCCCGCCCTCTGGCTTCCTGCACACCTCCCCCTTACCCATGGGGGAGGGAGGAGAGGATGCTGCCCCCCGCTATTTGGGGGCCTCCTCCATTAATTTTACATCATCACCTTCATAACTTGGGCATTTGTCCATACCTGTACCAACACACTTGCTCATTATATTCGCCCCTTTCGATACCCCATCCAGGAAAAGGTGCAGAATGAGACATTCTTTGTTGCCTGGATTTAAAATAAACTCTCCACTAGCCCGGATCAGCCCGCTCAATGAAATTTAAATGTAGTAAAGATTGCAGACTCTGCGGACCAGATTCCCAAAGTTTTAATGCCGAAGAATCCGTAAAGAGCTAGAGTTTCTCGCTAGTGGCCCCCTGCTCCCGCCACAGTAGCCCCCATTGAAATCGTCCAGGAAACCATCCCTCATTTTGAGATCCTCCTTCACCTCTGCCCCCAGACGCACATGTTTGGAAGTGTGCTGCAGCCCTACAGTCTTGAGTTCAATGCTCCTGGCGAAAACCTTCCCTGCTGGGATCAACTTGCCCGCAAAGTTCAAGTTCCCCGCCAATGTTTGCAGTTCCCTCAGGGTGGTCTTATTCTTGCCCCTCAATCCCCTGATTGTTTCTTTAAGCTTTACCACCTTGACCTTTGGCAATCTACACCTTCCACTGAGTCTATCTCTATTCCCAGGAATGTCAGCCTTGTGAATGGGCCGACTGTCTTCCCCTCAGCCAAGGATATAAATAAAATATCAATCAATCATCGGTTTCAGAGACCGACTTTAGTGCCACTGAGTTATGGACATCAAATGTCCAAGAATGGAATGTAATGCTTTTGAATTGTAATGTTTTTTTTTTAAATTAATAGTCAAGCTTTTACATGGGTTGCAGCGACGATTCATGAGCACATAACTGACATTTAGTTCTGCGGGGGTTCATGAGAGGCTTGAAGGGGGCAGCGCCTGTGAGTCTTCCACAGAATCATCATGCAATGTGTGTAGGTATGCACGGAAGGGGGGGGCATATATCTTGGGGTCAGCTGCCCACTGGGCACAGACTAATCCATTGTTCCTCCGTGTCAGAAGCCCAAGTAACATCCCTGAGCCATTGTTTTATGGAGGGGCTGGCGGGTCTGAGCCATAGCAGCAGTGTGCACCGCATTGCAAGGAGCAAACACAAACCGGCCAGTTTATGGGTGTCGCCCGCCAGGGAAGGGAGCTCATGGAATAAGTAGTTCATGGGATCTGGGTTGACCGTACGTTCCAGCATGGCAGATATAGCATTGCAAGCGTTACTCCAGAACTCAGTGATTCGAGGCAATGCCATAGCATGTGGATATATGGGTTGCATTATCATTATAACATTTCGGGCATTGCGGGGAATAGTCATGGGACATGATATGTATCCTAGCAGGAGTATAATGAAACATGTAAAGTACCTTAAATTGGATTAATCGGAATCTTGTATTTAGGGAAACCCATCTGTTTTGCATACACATGGCATCCCATTTTTCATCAGTCATGTTTATCGCAAGGTCTCTTCCCCTTGCCTCGCAGAGCTTAGTGAGTGGTTTGTTAATGTGCTCTTGTAGTAGCCTATACAGGCGCAATACCGCATTCGAAGGTGGTGTGTTTCCAACAACAAACGGTAGAAATGGATCGTCAGGGGTCTGAAAGGGAAACCCACGCCACGACAGCTTGACTGCTCGTCGTAGCCCTGCGTACTGTATCCAGCGGGAAGAGAGCCCGGCTGGACCACCACGGAAATCGGACCGCTGAGCAACCACGGTCTTGCCCACCCTTGGGAACCCTGGTATAGTATTCCAAAGGGGGAACCCTCCATTAGAGGGTGTGGGTATTACCAGTTTGTCTCCCAATTTTATCCCAGACAAGAGCGGTGACAGCCGCCAGACTGCCGGGAACCTGGGTCCCTCTGAAGTGGGGGCATCACCAACTAGCAGAGGTCCCTGGGCCGAGCGGCACACAGTTCAATTTTCACATGCAGCAATGGAGGGCCATCTGTGAACCACTGGGACCGACTGCGGCAACCCTTACAGGAAAGCATCCACGACAGCGGCAGACACCTCGTCGTTATTAGTATATAATGTAGAATAGAAGGAGCGGAACACCTCGTTCACCCCAGCATCGGTATGTACAGTGAGGCCGTCAGAATCGTTGATTACTGAAATATGCCTCCCGCATTCTTCTTGGCAAACCAATCTAGCCAGCAGTCCACACAGCCTTTCACCCTCACCATATTGACGCACCGCTGTCGGATTATCAAGAAACTTAGGTTCTCTGTCTGCAGCGTCTTTGAATGCATAGAGAAGCCTCGCTGTCCTGGATGCTTCTACGTATCACCTTGAGTATCCCAGATTCCTTGGCCAGCGCCATGCCCCTAAAGTAAGCAAAAAGTATGCATACTCTGCATGGGTTCTGTAGACAGACATGATAACACTCATCAATTGTTGATTATCAATTATCCTGTAGGTCACTGTTCCTGGTCGCTCATTGCTTGATGTGCTATGCCCTCGGAAGTAAACTGCACTGAGAATTAGCGCTTGTGACTGGCTGACATACCCCAGAGCAGACATGGAGGGGAGGCAAATGTTTGTGTGCTGCGGCATTCTGGGACCTCCTGTATGCTCTCCCCACTTGTCACCTCATCCTGGTGTGGTGCATTGTTTTAAGGTGCATATATCTCAGAAATGGGGCATCCTAGAGCCTTGAAAAGTGATTTTGAGTTGTTTGTTGCATCATTCCACTTAAGATTAGCTTTGTCTGATCCTTCTACGACCACATTGATGTTTTGCTGATTTTAGGCAACCGTTCCATGTGTGAAGGGGCTGAAATCCAGGGAAAGGGGGTGGGCGTGTTGTGAGGGATCCGAAATTAGAGCCAGACACAAGGTTGTCATATTCTCTTTCAAAGACATTTAAGCAATAATGGATTGGCAAAATGCCTCTGAACTTGTTTCAAAAATAGGAATTTCCATACCTATAAACCAAAAACCAAGGATCTGTCTCTGTCAGGATGCGAATAACTGGAGAAAAAAAATCACTGTGTCCAAAATCTCGTATCCTGACCCTCACATTATAAAGAAAATGGCCTGTCCTGACCCTCACATTATTTAAAAAAAAATGGCAATGTGTAAGGAACGTTGTCTTCAACTGGCCAAAAAGTGTTCACAACTGAAATAAGTTTCATTTGAACAAAATTGTCCTCCAAAGTGGAAGCTTGCGATTCCAGAGAGTGGATCCCTACCCCTGGATTCGTAATTGTATGAATAATAGTCACTTTTGTAAACAGTGTCTTGGTGGGGATCTCACATTTTCTGTTTAGGCAAACCCGCCTTTAACAGTCTTTGTTTAATGCTACTTTCATCCCGTGGTCGGGATAGCAATGTCTTTCTTTGACATCCAACTTTCCAGGGTTCATCAAATAAACGTCAATCTTTCCTCTAACATTTCTTGAGGCTTGCAAATTACCTGGTTTACTCCCCTGCCAGGTTCATTCATGCAATACCAGCTGCATGGCATACTCTCCTGCCAGGACTCTTTCTGCAACGCCAATTGCCTGGTATACTCTCCTGCCAGGACATTTATACATATCAATTGCTTGCTGTCTTGCTTGCCAGGATTTCTCAAATATTTCACTCGTCTGGTGCCTTTGGTTTACCAGGACGTCTCATATGCTTCACTGTATCATCAATATTGTAGGCATGGCCCTCTGGTTGAGATGTATTCTCTTAGTAAGGTTTCTTTAAGTTTGGCACCACATTTACATTTCAGATATGGACAGTTCATTAAGTTTTGCTTTTTTTTATAGCTTTTTAGTATTCATAACAACCCTTTCATCATATTCACAAGGATATAATGTTCAAAGTGCTGTTGGCGCGGTCTACGGAACGCCCCAAAGGTCCCCACTGACTTTGGGCAGACTCACTGGCTTTCTCCAGCTGGGTTTGTGCTTTTGCAGAGTGCTGCTTTCACCCGCGTTCCAATCTGGAGGCTATAGACATTCTTCCAGCCAACCTCGTAGCTCTGCTCTCCAGGATCCGGAATGGAGAACACCAGCTTCTCAACTAGCCATTACCTTCCTTGGGGCTCCCAGCGTCTCCATGGCACGTCAGTCTCTGACTTTGCATCTCCCGTTTGGTGGCTTCTTCTGCTCTGCCACACAGGTGCGTGATGTTCATGCCCGTGAGTCCTTGAATAGGAGCTAATGTCTTCTCCTGCACTGCCTCTGCGATACCAGCTCAAACTGGGAGTAAGTCTCTTTTCTCTATGATTCTTGCTGCTTTTAAATTTCCCAGTTTCAATTGGGTGGAACCACACAATGGAGCGATTAGCCAGGTTCTTTAGCTTGGAAATCTGTATTATTGTCTTCTTCCACTTCCTCGTCCCACTAATTTTAGTCAATTCTGGGCAAGGATAAAAGGGGTTTTCATTGTTGTTTATCCTGGAGAGTCTGTTGAATTTTATAATGTGTTACATAGTACTGTGGAAATACTGGAGAGCTATGACTTTCAGAAAGACATTCTATCCTTACATTACCACAGACTCTAGAGGGAAGCAATGTTGCTTATGGGTTGTTATTATTCCTCACAGGGGTGTCTGGACTGTAGGGTGTTTGAGGAAGACTTTAGACCTTTACTAAAGGTAATACAGGGGTGGTTCTTTTTCACACTACCATAAACTGTGGATTCTTGGGGAGTTGTGTTGGCCATCAACCTGGGATTAGTAAGGGGAACACCAAGTTCTATCTGGCAAGTCACCTTTACCTCCATGTGGGTCACCCCGTGATCTGCCCCTGTGATCCTCCCTCAAATAGCCACCCCCAGGTTTCAGATCAGGAAGTGTCTGCCTCACCCTGGCCACGTGAGAGAAGTCTTCTCCCATGGAAGCAGTGATGACATTGCCAAATTCATCACAGTGTCCAAATGTCATGTAGCCAGTAATATCCAGAGGTTCTCATCAGGTAACCATGCACAATTTGGTGCAGATTGGTGGAACATTGTGGAATTGTATAGGTAACAAACTAACATATGTTCTGCTTTATATTGAGAGCTATGTGGTCTAAAATACAAACGTGCCTACACAAATGGAAACCTTTGGGGCTTTGTCGCTGGCCCCCAATACTGTTGATGCCCAGATGGAACTATATAACATGCTCACTTACGAATCCCATCATCTGCGAGGAAAAAAATATTATGGATTGAAATTGTTTTATGGGTGCACTCTAAAGACTGATTAAAGATTACAAAATTCTCTGTGCCCGCTAACACTGGTGGTCTACGTACACCCTGTGTTGAATTGTATTACATAACTGTCACAATTGCCCTCATTCCTCCCCATAGGAGAATAATCTTATTTATGAATCCCATGTGAACAAAATATCACCTCAAAGCAGGGTTTAGCTGCAATGTATAATGACATCACTTCTTGGGATTGCAGTCCTATCCTGCATTTTTTTTATTTTATTTTTTATGTATTATACGTTTCATTTTATAGAACTTTTCATATAAATTTACATTGCACATTGAACAATATTAAAATAAAATTCCACATAAAAGTATGCATACATCCTTTATCAATTCATCTACAATCTACCCTAATGACACACACCAGGTTATGCCTAAATACACTTGAGCAATCCACATTCTAAACGAAAAATATGTACTTAAAGAAAATATGAATCAAAAACAATCCTCCATAATAATAGCAGAAGATCAAAATAATAAAATACCAACATACAGATCTACAGATTTTCACCTCATTTATACACATATGGTTTCAATCGATATCCTTATAGTTCCCATGACTTACTTCTTCTACTCAAAATGTTGCTTAATAATCAACCAAATTTGGATAACTCCATATGAGTAGATATCGATTTTGTATTGAGACAGTGAATCCAAAAATCTTCACTCTGAATAGACTCATAGCTATGGATCAGGTGACCTAATCTTGTCATGTATAATGGGCCTAATCTAGGACATTCTTTGAAAATATGTCTCACTGTTTTTACATGATTTTGCGTTTTTACATAACCTGCAGTATCGCTCCTCTGTGCAAAGTCCAAGTTGACCCCTCCATGATTGAACAAAGGGGAAGCCTATTAATCCTTCTCAGGAGTCGAAGACGTCTAACTACAGGATCTGGGCAGATCAACTGGTATGACTGTGGTCGCATAAAGCAGTGGGATATCCTGGACACTTGTGCGTACCCCTGCAAGGTTTCCAGGTGTGTATAATTACAAGTCCAATCCCAATGCTTTATTTTCCAGGACAGTACTTTTTTCATCTTTACATAACTGGTTCCACAGGTCAAATCTGGCCACCAGTTTATTTCGATTTATTTATCCTGCATTTATGCATGGAAATGGATCTACACCTTATGGATGATGGACCCTAATTTCACAAAGAAGCTTCTGTATGGAATAACAGAGTCATACCAACAGATAATAACACTATGTGGGCAGATAGGGGGCTTGGGACATTGGAAGATGTCACCCAGGAAAATGGCCAGATTAAGCCCTTTAACAATTGTCAATGTCTTTATGTACTGGACAGTATTGACTGTTGGTATTGGATATATCTGTCACACTCTCGCAACATTCTGACAACTATTGGGAGACCATACACAGTTTACTGATTGCATTATTTAAAAAACGGAGCCAACAAGAGTTTTGCGCAACATCTCTATGCTGCTTTCTTCAGCTGCATTTACGGAATTATGTAGAGATGCTATCCAAATACGATCCATTAAATGAAGAGAACTGGAAGAGCATATTATATGGTTTGAAATAAGGGCAAAGGAAGTGAGACTGAAAGTACCCCATTTCCAACTTTTACATTCTTGGCATTGGTCTCTCAAGAGATTATATTTTACAGGAGTATCTCCTAAATCTAATTGTTGGAGATGCTCATCCCCAGATTGACATTCATATACTGTGATCCTCACATGCTGGCAAATGGAGAAATTGAATTGGTACTGGGAATCACTGTTCCAAACAAACCATAGGTGCATGTGCTGTACTACATGACATAAATCATGGATTTCTGGACCAAGAAGAAAGGTACTGACTTAAGCTCTTTTGTGGTGAAGCAAAACATAC
The DNA here is from genome assembly GCF_040938575.1 of Ambystoma mexicanum. Classification (NCBI taxonomy): domain Eukaryota; kingdom Metazoa; phylum Chordata; class Amphibia; order Caudata; family Ambystomatidae; genus Ambystoma; species Ambystoma mexicanum. The sequence continues at coordinate 644,485,828 of NC_090928.1, read as the reverse complement.
TCCTGCTCTGGAAACTGATCACTCCTCCTGCTGATAGCAAGTAGGAATAAACAATTATACTGCTAGTTACATATTATCCACATGCATTACACCCTCTGAGGAATTAAAGGGGTTCATAAATACTATATATGCAAGGATGGACAAGTCCTGGATGAGACCAGTTTTTGCGACAAAGATGAACACTGAAACACCTTTTAAATGGGACTTATTTCTGATTCATTATCTCGAGAAAGATGTACCTGTGATGCCTCAACTGCGCATGAGAGGCCTACAAGTTTCGGTTTCATTAGACTCCTGATACACCTGGCATTACCTTAGAAAATGGACAGGGGCAAAATGCAAAGGACCGCTGGAGAAACCTTCTCTTCTTTTTTTTGACTCTCTGCTAGGATATCACTCCCCCCTGAATGGGAGGCTGTATGCAGAATAAGACAGATTGGTTGCTGGTTTGAAACCTGCTTGTTCAGGTTATTCAATAATTTTGTTATTTCTTTGTCTCCTCTTTCAGTCTACAAGATTTTCTGATGAAAGCCCTTGCTGTTCAGAACTCCTTTTTGTCTACACAAGATCACACCTTTGTTTTCCTTTTTTACAAATACCATTGTCAGAACATCAGAACATGGCTGATGCTATTGATTTGATACTGCTTGTTGCAGTTTCAAAACCCAATAAAGATTATACTTGCAACAACAAAAAAGCTCAGGTAAATTCCTGCCTTCCCAACCAATAAGTACTCCTTTAATTCTGTCTGCGATTTTGGGCTTTAGCTCCATTACAAATGCCACTGCTTGCTGTGCAGTCCCTGCTGCATTGGGAATTCCCGAATACTGTTGAAAACTCTGCTTAAAACTTTCAAGATAATCTTAAATCTGATGTATTCTCACTCCTATTTTAATCGTATGAATTTATCTTTGTCCAATCTGCCTTTTTGGTCAGTTCACTATAATGGTGAGGAATAATCTGTCAGTACATTCTTTCAAATTTTCTCTCAAGGGTTCTTGTAATGGCCAATTACTTATCTTTAAATAAAGTAAACATGGCTGGAGGGATGTGGCTCATAAAAGCTGATTAAGATCAGCAAGCACAAGTGGGATTATAACTATCTGTAATGACTTGCACTTCTTCCAGAATCTTGACTGGATCTTCACATATTTTAGGAATTCTTTTCACAATATTAAAAAAGCTGTGAAGCTCCTTGGTGCATGCAGAGTCACTATTTTACTGCCACAACAACCTCACCATCTTTCCCTTTTCCAGCACCAACCTTTCCCTTTCAATCTCTCATTGCACTGCTTCCTTCCGGAGTAAAGCAAGTTTTTCATACACATCCAAAACCAGGTTGCTTGGGCAGGTAGATGGTTTCCTGTATATTTGATTTGGCAAGAGACCTTAATATTTCAGCACTCAGTGGGGGGAGGGCTGCAAGAAACCATTCCGCCATTTTGAAATTGTGCTATGTGGCTTGTAAGGGTTCTTGGTAAATGAAATACCCATCTCTGCCTAGTTTGTCATCTTTTCTACATGTAAAATATGTTATGCTTGGAGAATTTTAAAGGGTTCAGATTCTGTTTCCTTCCCTGGGGTATTTTTAATGTGTGTCCAATCTGCTTGTAACCAAAACAGTAAGAAGCCCTGCTCCTGGGTAGGGAGGCGAATTGTCCATACTACATTGTTCTGACTGCAGCAATTGGGAAGATATGTATACTTTACAATAGGTGATAAACTGGTATGAGAGGAATGTGTGGGTCCCTTCCTATACCCCCCCTGTGAGGAAAGTGTCTTCCAAGGATATTTTGGGCTCCACAGGATGTTTAGGGCTCCCCCTGCACCTTTTTTACATCCCACTCTGGATTGGGAAATTCCAGGTTCGTTTTGCAGATGTATTTCCAGGCATCCCTGTTTTGAGTTGTGACAACAGAGTGTCAACGTTCCTTGGATCTCTTCCTGAGGTGGCTCCTTCTCGCGGGCTCCGACTGGGATGTTCCTCACCCCATGTACCCTGAACCCCAGAATGGTGTTGGGGCTAACATTAATCACCAGTCTCTTTTGAATTTAAGCAAGTGTGGATTTCTGATTACAGATTGCCACAAATGTTGTAGGGGTTTGTCACCAGGCAAGACAATGCCACGTGCAAAATCTTTTTAAGGAGTTCTTAGTCTGGGTCAGTTTAAAGAAAGGGGTTACAACTGATAACAAATTAAAGGACAGAATGACTTTTCCCAGAAGATCAGTGTTCTTCCTGGACTACCTATCTGGACTACCTATCTGAGTGACTAATCAACCAAACATCTCTGGGTAACAAATGTTCTCGGTCTCCTAGAAAGACCTGCTCCTTCTTGGTGTCTTGTCACAAAATGTTACCCAGTCTCAAGGTTGACGTGTCCCCTACACTTCTTTTATGATCTTCCTGCTTTTCTTGGTTACAGCTTTCCTGTAGTGCATGATACGTGGCTTGTGGATTTTCTGTTGGGACAACTCCCTATGTGCTCCAAATGGAGGGGTACGGCCTTGGGTGGTTGATAGTCTTATGGCCCAAAACTTGCAATGAATGCAATGCAATGTTGGAAGCTCTTCCTCTCACTGATGGTCCAACTCTCCACTCCTTTTGCCCTCTTCATCCCTTTCACTAATGGCCCTCCTCTCCTACTTTCCTCATGTGCCTTTTCCTCTCCTCCAGCCATCCTCAAAGGATCTCCTCTCATCCAGCCATCCTCAAAGGATCTCCTGCTCCTTATCCTTGTCCAAACACTCAGAGCCCTGGGTCTGTCCTGCCTCTTTTTCATATCCCAGCAAGGACAGTAATTGGGGCTTAATTTCAAGAACATAATTCAACTGTGTGCCTTTTGGCATGAAACTTATTTATTTATTTGGCACTTATATACCGCACCGAACCCCGAGGCATCTGGCTGCTTTAAGCTTAAGAAGTGGTTACAACAATTACAAAGTGCAGTAATGTCCAAGTACACACATTGGAAAAGCCTGACCTCATATTACATAGCGGCTACATCAAGGCATGCAGTTACAAATGGTAAAGTCCGGGTACATGAAATGGGAAAGCCTGACCTCATGTTGCAAGGCGGCTTCATCAGAACATGTAGTGATAAATAAACAGGGTTCGAGAAGATAGGAGAAACAGTGAGTGCTATGTGTGAAGTATAGAGAGGTGGGAGCAGGAGAGGAGGATCGAGACGGGAACAGCAGGGTAGAGTAGCACATTGCGATCACTGTGCCAACCAAGTTTGCGAGAAAAAGCCAACGGCGCAACCAAAAGGGAGCAACAGAAATTTGAATTGCCGAAAGCAGTTTACAGCAAGCTTAAGTCGAAATGGCAACAGCAGCTGAAAATAGGATAAATTCGAAATGGCAGCAGCAACTCAGAATAGGCTAAATTCGAATTGGCAACAGCGGCATCGTGGGACAATGTATTAAATAGTCGGACATCTGTGATACAGACTCTGACGCCACCTCTCCACAAAGCACATCACTGCCATGCACGATTCTGGGCATGGTGGGTGCTCACTGCCTCCATTCCACGAACACTGCAGACCTCTCTTAGACAACAGGAGGTGCCCGCCAGGTTCTTTCCTAATGTTGCTGCTAATTCTGTGTGTTAGTCAAAAACCTGTACATATTTCTCAAGGCATTTCTCCCTTTGATGACGTTTTGTACAGTGCTACTTGACATTAACATATTATCCTTTAAAGGAACATGGCCCCAAATTTGTATCATTCGCCAAGCTCCTGCCTCCCGCTTGTGGCAAGGTGCAGGTAGTAGGGGATCCTCCCCACTCTGCCCCTGGTCAGGATTACATAGCGGTTTATGCCACCCAGCCTCTTGGCTATGCCACCTTCCACAACCAAGGTCAGGCAGGAGACTTTGTCCCAGGACGTTTCGATGGTTTTAGTATTTTCACAGCCTACCTAATTCTTTTGTATTGCTGCCACTTTAAAATACTTCAAAGATGATTCAATATTTCACATAGACAACTGTACAGTTTGTAGGTATTGCAGTAAACACTTTTAATGACTTATAGACTTAAACAGCAGTGTTCTTTGTAGACCTTGTGATAAACATCTTCAGTGATTCATGGATTTAGTTAATTGCGCACTTTTATAACTTGGTCTGAGATACTTAACTGTTTAGTATGTGTTGTATTTCACTTTTATCTGCTTGTTCCCTTCCCATTATTTCCGTGGCCTGGCTTGTGATCAGCATTTATGTTGCAAATCTCTTTGTATGAATCCTTCAGGTTTCAGCATGCTTGAGTTTAATTTTTGTCACATCTCTTGCTCTTGTGACGTGCCACTTATTTTTGGGGTCTGCCTCTTCACTTCTACTTCATGGGTCAGCTTGCCAAATTCTGTGCTTCCCCTGTGGACTCACTCATTTCTTCACCTTCCTCATGTGGATGTCTGACTGCCAAGTGCTTTGTTGCCAGCATGGCGCTATGATGTCCTCTTTGAGCTCCAGTTCTCCACCATGTCAGTCTGTGTGGGCTGCTGGCTTCCAGTTTGCTGCTATACATATTTTTGTGGTACTTTTACTCCTGGTTTGGTCGCTATTCTTTGTTCAATGTGCCGTGCTCTATATCAGTCACTGGCATAACTGTCTTCTGAGGCATAGGCATTTGGTTTCACTGCATCTCTCGGCCCACACTCTTGCATATCAACATTGTGATCCGCATCCTCACAGTCTTAGCCTGTGGTTCCAATGTTTGACTTCCTCCCTTTCCATGACCTGACTTCATTAAAGGGCTATGGCTCTGCACCCTACCCATACAAAGATCAACACTGAAGAAATACGTAGGATGTCTCGATCAACCTGGCCAGAGAGTGGGTGATTTGTCGTAGTCTGCGTAAACTAAAGTGTGTTTCTCCAGCATGGGGTCTGGCATGGATTCACATGCTCATGAAGATTCTCTGCCGTCAGGCTGGGAATCCTCGGTAAAAGAAAAAACAGTTTCACTTTCACTTTAAAACTGTATTTCTCCTCTAAACCAATCACTGTCCTCTGGGTCATACTGCCTCCATCCAATGATAGTCCTCTCCCTAAGCTCCACCCCTGGTGACCACCTTCAGGTTTGTACTGCATGCTTCAGGTTTGGGAGTCCTCAAGTTGTTCTCAAAGCTTTTCTTGTATTTTTCAGATTTTTATGTAAAATATTTTTATGTAAAATAGTTTAACATTTTGACTAATTTTTATTTATTTATTAACATTTCTAGAGCGTGTTACAGCCGGAGGCATCGTGGCACTGTTACAAGACAGCATGCTTAGTTACATAATAACATTCTTAATTACATACAGAATACACGAGGGAGAGAAGGGGAGGCACGCAGCAGTGTAGGGGAGTAGGGTTGTGTTAGTTAAAAAGTGTGGTTTTTAGCATTTCCAGAAGGCTGGGAGGGAGCTCTCAGCTCTGAGTGTGTTGGGTAGGGCATTCCATATTTTCGGTGCTATATGGGGGAAGCCGATCCCACCCGCTTTGGCCCTTTTGATGGGAGGGATGCGCAGTTGGTTGGCATGGCAGATTCTTTTAGGATGTGAGGAGGTGGCCCTGATGATGGTCTCTGACAGGTAGGGTGGGCTGTGAGTGTTAAGCACTTGTGTTGTGTTTTAGGGTAAGGGTCTTGAAGGTTATTCGTTCCTTCACAGGGAGCCAGTGAGCAGCTCACCTGGCCTGCGATATGTGCTCTCTTTTAGGGATGTTTAATGCTGCTCTGAGAGCATTATTTTGTATGACTTGAAGTTTATTTAAGTGTTTTGTCGGGGTGCCAGCTAGAAGGGCGTTAGAATAATCTAGTTTAGCCCCAATGGTAGCTCTGGCTATTTAGAGGCAATTCTGTTTGGATAGGAAGGGTTTTTCTGCATTTATTAGCTTAGTGGCGTGGGCAGATGCAGAAGCAATGGCGCTGATCTGTCACGTCCTAGATAGAGTGGTGTCTAAGTAAACCCCTAGGGTCTTTACTGAAGAGGAGACCGGGATGATGGAGTTATCGATGGTGAAGTTATAGTATTGTTTACCAAGTCTGGATAATGTTTCTTTAGGACCAATAATAATAATCTTGGAATACACAAGGGAACTCTCACTACATTGGCGAAAATGGTCTTCTAGCGAATATCAGAAAGTTTTGCTTAGTAGCCCTGCAAGAAACATGGCTAACTGGAGCATGTGATATCGATGGCCGATGCACGTTTCAAAGTAAAGCAGTAAAAGGTATTAGAGGGTGACCTAAAGGAGTACTACTCACAACAATTAAACATCCCTGGGTAGGCAAAATTATAAGATGGTCTACCTCTATGGCTTTGGCAGTAGATGTGGAGTGTAAATTGCCGCAGGTATCATTTTTTGTGCTAGTGAATATTTATAACTCGCTGAACAGTACTTTTAGTAAGGCTAACATAACGGTCTTGAGAATCCTCGCTGATAATGATCCAAATGGCCCTTTTATAGTGGGCAATTTGAATGTTAGGATAATCTTTTTGAATGATCAGATACCCGATTCCCAGAAATCTGAGCAAATAACCACCGGCTTTTCTAACAGTGTTGGCAAATTGTGGGTTACCCTGTTAAACAAATATCTACTGATTGTTCTTAATGGTAACACAGCTGAGGACTGCAATAGTAGTGCTACTCGTGTAAGTGGTTCTAGTTTGAGTACCCTGGACTATATGATAGTTAATAAAAGTGCTTATCCATTGGTGCAAGACATGGCAGTTGGCTGCCGGGAAGGAAGCGATTATCTTCCCCTCTATCTCTTATTATTCTCCACTAAGTAGAAAGCCAAAACAGAATATCAAGTGAATGGTGATATTGGGGTAAACTGTGCAGGGAATAGAATAACCTGGAATCCCACTAAATTAGAAAAGGTCAAAATAATATCAGAACTTGAATTTACAAAATGTTTAGAAACCACAGAGACCACTTCTACAGATGTGTCAAACATGCTGATTCCTAAATTTGAACAGTTGGTTGAAACCATAAAATCAGTCACAATGATAAAAACGTAACTATAAGTCAAATAGTGAACGATGGAACCCATCGCATGCGAAAAACCGCATCTTTGACACTGAAATACACACAGCAAAAAAACTACTCGGAGCTACCATAAGAGAGCTCCAATATGATAAAAGCATAGATGCTGCAGTTAAGATACGCATGGCCAAACAGCAATATAAAGTATGGCTTAGAGGCCATTGTAAAAGTAAAAGGGAAGAGAGTTGGCGTAATCTTGCAGTTCAGGCGAAAAATAAAAATAGTCAAGGAATGTGGTCTTCTATAAATAATACTAAAAGGAAAACGCTGCCTATTAATGGTGTGTCTGAGTGCGATTGGGCAACCCACGTAAAAAAGTCACTGGGTACAACAGTGGGTGAAGAAGTAAGTGACCCTAGTGATGTAACTGTATCGCATGGTACTTATACTCTCGAAATTCTAATTAAACTTAAGAATTACCCAATTCGAGAGCAGTAGGCCCTGATGGCACATGCAATGCATTGTTGCGCCTATCACCTGACAAATGGGCCCAAGCATTAAACATTTTATTCTGATGGATAGGAACCAGTGGCCAGATCCCGGAATCCTGGCGTAGAAGTATAATTTTACCTATCTATAGAAAAGGAGAGTGAAAAGACCAAGACAATTATAGAATGTTGGCTATGCTTGACATTCCTGCAAAAATATTTGCCAAAATGTTACTCATAGAATTAAATCATTGGATTGCTACTCACCACATCCTTCCATCGTATCAATGAAGTTTTAAATTAGGTTCATCAACTACCCATAACATTGCGATCCTAGTAGCTGCAATTGAATACTCTTGGACGTGTCGTAAGCTGCCAGTATACGTAGCTTTTATAGACTTTACTGCAGCTTTCGACACAATAGTGCGCAGTCGACTCTGGGCTAAATTAAAGGCCTGGGGAATTCCACCAGGGTTATTGTATATGATTCAACTATTATATAATGACACCTCAGTAAGAGTTTGTCTCGATGCAGAAGGTAAATTGTCTGAATCAATAGCAACACTGCGAGGAGTCGAGCAAGGCTGCATATTAGCAGCCATGCTTTTCCACCTTTACCTTGCTGATTTTATGAGAGACTATTTAGAGCCTCATAGGATGAACATTAAGATTGGAACAAGAAAATTAGGCTGACTAGGTTATGTTGACAACCTCTTGCTGCTAGATTATACACCTAAATGACTACAAGTAAAGCTTGATGCACTCGAAAGAGTTGCTGCTATGAATCATCTTATTATCAATATAGGAAAAACCAAGATGATGAAGTTTCACAGCAAATTACAACCCAGTAATAATAAGACTTGCAAGTGGTCTATTAACAGATAACCGATTTGAGATTGTAGAGCACTATAAATACTTGGGTGTAATTATTGATAATGAGCTTTGTTGGAAACCACACTGGCAAGAAACGAAGAGGAAAATCTTGAGAGCTACAATGACGCTGAGTAATTTTATAGGCTGCCAAGGAAACTTTTCTAGAAGCACCATTTTAATGTTATTTTCTGCAAAGATTGTCTCATGTTTATTACATGGGGCTGAAATTTGGGGGAGTTACTTTTTAAGAGAATTGGAGAAATTTGAAGCCAAAATTATATGGATATTGCTGCGAATGCCTAAGCACTTATTTTGAGAATATATATATTACAGGAATGCAATATAAATAGTGTAAGCAGCATAGTAGAATATAAGATGGCTAAACTATATGTGAAACTGATTAGACTAGACAATGATACATTTATTGTTGACTTGATTAAACAGTATGAAAAACTAAAAAACCAACACAATTTCAGAACAATCCATAGATGGTGTTTTACATATCTCAAATGGGCCAATAAAGATATCCATAGTTGGCCATTATATTTTATTGTAAAGATTAAATGGGCTCTGAAACGGTTAATATATGGTCACAATAGAGAACAAAATATGATCAATCTTGCGACCAAAACTAATAGCGCAATGTATTTAGAATTCCCGTCTGAGATAATGTGTAAACCAACCTATCAGATGGTTTTTCCAGACTTTAAAGCGACCAGATGCTATCTGTTTAAATTCAATATGTGTAACACCTTGGAAATTCTAGGAGCAAAATTGGGAATTCAAAAATAATTTAGATACTCCAGGCTATGTGGATTGACTATTATTGAATCAGCCAAACACATATTATGCAATTGTGAAAGTTTGCTTTCTCTGTGGTTAAAATATCTATTGGCATATGATAATTCAAAGAATAATGGAAACATAACTCGTATATGGGAAACAATGTTGAAGGGTAATGATATGAATTTGATTTTTATATGATGACATTTTATGATGTAGCTGTATCTATTTTAAAAGACTTGTCATCTGGCATTCTGTTTTAATGGGATTAAGTTTTACTATGAGAAATATTTTAGATTATTGTGAAAGATTTGTATTGATGGAATGTATGTATATTTTTGTATATGTAAAGCCTTGTTGGCTGTATGCATATTACCAATAAATAATCTCAGTCTTATCTCCATTGAGACATAATCCATTTGCCGCCATCCAGGCTTAGATGGTGGCATATATCAAATGGAGGGCTGCGGCATCTTGGTCATAAGAGCCTGAGAGTGGAAGGAGTACCTGCGTATCATCGGCGTATTGTCTAAGCTATGCCGAGGGAGTCACATTTCTCAAGAGCAACTTAGTTAACAGGTTGTAGAGAGTGGGAGCTGTGCATGAGCCCTGAAGGACTCCACAATGGATGTTGTGGGGCTGCACTCGCCTGGTTAGAGAAAACCTTTTTGGCTCTTCCTTCTAGAAAGGATGTGATCCACGAGGAGGCTTCTTTGGAGAATTGTGCTGCATGAGTGAGATGTGAGGTGAGAATCTTGAGATCCACAAGATCAAAGGCGGCCGAGAGATCCAGAAGTAGGTGGAGAGCTGGCTTACCTCTGTCCATAATTTCTGTTATTTGGTGTTTAAGGTCTAGAGGGGTGGTTTCTGTTCCATGGCCTTTGCGGAATCCTGATTGTCCTTTGCCGAGGATGGAGTTAGATTCAAGGAAATGTTCAATCTGGTTGTGAGCCGCTTTATCCAGTATTTGTAGGAGAAACGGGACGGTCGTGATAGGTCAGTAGTTATTAGGGAAGTTAGGGAAGGTACGATCTAGGGATGTTTTTTTTTTTTTAAAGTGGGCGCACCCACGCTTCTTTGAAGCTGGGCGGGACAGTACCTGTTTTAAATGAGGCTTTAATGAACACTGTTAAGAGAGGTGCCAGGGAGTCAGTGCATTTTTTAATAATGTTAGGAGGACAAATGTCTCCTTTGCACATAGATGGTTTCAGATGTTTGGGGAGGTCGAGGACTTCCGATTCTGTGACACCTTGGAAGGAAAGGAGTAGGCCATTGGGGTTATAGGAGGGGAGGCTGGACAAGGGAGGATGGTCGTGGTTGTGTAGGGCTTTGAATTGTGCCTGAATTTTTTTCTTGGACTAGTTCTTTTTTTGCTGAGCAGGGCTACTTGTATGCTCGAGCATCACGCTTTGTCTTTGATGATCTCGTCCGGGCTAATGGAGGGAGAGATTAGGTCTTTGAAAATGGCTAATATTTCCCTGGATTGAGAGTTAGCCTTAGAAATCTGTGAATTAAAGGAGTGCGATTTGGCTTTAATAATCTCTTTTTTATATTTCATGGATATCCTTTTGAAATCTTCCTTTGTGGAGTCACTCAGCTTGGATTGCCACTTGGTTCATGCATCACGTTTACTGGTACTCAGGGCCTGTAGTTCATCTGTCAACCATGAGTTAAAGTGCATTGATTTTTTTTTTCTCTCTTTTGCATTCGATCGGGGCTATGGCGTCGATTGCTTTGGTAAGGGTGTCACTGTAGATATCTGCTAGTGCGCTGGAGTCACTAGAGAATGGAGGCCTAAGTTTTGGGTTTTCTAGAAAAGGACAAAGGTTGTCCTTATTTAATTTTTTTGAGCTTCTAACCTGCGCTGGTGGCGCATAGGTGAGAGCTTTGGTAGTTGGGGCTGTAGAAATGGTATATTGGATACAGTTATGGTCGGTCCACAGGTAGGCAGAGTTGAAGCTGACAGTGGTGGAGCAGTTGTGGTCAGCCACACAGTCAAGGGTGCAACCTTTGCAGTGAGTCGGGCTGGTGACTTTTTGTATGCATCCCAGGTCATTGAGTTCCTTGACTAGGGCTGAGGCTGCTTTGTCTTTAAGATCATTTAGGCCTAGATTAAGGACACTGAGTTGAATGGTTTTATATGAGCTTTCGAGGTTATCACCTAATAAGTGGAGCAGATGTCCTTGGAAGACCAGGGCTAGGCCTGGGGCCCGGTAAATAAGATGTACATTTATGGTGCAGTTAGGCGACATGGATAGTTTGGCAGATATAATGTCCGCGTTGCAATCCCATGGGAGATTGCTCGGCCTGATGGAGAGGGCATCTTTTGTTATAAGGGCTACTTCTCCTCCTTTCAGCTGTTGTCTGTCTTGTCGGAGGATGGAGTATCCAGGTGGGAGGGCTAGTGAGGTAGCCGGACCAGACGCCTCATGGAGCCATGTTTCCATGATGGCAACTGATGGCAAGTAAGTCTAGATCATGAATGGTTAGGAAGTGGATCTCCAAAGCATGGGCGGGGAGAGAGCGTGAATTTATGAGTGCACATTTAAGAGGAGGTGGAGGTGTGCTTTTTTTAGTAGGGTGAATGGAGGGAGAGGCTATAGGCCGAGTGTGGGAGACACCAAAATGGGAGGACGAGTTTACTAGGTTTGTAGTGTGGGTTTTGAGCGCACGGATGGAGTTAATGGAGATGACTGGAGTCCACTGAGAGGGTGAAGTTTCCGACAATATGTATGTGTATTTGGCTCTAGTACAGTTGATGGCATAGGTGCGGTGCGAGTGCCCAGCCTTAGATTCTTTGTGGCTGTGGGCATGGGGAGACTGTGGTGCTGTAGAGGTAGGGTGGGAGACCTGAGTCAGGAGAGTCTGGAAGCTATGTGGGCCGAGAGGCCGGTTGTGGCAATGGGGCACCTAGGAGGGGCCATGTTAGTAAGGGGGGCGTACTGCGGGTAAGTATGGGTGGTAGTACTCCGCTCCCGTAGGGGAGTGTAAGAGGGATAGATAATGTTGGAGTTCTGCTTAGTTAACGGAGCAGAATTAAGGTAGGTGAATAGGGCAGACAATAGAGCTAGAATCAGGTGCCAGGTTAATGTAGTAAGGTGTGTGTGTTCTGCCGCGTGGGTAGGTGGAATGCCTGTGGACTGGTCTTAGAATGCATTGGAGACACTGGTTGGCTAGTAGCAGGTAGCTAGGGAAGGTAGTGGTGGGTCTTGGCAGGCACGTATGCAATCAATATAACAATGGGTAGGGCATACACATTAGGTAGTCAGAGTAGCAATAGGTCACATATGCATCCAACAGCAGTGGGCAGGGCCGGCATATCATGTCCAGAGGCATACTGGCTGAATGTATAAAAAAACGGTTTCTGCGCCAATCTAAAAGCAATGGGGTACAGCATTTAAGTAGTCCTGGCAAGTGACAACAATGTGCATGGCTGGTAAGGGCAAAGAACTGCAAAGCCAGCTAAAGTAGCATCGCGCCCAGGTACACGTGGGGAGGGAAAGTCCCACCTGTGAGCAGACTTAGTCGATGCAAGTACATAGGGTAGTATATCGAAACAATGCCGAGCAGTAAGCGCGCCTTACTGGTCGAGCTAACGCAACACGTACCTCCAGATAATGTTCAGAAGTGGGTGTGGACCAGAAATTTCACAAGGATGCGCTTGGTGGGCATAGGCACATGGTCTTCTCTATGACAGATTATTGATGGTAATACTTCAGTAAGAGAAGTTTGCTATGAGTGCCGTAACAGTGCTAGTAGCGACATTAGCAATAACAATATTTATTTGGTAAAAAGTGATGGTTAATGAAACGTATAGCTACGCGGTCCCGTGCTGACGTGATGTGTTGCATAGAAGACAGTAGAGACATAGGTGGGGGTCGAGCTTAAGCAAGTTGGACGCAGTAACGACGTGCTAATACGTTTTCAAGTGTGACGTTTGTTCTATGACAAGCTTACTGCATGGTATAGATTGTAGCGGATACTTGAGATTTCATTCGCTTACTATAGTTCTCGTCGGCTATTAGCTATGCAGGCGGGTAGCACAGGGTGTAGTGCATCAGGCAGCCTGTAATCCCTTTTGTGCGTACGGGTGAGGGGGTAGAGGGTTGCACGCGGCTGGGGTGAAAAAAGTCCTGCAGAGTGTTGTCCTGTGGCCGGGGTGGTCCAGACAGGAGACGCCTTGTGTTTGTGTGGCCTATGATGAGGGGGACCCAGCTATCGCCTTCCGGTGGGCTCAGGCAGCCTATAAGCAGGCCTGGTATGATTGCTAAGCTACTGTTAGTAAACCAATAGCGAGGATGTAGCAGCGGCCATTTTAGGTGCTGTGTTGAATCAGAATGGCAGCTCCATGAGAACAGTGATGGCCAGGCAGAGTGGGCTCACCTCCCACGGAGGTATATTTCAGATTTTTGCTTCAATATCTTTGACGAAGGACAGAGGTTGGCAGCAGGAATCCGCTACCGGTGAAGATCTTCATCCACCGTCGGATCGTCATCGAAGTGTCAAGAACGCCTTGCCTTGGGGTCTACTTCGCGCCTTTTCAACCACGAGAGAGGAGAAGGAGAGTCGGTCTCTTCAAACTCTACGTGAAGTGTGGATTAAGGAACGTCTTTGTGGAAGATCGGCATCATAAATGCTTGTATTGCCTTAATCCGGACCACGTTGAGGAGGGATGCGAGGTGTGCTGTGAAAACAAAGAAAACCTAGAAATTCCACTGCAGCAGACTGTCGGCACGGCTCAAGTCGAGCAAGGCCACTGACTCAGCCACAGGGCAGAGTCAATCCTTATCTAGGACTGGCCGGTCCGAGGAGCAAACTCCCTCCGAGAGGAGGTCGAGATCCTTTGAGGATGCCCCACTCTCGGGGGTCCAAGAGAAGGCAAAGCTCCAGCTGCTAGCGCTGCTGGGTTTGTCGCTGATGCAGGACCAAGTCAGGCAGAAGGCGATCGCCATCACCAGCAACTTTTACGGTGAGCCTAACATTGAAAGGATCCTATTCAAAGAGGAAGTCCACAAACCCAGCAAACCTCTGGGTGTCCGTTGATAAGCCGACGAAGGACAGGTCCGGGGAGGTCTCGTCGAAGCTGGCCAAGATCTCGCAGCATGCCAGGTCAACAGAGTCGATGACAGCAGCGCCGACAAAAGCAGCAACGAGCTAGTCATCGTCAAAGTCAACGACATCTGCTGCGATATCACTGCAGGAGAGTGGGTCAGCTAAGGTGGTGGCGGCCACTCCACGTTTGTCTTTTCCCCCGAGGTGAGATACAGCTGCGGAAGTAGCGATGAAGGTGACGGCCACTGCGGGATGGGGAATGGACCTGGCAACCGCAGATCCAGCAAAAAAAAAGAGAGGGAGAGAGACAGACAGACCCACCGACCCTGGTGGAGCGTCCCGGTACGTGAATCAAGGGGCTGTCCCAGACAGACCAGAGTGGATCTGCTCGAGTACCGACAAAGACAATTATCTGCAGTATCATTGCTACACAGATCACGAGGGATCACCTGCTTGCAAGAGGAGACGCGTCAGCCCAGACCTGACTCTGCTGGCTACGTTCAACCCTAGACATAGGGACGTATCTCTGGATATTCTAACGACCCTGCACACACTGGTCACCGAAATCCAGCAGAGGATACCTCTAGGACCTACGCCTTCACTGGACGAGCAGGAGCACCCGAGGGTAAGCTCGCCCCCTTGAAAGAAGGCGGCCAAAGGGTGCCCTGGTCTTAGCCATCATCCGACTCCTCCAACTCCACCTCGTCCGAAAAGACCATGTTGTACATCCGGAAACAAGGGGGGACCTGCTGACCGGCGCTTTCCAAGGAAGCCCAGCACCTGTGGTGCTGGACTGTTCATCAAGGCATATTCCTCATCCCGTTTCATCTAGCGGGAGTCAAGAGCACAATCACGGACTCGTTCAGCAGGGAACGGTGTTCTTGCCAGAGTGCGAACTTCTGCAGCACCAGGTTAATTTTCTATTCATCAAATGGGGCCAGCCCCAGATCAATATCTAAGTGATAGCGGCGAACACCAAGTGCCAGAGGTTTGCCAGCAGGTTCCCTCAACTGAAGAGCTTGGGGGACGCGTTCTTTTTCCCGTGGGAGGGACGGTTTCTATATGCTTTCCCCCCCCATTTCCACCCCTCTTATGTGTGATTAACACACTCACAGTGCCACTGCAGGATGATATTTGTCGGCCCAGGGTGGCCGAGGCAAATCTAGTGTCCAGACTTACTCTGCCCGTCATTGGCCCCATCCATCAAGCTGCCACTGTCCCCAAATCTTCTCACCAGAGAAGGGGGTGGATGATTCTGCTTCACAACAGTCTCTGAATCTGAGGGTATGGCTGCTGCAGCCCTAGAGTTTGGAGGTTATGCTTTACCCACAGAATGTAAGGACATCCTGGCCAGGGCCAGAGCCTCGTCAACGTGGAAGTGCTTCTCCATGTAGTGCTGGAAGATTACCCCTCTGCGTGTCACGGCCCATTACTTTTACCATACTTGATTTCCTTGGCCAAAGCCGGACTGGCTCACACCTCTATCAAGGTACATCCCACCGCCATATCCAGGTACACCAGGTCGCCGGGCAGACCTTGGCTGTGGTATCACATGCTCGTGAAGGGGTTCCTCAAGGGGCTCTTGAGGACTTTCCTGCGAGTGAAGGTTCCTGCACCAGCTTGGGAGCTCAATGTTGTGCTAACTAAGCTAATGGGAGCGCCCTTAGAAATTATGCATCAGGCTCCGCTGAAGCTTCTCTTGTGGAAGACGACTTTCCTCGTCGCAATCACATCGGCAAGGCGGGTCGGTGAGATTCAGGTCCTGTCTTGCAAACACCCTTACTTTTCTTTCCACGCTTCAAGGGTGTTACTGCATACACACCCCACCTTTATGCCAAAGGTACTGTCGGAATCCCACCTCAACGTACTATTGGTGTTACCGGTCTTCTTTCCGAATCCGTCGTCACAGGCGGAAAGTGCCTTGCATTCACTGGACATCGCTCATGCCTTCTACGTGGCACGTACAAAGGATTTTCAGAAGACTTCTCAGTAGTTTGTCAACTTTGGACCTGTAAATCAGGGAAAGGCCTTGTCTGCAGACGGTTCTCCTACTGCATCATGCACTGTCATCGACTGGCATGCAGGTCGCTGCCAGGCTGTTCGAGAGCTCACTCCACCAGAGCCAACACAGCTATGACAGCGTTTCTCTCTGGTGTGCTCCTGCTCGACATCTGTAGGGCTGTTACGTGGAGGTTCACACACACCTTCACAAGGTTCTACTGCATCGACAGGGATTCCAGGGAGGAGTCCCGAGTCAGCCAAGTGGTGCTACGCAGCCTGTTTGTTGGCAGTGAGTCTGTCCCGGTGGTGAGTGTTTATTACTTCTGTTGAGCTTTGCCACCTTCCGTGGTTCTGTTTATGTACTGCTGTGTAATAATTATTTATGAGCATGTGAATCCATGCCAGGCCACATGCTGGAGAAGGTTTCTTACTTACCTGTAACAATTGTTTTCCATCCTGGGTCTGGCATGGGTTTGCATGGGTCCCTCCTTCCCCTCTGTGGCTCTTCTTGGTTCATACTGCCACTTTACGTGCTTACTAAATCTGAAGATGGCCACCAGGGGGTGGAGCTTAGGGAGAGGACTGTCATTGGATGGGGGCAGTGTGACCCAGAGGATAGTGACTGGTTTAGAGGAGAAATACAGTTTTAAAATGAAAGTGAAACTGTTTGTTTTTTCTTTTACTGAGGATTAAATATTCATGAGCATGTGAATCCATGCCAGACCCATGCTGGAGAATAGTTACAGGTAAGTAACTTAAACTGTACCTGTCCATTCACGCTTTCAAACCCTAGCCACGAACAAGTACATTTCTTAAAATAACATGGAATATCGGCTGCTTCACATAAGTTATGGTTCCAGTATAATTTTGTACTTTATCAAATGTACTTTCACACCAGCCCTGACATACTTGAACATTAGTTGTCCACTCCAGAGTTAAACATGATTTTTATTAGACTTTTATATGTATGTGCATAATCATTTGATGTAAAATATTGGCAAGCGCTAAAATAATTTCTTGAAAACTTAATATTATTCAACGTAATAATTTTTCTAGATGCGCACATCGACAAAGCTTCATCTTCAAAACCAGAGGAAACATTTTATGATGTTGATGAATACAACCCTTTTAAAGAGCCAGAAGATGAAAATTACTTGAACCCATTTGATGAACCTGATCCCGAGACTGAGTTAACATTTCACAGCATAAAAGACTCAATTCCTCAACCTGCTAAAAGGAAAAATGCTCGGCCTGTGGATATGAGCAAGTACCTTTATGCCAATATATCCATAACAGTGGATGACGAGCTAGACGAGTAAGTATAATTTTGTTCAACGATTATTAGAAATGTGTCACACTGGAGTTAGATTGAAAGTTAAAATGTATAGCTCTGAAACTGCCAGATGGATATATGCCTTGCCTCTATGGATTTCAAAATCCTCAGATGTTTTGTGCTAAATTAACCCTTATAACAGTAGGACAACTGCTCGTTGAAAGTGATGGCACTGGAATGAATATCTTGCAACTCATGTTTTCTAGTGGAATCGGGCAAGGTTACCCCAGTTACAAACCTTATATTGGGATAATTATGTTAATTATGTTAATGTAATCACCCTTAATACATATTTACGATCATAAACACTGCCTCCTTCCAGCCAGGCCACAAATTGATTTTCATAGCTGAAACTGCAAATCATGGTTTAATGTGCTTCTATATTGCAAACGGATTCAGATCCTTACCATCTGTCTGATTTGTTGAATACCTTGAAAGGTATCCCATACTTACAGTGGTACCCCTTAAATATATTGGGGTACCCCTATTCACGCTCACACCAGATTAAGAGTTCACCCCTCTAGGGAATTAAGGCCAAGAGTCTATCTTGCAAGGATAACACATTTAATCTGTACAAAAATTAGGATGGGTCGTGGCAAAAGACTCTGCTACCCGACCAGCATTCTGTTTTCTGTGGCTGGCTCTTCCAGACTGATGCCAAACAAGTGCCTTATATACTGTTCAACTTGGTTACTGGATTCTGGCATAGCTCAGCCAAAACTGTTCTTCTTGCCTTACAATCAATGCTGCAGTCTTCCTTCTTGCATATCCAGGTTACAAACTACTGCTGCTTATGCAGGAATACATTGTAGCTCCTATTTATCATCATTTGCTATATTATAAAGATTTATATATAAACAACCTTCCGGCCATACTCTCAACACTTTACTCAATATGCTTCTATTTTATCTGGTCCAGTAATTCTCCTAAAAACCTTATTTTCACATAATGTTGCATTGTGTGCATGAGCATGTACTTTCTCCTATTCTTAGTCTACATGGGCTTTTCATGGACAGAAAACAGCTGCTGAGTTACCTCGTGCTCTCTGCCCGCCTTAGCGAACACTATGGCAGTGCCTGTAGTCTATTTTTAACACAGGCTGCATTCCTTTTGGCATAGAGGATTCTGCTCTTTACAATGCTTTGAGAAAAATGAACTAGAATTTTAACATTTTTACAATTGTATTCAGCTAAATAGTTATTTGCACCTTATATTTAAATACTAACTATATTCATTTAATGGCAACCCATGTCTGTATGTGATTATATTTGCATGAACAATGTATAGCGTTGTGCAACCCTGATATCTTTCTCCATTATTCTGACAGTTTATCACTCACTACAACTTTTCATGTCCAGCTCTACTGCCTCACACAGTGGAACCGCTGTCATCTTTCTAAAGATGTTCTACAATTTTATTCCCAAAATTTGTTTTTTTCTAATGTTTTGGTAAATCCAAATTTACCGTTTTCTCTTTTTAATCATCTGAAATACTACTGTTTATTTTGATATGGTAACCTCCTCAAACCTAATCCTATAGCTGTGTGATGGAAAGCACGGAGGCTATATGGCAGTGTTGTTCAAACTGTAGGGCTGCCACCCCTCAGGGGTCCAGAGGTTATCCAGGGGAGGGGCTTAATGTTCTTTCAAAAGGCAAGATGTTGCCTCCTTTTATTAGAAAACAGTTCTGGCAATTGGGTGACCCCATCAACATTCTTTTTACCCAGAGGTGACTCAGCATATAAATGGTTGGTAACCACTGGTATATAGGCTGTAGACTCTGTGGTTGAGGAGACTTCCCTGTAGGCCAGTTCACTCCTCGTCACTGACGGCCTATTCTTTCTCTTTCCTCTCTTGTTAAGGAGGGCCTTTACGCCCCCTTGTCCTGCCACACAATCCCATTCTGCTGCACACCTCACCTTTTCATCTATACATCAATGATGGTAAGGGGTGAATGTTCACCTGCATATCCTCTTCTACCACTCGGCAAACCTCCATCTCCATACTGCGCTTCTACTGGAATGCTCGTCCACCCCATATTCTGCTCTCTGCACCATGCTAGAGTGGACAGACAGCTGACACCACATCTTTTGACACTTTGCAGTTTGACCACTTTGTCAATTAGCAGTCGGAATTCAGCGTATTGATATTCAGAAGGTCGGGATTCATGGTTGGAGGGAGAAACATATGCGAGTGCCTGAAAACTGGTGGATAAAGTATAAAGGCTGATTGGCGAACCTTTAATAATAATAATAATAATTTAGCATTTATATAGCGCTACAAGCCCTCAGGTATCTGAGCGCTGCTCCTCACAGGATTCGAACCTGCGTCAGCAGGCTCAGCACAGATGTCAAAGGGATTGTTCTACTCGCTGTGCTATCAGACCGTTTCATGTTGATCCATTTCCTTTCCCTAGCCAACTCTAGTTTGGTGGTAGCTATTGATGTTTCATAATAATGGGTTTAAAGATCCACTTCGAATTGCAGAGACTGAGTGAGGCAAGCATGCAATAACTGACTTTGGGTGTGTTTGAAGCTCTACCTTTTTCTTCCTCCCTGGAAAAGTGTAAAGGTAATGGGGTGAAATGGGACAAAACCATAGGAGTAACATGTAATTTTGAAGTTGACCACATGAGGTGTTTCATTAGCCGAGCGGCTATTTATCCCACAGTACTCAACACTTTTTTGAGGCATAAAAAATAAAGTATGAGGTCTTGATCATGTATGAAAACCCCAACAGTGTATGTGACTTGTCGCCATTTTGATGGTGGCAAACTGGAAAATGTTGAACGCAAATTAGTTGGAAATAGTGTTTTAAATAGTGACTGAGGGGAGCTTAAGTAGAGAGTATGAGCTGGTGGTGATTAACATGTTGCAACCACAAAAGTGATGGGTGGAAGGTTTTGAATGAATCTGAACCACTGGCATTGTTCCGGGCAATCTTCCACACCACCGATTTTTAGCCCGTCTGCGCCATTGAAAAAGGGGTCCAGCCATAAGCAAATCAATCAGGTGCTGCCATCAATGGTAGCCGCCCAGCTCGAACTGCTAGGCTAGGTCCCCTCTGCACAGAAACACAAGCAACCCCAGACATATTTTGGCCTTGTTGGGCCTCCTCAGTGAGGTGCAGCTTGGTTCCCTATGGTTAATATGTTGCAACATCCTTGATCACCCAAATGTGAAATCCACTTGTCATTGGCCACCAGAATTTTAACATTCTTGCAAGGCAGAGATTCGCAGACTCACATATTGTCTCCTGACTTAAACTATTGATCCATGCCTTTGTGTCGCTGCTGTTGGACTATTGATCCATGTCTTTGTGTTGCTGCTGTTGGACTATGTAAATTTGATTTATGCAAAGTACCACCACCTTGTCTTAACAGAGAAACCCGCAGCCGGTTCATAGTGTAATTGCTATAATGATACTGCATGTTTCTCGCTACTAGCTGGCTGTGGTTTTCCTTTTGGGGAGTACAAGTTAGCCATCATCTCATTCAAATCTTTGCCAGAACATGGGCCACTCTATCTACAGTCCTGTTTGTTGTGGCAGAGGGATTTATGCATAATCAAAGGTGCTCAAGACGTTGCAAGTCAGTGTGTCGTTTCATGTGATGCTTGGGTGGTTGCGCTCCGCCAACATTATGCACCTGAAAGAGTCACAGGATGCACAGTTAGGAAATGTGTACCAGATCTCTAAATCAGTGATTGACTACGTGCTGCTACAGCACTAGGAGGTAAAACAACCATAATTGTAAGCTACTAGGAATTGCACTAGTTTTAAAGATTGTACCATGATTACAACAGTTGTGATAACTGTGCCAGGAGAGTTACTAATACAAACAGAATTGCCATTTTATGTTGCACCCCATATGCTAGGTTATAAATATATTTCAGTTTTGCTGAAATATTTTATAGTGCCAAACCGAATATGCCAACCGGCTTGGAATGATGATTGATTATGCCATGCTACTCTGTTGAACCGGATTTCAGCTCAAACAGCCAGCTGGTCAGTTTCCACATTCCCATGGCAATTTTCATGTTGCATAGGCAACAAATAATTTACCATGAACGTTTTACATTTCTCCCCGAAAATTGTCATGCCAATGTAATGTATGAAATGCCTGTAATTACTATGTTTCAAGAAACTGAAAACTGTGCCAGCTCCAAGGCGACATGCAGTAAATGAAGAGACTGCTGGAAAAGCGTGTTATTAATAAATGATCATACAGTGAAAGGTCTTCACCCATCATATGTTCCGTAACCAGAAGACAGCTGAAGATTTTGTAACGCCTTCAGAAGTCAATGAGGGTTGATTTAAATGCCTATTGCACACTATGCAGCAATGAGCGTATTTGGAAAAATGGGTCAGTTGAAAGAAGTCTCTACACTAGATGTAAAGTTCACCTGCACCTGAGCACAATAATGATGCAGCCTTTTCTAGTCCACTTGTTTTACACTTTGGCGTGCATGGGGTCTGGTACCTTTTTAAATGCTCATGAACAATATGTGTCAGTCCCATTTAGATGACTTTGTTAGCGATAGCCCCTTTTGGCACAACTAAAATTGGGCATTGTAAATTTGGTTGCACTACTCTGAAAGTAGCCAGGCATACTTATTCATTTTCAGGACTTATAAGAAGCACTATGAACTCCTATTTGTGTTAATTACCCCAGTGTTTATCAGTATGTTTACCTTCGAAACAGATCAGGAGTCTGATTTGGAGCAGCACTGTCTCGAGTATGAGACAGAGATGAGAAGCCTACCTTGGATATAAGCCGCAAACGTGTTTCCCTGAACAAAGACTCGTCCTGCCTAGTGTCTTGCCATCTAGTGAGCTGTACAAGTTCTCCGGTAACATTGGAATAATCAACAATTGTTTTAATGACTTAGCTGGTGCTCTTGATGTGGTTTTACCCATCATAAAGACTCTTAATGCCGTTGTGCTTTGTTCGTTTCTGGAATTGCAACTATTGAAATACCACCTGAAACATAGTAGTGGGTCATAAGAGAGGATGCTGACTTTCTATTCTTTTGTCCAAGAAAAAATTCCTTGAGTGATGATATGTGCTGGATTGCCTCATAATGATGTTGTTACTGGAGACTGAACACTAAGGTGCTAAGTTCTGCACTGCAAAGACCTTCAGATGCTAAGTGATAACATTATCCAGCAGCATGGCAGCCCGCAAGCTCGACATTCAGAGTAGGCAGCAATGCATGGTTTTGTTTAATTTTCTAGGAAACGTTCTCTGCCAGTGGCCTCGTCAAGAGAATGGAGCCCACCAAGTTGCAATGCAGGAATCTTACTATAGCTTGGGAGGGATGGTGGCACAGCTTAGTTTAGTACCTGGAAGTCTGTGGCCATTGGTGACACTGGGTGTGCAATCATTCCATATCGATAGATCAAGAGTAGTGGTTGGCAATGATCAGTCTTGTCTTTGGTGCAAGCAGCCCTTCATCTGTACAAAGTGTAAAATATTTCGATCTATTTCAGAACATCGGGTTATGATTACTTTTTACAGGACTAAAGATTAAACTACCATTTATATTTTTATTCAGCATACAAACGTGCGCAACCAAAGCAAGACAAATTAAACTACCTTGAAGTGGTTACTCTGAGGATCACTATGATCAAAAAATAAAAACAAAAAAACACTTTTTCTACTGACGGCTATGGCACGTTATGTTACACAGCACCTATAAAGTGCAGGATCTGGTATTTGTGCTGCTGTCTTAATTTTCCGATTGTTGTACTTGTGGTAGAAACTGAAGGGTTTCGCAGGGGTGAGCTTTGCCAAAATCGGTGCATCTGTTGGATGGTAATCTACGTTGTGTTGGATGGTGATCTACGTGCCCTCTAGTTGTGGAAACCCTGTAGGGGGAAGTTAAATCTTGCAACCTTCTCCAATGGTTATGTATGTTTAGGCAGTGGGTCATGTGCTTAATAGATGTGTTTTTTCATACAGTGGAGCTCGTGATGGGTTTGGATTGTGTGACCATTCTCAAAAAGCTTTGTGTGTGGGTAGAGGGATCACATGCTTTGTATTTTGACTGCTGAACCGTTGCTGTGACCTTCTTGAACACCAAGCAGTGTGTAAATATTTCAAACCTGTGCTTTGTGATCAGGGCTGTGAATCAGGAGATGCGTGGATATGTGCCTGAATGTTTGTCAGTTGATACCTGTTGGGGTGGGGGAGAGAAGATTTTAACAAAACTGGTAGAGTCTCCGATGTCCTTATGGGATGTTTGGGTTGGCCACATTGTGCCAATGAGGTAGAGAGCCAACTCTTCTTGCTGCATGCTTGTGTGTCACATGTACTGTTTGGCGTTACATGGTGCCTAATGATCGGATGTGCATATTTGAGGTGCTTTAATATGCAAATGCAGTTGCTACTAGTTGTGTTCTCATGGTTGAGAATGGCCTATAGTTTTTCCCATGAGGTGTGTGACAAGGGTTGGGGTTGCAGGAATCTAGAACCAGCCCAGCCATGAGGGTCCCAATTCTGCCCCCCCCCCGGGCCAGTATGTTTGTAGAACCTTATCTCCAGCCTTGCCCCATGTGTCAAATACTGGAGAGAGAGAGAGAGAGAGAGAGAGAGAGAGAGAGAGAGAGAGAGAGAGAGAGAGAGAGAGAGAGAGAGAGAGAGAGAGAGAGAGAGAGAGAGAGAGAGAGAGAGAGAGAGAGAGAGAGAGAGAGAGAGAGAGAGAGAGAGAGAGAGAGAGAGAGAGAGAGAGAGAGAGAGAGAGAGAGAGAGAGAGAGAGAGAGAGAGAGAGAGAGAGAGAGAGAGAGAGAGAGAGAGAGAGAGAGAGAGAGAGAGAGAGAGAGAGAGAGAGAGAGATATGCAGATATGCAGATATGCAGATATGCAGATATGCAGATATGCAGATATGCAGATATGCAGATATGCAGATATGCAGATATGCAGATATGCAGATATGCAGCCAGGCACAGCTACAGCGTGGAGACACACTTTGTGGGACCGGCTGAGTCCACCGGCAAGCCAGTGCAATCAGTCACAGGACTCCTAGGCCACCAGGGACCAAGAGGGGGAAAGGAACCATCCTCCCACCAAAAGTACTGGGATACCCCAGGGGAATGAGTCCTGAAATACAAAATTGGACATTGGACTTCCTACACCCTCATCTTTGGTACGCGGCAAGCTTGCATGGAGAAAGTAGACAGGACTTGGCCCCCAATTATGCATATTTCTCCTCATATGCACCTGCCCTGGGTGTGGAAGACGATTCCATGTCATTTCATAGCGGGATGAAACAACAATGGGTTTTTCTCTGTGATATTTCAACACAAAAACTTTTTTTTATTTTTGGGGGGGTTCGCCCCCAATCCCAAATCCCTTTAATTATTTAACTATTCCCGAACACCCACACCCCATCTATATATTTTTTTAACCCCCCCCCTAAAAAAATTATTTGTATTTATTTATTTATATTGCGCAGCCTGCCCACGAGCATCATGGCGCATGTTTGGAAAGGTTACAGAAGGCAGTTACATGTTACATAATATATATATCCATAGACAAGGACATATACATATATTTACATAGGTAGTTAGTTATATACAGAGGTAATCGAGGTTACACAGTATGCGATAGGTGTTTACCAAAGGGTGGCCGAAGCTTCATCTTGCTCATAAAGCCAATGTTTTGCTCTGTTTTTGAAGGATTGGAGGGAAGGGACATTCCTGAGATCATTAGGTAGTGAGTTCCAAAGCTTCGCTGCCAGGACTGGGAAACTCGAGCCTCTGGCAGTCTGTAGCTTAAAGCTAGGAATGATGAGTGTGTGTGCATGTGTCGCTCTTAGAGGTCTGTGGGCTATGTGTTGTGTGAAGCGCTCTGACTAGTAGGCTGGTTCTGCGATGTTCTGTGCTTTGTGGCTTAGAACAAGTGTTTTGAGGGCGATACGCTGTGAAATAGGGAGCCAGCGTAAATTGCGCCTAGTGGATGAGATGTGGGAGTGCCTAGGTATGTTAAGAGCAGCCCTAATGGCGTTATTCTGGGTTACCTGCAGTTTGGCAATGTTTCTTTGACTCGTTCCAAGGTAAAGGGCATTGCAGTAGTCCATTTTGGATAAAATGAGGGTTCTGGCAAGGATCAAGCAGTTGTCCATAGTTAAGAAGGGACGGCAAGCAGTGATCAGTTTGCACGTGTATGCAGATGCTGAAACTACTGAGTTGGTTTGTCTGGTGAGAGGGTGGAGTCTAGGTAGATTCCGAGTGTTTTAGTGACATTGGTGGCCTTGATGATGTTACCATCAATGTTGAATGCATCATATTTGCTGTCAAGTTTTGAGAGTTTGGACTGAGAGCCTAGGATGAGTAGTTCTGTTTTCTCATCGTTTAGGCAGAGACCGTGATGGGCCATCCACGCCTGGATGACGGAGTAAACTGCATTGAGAGCTTTGGCGTCAGTTACATAGTCACCAGTGATAGGGATGAGTATCTGGGTGTCATCCGCATAATTTGTGTAGGTGACACCCAGATGGTCAAGAATATCAAAGAGTGGTTTCGTAAAGACGTTATAGAGCGTGGGTGATACGCACGAGCCTTGTGGGACTCCACACGGGACATGTGCTGGGTCAGCAGTGGCCAGAGATGAGAAGACTCTCATGGATCTGTTGGCAAGGAATGAGCTGATCCAGGAGGTGGCTGCATCGGAAAAGTGGGCAGCCGTTTTGAGATGCTGGCAGAGGATTTGGTGGTCCACCAGATCAAAAGCAGAGGATAGATCAAGGAGGAGTAAGAGCGCTTGTTTGCCCTTGTCTTTCAAATCCTCAATTTGCGTTTTTAGATCTATTAGAGCTGTCTCTGTGCCGTGTCTCGGCCGGAAACCAGATTGCCTGAGTCCTAATAAGTCGTTCTTATCGAGATAATCTTGAATTTGGAGATAAGCAGCACGGTCCAGGATTTTTAAAAGGTAAGGTACCGTGGTGATGGGCCTATAGTTGATGGGGTTACTAGGGTCTAAGTTAGGTTTTTTGATTAAGGGGGTTACCCATGCATCCTTGAGGTTATTTGGTACAGTGCCACATTTAAAGGAGGCATTGATGAGGGAAGTGAATTAGATGAGACAACGGTGCAAAACCCAGCGTCCTTTCATCTCATGATGAAAGGACGGTGTACCGTGGAAGACAGGGCCAGATTGGTCAGAGTTAGTTGTCCAATTCACAAAGAGGGAAAGGAATTTAAGTAGGGGACAGTAAAAAAGAAGTGTGGGTGGACGACCAAGAGACACAGCACGAGGAAGGAGGAAGCAATGGCTTATTAAGGAAATGTGTGGATCAGTTGAGATATTGTCCTGGAAGTGGTTCTGCAGTGTGCATGTTTGTATAACAGGTGAGTAGAGGGGTTAGTGTAAGGAATGCATTTAAATGTACAGGGTGAAAGGAGGGTGTCTGAGTAGTTGGTGGGAGGAGAAGGGGTGTAGTAGTGTGGAGGTGGAAGAGTAGCAGCATGGAGGAGGAGAGCGGTGTAGTGTGCAGGAGAGGGAGTAGTATTGGAGAGGAGAAATGGTGGACTGGTATGAGAAGTTACATTGAAGGGTGGGGGTAAGATGAGGAGGAGTTAAACATTGAAGGGACATAAGAAAGGAGGCGGAGGAGTGAGTAGAGAGGGAGAGGTGAGAGTGGATGGGCGAGGATATCCTTGTTTAAACACAGAGTATAAGTGCAGGGCATTATTCAGATTCCTAGTAGCAGACTTACCCTTGGATAGAGTAAGGACAGTTAGGAAGTCCCTGAGGGAGATTAAACAGCCAACTTGTCCCCCTTGGAATATCTATGTTCCTAATGTTCTTCATCTCAGTACTTTCCATAACCTTGAGGTAGTCTGCCTTATAAACATACATAGGTTTACTGTCTACACGAGGTTAGCAGAAGGAGAGGCTAGAGTATGTGGGGTGTGTGATGTTCTCATAAAGACTGTACCCTAGATGGTAGTGCTTCTTCTAGTGGGTCCCTCCCCATGACATCCTCCAACATTGTACCACCCCAGAGGGACTATCAGGTAGCAGCCTCACCTCCCTGGCCTCATGGAAAAGGGCTCCCCCTCAGGGACAAGTGGTGACATGCAATGATTAATCACAACTGACATTGCCTCCTGATTCTAATAATTTCTCTATAAGGTATACTGCGGATAAAGCTTTTTGAGTTGGCATTGGTGGCATGTAGTGTGGAATTGCGGGCAGTGTATTTCCTAAATAATTGCTTTCTGCTTAAACTTTATTTTGAAACAATGGCAGGTAACAGTGTCAAGTTCGAATTTGCAGGCATATCATCGTAATACAGTGCATTTAACATACACAGTGGTACAAAGACTTTGTCGCAGGCCCTCTTTTTTTACACTCTGACCCCATGTAAGCACCCCATTAAGTACACCTCTGGCCATCCTCATCCAGTTATACCGTCTTTGCTAAATACGTCCGTAATGGGCCCTAGAAATCCTTGAGCCTACAGATTGGAATCGCCATAGCGATACACGTCTCTTCCCTCTCATTAACATATACCAACTCTCTTAACCAATCAGAGCAAGTGGGGGAAAGCTTAGACTTCCAGTGTCTGAGCATACGTTTTTAGCTATTCAACAGACCACATTAAAAAATCATCAGAATACTATAGAGATCTTCCAAATATCATCTACGAGACATTTAATCTGGGACATGGTTGGCGAAGTCGAAGTGATATCTGCTATAACCCAAGCTTCCTGGAGCGGAAAGGCATCGCTACAACCAGGGGAGAAAAGTTGGCTGGCATATAGTGCAAACGATTGAGGATCTGAAACTGAATCAGCCTGTTTCTAACATTCATTGATACCTCCTTAGTTAACAGACATCAAGCACCTCCTCCATGGTTCATCAGATATTTCAAGCCCCAAGCCGTGCTCCCACTTCGAGCGGACTCCAATTGTAGATGGCTGATTCATCTGCATAATGTTGTAAAGTCTAGAAATCATATGCCTGGTGTCCCGCCCGCCACCATTTCTTGTATGCAAGGGTGTGACTCTTGCTCTCGTGGAAAGGAAGGCCACCTTTTCCAAATGTCTGCTCTCATACAGTAATACTGCAATATCCCGGATTGTTCCCAAATTTGTTTGTAAAGTCATGCAGTGATACAAAACTACACTCTGGAAGTAAGCCTCTCAACTCGGTTGTTCCCCTCATCCCATGAACGCTGCACGTCCTCATTGAATGTTGGGGGTCATACCAGGGAAGTTCCTTAGAGGAATCTTTGTCATACAATATTGTCAGACCCGCCCTGTAGAAGAGCCTAGAGCAGGAGTGCACTGTGGTGCGCACTGGGTCCTAGGTACAGGAGTCCATGTATCTGTCACAGAAAATAACTGACTTCAAATTAATAGGCGCCGCCCCATAGCGTTCCAGCAGTAAATCTACCACCGGTTGCGTAAGAAGAATACCAATAACTGGCAAATTGTGCCTGAGCAAACGAGGTAGTAATGTTCATAATCTGGTCCATTTAGTTCCCCGCTTCTCGTATGGTTTTGTCTGTTTCTCCCAACTGATCCTAGCCTCACTCGCCCCCAAAGGAGGTACGTTGCCAGCGATCTCAGTGTTTTGAAAAATTCCCTTCCTGGCCAGATGGGTATATTACAAAAAAGTAACTTGGGTAGTGCTATCAATTTTAAGTGTGAAAGGCGACCATACATCGACATGGGGATGCCGGACCACATCCTCATTTTCTGTCGTAGGTGGAGTAAGTGTTTAGCATAATTGACAACATAGTGATTGCGACGTTCTAGAGACCTTAATTCCAAAATATTTAAATTGAGTGGGCAAATGATTGTTTTTTAAATGTTAAGCAATCTCAATGATCATTGTGTTTTGATTTGTGTAGCTTGCAGAACGATTTTTGAAAATTGTTCTTTTGCAACAATGTCCTTATTAATAGAGGTTTATAGACAGACCCCATTGACGGTGGCCAGAATATATTGTTTCTAATAGACAAATGTTTCTAGTTTCTCTGTGACTATATGGTTGGTCTATAAATCTGCATTAAAAAGAAATGTGGAATTGCTGCCATAGAACGTGTTCTCAATAATTGGATTTTATTGGAACAGTTTTATACAAGTCTGCTTTTCGGTAAATACCAGTCGATTCTTTTTTGTAAACTGTTGAATATCTGACCTGTCTGTGTTCTGAATCACTTGTTTACTATTTGTTTTATTTAATATAATGTAATCGATATTTCAAATGTGCTGATGATCTGCACTTTTGAATAATATTCATTGCAACACCTTCACGTTTTATCAGTTGGAATAATTGAGAAAATGGGACCAACCAAAAGACGATGAGGAATAAAAGCTGATTAACCCAACCGCTACTAACCCTTATGTCTCCCCCACCCTCCCGTTCCTGTCATGGATCTTATTATACAATTCTTTGTAAAGTTTTTGTTACTTAAGCCCATAGTTGTTTTTATCTTTCCAGATCTTTTTCACAACTCGGCCCAACTGTTTTAAAGTTCTCATTATGGAAAGACAATTGTCCATAGTCTGTTGATAATTATTCACAGTAGTGTTCAATGTTTTTAAAAGTTTGGTGTGTGAGGACATTGCGTAGGTTACTTGTTCAAATGGTTATGTTGGTGTCTCTGTTTTGCCCAGGCAGCTATTACCATATGGGAGGTCGATGCAGCCATAATAAAACAGCCCTCATGAGACATACTCAATATTTTGGGATTCCTTAGACCAGATATCGATATTGTTGGATCTGGTATTGGGAAGCCTAATATTAACTTGACAGTATTTTAGTGCCTCTTGGCAATAGCGGGCAAGATCACAAAATGTGTGCACCAACAGGTCCACCTCTATCAGAGAACATTTTGCATACTTTTACTTCATCAAGATACAAATTGAAAGTTACTTTACACTAAGCCTCTCCACAGTCCATTGATCTATTATTTTTATTAAGACCCCCCGTGGTTGCAACAGGACTCTTTCAATATTTGTTTGTTGAAGGTTACTTCCCATTTTTACATAAATCCCCAGTATGTTTTTTCGCCTCATTGATTGTAGATAATGCTGTCGCCAGCTGTAATTTCTGAAAGTTTAAGTGTTAGCTTGATGTTTTGATATCATACCCAGTGGTGCAATGGGAGATGTGCTACTGTATATTGTTCTCACAACCCAAAATCCTCCTTACAAAGTGAGGTTGTAGGTTGTATTTCACTGCTCAGTATTCCTACATTATCGCTATGTAGCAGCCAGTTTCTCCTGCCAGGGAGTTTTGCACAACTGCATGTTTCAACTTTTAATTATGTTCATTTTGGCCCATTTAAAGATGATGCAAGGTTGTGCTGCATTGTAATATGACCCACGTCTGGGCTAAGTGCCCCTCTATTGTTGAGTGATTATAATGTTTTAAACATGTTCTGACATTTCTGCCCCAAGCAAAGCTCATTGTAACATTTCATAAAAATTGTGTAGGGATTAAGACTAGGAGATCTTAGACAAATCCAATAAAGAGGATTTTTTTTTTACTTTCAATCTGCACCTTTTTAGGTCTAATTTGAAATGGTTCAATTGTGTGGATATCTTGCTGAATGTCCAGATTACTTTTTATTCACACACCTTGGTATTTTTAACCGTTTCTAATGTGGAGGGGCCTAATGTCAAATTGAACAGTTTTAATTTGAGGAAGTTCAGTTCCTGTAACCCTTTTAAAGTTATTCTTGTAGTTTTATGAGAGGTTTTTTGGGATCGATCATGGAAGCAGGAATATCATCAGGAAACTTGTTTCTTGTTGTTTGTTATTTTATTCTCCACTCGTCCCGGTCTTGGAGCTAGTAACTGGGGGCAGAGGGAGGGTGCTTAGAGCACCACTGCTTAAACCCACTAAGCAAATTATCAAAGGTTTTGCTAACTGACCGCACAATCTCCTGGTATGCAGAGAGTGGCTGTACACTGCGTTACTTCAAATCTCTTCTGCTCATTAAATACTAACTCCAACACTTAATTTATTATTATTTTTTTTTTTTTATCAACGGTTTCTGCATACTTTCCATTCACTACTTGTCTGGCTGTAGGATTGTGGTAGCAAACTGTTAATGTGGCTATGAATGCATCTCCTAAACCTATAACTTGCAAAGACTGGAACCGTGATCTCCAATCTCCAGAGTCAGAAGTGTTTTTTTCTATTTATTATTGAGAGGATTTGTTTGTGGTGATTTTTCAATGAAATGTGCTATTTGCCCAATATTGAATATTTGGTGACTCTGCCTAAATCCTGATCCATCCACATTTGCCAATAGTTGTATTGGACCCTTTAACCTTGTGGCTAGATTTTTAGTTCATAGCTTCATTGATATGTTGATCAATGCTATGTGCCTGAGTGATGTACAGTCTTCCAGAACTTTAACCTGTGTAGTTGTTAGGATCATTTTAGATTTTACCATAGAAGTTACTGACGCTGTGTGGATGACTGAATTAAATTACCATTCATGTCAGGTGCCACAAAGGAGGAAACGGCATCATCTAAGGTGCTTGTGTACCAGTCTGGGCCTGGAGCTTTACTGCTTGTAAGCATTTTATGGATACTATGACCGGTTCTATTATGTCATCCTCCAGAATCTCTTTTTGAAATCTTGTAAATTTTATATTATTATATGATATGGCATTTATAACACGCCTATACACAAGTGTTTCAAGGCGCGATGAGCCAAGGGAAGGGGAACAGAGGGAAGACGGACAACGATCCTACTAGGCCAGGTGTCATTCAGATCGCGCAAGTGCATGGGAGAGGGTAAGTGGTACGGGGACAGTGCTGTACATGGGATAAATATAGAATAAAACAATAAGTAAAAGTACGGCCAGATGGTGGCCAGTGCAAGGGTAAGTGCAGACATCAGGTGTCAAGTGCTGGTAGTGGGACTGTAGGGATACAGAAAACAGTCCCCATGAGCGGGTGTTGCCAGGAAAGCAGTGCAGGTGGGCGACTGGGGGGGAGGGGAACTGGCCGCGAGATCAGAGGGTAGCCAAGTAATCAGTGCAGTTTCAGTTTCAGCCAGGAAATTCAGCAGGGGAGAGGAGGAGAGAAAGCAGAAGCAAAGCGAGAGGTTTTTTCCAGAACCAGAGATGATTCTCCTCAAGTTTCAGGAGGGGAGGGAGGCTGTTCCAGAGGGAGGCCCCAGCCGAAGAAAGAGATCTACCAAAAACTTGTTGCTTGGAGAAGCGACTGACCCTGAGGGAGTTGGAGGCGGATGAGCAAAGAGCTCGAGAAGGAAGATTAGGAAGAGAGATTTGAAGGTATTGCTGCCCCATCCCCCGGAAGGCCTTGTGGACAATGCAGAGGGTTTTGAACTTAATCTTCGCTGCCACTGAGAGCCAGTGCAGAGATTTCAGTTCTGGAGAGATGCGATCCCTGGGCTTGAGGCCAAGGACAAGTCTCACAATCCTGTTCTTGATGAGTTGCGGAGAGTAGAAGCAGGCAGATTTAGAAAGAGGCAGTTGCAATAGTCCAGCCGAGAGAGAACCAGAACTTTGGAGACAGTGAGCTTCTAAGGGAAGGAGAGGAAAGGAAGAATAACTCGGAGGAGGTTCAGCTGATAGTGTGACTTTTTAGAGACATCAGAGATGTAAGGAGAGAAGGAGGGTGTGTAGTCGAAGATGACCCCTAGGCTTTTAGCCTCACAGGTGGGAGCAGGAAGAGGGCCAAGAGAAGCCGGCCAGAGAGTGACAGGAAAGGAGGGAGTGGGTGTGTCGATGAAGAGAATCTCAGTCTTACTGGCATTAAGGCAGAGATCATTGGCGACTCACCACTCCTGGATGGCGGGCAGTCAGTCAGAGATGAGAGAGGGAGAAGAGGTGGCTGAGGGTAGCCTGAAAATGAGCTGAGTGTCATCCGAATAGCACTGGAAGTTGGGGCAGAGCGTGGCAGTGCGGTGGGCAAGAAGTGCCAGATATTGGTTGAACAGCCACGGAGAGTGGACCTCTGGGAAACACCACAGCTAGAGATAGAGGAGAGGAAGGACCCAAGTTGAACCTGTGAGGATCAATCAGAGAGGAAAGAAGTCAGCCATGCCAGGTCCTGATCAGTGATACCCAGGTTATCACAGAGACGGTTGAGCAGGATGGCATGGTTGACCGTGTCAAAGGCAGAAGCAAAATCAAGTAAGATCAGGACACAGGGGGTGTTGGAATCAAGGTTGGAGAGCAGGTCTTGACAGATTCTCGGGAGAGCAGTTTCCGTGCTTCTGGCAACTCTGAAGCCAGACTGATGATCATAGAGACAACGAGTGTGAAGATTGAGCTGGGAAATGGCCAGCTTTTCCAGGAGTTTGCCCAGGAAAGGAGTGATGGAGATTGGGCGAATGTTAGCCGGGCAGGACGGGTCGGCAGAGGGTTTCTTAAGAAGAGGGTACGCAAGGGAGTGCTTCAGGGGGATGAGAAGACTCCAGTGGAGAAGGAGAGGTTGCAGAAGTCGGCCAGAGCAGGAGCCAGGGAGTCAATGTGGTTCTTGATGGTTTTGGAGGAACAGGGATGAACCTGTTTTGACAAGACTTTCACAGATCAGACTTGTCTACAAACCTCATCTGGGGGAACAGGGGAAAGGCAGAGAAGGAGGGAGGAGAGGTGGCCGAAGAAGGGCCAGAGGAAGAGCAGGGAGTAGAGGGAGGAAGGGGAGAGGAGGAGAGAGAGGACAGGATGTCCTGAGTTTTAGGGATGAAATGAGAAGCCAGTGCCGTGCAGAGGGCCTGGGAAGGGATAGGAGAGGTAGAGACTGCAGCAGGATTGGCCAGTTCCTTGCAGATGTTAGAAACTATCAGATAATATTGTTGTAATTGTATGAGAGATGTATACTTTGTATGAAGTTATGTAAAATGGGTGTCATGGGAATGGTCTCTTTTTATGTAATGGTTCCTTCTGTGTCTCTTATCCCTTTTATACATGGTCATGCTCTTGGGCTTCTCCATCTCTAGGCTAATTTGCTAGCTTTCCTACGTTAATTTCCTATTTGTTCTCATAAAACCTTTCACCTGTTATCAACAGACGCTTTCACCTTGCGAATGTGCAATATGTACAACTGTTTTATCAGTGTTTGAGAGTGATTCACCTTTTGTACCTTTTCAATAGTTTGAGAAATTATTTTTATCACAGCATTGATCAACATTTCTGCATGTTGCCTTATTGGAGTCCTCCGGAGTATTATTTTGGTAATGCGCCTTGATAATTCTATAACTAGTGGATCTTTTCAGTTGGTCTCCCAGAAACCTCTATGAACCTGTGCCCTATATAGATATTTGTCTCGAAGGATGCTTGTACATTGCAAACTGAACATCTGCATGGCAATCTTCATCCTAAGACACTGCTTCTCTCAACCCCATCTCTTCTCAAATTCACCATGGGAATGCAGAAAACAGAAAAGCAGGGCGGCTCTCAGATGTCATTAAAGTTACAGATGCCAAGCTATTTTATCCTTGCATCCAAATACTGAGGCTGTCTAATTAGTATATATGGTTTGTGGATATAAACACGGTAATGTTAGGGTGAGTACATTAGATTGTAAAGATTTCAAATGTTGGTAGACTCAGTTTTTTGTTGATTTAACCCTAACTCTTTTGAAAAAAAGTCCAAATAATTTCAATTATTTTAAGGGTAACCTGTTATTTTTGTGACATTGTATGTGTTGTTTTTATATATGACTTTACTTACTACACAGTATGTTGTGACACGTTTATCTGTTTTATTAGCATAGGTATGTACAATGTGAATGTAGTAAGTCTGTGGTATTTTATGAAATGTTATATTTTAAACTTGCACATGTTATTATTTAATGTATATAACTGCTTTGACATTGCTGCTTAGAGCGGTCCCATACCTCCAATGTTAAGAACCTTTAAAAATATGTCTAATTAAGAGACAAATTTGCAATTGCAAAAATTCCAATTGTACAGGTTTAATGTACATGAAATTTGGAAAAACTTCAAATTAAAAGTTCTTTTGCTTTACATGTGACAATTTGAATACTTTTAAGCACTAGTTAAAAATTGCTGTGGGTACCATAACAGTATTTCCCAGAGATTGAGAAAGTATGTAAACTTACCTCTTTATTGTTAAAATTACCTTTCAAAGGTCATCTATAATTTCGTTTGGGAAATTGTTTTTATGTAATGATGTATGCATTTTAAATGTTGCTTGCCTTTGCCCTTTTTATAAAAAAAAAAGTAAGCATCTCTTAAATTCCAGACAGTCTTCCTTTATGATCATTTGTTCATCGTTACATTCAAAGAATAAAGATTCTTGCCCTACATATATTGTATTGTGGCTCCCGTTTGTGGAGTTTCCACTATTAAAAATTATACTTTCCGTTTTGTAATAGGTTCCACAAATAGACACTTGAGAATGGGTTTAATTAATAATTAAAGTATTTTGTTTTACACCATATAGATCACATGCTGTGCATAGGCCGACATCTAGTGGAAGCTGCGGAGTATTACAGTTTGTTTTTCGAAACTCGAAAATGGGCGTCGACACAGGGTGTGCCAGTAATACTATCCCTAGTGTGACGTCCACTATACCCATGATCCGTCACGCGTGTAGGACCCTCAGATTGTTTTTTTCGGCCATACTTGTCGGAAGCATTGTGCAGAGTTCCCTGCCGTTAAGCCATTTTGCTAAAAATCAATATTCATTTCCCCGTTCTTTCACTTCCACGTCGAAGACATTGAACATCGACGCCGGTCTGAAGAACAAACAACCGTCGAGAGCTGCACGACAGACTTGGGGCCTCGGAAAGCCTCTGGCCTCGGCCCAGGCCATGGGAGGCCTCTGGCCTCGGCCCCTACAAGTAGGGAGAGTGGGGGGTGAAAATATACTCTACACTCTTTATTTCCTACACACACTAGCCCGCTGCCATAAGGTGACATATGGAGAGTACTCCATTTAAATTCTGCCCCAAGTGCAACCGCAAATACCCTTGGGTTGACAAACACGCCACTTGTATTCTCTGCTTACTGATGGACCACCCCGATGCTAACTGCAGAGCGTGTAAGCTTTTTAAAGCAAAAACACTCAAAGACCAGCTCCACTAAACATTGGGCCCACCACGCCAGGCAGCTCGAGGCCATGGAAGCGATGGGTGCCTTCAGTGATGGCAGCGACGCCGCCCTTTCGGACGGCGAGGGCACAGGGGTGTCGAAGGACACCCAAGCGCTAGTCCCTGACCTCGGAGGATTGTCCGGCAGGGCAGTCATGGGGAAAACACCCGGCGACACGAGCGCTACCCAAACTACTTCTACACCTAAACACACTGAGTCCAGCCAAGACTCGACACGTGTGTCGAGTTCTCGGAAGAAAGAGGCACGAAGAGAGCAGTCCATCAAATCGGTGTCCTCTGGGCATTCCGGGTCGAGATCGCCGCACGACACACGGCAGATGTCCACAGTTGCCAAGAGTGCCTCGCTCCCTAAAGTAACAGAAGTTTGTTTGTCAGAGGACGAAACCGACCTCCATCCCCAAGCCACACATCAAAAATCAGCTCCGGCAGCATGCTCGGCGTCTGCCTCTGAGTCTCGACGTGCGCACTCAAGGGAAAGGGAGTAACCCCGAATCGTCGAAAGATTCCCAAAAGGCCAAACCGTCAGGGAAACGCTCTTCCACTCACAGGAAAGGGGGGGAAACAGCAGAAAAAAACCTACACTTCCTACTTCTGCACCCCAGGTACACGGGGACAAACATACACTGCCAGATAAGGACAAATCTAAGACCCCTGTCCCTGTCACTTCACCCAAGCTCACCCATCCCACTCCTTACAAGAGGGCATTAGAAGATGAACCTCAACAGGAGATCGTCATCTCCAGTTCCAGAGAATGGAGCACTGAGGACATAGACAGGGTGATGAGGAGAATGTCTTCCTTAGCTAATATTTATGAAAAAAATCCACAGCATTTTCTTAGCTATACCCCTGACAATGCTTCTCCTTCAGGATTCAAGGACCCTCAGCCTCCTTATAAGAGATCTCGGCTTGATACTCCAGCTCAGGGACTGTCTTCAGACCTACCACATTCAGCCTTACCAACAGTAGGAGGATGACCCTGACATTGTGGTGCTGGACAACCAAACTGGGGTCGAGTATTATGGACATGACGAGGGCCTGGATGAGGAGGAAGACGATGCAGATGTCTACAATATGGACTCCCCGGTTAACAAGGAACCACAGGCTTCTGACTCACCTATAGATAACCAGCCCCTTCTGAATCAGGTCTTGGCTAAAGCTGCCGAGTAGTTCCACATAGATACTCCAGGGGCGCAGGAAAAGAGGGGCTTTGCAGAGGAGCTAGTGGGGGGTAAAAAAACC
The DNA here is from genome assembly GCF_040938575.1 of Ambystoma mexicanum. Classification (NCBI taxonomy): domain Eukaryota; kingdom Metazoa; phylum Chordata; class Amphibia; order Caudata; family Ambystomatidae; genus Ambystoma; species Ambystoma mexicanum. The sequence continues at coordinate 644,448,005 of NC_090928.1, read as the reverse complement.
ATTGCTCAAGCCATTCCTATTCTCAATTCAATCCAACGTAGAATTGATCCTTCCCTTCTCAATGCTAATCTCACTAAAGCTGTGAACCCCAGAATTGAGATGATGTTCAGGGCCGCCCAGTCAGACCCTCTATACACAAGGGGTCAACTGAAGCCCGACTCCCTGGTAATCACTAACACCAGAAAAAAGAGCGGGGACACCTCTATCATAATCATCGGAGGTTCCCCCAGACAAGGAGAGCAAAATAATCTACCAGTTAGGAAGGAAAGTAGCCTCCACTTCCGCATACCAGGCAAGGATCGCCAACACCACCACTCTGCTGGCAAGCTATAATTGCCACCAGTGGGAGCAGGTAGCTGCTCTCATTGACTCTGCACCGGAACCACTAAAGGGTCAGTTGGCTCAGATCGTGTCGGAGGGGAGAGCCATGTCTGGTTGCATTCTTAAGACAACCTTTGACGCCGTAGATAATACAGGACGGTTCATTGCAGAGAGCACTGTCATTAAGAGGCATACTTGGTTAAGACAGTCAGGGTTTAAACCCGAGACCCAGGCAACCCTTATTGCCATGCCATTGGAACCGGATGTCTTGTTTGGCAAAGCGGTAGAGGACGCACTGAAAACTGCCAAAGACGAGTATGATACTCTAAAGTCCCTGGGTCAACTAACTAATAAGCACACTAATTAAAGAGGGAATAATAATTTTTTGCCGCTCACGTGGACAAAATTCCCAGGGGGGCTCCAATTATTCACAGGGACAGGGTACATCATGGGGTCGCCACCAGCAGACTACCCAAAGTTGTGGCAGGGGTAATAAGAGAGGCCATGGTAGAGGTAGAGGCAGCCCCAGCAGAGGCGGCGGTACGCCTCCCACAAAGCAGTGACGTTCCGCTCAGGGTCCCTTCCCGTGCATGCCCAGTAGGCGGGCACATCTCCAACTTCACCCAGGCACGGGAAGGGATCACATCGGACAGATAGGTGCTGTCCACAGTTCTGCAGGATACTTCATCGAACTGCTAGAGCGCCCCCGCAACCACCCTTCACGTGAAGATACATTCACTGGACCACCAGAAGATCCTCCTCGAGGAAATCGTCAATCTTCTTGCAAAGGACGCAATAGAACTCGTCCCGGGTAACAAGGTAAGGGTACCTATTCAACTTACTTCCTTTTGCCAAAAAAAAGATTTGACAGTGCGCCCAGTATTAGACTTACACCCTGCAAACAAGTATGTCAAGCCCCAAACATTTCGCCTGACTACTCTCCAAGAAGTAATTCCCCTCCTAAAAAGGGGGGATTACATGGCAACATTGGACATGAAAGATGCCCATTATCATATTTCCATGTTCCCAGCGCACAGAAGATTCTGGCGCTTCAAGGTGGACAGTCAGCACTACCAGTTCATGGTCCTGCCCTTCGGTATAGCCTCGGCTCCAAGGGTATTCACCAAGGTACTGGCGGTGGCAGCAGCACACCTACGCAGGGAGGCAATCCCAGTGTACCCTTACCTGGAAAACTGGCTCATCACAGGGGAGAACCCAGTAATTTGCAGATCAAACATCCAAAGAATGATCGACCCCCCTCTTCGAATTGGGTTTCTCTATCAACGAGAAAAAATCAAGCAGTTCCTAGGAGCTGTACTAAACACTCAAAAGGGGTTGGCCTTTCTATCAGAGGAAACAATTCGGAATCTACTACTGCAAATTCCTCTATATCAGCCCGGTCGACAGATAAGGGTGCGCAAAGCGATGCGTTTGCTAGGCATGATGGCGTCCTGTATTTACCGGGACCCCCACGCGCGCCTGCGCATGTGACCCATGCAAGAATGGTTGGCGAAACAGTGGTCTCAGGCAAGTGGTCAGTGGGACGATCTAGTGGTCGTTTCGCCAACACTTGTACAAAGTCTTCACTGGTGGACAAGAGAGAATCTGTCAAAGGGGAAACCCTTTTATGATCCGGAGGTACAAGCTGTAGTCACTACAGACTCGTCCCTGTCAGTGTGGGGAGTACACCTCCTCCACCACACAGCTGAGGGTCTCTAGTCTCACTCAGTGGCCAAGAATCATATCAATCTGCTAGAACTCCTGGCAATCTTCAAAGCGCTTCGAGCGTTCGAACCCCACCAGTTGAACCTGTCACTACAAATCCTAACAGACAGTACGACAGCAATGTTTTACATAAACAAACAGGGAGGGACTCGTTCGCCAAATCTGTCCAGGCTTGCCCAGAAAATGTGGACATGGGCACTCGGACGGAACATTTACCTGTCATCTCAACATGTTCCAGGGGATCTCAATTCACTAGCAGATGCTTTAAGCAGAGATCCCCTCCCAGAAGAGCACGAATGGTGTCTACACAGAGAAGTCGTAGAAGACATCTTCTCACAGTGGGGTTTCCCCACTATAGACCTATTCGCCACAAGCGAAAACAGGCAATGCCCAGGATTCGCATCCAGGTTCCCTCAGCCAGACTCCAGGGGGAACGCCTGTGGATGAACTGGTCAGGGATGTTTGCCTACGCTTTTCCACTAACTCCTCTCATTAGGAAGGTGTACAAGATGCACAGGGACTCGATGACGCTCATCCTAGTTGCTCCCATGTGGGCGAGGCAACCGTGGTTCCCACACCTACGCAGACTAGCAGTGTGCGAACCCATCAGACTCCCGTGCTGGCACAACCTACTATCCCAGCACCAAGGTCAAACAGTGCATCCTCAACCCAGCTCAATGAATTTAGCAGCATGGCTCCTGAAGTCATGAAGTTTGGACATCTCAACCTACCACAGAGATGCATAGACATACTAAAGGAATCTAGGAAACCAAACACGAGGCACTGTTACTTAGATAAATGGAAAAGATTCGTTATCTGGTGCCAGAATAAGCAAATCAACCCGGTTGATTGCACTCCTTCCAATATTGTCACCTACATGCTCCACCTGCTGGATGCAGGGTTGGTATTTAATTCACTCAAGGTACACCTGGCGGCGCTGTCCGCCTACACTACCTCCCATAGCAAAGTTTCAGGGTGGAAAGTACCAGTGGTTAAAGCCTTCATGAAAGGGGTAAAGAGACTCCACCCTCCAATTTCTAACCCACCACCAAGATGGGACCTTAATGTGGTGCTTGCTAAGCTCATGGGCCCACCATTCGAACCCATGCATAAAGCCAGTCTCAAACACCTGACCTATAAAACTGCCTTCTTAGTAGCCATTACATCCATAAGAAGGGTCACTGAAATTCAGTCTCAGTGCAGGATCCTTTCTTTACTGTTCATAAGGATAGACTGGTTTTACGAACACACCCTAGGTTCTCACCTAAGTTCATTTCAAAATTCCACGTTAACCAGTCCATTGAGCTTCCGGCCTTCTTCCAAGAACCCAAAAGCTCTGCTGAGGTGAAACTACACACTCTAGATGTGCGAAGAACGGTTCTCTACTATGTAGACAAGACCAGACCGCTAAGGAAAACAGACCAACTCTTTGTCTCCATAGCTACAGGCAGAGGGAGATCGCGTCTCTAAAGGTGCCATCTCAAAGTGGATAGTCAATTGTATCCAGCTATGTTACTCGCTTTCTGAAAGAACTCTGCCTTTTACGTCAAGAGCCCACTCTACAAGAGGCACGGGGGCCACTCTGGTTTTCATTGCAAATGTACCCCTTGACACCATTTGCAAAGCAGCTACTTGGAGCTCAGTTCACACTTTTACTCAGCACTACTTCATTGACACTCATTCCAAGACAGATACTCAAGTGGGACAAGTGGTTCTAAGACACCTGTTTTCACATGAGCCTTCTCGCATCCCACCTCCTTCTTCTAACACTGCTCACTAATCTATGCACAGCATGTGATCTAAGCAGATTCCACAAGCCTCAGAAGGGATACATTACTCACCGTAATCGTATTTCTGATGCTTGTATCTGCTTAGATTCACATGCACCCGCCCTTCCTCCCCTCTGAGAGAAGGCGCATGGATGCTTGTAGTCTTATCTATCTATATATCTGCTTGGATAATCTGTACTCGCACTACTCCTCTGTCATAATGCCCGCTCCCGGGGAGCCGGTTCAAGCCCTGCGTCCCCGAAAGCGGACATCCAGTCCCCAAGGAAGGACCCAGCAACCCCATATAGGGGCCCTTTGGACAGTGTCCTGGCGCCTATGACGCTAGGCTTATAAAAGACATCAGTCCTGGCGCCATAGACGCCAGGCTCATTATGGGAGTGCTTGGGTGCACTGATGCAGACCATGCTGCAGGATCCCGGCCTCCTTGAGGCCTGAAAGGAACTACTTTACCTGTGGGACTAATTTACCATCCGGGCGTGGTCGGGGAAGGATACATACCTGATTGGAGGAAGGATACATACCTGGAACTTCTTCCAAGGCTATTTAAACCCCACCCAAACAGCCACACGTGCTTCGCGTTGTTCTGCATCTAGCAGCTGGACGCTCACCGTGTCTGCTCCTGCATCCAGACTTCTGCCATGCCTGTCAGCATCCTGGATCACCTGCAAAAGAAGAGAAGAAGAGAACAGAAGAAGGAAAAGTCCTTACTTGCTAAAACCGCATCCCGGAGACATCTCGCCGACAATCCTGAAAAGGAAGACTTGAATTTAAAAGCTCATCGCGATCGCTGCAGCGCCGCATTCCACTCACCTTTACAGGGCGCCTCCATGTTCAGCAGCGATCATCCGGATTCGCAGTCACGCCCCAGCGCCTAGGGAGAAAAAGACCAGAACAAAAGGTGAGAGAGAGAAGGGAATAAGGAAAGCCAAATCTCCATGTTAAGACTTACCTGTTGATTCATTCCCTCTTCATTTCGGGTCCGCGCCGCATCCTGGCATTTCCGGACCCCAGCCCCTAAGGGGAAAAAGAGACATCAGCGTTAATGAGCGAATGAAAAGACATTACCAAAAAACGCTCATTAAAGACTTACCTGATTTCTACAAGGATTTCACCTCTCATCTCGGGTCGGTGCCTGTTCCCCGGCATTCCGTACCCCGGCCCCTATGGGGAAAAAATACACTAGCATTAGTACATTAATGCATGGACACAAAGGGAACCTCTTATCAAAAAACTTACCTGGAAGCCAAGCAAGTTTGGTTCTCACCAATCCGAAAATCCAGTGAAGTAACTGGATACCAACGCGCCCCTGCATCAGGATGGAGAGCTCGTCCTTCCAGACCCTAAGGTGAGACGCTACGAGAAATCACAGAAGGGTTTCGAGGAGGGTGAGAGGGGAAAGTGGGAGGCCGATTGCATTACCCCGCAGACAGTTAATCCCCTATTTTCGCCTACAGAAGGATACTTCTACGAGCCAGGCAAGCCAGATTTGGGGGCCCGGTCCAGTTCGTCTTCCGAACCCTACGCATCACCTTAGAAGAGGTCACAGCAGCGCGAACCAGGCCAGCGCCTCCGTGGGAGTCAGGTGAGCGTAACATCCTCATGTTACCTCATGAAAAAATACAATCTGGGAGTCCTACACGTGTGAGGGATCATGGGTACAGTGGACGTCACACTAGGGATAGTATTACTGGCACGCACTGTGTCGACACCCATTTTTTGAGTTTCGAAAAACAAACTGTAATACTCCGCAGCTTCCACTAGATGACGGCCTATACACAGCATGTGAATCTGAGCAGATACAAGCATGAGCAATACGATTACGGTGAGTAATGTATTATATATATATATATATATATATATATATATATATATATATTATATCTTTTACTGATGTGCACACCAGAAGTTGAGCTGCACTCCCGATTTTTATCTTCAAAAACGATGAGTCTAGAGTCCATCAATAAAATATCTTCTGTTTATTTTTTAAATCAATTAAAAAACCATGACAATGGTGTTCCCAAAATGTAAAGCCAAAAGTGTGGCAGCATGACGCGTTTTGCAACGTTCCCGTTGCTTGTTCACATAATCTGCCCATTCATTAACACATTCTGATATACAGGAGAAGACAATAAAGAGGGAGGACAGACTTGTGTGGAGTGGAAAGAATGTCAACCATATTGCGTCAGTGAAAAAACCTGGTTTGTCCGGTTCTTTTAATAGCTGCGTAATGGCTTGAAGAAAAAGCAGCCATACTCCACTCCAACATTCCAAAACCATGCCTGGGTCGGAAACCGGACTGCCGGAGACCAAGGAGGTGGTTGTCCTCAATGAATTTTTGGACTTGCAGGTAGGCTGCTTTGTCCAAAGTTTTGAGCAAAAACGGCACAGTGGTGATTGGCCTGACCTGGGATAGATGGGTAGATGGGTCGAGTGTGTGTTTCTTTTTTTTTTTTTTTTAAGGAGCGGTCTCACCCAGGCTTCTTTTAGTCCAGACAAAACATGTCCAGTCTGGAAGGAGGAGTTAAAAAGGCGGTGATAAGTGGGGTCAGGGAAAGGGCACAGTTTTAATGACCTGAACTGGCCAGGCATCCCCTTTGCAGTTAGAGGGTTTGATGGAGTTGAGGAGGGTGGTGACTTCGAGTTCAGCCATCTCCTTACAATCAAACACAGGGGCTTGGTTAGGAGAGGTGGTTGGTGTGGAGGTGTGGTCATAGTTATCTAGGAGATTGGATAGGGCTTTTTGGTGAGCTAGAATTTTGGAGTGTAAGGTTTCTAGTTTATCAAGCATTGCCATAATGTGATGTATCTGTAGCCGCATGAGTCAATTAAAGTACATAGTGCGGATCTCTAACCGCATGAAGGTAGTCAAAGCTTTTAACTGGTGGGTAATCCAATGTTTCTTTAATTACTCAGTCTCAGAACCATATAGGGCTAATGAATAGCTGTGCTGTACTGCATGCAGCCACAGTTGACGGCTGGTCAGCGTTCTAATGGACAGACTTGTGAGTATGATGATAGACATGGAGTGAACTGTACTTAATGATAAAATTAGCTAGGAGCAGAAGGGGGCATACAAGTAGATTGTAAACCACTCTTAACGTCCAACCTCGCTAAACAACAGATAACATAGTACTGTTGCATAACCACAATAATCACCACATTTACAAAGAATATACATGTTGAAGAAAAGGTGTTGGTGAAAAAAAGAAAATTATTTTGTCAAAAAAGGTTTTCTTTTTTGTGAAAAAATGTAGCGAGAAGAGGGGAAAGAACTAAAGATGAGAAATTATATGGAAGTAGAAAGGAATGCCATTTCCTGTTCAAAAGCATTTTAGAAACATCAGACTAGGCAATAAACAGCAATGGGCAAATTACACCCGATGTGGGATTGGTTTTGTCTGGCCCCCCAACCCCCTTGTTATGTCCAATTGGGTTTTCGCTTTTGAGATGCATTTGCATTGGTGTTAATACCATTTGCGCATACATGTATACCATTTGCAGCACATGTGCAATGTACCATAATCCTGCCACTTGTGTTGCTGTTTGGTCGCACACCTTTGTTGCTAAACAAATCTTATGTTCCCTGTAAACAAACTCCTTTTCAACACTGGCTTATCAAGAGACACTGAAACCTTGCTCGATGGGGCACATTGTGTGGAATGAGAGAAGAAACTAATATGTTCTTGGTTAAGAAATCGAAATGCTCTGGTCCAAAACACAGAATTAACGGTGCTGTTAAAATAACTTTTTTTTTTTTAACTCCATCATGGTCCTTGATCCATCCCAAGACTTCACTCCAATGGATCTTAATTTTGGGGCAGTCCCACCACATGTGCCAGTAGTCAGCAATACCCCCACACTTGCAGCAACATAGTGGGCTTTGCGATTGAAACATTCTGGAGAACCTCAGGGGGGCATATTGCCACCAATGTAGTAATTCTATTGCATGCCGTTTATATTGGCAAGCTATACAGGCTTGGGGGGCAGCCCTGCACATCCGATCCCACATATTTGGGTCAATCTCTTCACCGAGGTCCCTCCCCCATCTATCCTTCAGATGTAATGTGGAACCTCTTCCTGCCTCCACCAGTTCCCTGTACATAGCGGATATCAAGTCTTTCATTTCTGTTCTGGAATTCAGGAGCTTCTCGAAGGGAGTGAGTTCTCAATCAACTTTGTCTTTCCATTCGACCCTAGTCAAAGCTCCCTTGATTTGCAAAAAGTGGAAGACAGGGAGGGGACCCAGCCCAAGGTTCTCACCCAGGTCCGTGATTGTAATAAAGGACCCCTGTTTCCAGAGTTGACCCGCCCTCTCCAGACCTGCTTCGAACCAGGTTTGAAATCTTTCTAAATTAGGAATTTTCTCTCTGATGCCAGGTGCCCATAAATGACTCGGAGGGTTCGGCCAGGAGGTTATACCATTCATATCCCTTCTCTCCCTCCATATCTCCCAAATGGTCCCCAGTATTGGATTATCTCTAAGTCTCTGTACTAATTTATTTCTTGCAACCCATAACTACTCAGAGACCATTGCCGGTGACAGGTGGTGATTGTCCAGCACAACCCATTGAGGTTCTTTACAATTTCTTAGATGGGGAATCAAAATGCGGAGTTGGGCAGCTTCATAATATTTTTTCAGGTCTGGCAGTCCCGTTCCTCCTTTATCTTTAGGTAAAGTTAAATTGTTATAAGCTTCCCTCGCTCTTTTGCCATCCCATAAGAGCTTCACTATGGCTCTCTTGGCCTCTTCGAAGAAGGCGTTCGGTATTCGTATGGGGAGCATTTGGAAGGGATAAAGAAAGCGAGGGAGACATACCATTTTTATCGCATTAAGTCTGCCCATCCATGATATTATGAGTTTCTTCCGTTTGGCTAGATCCGCCTGGAACTTTAGAAAGAGGGGTGGAAAATTGGCTTCGTAGAGTTTGGTGATTTCTCTCGTGATCTGTATGCCTAGGTATTTAAACTTGACATTTTCCAAGATAAGGCCCAGAAGGGAGAGTCTGTCTATGTCTGCTTGTGTGGTTTCGTGCAGGGGGAATAAGATTGATTTGGCCTTGTTGATTTTGAAATCCGAGAGGGTACCGTACTCTTTAATTATCTGGATTGCTCTGGGGACCGAGGACATAGGGTTCGAAATGTACAAGAGTAAGTTGTACGCGTTAAGAGCTACTTTATATTCGGTGTCTCCTAGTTTAAGTCCTTCGACCTGAGGGTTGTTTCTCAATTTTTGGGCAAGGGGTTCCACAGAGAGAGCAAAAAGGATTGCTGAGAGAGGGCATCCGTCCGTGTTCCTCTACCTTATTCGAACCAGCGGGAGTATGCACTGTTGACAAAGACCGAGGCTTTGGGTGATGAGTATGCTGCCTGGATCCCTCTGCTGAATTTCGGACCTATTCCCACCCCCTGCATGACATTTAATGTCTCCACGCAGCTCCACCCAGTCACCAATGCTTCCTGACCTCTATTTACAAATCCTTCTTGTGAAATCTGGTTCTATTTAGGCAAAGTACTGCTTCAGGTTTCCCTTAGACAAGAGGTCACCATACAGAGTCCTCCCATCATCTCAAGGTATTAAAACACTTCAGCTTGTATCCTCTCAAGCAGGATTTCCCCTCTGAAGACTTTTCAGAATCCCAGTGCTCTGTCTACTTCTTACATGTTTGGATTTAAATCATTTTCCCACGCATTGTCATTTGATGCCATCATTTTTCATTGGACAAACATTTTCATTGGTTCCCTTCAAATGCTGATGCTCCTAGTGATACACCCCCATATTTGGATAGGGGCAAACTATTTAGTCATGTGATTAGCGGAAGCTTTGGTTAGATTGAACCCACATTCAGTTTTCTTCTGTATTTTCTAATGGTAAGGTATCCAGTTATTGATAAATAAATGTTCAGAATCCCCTGACAAATCTGGATTCAGGCATAAAAAACATGCCTCTGTAGCATAAAAGTGCATAAAAGATCAAAACAATGTTGAATTATGTACATGTATTTATTATCGATATATGTTAATCTATTATGTTTGAACTCCTACTATGAGACATGCACCCCAGAGTCTGCAACTGTCTTGGCTTTCTCAGACAACCGAAGTGTTACCAAGATATAAGCAAAATGTTTTAAGTTATTGTGCACATTGAAATATGCCTGCATTTTCGTTTTTGTTCATTTTGTACTTGGAGGCTCATTTAAGTTAACCATTAACTTGAGGCTAGGTTATTTTCCAAGCATCATTAGACTTGCACAGAGGGTATTTTAAGGCAGAGGTAAAGTTCGGAACGGATGAAGCTGATTGGATCTTAAACACCTGTAAATCGGCTGCAGAAGAACAAATCTCAAATGAGATGTAAATTACAAAGATGGAAAGGAATGCACATATACAATTTAGTGAATATTGAAATACAGGATCAGATTTTGATACATATATGTAGTGTTCATTCTTTTCGTGCAAAACGGCTGAGCTTTGAACATCAGCATCCCTCTACTTTTTTATGATAATGAACGGATTATGGACAATATGTAATGAGGCTGGGAAAAACATAGTTTGTCTGTTTAATATTAGCAGTATGGCAGTATGAGAAGTCATGCGCTACAAGTTTTGCCTAATGAAATAGATTTCATTACATTAAATATCTTACTGTGTAAACGTGTGTTCTGTAAGACATTTTGTAAACAGATGATTAAATGAGATCTTTGGAACATTGGGACTATAGAAAAGAACTTTTTTGTTATGTTGGAGTTGGCAAACATGACAAGGCATGCACTCGTTTTCATATACGTATTTTGTACCAGTTTCGTAAAAATGGATCCCTGCTGAAATTAATATTTGATCTAATATTGTCTCCATTTGAACTTTTGTAGAATTATATAAAATCTTTCATTGGTTGTTCTGATAAAATAAAAAGGTTTTGGCTTATATTTTTAATTTGTTGTATTAAGGGTACTATGTTTAACAGCATATGTAAAGATACATTAGTGTAACCATGTACTCCAGTATCATTAATAAAACCTGAAGTGACATTTTTATAAGGATTTGTATTTTTTAAAGTACTTGGTTTTGGAAGTCTATTGGTGACCTTAATTTGAGTTTCCACTTTGCTACTATTTTCTTTTAATTTAAAGAGGTTGGATTTTACTTTTGATAGTCTTTTAGGTTTCGTAGGTACATCAATTATTGAAAATGTTTTGCATACAATTAATACAGTCCGTTTCATTCTTTGATCCATGTTTTTGAAAAATGGGCAATTTTGTACATGGGATAAAGCTACTTGGCTCATTCCATCTATGTAAAATGTTGATCCAGTATCTATTAATGCTGTGCCTAAACGTGGTTCTTGGGATTTAAGAATTGTTACTACATATGCAGGCATCATTGTAAATAGTTCACTTATAACATGAATGTCTTTTAAAGTTGAAAACCTACTGTAACACTTTTAATGTCTTTAACTTCTTTAATGTTATTACAGGATATTCAATATATTGGGTGGTTGCTGGCATTGATTTTAAAATCCAGTATGTAGCCTATAACTAAGTTAGCTAATCCTTGGTCAACAGCACATTTCTTATTAAAATAATTCGTTCATTTACACAAATATTTATACAGCTATGAATGCCAGCAAATCTGGAAACAATATTTTAACTCTTGTAACCTTTTTGTGGCATGTTCTTGCATCTTTTTAATTAAGGCATACTGTTCTACTTTGACTATTGCTTGTGGTGAAATTAGTTTTTGTTTTTCATTACATATCCTTTGCAAATTAAATTGAAGATGGTCCACTAAAGTTGACTAAAGACCTACCGTTATTTTCAGTGCTTCATAATAGACTATATAATTCTTATTTTTATTCAAAAATTCAATCTGTCTTGTTTGAATGTTTCAATGTTGTTACTGAGTTTTCTGTCACTTTTCCCATTGGTATTTCTTGTATTTTGCCATATTTAACATCTTCACTTTCTCATGTTTTCAGTTAATTCTAACTATGAGAAATAACTCCATAAATGTATATTATTTAGACTTCTGATTGTTTAAACACTATGTTGACTGTTTTAAAAACGGGTTTTACATTAACTGTCAAATTGTAACATCTCACCACATTAAAATACATTTTACACCACAAATCTTATCAACTATTTTGTTAAAAATGGGCCTTTGGAGCAATTTAAATGCATCCATAATGTTGGAGAGAGAACATGCAGACTTCATCAATTATTGGTAAGTGCATGTTTTTTTTAAATTCTTGCATTTTTTTTTTTAGCAGATTCATGGCTTGGCTCACCTCTATTTTGCTTCTATTGTCTCCCTCTATTCACCTTTGCTTTCTCTCGGCTCTCAGCACCTTCATTTTCTTTCCTCTTGCAAACCACCTTGTGTTCCTTACAACTTCTGCTCCTCTCTTCTAGCCCCCAAATACTGGAATGCACTGCCACCTGACTTCGTGCTCACTCCTCCATTAATGCTAATTTTCCTAACTCTCATGTTGATTGTTATTTGACTCATTACTTTGTACCTGTATTTTACTCTTTGTAAACTGCCTTGGTGAAGGCACTTAATGTCAATAAATACAAATACATTTTTACATTTTTTTAAACAGTCAAAATTTGAGGGGGGAGAAATTATTCATATCAGGAGTGATGGGCAGGATAGCAGAGGGAAAGGAGTGGGCAAAAGAGTAATGAGGGAAAGGTAGGCAAGAGGTGGGGATGGTGGGCCAGAAAACAGAGGGAGAGGTGGGCAAAAGGGGGATCAGAGGGCCAGAAAGCAGAGAGGGAGTTGTTAGCTGGAAGGAGGCAGCGAAATGCAGATTGGCAGCAAGGATATGTGAACCGTGCAATACAATGGGAGAAAGGATGAAAGATGCAGAAGGAGCGAGAAATAGTGTAGACTACAGGAGGAACTGGGTAGCGCAAGGTGTGAATTAGGATCATCGTTGGGAGTGTGGCAAGGACTGGGGAGTGCGAATTGTGACTTGGCTGTGTGACAGATCACATTAGTATGCACATGAATGGCAGAGTGAGAGGTTTAGGAATAGAAGTTGTAATGTGCATTTGGTGAGTGTGAGGAATAGTTGTGAGTGGGGTTTTGTGGATGTTTGCCGGATGGTATAATAATTATATTACAATAATTGATTATTTAAAAATTATAATTGTTTTTTTATAACGCGCTTAATACCGAGAGGTTTCTAAGCATGAACCCGGGATTCAAATCTTTGTTGCTCTGTGCTGTCTTGTTTGCAAGAGGAGCGCGTTGTCACTGAGCTATATTACCCGTGCCAATGTAGAACATGGAGAATATCTTCACCATTACAACTGATGCTGATCAATAATGTAAATAATATAAGTAGGCATGCACATTCAATCACAAAAGTAGCACAAAACAAACTCTTCTGTCAAGACTGGGATATCTGGCACTCTTTCTATTAAATGGATACAAAATGTCCACAAAATTACAACCTGGCTTTTTTGTAGCCTCACGCACGGCCTCTTTCTTGAAATCTGTCAATCATATACCCCCAGCCAATATGAAATATACTGCTGCAATAAATACAATTTTGTACTGCACAATTTGCTTTTTAATGCCACAAAATATGCAATTTCATGCCGCAATATCCTGAAGGGTCTGATTAGTTTTTCACTTCTAAATTCTCTTGTTCCTTGCATATTTTCTCAAATTGTTTGTACAGCTACTTCCTAAAAGTTGATCTTCAGCTCCAAAATGTTCAACAGGTGTAGATGCGGTTATGATACAATAAGGTTTTCCTCTATTAAGTGTGTCCGCAACTCTAACACTGTGTGGACAATTCACTTTCATATTGCAAGCAAAACATGTATTCATGATTAAGTCCAAATCTAGGAGCTGTCGAATACATGCAACTTATCCTATATGCAGAGGTTGATTTATACCGGTCTATCATCTAATCACCTCACCTCTTGCAAACAATTTAGCAAAGCTTCTTTCTTCTAAGTATTTATTCCATACACATTGTAATGTGCCCTATGCTTGCCTCATTTGAAATAATTCTATGGACTCGCTTATAACCTCATTAGAACGTAAAGGGACGATTTATATTCTTCAGACAAGTTTTCTGTATTTTGTAGTTCTACTTTTTCAAATTTAGCATCCTTTTCATGAATATTTTCAGCATGTAAATTTATATGTTCAATATTTAAAGTTTGTTAGCATTTAGTCTTGCTAATCATTGGTGCACTTTATGCAAATCAGCAAGTTCTTGCCATGTATTTACTTTGTGTTGGTACACAGTTAATTTAATACTAACAGTGTGTTTTAATATCACGACTTGAACCTTAAGGTTGCACATTATCATGTATATTTAAAGTTATGTTTTCCATGTTGCCTTTTACAACTTTCCTGAATTAATTTGCTGTGCTGTGACTTCGTAAGCGTACAATTATTTCAAACAAAATATTAGTTGTTCAATTATATTTTCATATGGGGCTGATTTACTAAGCCAAAACAAGGTGCAAGTATACCAGAATAATGTACACCAAGTCACTAACAAGGTTAACACCTTTTTAATCTTGGGCAGCAAGTTTAGTAAATTGGAGTATCTTCTTTCTGTGCACTTACACCAAGGGTCTTCCTCTATGTACATTTTGGGTAACCTGCCTAAAATGGGTGTTTCAGGTGGGTGTGGCCCAGCTTTTGGGGGTGTTCCAGATGTGTGTGTGTGTGTGTGTGCATGGCGGACACACACTCAATATGTAAGTTTGCTGTTTTCTCACTAAACGTTTCAAAAGCTGCAAAAACCTATATCCTGTGCCATAAGTTGCACCTACAAAATCATGATATAACTGTGTTGTTTTAAATGCAAAATATAGAATTTGATAGTGGAAGTGAGTGGGATGGATAGAGAAAGTGTAGAAGTGTATGGGACTTTTTTTTGTTTGTGTGAGAAAAACAAACTGAGAATTTTAGTACTGTAATTTAACTTCCACATTCAATTGCAATTGTGTAACTTCCACCAATGTAAGGCAAAACAAATGTGGGTATAAGTTACACAACAGAAAGTGTGGTGAGTAAATCCTCCCCATATAAGTTTAAATCTTGCAATATTTTGGGAATGGGTTGTGGTTTCATTAGTTTCAATGGAACTCATAGGCAGTTTGACATCTAAATGTTTACAATACTAACACATTTTAAAATGTTCTCCACGTGGGCTTTTTTCTACAAGAAATAAATACAAGTCCAAGCCACAATGTATTCTTCCTGTTAAGTCTTTTTATCTACATGTATACATTGTACTGACTTTTCATAGTATTTGCATCTTCAACACTTACATACAAGTAAAGTGTGTTGGTTCATTTAAAATGTATGTGGTGTAATTTGTTTTTTGCTATTTTGAGAGAGCTTGCATATTGCATGGTTTTCTGAGGTCAATGTCCAGTGTGTGTTTTCATTTATCTCTTCAGAACATTGTAATCCAAGTATCGGTCTTGTAAGTTGTTGCAAAGCTCTCCAATCGATTGTTAAGTTTGTAGTTGCTTAACATAAGGGGAAGCAGCGATATAAGTGAGAGGGAGCTAATAACAGGAATGGGAAAGGGCGTGCAATTTGGCAGCAAGGTATCTACATACTGCCAAAGGAGAAACGTGGGGGTCTGAGGGGAGTAGCTCACTCACTCTCGAGTTAGGTGGGGAGTGGAGGGTCTGTCGACCGAGGGGTTGGGGAGGAGCAATTCCTTGAAGAGGGTGGTCTTGAGCTCCTTCCTGGAATTAGAAGTGAGGGGGCGAGTCCACTGTTGTCAGGCAGGAGGTTCCACACTCTGGGGGCATAGACTGAGAAGGCCTACCTTTTGGTTCGTTCCATCATGCACCAGTGGAGTTCAAGTCTACATGCATTCTTACTTCTGGTCGATCCTAGGCCTCCATTCTCAGTGAGGTAGCTTGGGGACTTAAATGTGACAGCCTTGTAGAAGATGCAGCAGGATTTTAAGCTGATGCATGCTTGCAGCAGGTTCCTGTGCAGTTCGAGGGTTGGGGTGATATGGCGGAGTACTTTGTCATGCTGCAGCATTTAACACCTATTTCAGGGGTTACAGGGTAGTCGCTAGAAGGCCTTGCAGAAGGGAATTGCCACCATTCAGGTGTGAGAGGACTCACGTTTGTACAGCAGATCTAAAGTTGTTTTCTGGTTTTAAGGGCTTAATTATCAGCAGGAGAGAAGGTTGGTTGCAAAATGTGTTTTGCCATTGTTTTTCCATTTGTAACATATTACTGCAAATATTTTAAATGTGTTCTCGTGTAATTCTTGTACTGCACATATTTGTGTGCATGTCCATTGTTTTACAAGTTTGAATACAGTTTTGAGTCAATCTTTTTATTTGGAATGTTTGCATCCTAAGTTAAATCATGGATTTTACTCTTTATACATTCAAAGGCATTCCCCCCCTTTGGCGAAAGCACATAATATATTATTTACTATTTACTAAGTATGTTTCTTCTGCAAAGTAATGCTCTGAGGAGGAAGTATGTATACTACGCCTAAACATGTTATCTTTAAATGACTTAAGGGTGTAATGGTCTATATTTGTAAGGACAGTTTTACAATTTTATAAAAACATGTTTTATTTTATTGTTTAAAGTGTGGACCTAGCTCGGGATCAGCTGAGCGCTGTACGGTGTGTGGGTAGCCAGCATTTGGCTGGTGTCTTTTAACAACAGCGGAGTACTGTAGGAACTCCTTTTGAGCATTGACATTGTATTAAATAACTTCTTTTTAATTACAAATGCTTTGTCTACAAAACTTTGAATGCGCTTTTTTTGGCCATGTGTACCTACCCGTGCCTTTGCAAATATTAACTTCTTTCATTAATCTTGTGATCTTTTTGTTTCCTTGTGCTAGAAAGCACGTGTTTGTACTGATGATGTTTTTGAACATCTACGTATCTTTATTTTGTATTGTATTTTTCTTTCCAATGGTTTGGTCTCTGTGTATTATTTTGTTTTGACTTTCTTATGGTACTTGTGTGCTTTGGTTTACATTTACATGCTGTATTTGGAACATGTTTACTTGTCGTTTGGACATTTTCAGTGTTGTGTTAAATACTTTACATTATGTAAAACTCATTTTTTTAATTCGTGGTATTTTGTATGTGCATTTGCTTGAAAACATTTCCTACCCAATCTCACAGAGACACTTGTCTGTAAATACATTTACAAAAAGAACACATATGAACTTACATGTATGAAAAAATTGGCATTTTCTATTTGTACGTTAATGTAGCCAAGAAGCATAATGTACATATTTTTAATATTTGACAAAACTGTGAGTGTACACTGTTCACTTTTGAGTTTGCATGTGTATAATTATAAAATGTACACTGACAAAAAAGCAATAATGAATGTACACATTTTGCTTATGGTTGTACGTGATTTATGTGCACTGAACATTACAATATGTGTCTTTTAATGGTTGTGCAAAGTAAAATTACAATATGTTCAGAATAAGGATAGTAGACTGTATATATTTTGTAATTGTACTTTTCACGCATATCACTGATAAATTTAGTAAAGTGTACAAACATAAACCATACATTCATAACTTTACAACTTACTATGTACATAGAAGGTGGTGCTGTATATTCACATTCTATGTATTGTTAACTACATGCACAGTGATGTTGTATAAAGACTTGCTATCTATTGTTAATGTAACACTAAAATAAGTTTAAACATAATTGTAACTGCGTCTTTTATGTACAAAATGCAATAATGTAAATATACTTGCAATAACATTGATACTGAAGAATAAGTAATATGCAGTAACACTGTTAAATACTGAAGAATAAGTAATATGCAGTAACAGTGTTAAATACTTTCAATGTTTTCAAATTCAACATACACTATACAGTACATTTGTATTCAATGACATGTGTATATATACACCGACATTTCTTAAAGCAACTATTTAATGTGATTACAAAACATGCAGTCTGTTTAAAAAAAGGACAATGTTAATACATGTACAGTATGTTTTATACTAGATGTTTCAATATTGCATTACGAAGTAATGCTACACTAGTTTGCATACGTTGAAGATTTGTATATAATTGAAAAACACTTTCAAATGTTTTCCGCATACATAAATATATATATATATGTACTTTGTCTTTACAAAACATAATATGCAGTATTTAATATGTATTTTAAACTAACCAAATTACAGTGTGTATACGACAATGCAGTTCTTTTCTGCAGTGGAAATTGCAGTATTGCAAAAATGTTTTCATTTTCCTGTAAACACATTGTTCCAAAAAGTAAACATTTAAAAAAAAGTGTAAGCTAACATTTGAATGCAAATGTATTAAACTGAAATAAAATGCTAATATTTTACTACATTTTAATCTTACCAAATAAAAAGCTGTATTATGTGATGTACTTCAAGTAGATGATGAAAGTGCCTGTCAATATATTTTGTCATTTAGTTGATTTGAAAGTTCTTTACAGAGCCACAGGTGTTACAGATACAGACAAAATGTATAACGTTATATAGTTTTCAAAGGTATTTTTTAAATGTTAATCAATGTCTAAAAGTTGTACAAACAGTGTGTTTTGTGATGTTCTTTCGTATTGGCTTAAATGTACATGACTACATTCTTTTTAAATGTTGTAAGTGAAAGTGAAACTATTTTACCAACCATGTAACTACATTGTTCTAGAATGTTCTAATTGAAACAGAAAATATTTTGTTTCAATCAATTTCATGTTGTTCTAGGGATGTGTACATAAACGCAGTTCTGGGATGGGTTCAGTTCAATTGTTTTAGATATTACTTTAGTAACTGTGCATCAAATGCATCAGAATATTTTAAGCTGTTAAGCTGTTATAAACTGTTTGGTGGGGGAGGATAGCTCGGGGCAACGCGTTTGTCTTGGAAGCAAGACAATACAGGTTTGAATCCCGATCCTGCACTTAGAAACCAATTTCAGGTATTAAGCGCAATATAAAATACCAATTATAATTAACAGTATAGTAATAGGTTTTTTACATTTATTTTACATAATTCAAATTTGAACTTTGTGTATCATTAAAAGTATTATGTTGGAGTACATGTAAATAGCATATCCTTTGTAAATGAAGATTTCTAAAAGCGGCTCTGTGCTTGGTGGTACGTTCTGTTACTGTCATTTATTTTACAGATTGTGTTAGTAAGAAACATAAAGATTCCAACTTTATTAATGTGTGCTCTTACCTATACCACCATTTAAATGTGCATAAATATATGTCATAATGCTTAAAACAATGTTTGTAATGTTAATAGAGGAATTTTCATGCAAAGTTGTGCACACACATTTATGTACTGTATATTTGAAATGTTTGTTGTACATTAAAAAGTGTTCAAACATTTTATTTAAATGTACATAAAATGTGAGGTGTGTAATATTGAAATTCTAGACCTGTTGGGGTATGTTGAGCAAATACATAGTGTATGTTTCAAACCCCTAATACCCTTTTACTTTTTATTGGGTGTTGTTCGAAGTAACAGGTTTTCTTTTAACGTGAGTTACTAAAGGTTTGTGAGAGGACATTTTACATAATGAAGTGCACATTCTGTTTTTAACGCAGTTTGTTTTTCTATATTTTCTAAAATATGAATGTACATGTCCCCAAATTGCAACTACTTTTTAAGTAAATTTCCTTTGTGATGTGTGCTATTTGTAACAGAGGTTGTTTGTCTTAAACAATCAGAGCTCTTCGCTGCAGAAGCCAAAAGAGCGAAGGTACACAAAAATGTAGGTGCATTAAACAAAATGTTTGAGGATTTTTAATATATTATTGTAATAAATGGGACTTTTATAAATATTGTAGTATTGTAATTGTGTACTATATATAGTGTCAAGAATATGCACATACATGTTTACTGTAGTTAGTCTGCAGGTTTTGCCATACATTCCCTTTTTTCTCGTTTCTTTGTTGAAGATGGAGTAAGATATAAGGTCTAATTGCTAAATGTGGGTGCATTTTATGCCACTTTACATGGTAAGACACTGATTTGTTCTTATTTCGGTATTTAAAGTAACATTTTGTGCCAAAAAGTATCCAAGTTCAAAGTAAGTGTTAAGTAGTTGCATATGCGCATATAAAAAAACACAAGCATGCTACCTATGACATTTCCTGTGAACATATGAGCTCTAATTGCTAATTATGGGTGCCTTGTAGCATACATTCATTACATGTTAAGATACTTATTTGTTCTATGTTTGGCTTCGAAATATTTGTTTCCCAAAAATATCCGCATTCAAGGTTAGTGTACGTAGTTGGATTTGTGCTTCTATAAAATGCATGCATGTTATCAATTACATGTTTTACACAAATGTGTAAAAGTAATTTAAAACCCGTACATCTAGATGTCATTGTTAGTATGCTGTTTTTGTAATTTTTAACTTTGTCAACATATATTTGCATGTAGTTTGCACATGTAATTTGGTTCTTTGTTTTAATACACATGTTATCTGGTTAATTTGACTAATGTTATTATATCAAACGTCAAGAAATGGGGAAGTAGCACCATCCTGATTACACTTTGCGCCCCAAAAATGTATTTAGGTCGGCATTGAAGTAAGTCCTGGAGTCGCAAAAACTAAAGGAATAGAGGTCAGAACCCCACCTCTTGCAAATGAAAAAAAGAACAGTCCCTCAGAAAATGATTCTGCGCCACACAAATATGAGTATGCTTTAGATAAGCACTTTTTTAATACTCATACAATACTTATTTTTCTGTTTCATGATTATTAAAAAAGTGCTTATCTAAAGCATACTCATATTTGTGTGGCGCAGAATCATTTTCTGAGGGACTGTTCTTTTTTTTAATGTTATGTTATTATATATTTACAGGTTTGTGTGTGAAATGCCCAGACATTTACATCTTCCCACTTTTATATCTAGATTTGGATGACATTACTTTTTTTTTAAATGTACAATGGAACATAAGCTATTTTTTCTTATGACTTAGACCTGTATAAGTAAACAGTTGTATCTTTAATAAGTATAACGTTTTTGCAGTAAAAATACCAAAGGGTGTTTTACAAAGTAATTGCATCGATGAACATAACAAAAGGCAACTGTTGTTGATATCACTTCTTGTAACAATGTGTAAAGTGCATAAAATAAATGTATAAAATAAACCACACATTGTGAAAATGTAAGGTGCATAACTTAGAAGATTCATATTTTATATAACTTTCTTTTTTGAAAGTATGTCTTGAATTGTGATTAATTTGTTTGTATTTGTTTCTCTGACTGCAATAAAGCTCCACATTTAATGCAACCTGTAAAAGGTCAAATTGGCAATGCGACACAATTCCCAAACTGAAAACCTTTCCCCTTTCTACAAGGCAAAAGTTATGGGTTTGTTAACTGGGATATTAATAGTAGTTATGGTATGTTTTCTTTTCTGTCTTTATTTTTGCATACCAGTGAGAATTGCATTACTTCCAATTGGTACTTTAACAGCTGAGGGCGTTTTTGTCTTTCTACACATGTTTAAAATAAATTGCTCCATGCTTGTTTCTCATATGCGATAGCATCGCAGAATTACAGAGATAGTATTTGGGGGCTGGGGGGGTTCCCTTATGTATGCTTTGCATATTGTGCAAATAATTTGCAATACGTTTCTAACATCATCCGGTTGTGTACTTTAAAAGTAGTCTGAGAGCTAATGTTTTGACTTTCTAAATTGAATGGTGCCAGATATTGGTATATTTGTGTCTTATTTACTGCTTTTTAGTAGTAACAGCAGTGGAACCGATAATACAGAAACTTAGCAATTTATGTTTTTATTGGTCTGGATAGTAGGAATTTGGTCATTGAAGTCTAATTGGATGCAGGGATGTTTAGATTTCATTAACGTCAATGTATACATTTTTGATATTTAACAGAAAGAATTGGGTTGATAAGGTGTGATATGGACAACATTAATATGAATATTACTCCTGCACACAGATGTATTGTTTTCTGCATCTTTACTGCGTGAACACCTCCTAATCAAAATAATAAAAATAAAAGCAGAATATACTTTAGTAAAGAGTTAAACTGTTTGTTGTATTAACATAAAGTAACACTGTGGCATTTAATAGTACCAACAGTACTAAGAAGTTGGATTGTTTAAATAACTTACAAGTTCTAAAGCTTGGTAAAGTTCCTGAATGTGTGACATTTTTTAAATACTTATGTAAAGTTCAAGTTGTAATTGTTAACTACTAACAGTTTTTGTCATTACTTCATTTGTAATCTTTAGCACTTGATTGTAACACCTACATGGTGGTGTTTAAATAATTAATTTGTAATGTGTGTGTGGTTTTCATTATAATTGTGTAAAGTACACAAGGCAACAGACCCATTGGGCGTACAAAGTACATACAGTGCACATATTACCTAAGTGCGTAAATCTGTGTATACTTATGACATTAACTCTAATGAACAAATGGTTGTTCATGCATTATATGCATAAAGGTAAAAGGTTTTTACAAATAGGTAGCGAGTATTTTGTAGTCTGTACCTTGCGTATTGATATGTGCGTTTATCAAATTTGTAGATGTACTAGACTGTGTAGGTAGTTAAGTGTATGCTTACATACGGGAAGTTGAATGGTGCGTATGTTTTATGGGCATACTATATGTTGCATAATAATACCCATAATACATTGTAGGGAAACAATGTGTACCTAGGTGATAACCGATGGACCAAGTGTAATGTTTACTTTAAAAGCAAATGTAATAAAAAAAACACTATATACTATTTGTATGGATGTTATCTCATTTTGTGAAATGTGTCTGTACTACATTGTAGACGTGTATGCAGCTAAATTAGTGCTTGCATATAGAAGGTTGTATGGTGCATATGTTTCATGAACATACTATGTGTTGCACGATAATACCTGTAATACATTGTAGGGAGGTTAAACTGTTTCTACCCATGCAATAACTAATAGTCCATACGTATTGTAAACATAGCATGTTTCCTTGCATAATTGTTTTGTGTCGGCTTTATGCGTTTCCTGGTGTTTGAAACCAACATCTCTATAGTAATACTTGCATTGTTAGTTGCAAACATATTGTAATAACTGTAATTAAAGACATTTTAGACAATGTGTACATAGTCATGCACCCAGCGTACATTGTGTAAGTATGCCATGTAACTGCTAAATAGTGAATTTAGTACATTTGGTGAACAAAGCTAAAATAGAGCATGCACAGGCATTAAAGGAAGGTGTGTAGTTTTCTAAATGTACCGCATGCCTTTGCATAGGTTTTTTATTATGTTTTGCGTCTATTAGTTCACATGTTATTTTAAAGCAACACAGTGCCTATTGTAGTAGACGTGCTGTATGTATACGTAATTTGAAAAGTTGCAAGTTTCTACTAATTAACTGAGAACTTTTAGAGAATTGTCACAAAATCAAGCATACATTATAACTTTTGTCGGCATGCCATATCTTAAAAAAATAGTATTTTTACTACATTTAACATATGCAGCTGAAACAAGGCATACAAGGATAGTATGTATGTTTTGTAAACCTAGCAAAACCTTTTGCAAAATGATCTTTATAGCTTGGCCATTTGAGTGTCCAAATACACATTAACTTGATGCGTATATAGGTATATGTAATGTATACATAATTGGTAAGGTTGCTTATTTTGGTGAATTATTTCATGTGTGAAACTGTTTAATGATGGAACGGTTTAGGTGACCATTTAAGCTATTCTATACTCACTGGTCGATTCTACCCAAGTATGTACATGTATAAATGTTAAAAACATTACAATTGTACTAAACGCTATCCAATCCAGTGGACATTTTTTCATAATCCATTTTTATAGTTCTTAAATTTGCTAAAATAAAAATGTACAAGAATGTAAGTTTGTAAAATATGCTATATGTAAGTTTCTTTTTTTATATTATTTACGTGTGTTTGCACATTTATAGGAAGTTGATCTTATTACATAGTCGTCTGCACTGTGTCATTTTGTGAAACCAAGTCACAAATTCTAACATGGGCATGCTTTTGTTGGGTCTTTTCACATGCATTTGCATAAAAAAGTGTGGGAGTGTCGTATGTATTGATTGCCTTCTACAGCAGGGACTTGTTTTTTGATGATGCCGTTCATTGTGTTCACTTTATGTGGTATGTTTGTGGTGTGCTTTTAAAACATGAAAGCGTAGCTACAACAGAGTGAGGCTGGTGCGTGAAGGTGGCTGTGCCATGTTATAATATAAGTGGCAAAATGCCAGACATAATCATGTTACATGCTTGAGGTTACATCTTCAATTATCCAAAAGGAACTCAACACATTTTTAAAAATGGAAGCTGATTTGTTAAACTTACAAAGTTTGTTTCCAAGAAGCCACACCATTGTTTCGTGCATAACGACATGCCAAACTGCCCATCACCGTAAAATTAATTGTGCACAAATTACAGCAAATCGATGCATGTTTAATTTATTTTTAGATCACGGCATGTCTTGCCTATGCCACTACAACATCAAAAGTAACAATGGTAACATATTTTGTCCTGATGGAGTTCATTTAAATAATGCAAGTACATTTTTTGAAAATGTCATAAAGGGCTTTATTAATACTGTACATTAATATTAAAATGTACTTTTTAAATTAATGTAAAAAGTATGCTTTTACCATTTTTTGTGTTTGTGTATGTGGGTGTATGCGATGGTGTGCTTTT
Source organism: Ambystoma mexicanum (assembly GCF_040938575.1). Taxonomy (NCBI): domain Eukaryota; kingdom Metazoa; phylum Chordata; class Amphibia; order Caudata; family Ambystomatidae; genus Ambystoma; species Ambystoma mexicanum. Next base: position 644,423,469 of record NC_090928.1, on the reverse strand, counting down.
CGTGTATGTGTTCGATTAGTAGTATGCAGTTCGTAAACCTGCGTTCAAGCACACATGCTGAAGCAGCACCAGTTGCATATATGGTGTTGTGTGCTTATGTGTGCGCGTATATTCAGACGTACTTGAACAGCACTTACTGTGTATATGTTGTGTGCGTATGTGTTGCAAGAGTCTTCCTTAGATTCATCCAGTTGATAATGTTGAGTACATTGGATACATGCTGTAATCAGTGTAGTGTACACTTTGTGTGTTACGCTTTTAGTAGTGCACATATTCTCAGATGTTGAAAATAGCTTTCATAGTGCTCATGCAAAGGCATATTTTAAATTGGTAATATCTCCATTGGCGTAATGGCTTTTCTTTTCAGGGGTTCAAATGTAGGTGTATGGCAAACATTTAAAAAAAAACGAATCTGCCAATTATGAAATATTTGGCCTGAAAATAATGTTTTTACGTTTGAGAAAGCATGGTGTTAAAAGCTGTTCAGGCATGTTCAAAAGGTTTTTCTAAAGTATGAATGGGGTAGTGTATGTGATGGCATGTGCAAACCTAACAAAGTTCAGTGTTTTTTAAGCAGACCTGGGTGCATGTGGATGACACTCTGCTTTCCTTCTGGCTCCCCTCTGCCTCCTCTCTTGCTCATTCCTGATGGTCTATCCACAATTCAGGATTGGTGCACCTCCAACGATCTCTGCCTTAATGCCAGTAAAACAGAGTTTCTTCTCATGACCCCTGCCCTGTTTTCCCTCTTTCACTCTGGCCGCTTGCCTTGGGCTCTCTTCTTTTTGCCTTCCTGTAAGGCAAAAAACCTTGTTGTCATCTTCGACTCCACTCTCGCTCCTCCAATCTTGGACGTCACCAAGAAGTCCCATTACCAACTGCCCCTCCTCAAAGGGACTCTTCCCTTTCTCACTTTCCCTCAGAAGCTCACTGTCTCCAGAGCCCTGGTTCTCTCTAAGCTGGACTACTGCAACATCCTCTTTATCAATCTGCCTTCCTCTACTCTTTGCCCTCTGCAACTAATCCAGAACAGGACTGCAAGACTTATCCTTGGCCTCAAGCCCAGGGACCGTATCTCTCCAGCCCTGAAATCTCTCCACTGGCTCCCAGTGCCTGCAAGGACCAAGTTCAAGACCCTTTGCATTGTTGCTACATCCAACTCTATGGGTTAGATGTTTCTCCAGGCAGTCAGTGGGGGGTAGATCTCTCTCCTCTGCAGGTGCCTCCCTCTGGAATGGCCTCCCTGCTCCTCTCAAATTTGAGCCACACTACCTGAAGTTCTGGAACTAGTTCAAATCTTTCCTCTTCTCTGCTTTCACTCTCTCCCTCCCCAGCGGACCTACCTGTCTGCTGTACCGACTGGTTGCTTGGCTACCCTCAGCGTCTCACTGGGTACCAGGCTCTTTCTTGATTAGTCACCCTTGCACTGCCTTCAGGCCTACCTCGCACTTAGGGGCTGTAACTGTAAACCGTAACCCTACAGTCCCTTGCACTAACCAGAGCCACGCTGTCCTGGCTGCACTTAGTCAGAGCATTCCTGCTCTGTTTTCCCTCCCCTCTCCCTTGCACTTCCCTCCCTCCCTTTCCCCTTGCACTTCTCGTTCTCGCACTTGCTCAATCCGAATGACACAGGGCCTAGTAAGATCGCTTCCTTGTCCTCCCTCTGTCTTCCCTCCCTTGTCTTGTTGCGCCTTGAATCACTTGTGCACAGGCGCGTTATAAATTACTTATCAAATCATGTACATCTCGTTATGTCCATATATCTTGGTTTAAACTTGGCATAAGAAACACAACTTGATGAACAATTGTATTGCTGTTGGTCACATGTACAGTGTTTGACTCCAAAAGGTTGGTCAGGCAGAAATAGAGAAAGCCATTAGTTATGCTGGTCCTGTAGTGGGATTGGTGGTGGCAGAGTCATCTATGTTTTGGGCTTTTGCCTCTAGAACACCATAGGGAGTGGAAACAATCCCTATTGTGGAAGGCCTTTGATTGTTAAAGGCTGTTGTGAAAAGGGTGGGATCAGATGCCATATTCAGTGTGCTTCTCAACATCTGATAAAGTAAAATAGTCTGGCATGGAGCAGGAGAACTTGCAGGCCTCTGGGAAGATTGTGGGGCCTGGCTTTTAAAACACTGAAAGGACTTTGGTTAGAGTGAGTTCTGCAACAGACCATTGGCTCAGGGTGGTGGGCATCAAGGGTATGATTTGATTCCAAAAAGTGCTCACTGATGGGTTGTGTACTTAATCCTTCTAACGCTTTGCCTTTAGATATGTGCACTAATCTAGTTGCTAGGCTGTTTCACTAAAATGCAAAGCACCATATTGAGACACACCAGATTCCCTTGCTCCTGTACCTTGGAAAGAGCCTGAGCCACAGAGATGCAGTGCAGTACAGTGAGTACCTTCAACTATTGGTGTATTGCACTGTGAATTGCACTATTTGGCTCCAAGTAATTTCCTGAGCTAATCGAAAAGGTACATGATGCCACCTTCGTCCAGTCTGCATGCTTTCAGCACATGCTCATCAGACAAGTACCTGCTGCTGCTCCTCTGCTCTACATAGAAGCCTGCACATTAACAACACTTACCTCATCCCTCTTATGCAATGCAATGCATGGATATGTGCTAAATTTAGTGTTGCATGCCATTTTGGTCTTTGCAAATGTTTGTGGGTCCTTGAGAATGTGAAATCTGAATCTCCATTCATTTACCGGGTTTTCTTCATTCATTTCTCCACACCACCAAAATCTGTTGAACCTTCTAAATGGCTGCAATAAAACGTTATATTTTCAGTGAACAACTCCAAACTAGGTAACTAGTGCCTTATACCTGTGTTTCCATGTAGGAAACCTGGTTTGTTTTCCTTTGTATAATTGCTTCTGAAAATGGCAACTATGTACATGTATCTTATATATTGTACTCTTTCCATATCTCTCGAATATATCAATTCTATGTCAAGAGCGGAGGCTCCCATTATGCTTCTTTCTTTAATTTGAAATCAATATAGAAGCTCAGCAGCAAGAATTTTGCACTTGCAGTTTAGTAACATAGGTAACTTGAATGGGTGCAGAAATCCCATGAACCAAAACGTTTGAAACAAAATAAACAGTCAATAGAGTGAAATAGTCTTTGGAAAAACTCAGTTTCCCGTAGGGCTTAGCCAAAGTCCATGACCAGCCACGTTAACATGTGACTGCAACAGCAAGTGATAAGTGGAATTTTTCTTTGTGTTTCATTGCGTATTTGTTTATTTCTGAATTCTACTCGGGCGTTAACGCTCAGATTGTAATATCGTCTTTATAGCAGTCCTTTTGACTATGTTTTCTTGAATTGCCCAGCATGTGTTTGTTTGCCACTTACTGCAGTCTTCGCAACTTCCGACTTCACAGCTGTTGTTTTCTGTCCCTCAGGCACCCGCTGGTGCCAGAGCCTCGCAAAGCACACACTGAGTCTCGACTGTTTCACTCATTCACGTGATATCCCTCCTTGCTCACGGCCTTCCTCTCCCACACCCGTTGCTTGTCTGGTGCCGGTGTTAGGAGGCCGCACATATGCTCATACACGCATTACCTTAGCAGAGGTTTCTCGTTCCCGGCTCTCCAATATGCTAGCAGAGGGAGCACTTCCCTCTAAGTCCTTTCCTCAGCCCTGGCGCTTGCTGACGCATTTCCTTTTATTCAAAGGAATCTAACGTTCAGCGAGCACCGCAGGCACTGCAAGGAAGGACTTTCTATTACTTCATATTTTCTTCGTTTTTCTTTACAAAAAAAAAAAGTAGAAAAGGGGAGAGAGCGGAGAAGGCTTATTTCTCCAGCATGGGGTCTGGCATGGATTCACATGCTCATGAATATTCCCCGTCGTCGGGCCGGGAATCCTCGGTAAAGAAAAAATCAGTATCGGTTTCATTTCTGATCTGTCTTTCTTAGTAGTAACCAATCACTGATCTCTGGGTCATACTGCCCCCAGCCAATGACTGTCCTCTATATAAGCCCCTCCCCTGGAAGCCATCCTCAGATTTTTACCGCACGTTCAAGTGTTGGGAGTCCTTGTGTTTTAGCTCTCGAGCTTTTACTGCGTTTTCGCACTTTTTCAGGAGATTTTTCTCTTTTTTTTGGTTAATCGAGCCTCAAGCTCCACCGTTTCTACTTCCGATAATGGGGACCCGTTTCGGAATTCTTCTACGCCTCTCAAGGGTGAGGTTTTTGTCGAGTTACGCTTCTTGGAGGATTCCAGAAGATCTGTGGCCTACCTCAATGGACATGGCCCAGGACAAGGGAAGCTCGACGCCCGGATCCAAGCTGTTCAGGAGCTGCCCAGGATGCAGATTGCAAAATGTTTTCAAGGAGGACGAGCATTCGAGATGTGTCTACTGCCTTCATGAGGACAAGACGCACATGGAGAAGGACTGTGCGTTCTGCAAGAACCTGTCGGAACGGACCAAGCAAGATCATCGTTCCCGCCGCCTGGCTGGAGAAGGGCACAGCAGGTAAGAAGGTGAAGAAAAAGTCTGAGCGGTCTTCTAAGTCCTGTGAGGGCGCCCCGGCGACGGGGGCCCCACAAAAGTCCAAGCTCCGCGGGCTCCTCGGCTGCCAGGCGGGGCACGACTTCCCCAGCACGAACAACCACGAGCCAGCGCTCTGGTTCGGGGAAGAGGAAGTCCGAGAACCTGGGTAAGCTTCTGGAGAGGCCCCGGTCGATCTCGAAGGGAGCCGAGGGGGAGCGAGGCGATGACCCTCCTCCCAAAGCGAAGGCCCAGGACGCACCTAAGGTGGTGAGGGCCTTGATCCACCCAGCAAAGGCCTCTATCAAGGTTGTCGCAGCGGCCCTGGCGAAGCCGGCAGAGGCTACGCCAGTGGAGGCGGCCTCGGGGCCCAGAGTTTCCCTGCCTCCACGAAGGGAATCCTCTTTCCAGACCATCGTTAAGACCCCGGCAGAAAAAGAAGGGGGGGGGGCGGTGGCCATTACGGACTCGGATTCAGCCTCCGAGGAGGATCCGGTGGATGCTGTGAAAGGCCTCAATGAGAGGTTCATAGGCCTCAACGAGAGGTTTGAGAAGGTTTGATCCCAGGGGACGGTTCAAGCTGATGTGATCGAAGATAGCGACGACGAGGGCCCAGTGGAGCAGCCATCCCGTCCATCGCAGCCATTACCCGAGCCCCAGGATAGCTCAGCGGCCATTTTGTTGGCGATCCAATCTTTATGTACTGAGATAAGGATGAGGTTACCACGGACCCCGACGGAGGATCCAGAACCAGGCCCGTCGGGAAGCCCTCCGAACAAGCGGAGGAGAGTCCACCCCGCTCCGCCCTTTGTGCCCGCGAGGCCTGTGGACCCCTCATCCCCCTCGCCGGACCCTCGGGAGGATACGGCGACGGATACGGCGACAGGGACGGACGACGGCGGCAATGACACAGTGGACATCCCGTCATCGTCCCCCCCCCCTCGGGCCTCTCCGCCCGACGAAATTGGCTCTTTTGACGTCATGATAGCCAGGGCATCCGAGCTCTTCCAGCTCTGCCCTGAGGAACAGAAAAAGGAAGGTTTTCTTTACCAACGACGAGAGGCCAAGAGAAAGACGGTCCTCGCGGTGCCGTTGCTCGATGACATCTGGGATGAGGGGCTGGCTATCCTCAAGAACCCTCCCAGGACACCCGCCAAGAGGGACAGGCACGAGAAGAATTACCGGGTCCCCGATGCCGCCCCCTTGTGCCTCAGGGCCCAGCCCACGCCGGACTCTGTCGTCTCGGCAGCGGCCAAGAAGAAAGCAGCGGGTGCGGCGGCTTCAACTTCCACTTCCCCGCCGGACAGCGAGGGCAAGAAGTTGGACTCCATGGGACGACAACGATTAAGGCGGCCAATGCCTTAGCGATTGTGGCCCGTTATGACAGGGAGCTTTGGTTCAAGATACCTCCTCTGCTAGACTTCCTACCGGATGACAAGAGGGTGGAGGCCCTACAGATTCTGCAGGAAGGAGAGGTGGTGTCGGATCACGCCATAACGGTGGCAACGGACATTGCCGATACCGGATTTCGCCAACGGGGCAACGGGGTTTGCCTCCGACAACGAGGATGGCTCAAGGCGACTGACTTTCGCAAGGACGTCCAGACCAGAGTGTTGGACATGCCGTTCGACGGCAACAACCTGTTTGGAAAGACGGTGAATGAGTCCCTCCAGGCCATCAAGACAGACACGGAAACAGCCCGTGCCCTAGGAGACCTTCAGCAGCGGCGGCCCTTTCGGAACTCTGGAGGCAGACAGGGAGCATCCAAGGGATCCAGCGGCGGCTCTTCTACTTACCTCCAGGCGACCCGCTCCTCGTCCCAGGAGGCCTACATAGGCTGCGGCAAGCAAGGAGGGTCTCGCCGCCGTCGGCAAGGAGGCTAAGGCGGCAAGGCCTCTTCCAAGCAGGACTGAACCGGCCGTAGCATCGGGCCCCCACCGAAGCACCCCGGTGGGAGGCCGGCTGACGAAGTTCATCAGCGTGTGGGAGTCCATCTGCACCGACCATTGGGTGCTGGACACCCTGGCCCGCGGACACTCGCTGGAATTTCAAAAGAAGTGTCCTCGCATTACTCCCGTGGCCAGGAAGGAGAATCACGTCCCTCAACTGCTGTTGGAGGTAAGGGCGATGCTCAAGAAGGGTGCCATCGAGCTCGTCCCCATGAGGCTCCGGGGCTCCGGAGTATACTCAAGATACTTCCTTGTCAGAAAGAAGACAGGCGGTTGGCGCCCCATCCGGGACCTGCGTCGGTTGAACAGGTACATCAAGGCACAGAAATTCAGGATGGTCACCCTCCAGCACGTGCTGGGACACCTGGAGGAGGGCAACTTCCTATCGTCACTGGACCTGTAGGATGCTTACTTCCACATCCCCATTCTAAAAGGACACAAAGTTCCTCAGATTCGTAGTCCAGGGACGTCACTACCAATTCAGAGCCCTGCCGTTCGGATTAAAGTCGGCACCCAGGGTGTTAACTAAGTGCCTCGCACCTGTGGCGGCGCGGCTGCGCCTGCAAGGGATTCACGTCTACCCCTACCTGGACGACTGGCTAATCCATGCAAGGTCAAGAGAACTCGCTGTCGAACACACAGCGAGGACCGTCCGCCTGCTCACGGAGCTGGGATTCGCCATCAACTACCCCAAATCCCATCTGGTCCCGTCGCAGGTGGCACTGTTTCTGGGAGCGAAGCTCGATACAGTGAAGCGGCTGGCATTTCCGTCAGAAGAAAGGACGAAGGCCATTTTGGTCAAGGTGCAGAACCTGTTAGCCACGGATGTGGCCAGAGTGAGGTCCATCAACTCCCTCCTCGGGATGATGTCCTCATGCATCTACCTTGTGCCCCTTTGCAGACTTCGGATGCGTCCGCTACAAGAGTTCCTCGATGCCCGCTGGATTCAAGCGGCAGGCAGCTTCGAAGACAGGATCCCGCTCGACGAGGAGTTCCGTTGGGCGATTCTATGGTGGGGTGCCCGGGCGCACCTCGCGGCAGGCATGGACTTTCAGGCCCCGGCGTATCAGGAGACGGTAACGACGGACGCCTCCCTGGAGGGATGGGGGGCCCACACCGGAGATCTCCACGCAAGAGGCCTCTGGCTCCCGGAAGAGAGGTCTCTTCACATCAACATCCTGGAGCTACGAGCCGTGTTCTGGGCGCTCATATCGTTCCTTCTGTCCCTGAAGGACAAAGTGGTGAGGATCTTCACCGACAACACCACCACGATGTTCTACTTCCGGAAGCAGGGAGGCACCAGATCCCCAGCCCTATCCAAGGAGGCCAAGGATCTGTGGCACTGGGCCGTCGCCCAGGGGATGTTTCTGGTTCCCTTCCACCTGGCAGGAATAAAAAACACCATCGCCGACTCACTCAGCAGGGAGCTGCGCTCGTGCCACGAGTGGGAACTACGCCAGGACCAGGTGGATCGTCTCTTTCAACGGTGGGGCAAACCCCAGATCGACCTGTTCGCGACGATAACGAACTCCAAGTGCCAGAGATTCGCCAGCAGGTTCGCACAACCGAGGCGCATGGGCGATGCTTTCTCGTTCCCTTGGGACGGCCTGTTCCTGTACGCGTTCCCTCCGTTGCCGTTGCTGCTCCGTCTCATCAACCAGCTCAAGAGGTCCAGGTGCAGGATGATCCTCGTCGCAACGGCGTGGCCGAGACAGATCTGGTTCCCGGACCTTCTGGACTTGTCAGTGTCCCCACCTATCATGCTGGCGACAGACGCGGATCTTCTCTCCAGAGAAGGAGGCGCCATTCTCCATCACGAGTCGCTGAACTTGCAGGCTTGGCTCCTGCAGCACTAGAGTTTGGAGGATACGATATCCCGGCTGACTGCAGAGAGGTTCTTGCAAAAGCCAGGGTGTCTCCAACTCTCAAATACTATGGACATAAGTGGAAGAGGTTCTCTGTCTGGTGCTGTGCACAGAAGATTAACCCTCTACGGATTACGGCCCCTCAAGTATTGCCGTACCTACTGTCGCTGGCCAAAGCTGGACTGGCTCATGCCTCCATCAAGATACATCTGGCTGCCATTTCCGAATACACCAGAACTACAGGACGGGCGTCTTTGTGGTCTCATCGCCTGGTGAAGGAATTTATGAAGGGACAATTCCGATCGTTCCCGCCGGTGAAGGCCCCTGCCCTGGCGTGGGAGCTCAACGTGGTGCTGACCAGGCTCATGGGTGGGCCCCATTCGAGCCTATGCATTTGGCGCCGTTGAAGTTCCTGTCATGGAAGACAGCATTCCTTGTGGCCATCACCTCCGCACGACGAGTGGGAGAGATCCAGGCCCTATCTTGCAAGCCTCCATAATTGACTTTTCACGACACAAGGGTGGTGCTGAGGACGCACCCCTCCTTTATGCCCAAGGTGCCGTCGGACTTCCACCTCAACGAGCCCTTGGTGTTACCAGTTTTCTTCCCGTCGCCTTCGTCTCTGGCCGAGAGGACTTTGCACTCGCTGGATGTGGCTAGAGCGCTGAAGTTCTACGTGGACCGCACGAAGAGTTTTCGGAAGACATCACAGCTGTTTGTGAACTTTGGACCTGTGAATCAAGGGAAGGCTCTCTTGAAGGCTTCCATTTCCAGATGGCTCTCCGGCTGCATCATGCACTGTCACCGGTTGACAAACCGACCGCTGCCCGGCCGTCCGAGAGCCCAGTCGACCAGAGCGATCGTTGCTACCACGGCGTTCCTGTCTGCTGTACCCCTGCTGGACTTCTGCAGGTCTGCAACGTGGAGGTCAACGCACACCTTCAAAAGATTCTACTGCGTCGATCGGGACTCCAGGGATGAGTCCAGGGTCGGCCAAGCTGTGCTGCGCAACCTGTTCGCTTAAGGTGATCCTGGTGAGGAGGTAAGAGATGGTTAATGTTGAGTTGTTGTATTGCTTAATGTTGAGCCTGTTGCCACCTCCCGTGGTTGTGCATGTGTATACTACTATGTATTCTTATATTCATGAGCATGTGAATCCATGCCAGACCCCATGCTGGAGAAGGAACAAGTTACTTACCTGTAACTGTTGTTCTCCAGCATGGGTCTGGCATGGATTCACATGCGAACCCTTCCTCCTTCCCCTCTGCGCTCTTCACTTGGTCATACTGCCACTTTACGTGCTACCAAATCTGAGGATGGCTGCCAGGGGAGGGGCTTAGGTAGAGGGCAGTCATTGGCTGGGACAGTATGACCCAGAGATCAGTGATTGGTTACTACTAAGAAATACAGATCAGAAACGAAACTGATACTGATTTTTTTCTTTACCGAGGATTCCCGGCCTGAAGACGGGGAATATTCATGAGCATGTGAATCCATGCCAGACCCATGCTGGAGAACAACAGTTACAGGTAAGTAACTTGTTCCTTTTCTATCCCCATACACTGGCCTACTGGTAGGCAACTATGCTACCTAAAAAATAAAAAAATAAAAAATAGGAGGCGATAAACAAACCCAATAAAAAATATACATGGCGGTACAATACAACCCCAAACTAATCAGGAATGGCCAGAGAAGAAGGAGGAGGAGGAGTAGGAGGAATATGAGGAACAGGATGTGGCTCTGGCAGACAACTTTAAAAGAGTGCTTGGCTCCTCAGTGGAGACCACCATTACCAATGCATTGGCAGATTTGCTTCTATGTATTCAGCTACGTCTGGATAATATGGAGGCACACCTTACGGGAGCACCCCTGCAGGTGAAAATGAGAGCTTGGAAAAGGAAGAGCGCTCCTGAAGGGGGAAGTACACTGACTCGAAAGAGGACTCTTAGAACACCCCCACCCTCCCGAGCCAGACAGAATTAGCCTCGACCTAAGCCACAACGCCATCACAGATGCCTTCTCGCAGCTCGAGAAAGCCTTTTTGGACAGGAAAGACACCCCTTCCGAACCAAGACCCTCTCACCCAGAGGAGGATAAAGTGGGTGATAGACCCTCGAGCCCGGAGGGGTATCAACAGGGCATGTATGATGAGGATCACAACGATGATCAAACTCCTCAATCTACAGAGGATGATGAGGATCAGGATGCAGGGTCAAGGCCCAGCACATCTTGGAATGTGACAGCCCCCATTAACAAACAGCAGCCTGGTGAGCAACCTGCTCTTGAAGGAATGTTTGTTCCTCAAGACTTAATTCACCCCAGATCATCAGACGGGGCCTGTCATCCAGAGCTATGGAGTATATAAAAAAAGGGTCCACCGGCCCCTGGATAAGGAGGACCGGGCCAAGCTAAAAGCAGAATGTCCCCGTCCCGAAATTCCCGGGAAGGTAGCCCTGACTGCCAAACTGGATGCAAAAATGATCAATTTCCTGGGCAAAAACAGCAAGGACCTGAAAGAAAGGCATCGACGGGGCCTGGAGGTCTTGTCAGTACAAAGTCCTAGACATTGCAGGTCCTTTGGCCAAATTTATGGACCTCGCTGAGAAAGCCTTGGACACAAGGAAACCAATTGTCCAATCACTCTATTGGGGTGGTCTCAATGAGCCCTCTGCTTGCTCAGTAATGCCAACTGCACTATTTCAACCGAGCGCAGGAAGGGCATCCTCATGAAAATAAACCCTAAGCTTGATGAGCTCGCCACCACTGAATCAGGCACAGCTACACAAGGGCTGTTGTTCGGCGATCCCTTCGTCAACGAAATGTCAACATTTATTGGCACATTTACCGCTCTCGATAAAGCACAAGCCTCAATAAAAAGGGTTTTCTCTACAAAGGTTTTTTCATGGGCCGGACAAGGCAGGGGTCGCTCCTCTGGCCATTACTGCCTGAACAGAAGGTCCCATCAATCAAGAGATCAACACTCCTATAGGCAAGACAGATCAGACACCTTCTTCCCATCAAGAGGAAGAGGAAGGGGCCACGGCTGGATAAGGGCAGCAAGATACCCAGCACTACAGGCTTCAGGTCAGTGTAAACAGTGCAGCGCCGCAAGTGCCCCTAGGAGGCAGGATAACTCTATTCACGCAAGCTTGGGACTCCTTATGAGGAGATGCCTGGGTCAGAGTCACTGCAAGGGGGTTTTGCTTATAATTTTTTGCCCAGCGCTTTCAAGCGAGTCGCCTGGCGCTGATTGTAATGTCCCATGCAGACGCCCTAGCTGGCGAAGTCCGCAGTCTACACCTAAAGGACACCATACGTCCTTGCACAGACCACGGCGGATTCTTCTGCCCAATATTGCTGGTGCGCAGGAAGCAAAATGTTTGCCCTATCATAAATCCTAGAGCCTTGAACGATTACATTGTCTACCACCATTTCAAGATGGAGGGAATACACATGCTCAGGGATGTTCTGTGACCGGGCGACTGGCTCATTCACCTAGACCTAAAGGACACATATCTAGTGGTGCCCATCCACCCAGCACATGTGAGGTACCTGAGGTTCACACGGAGGAGTCAGGACTGGGAATGCACGAGCTTGCACTTCGGGCTCTCCTCAGCACCTTGGGCCTTCACCAAACTCCTACGGACAGTGCTAGCACATCTCAGGGAGAAAGGTGTGAGACTTATCATATACCTCGATGACATCTTTCTCATGGCACAGACCGAGGATCTGGCAAGGCATCAAGCCCAACTTGCCATACACCTATTTCACAGCCTAGGTTTTCTCATCAGCTTGAAAAAATCAATCCTCACGCCCTCGATGAGCTTGGAATTTCTGGGGTTCATCGTGGACACTCCGAACTCACAGCTCCGTCTGCCGACTCCCAAGATACACTCTACTTGCCTTTGGCCATGGGGGTGGACGTGGTCTCTCCAGGAGCTAAAAATGCACGTAAATTGTCTGGAGCTTCTTGCAGGCTCCTTCGCAGTATGATTCTTCGCCAGAGGCAGAGTGAGTTGTTGTATATTACTCAAGATGGACATCTCTGCCGTGAAATACATCGATCATCTGGGTGGCACCAAATTGAAACCTCTGGCAGAACTAGCCAAGGACTTTTGGCATTTCTGTCTGAAACACCAGATATCAGTAACAGTGGAATGCCTGTCATCCAGGGCTAAGAAAGGAGGTAGCAGATTGGCACTCTCGCCACTCGGCAGACTACAGCGACTGGAGACTCGCCATAGATAGCTTCATTCGCCTTCAGCAGATATGGGGCCCCTTCTCAAGGGACCTATTTGCTTCTCGCCTCAACACTCAGCTCCCGGAATTCTACAGCTGGAGGCCGGATCCAGCAGCCACAGTGACAGATGCCTTTCTACAACTCTGGACCGGGTGAGTTTCTTACGCCTTTCACTATGATAACGAGGACCCTGGCGAAGGCCCGTCAGGAGCAAACCGAGCTAGTCCTCATAGCCCCGGTTTGGACCTCTCAGACTGGGTAGCCAGTTCTTCTGGAACTTTCATCGGATTTTCCAATCCTACTACCCCAATCTCTGAATCTGCTGTCAGATCTGAGAGGTCAACACCACCCCCTTCTCCTGAGCGGGTTGTTGACCCTAGCAGCCTGGAGGATTTCAGGGCGAGAAGGATGTCCCGGCCCGGGCATTTCAAGCAAGGCAGTCAGTCTTAACTCTTGGGGTGCCTGGACACGCTGGTGCTTGGAGCAGGATCCCCATCAAGTTTCAGCACCTGTAGAGGAGATTCTAAATTTTCTAGCTTCGCTAGTACAGTGTGGACTGGCTTACAGAAGAGTGAACGCTTATCACTCTGCAATTTGAGCCGTGCACGATGTTGTCGAAGGCTGCCCAGCAGGTGAACATCATCTCGTATGCAGAATGCTTAAAGGTATAAGTCTTGACATCAGATAAATAAATAAGCTAATAGTCACTATTGATATTCTTCCTTATTCATACCTTTGTTAAATATGAGTATACATCTTCTTTGATACTTAGCATGCTAAATGATATAACCTTTGCAGCAAATGTAAATACAGAGGAAAATTTATTTGAATTTTTGTGGCAGGACGCCACCCCTATGTTTCAATAGTTTGCAGCTCTGAAGACCTTCCACATCTTTTGAGCCGTCCCTTCTGTTACGTAGCCTTAGATATAGCTTCTGCTATAATAGGGACACCTTGAATTGTCCTTTTGAGCCATTTCTTTGACTCCCTTTTAGGAAAATCCCCACCCCCAGCTTGTGTTCCACCCAGTCTCTGACCTGGGCCCCCACCTTAGCTCCATTCAATATGGAACAAACTCTCAGCTTCTCTGAGGCAGAAACTTCAGATATCATTCAGGGCCCCACTCTTTTCAACTTAGATCGGGCCCAACAACATATAGCCGCCACGGCATCTGGCGATGACCTACTTAAACTCAAAAAGAAGTGCTTTCGGACAGAGGTCCATGGGCACTTCTTGAGGGGGTATTTAAGGGTCAATATGGTTCCACTTGGGCTCACAGTTCGTAATGAACCGGCATTATTTCTTGAAGATAAGGAATATATGATTGGTTTCAGTAAGATATCTACTAAATGCTCAAGAGACCTGATGGTGCTGACTATCACCACAGCACAAATAATTCATGCCAAAATCAAAATTGAACTGGCAACTGAAGAAGAAAAATTCCTCAACAATGAGGACTTACAGAATGCCCGGGATAAACTGAAGGAGATTAACACAGTTTTTGACCAATTCATGGCTTCAATCCTAGAAAAGAAGCATAAGAAACTGGCCAAAGACATCCAAAACTTGACCAAAGACTTGGTTACCCCCCAAATATCCAGCACACCTTGGAAACAACTATTAGGATGTATTTGTGAAGACTAGCTCCGGTTCACTATTTTCAGTTTCACGCTTTGTGTTATGTGATCATAATTGCTGGAGAATTGCCCTGCTCTTATGTACATGTATTAGCAAACCTATAACCATGTGTGAATAATTTGAATTAAGTCTTCTGTTTGCTTTCTGTTTTGATTTGTTTTTTCATATGTCTGCCAATCACTAGGCAGGTGTTGTTAAAAAAAAAAACTATCAAATACTATGGGAAATTGAACCCATGTCTTTTTGACATCAGCTAAATACATAAGCTAATAGTCACTATTGATATTCTTCCTTATTCATACCTTTGTTAAACATGAGTATACAGTTTCTTTGATACTTAGCATGCTAAATGATATAACCTTTGCAGCAAATGTAAATGCAGAGGAAAATTGATTTGAATTTTTGTGGCAGGACGCCACCCCTATGTTTCAATAGTTTGCAGCTCTGAAGTCCTTCCACATCTTTTGAGCAGTCCCTTCTGTTATGTAAAGGTATAAGTACCCCCTCCTGCCCACTACAACAAACTTTGTAACGTAAATACGGTCCTCGTCCTTTTTCTTTCCTGGCCTCGTAACAAGGATTTATCCTGCACAGCCCTTTCGGGCAAGCTCACAACTCTGCTATGCCTAGTCTCTTGCTGAACAGTGTCTGACGTCGGAGCTCTCGACCTAGCAGGCAGGACTTTCTCTCCAGACGGAATAGTTTTTCACATATCCAGAGGAACCAAGTGTCACTCGAGTGATTTCATATCCAGCCTTTGGCGTGTAACCAAAACTATGTGTAGTAAGATGCCTGAAGGCCTATGAAGAGGTGACTTCGCCTCTCAGGACCAACAATACAGGTCAACTTTTGATAGCACTCCGCAAGCCACATAAAGCTGTCTCTGCTCCTACCCTAGCTTGCTGGGTGCGCTGGTCTCTCGCGCAAGCTGGAATAGATGCCAATTACTTTGGCGCACACTCAGTGAGAGGCGCTATGGCATCCAAGGCCTTTCAAGTAGGGGTCCGATTAGAGGACATCATGAGAATGGCCGACTGGGCAGGAGAGTCCGTTTTCAAACAATTTTACGTACAATTGGTAGAACAACCTGCAACTGTAGTGGTAAGTAAGCTTTAAACTTGCATAATGGGAGCCTCCGGTCTTGACCTAGAATAAAGATTTTCCAGAATAACTTTAAGAAAGTCTTGATTCTATTAAAGAGACAGAGGCAAGCATTATCCCGCCCGATTAAAGAAATTAAACAGCACGATAAAGGGAAGGTGCAGTTATTGAACGTGTTATTCTGGAATTTTAGGATTATTTCTTCCTTCTAAAGAATGTAAGGTTATGGATTAACTTGGCTAATTTCTTTCCCTCCCACACATCTAAAATAGGGCTATCGTACACACCAAGTAACCCTCTGTTTTTTCTCACTCTCCGACAGGGACATCAGACAAGCCCTCTTGAACGGGGAGGAGCTTCAACAGGGCGTCGACAGCTGCCAAGCACACGCATCTAATTATACGTTCACCATAGTTCGCGACACCGAAAGAGGAAGTGGTTCAGGGATTACTTCTATTTGGAGGGACTGCCTATACCTCATTGGCTGTTGCAGTCACATGTTACCGTTACTGGTTATGGACTTTGGCTAAGCCCAATGGGAAACAGAGTTTTTCCATAGACTTTTTCACTCTATTGACTGTGTTTATTATTTTTCAAACATTTTGGTTTATGGGATTTCTGCAGAAATTCAAGTTACCTATGTTACTAAACTGCATGTGCAAAAATCTTGCTGCTGAGCTTCTTGATTGATTTCAAATTAAAGAAAGAGAAGCAGTGGAAAAGACACAGGTGACACACCGTCGGTTGTCCCGGGGAGAATTTGGCGGCAGGACTTAACCCGCATGGTTAACATTTCGAGTATTGGATGCTTTAAGATCTTGATAGATTGAGGCGATACCGGGGGGCCCATCTTTGATGGGAGAGATCATCGGCCATGCAAGCTTAAGCAACCCTGCTGGTTGGGCACGGGGCTCTGGGTGGTCAAGGGAAAGATCCCCCAAGATGAGATCTATATGGTGTGCAAAATTTCTCATGATTTCAAAGTGGGGCACCTAAGTCAGAATGCGCCCGATTCTGTTGAAGGTTTATTGTTGTTTAAATAGAAGTTGAAGTTCATGGAAGCTTTTCACAACTTGTTTCCTATTATTCTTCAAGTCCTTATATTGCATTGTTCAACAGTGCAAACTGGTTTTCTTTAATTCTGTTTGGTTTTGTTGTCATCCAGTGTTACTTTTATTTTTTATACCCCTTTTTGGTATTCTGATGTTGGGTCGGTCCAGAGCGGAAGCTGTCAACGAGGCAACTCACATAATGCTAACTTTAAGTCTGCAATACTGTTGAAGTGCTCGAGGGTTTGGGTCATCTGGGGTGAGTTAAGTGCTTCACTGAAAGTTAATTCCCAGGTCCTTAAAGCCCGAAGTGGGAGGGTATTGGCGGGTGAATGTAATGTAATATCCCATGTACTTTGCCAACTATGTCAAGTGAGTGTAACACACGAGGGAATACTGAAATAGCGAACCCGAATGTAATCTGTCTCACCCTCAATGTTCAGGGTCTCAATTCCCTGATAAAACGGAGAGCTTTATTTCACTGATTGGCGACATAAAACCCCACAATATTATTTTTGCAAGAAACTCACCTGTTGCCAACTGATGAATTTCGCTTGAAAAACAAGCTCTACCCAATCAAAATGTGTGCTTCCTCGGGAACAAAGCGGCGTGAGGTGGCTATTCTTCTTCGGAAGGGGACCCCATTGAAGGTTCATAGAACCCTGTTAGACAGAGGGGAGATATGTTCTGGTGGTGGTCACGCTGTATGGGAAGAGGGTGACCCCGTTGTCGATATATGCACCTAATGTTAATCAACACCAATTTTTTACCTCAATATCCGGAATGTTGAGTGAGCATGCTGAGGGAGACCTTATAATTGGAGGAGATTTTAATGCTGTGATCAATCCGTTGGAAGATAAACCTCTCCCCCAACTCTTGCTGATAAGAAAAACTTCATGGCTCTAACCTCTCTTCTCCGGGAACACTCATTGATAGAGGGATGGTGTCTTTTTCACCAGGGAGAACAGGATTATACTTTTTACTCTCCTGTGCATAGGGGGTTCTCTAGGTTAGACATGTTCCTTCTCTCAGATACCCTTATCCCCCACACCACAGAGATAGCGATCCTCGCGAAAGCCCTATCTGACCATGCTCCGTTATTAGTCTCCATGTTTCCATTTAGCGACACCCCGGAACCCCCCCGAGCCTGGCAACTGAACAAGCTCATTTTGTTGGACCCTCAGGCCCGTTCCTGCATTGCTAACTGCATAGACCAATACTTGCATACAATGATACTGGGGAGTTGGAATATGCAGTAGTGTGGGATGCAGCGAAGGCTGTCATCAGGGGTCAGGTTATAACTCAAACAATTGAGCGGAGTAAAGTTTATAGACAGACCCAGGCCCAATTGGAATTAAGGCTTTGCGAGGCAGAAGAGGCGCATAGGAGGAAACCCCTCTAGACACGCATTTAGGGAGGTTCGTATGACACAAAGCGCTTGAGGCTCACCATATGAGCCGAGCAGCCCTCGGCATAATGCGCACTAAACAATACTATTACTCTAAGGGGAAAAAGGCGAATTGTGTGTTAGCGGCTAAACTCAGGCAGCAGGCAAAGCGCAACCGCATAGATTCTCTAAAAGAAGCAGATGGAAGGCAAATTTTCACCGAATCTGGGAAGCTTCGGGTTGTGGAAGAGTTTTTTCGAAACAATTCATCCCCTCATATATCGGATCCACAATTGGTCAGAGACTTTATCGAGAGGGCTGATCTCCCACAGATATCCCCTGAATTTTGTGAACGTCTGGAGGCTCCGATAACTATGTAAGAGACAGACACAGCAATCCACTGCCTCCCGCTGGGTAAGGCCCCGGGGCCAGATGGCTTTACTAACAAGTTCTATAGGACTTTCCGGGAGGAATTGACCCCCCATTTAACAAAACTATTTAAATCGGTATAGAAGGCGGGAGTGGTCACAGCATCCATGGCGGAATCAGCTACGACATTGGTGCTGAAACCTGGGAAGGATCCTACAGATTGCTAAATTGTTGGGGAAAATAATAGCGAGCCGCTTATGTCCCATTCTTCAGTCCTTGATAAATAATGATCAGACAGGATTTATTCACAATCGGTCCACCTATGATAATGTGCGCTGTGCAATTAATCTAATTGCTCTCGCTCCGAAGATCCCAGGTAGTTTGTCCCTACTGTCACTGGATGCCCACAGGGCATTTGATAGTATGTCTTGGGGGTACCTGGAAATAGTACTAGAGGGGTTTGGATTTGGCCCGAAGTTTTCTAGATTAATACTCTCAAGTTTTCAAATTCCCTCGACCAAGGTCAAGGTCAATAAAAATTGGACTCCGCTAATTAGGTTAGCCAAAGGTACCAGACAAGGCTGGCCTTTGTCTCTGTTAATTTTTGTCCTGGCAATGGAGCCTTTTGCTCAGCACGTTAGACAACACCCTGATATCCTGGGTTTTGAGGTGGAGAGACAACCCCATAAAATCGCGCTATATGCAGACGATTTGCTTTGTTTCCTGAGGGATGCCCCCACACGCTTCCTCCCCTTTTAGACCTCCTAAACAAGTTTGCTGCGATATCCGGCTTCAAGGTGAACCCAGCTAAATCAGTGGGAATGCCCCTATCTGAAGATCCTGGTAGACTGGAAGAAATACGAGCGATAACACGCTTTCCCTGGTCTCCAACAGAGATTTCGTATTTAGGTATGAAACTGACTCCAACATACGCAGGTCTTTACAGGGCGAACATTCCCCCGCTGTTTAAAGAGTTAAGGGAATGGCTACAGCGGTGGGACTCCCAAGAAATGTCATGGTTAGGCCGTATTAACGCGGTCAAGATGACACTCCTCCCGAAGTTGTTGTCTGCATTCCACTCTTTGCCAATTGCCATCCCTGAATTTGAACTCATAAACCTCCAAAAGAGATATACCGGTTCATCTGGAAGAAGAGGAAACCCCGTATTTCTAGTAAACTCCTAACAAGGTGAAAGATTTTGGGGGGGTTGGGCCTTCCCTCGATACCACGCTATTATAGGGCAGCGCAAGTAGCTATAATGCTCTCTTGGGGTGATTTCCCGGATCCCCCTAAAGGGTTAAGGATCAAGCAGGCGGCTGCCTCACTTCCTCTGGCTCACCTCCCATTTCTCCAGAAAGAGGTGTGTAATTATAGGGGTGGAATATTGCCAACCACCTTGTCCACTCTGCAGAGTTGGGATAAAGCATGTTCACAGAGGGGTATCCCACTGGGACTGGGACCATTGTCCCCTATCGCTCAGAACCCGGCCTTCACCCCAGGGCTCACACCCACAATGTTCCGAATTTGGTGCCGAGATAAACCCTTGCGCCTGAGAGATTTGTATGTTAATCAAGAACCCTTGACCCTTCCAGGAATGTAAGGAAAGGTTTGACCTCCCAGAGACGGAGCGCTTCCGATACATACAGTTACGCCACTGGCTTACTAATAGGGACATCCTCAGGGCAGCTGGTAGGGTCCCTCTGCGGATTGAACTTAAAATTCTTGAAGGTCAGCAATCCTACAAGATTTCGCTGTGTTATAGACTGTTAGAGAAAGCCTCAATAGATAAGAAACTTCCATATATGAAAGCTTGGGAGAGAGAATTGGGCCTGGAAATTTCAGATGAATCTTGGCAGTGTATCTGGCATAGAACTCAGACCATTTCTCATTGTGCTATCGTAAAAGAAAATGCCATCAAAGTCTGTTTCAGGTGGTACTTTTCCCCCTAGCAGACTCCACTCCATCAATCCAGAATACCCGGACACATGTTGGCACGGGTGCAGTGAGCGAGGGGATATGGCTCATATGTGGTGGCACAGCCCGGTTCTCCAGTCATATTGGCTGGAGGTGCGGTCTAGAATTAAAGAAATCACGGGCTCCCTGCTCCCCATGGACCCGAGGGTACGCCTGCTGGGGGATGTCCCAGACGATGGGACCTTCCCTATGTCAGGGCATAAAGCAATCTTGGTCTCACATTTACTGGTGGCGGCCCGCATCACCAGAGCCCGATTCTGGAAAACGATAGAGGGCCCGCAGATAGCCTACCGGTGGACAAAAACGTGGGAATTGTTAGGCTTGGAAAAGCTTACGGCCATGTTGGAAGGAAAGCTCTCGAAATTCCGGAAAACCTGGCGCCCTTTTCTGGACTTTGTTTCTGATAGAGAACATATGTTCTTCCAACCACAACTTCTGAAGCACTTCATGAATTCCTAAATCGATTGTTGATTTGTCAGACCCGCACTTATGCACTTTTGATAGAGGGTGCGCATCAATGAAAGTCATGCCTATGAGCTCTTGATATGTAATATTGACTTAAGGTATTCATGTTCATGATCTGTCAAGGGAGATGTAACTGACCCAATGAATTTAACTTTGTAAACCCCCCACTTTTTTTTTTTCTTTCCCCCTCTCCTCTCTCATTAACCCCGATTAATCAACTGAAGACACATACGGTACTATATAATTTGTGCCTAACACTGTTATTTAAAGCCAAATATGTGAAACACTGAGGAACTGTTGGGGGCAAGAGGATTCCGATTTGAACATAATTAAATTAATTGTTGGTATAATTGATTGTAATGCCTTTTCATGTTGAAAATCAATAAAAATATCTAAACAAAAAAAAAGAAAGAGAAGCATAATGCTCGCCTCTGTGTCTTTAATAGAATCAAGACTTTCTTAAAGTTATTATTCTGGAAAATCTTTATTGTGCCTTTAAGGCCATCTCTGCAGGAATTCAGACTAAAGATTGACTTAAAGCCTCCAACAATATCTGATTTTAAATGTGTCCTAGAAAGTGGAAAAACTCCCCAGAAGTGTGATTACCATGATTACTCTAGTGCAAGTGCTGCTCCCCCTTATGACTAATTAAGGCTCAATTTGCCAATCCCTATGCCTTGCCCTTTCATGGCAAAGTCATTAGCATACCTTTTGTAAGAAACTCATGGTGGCAACAGTAAAGACAGACACACGTGATCACAGTTCAAGGGTGTTTATTAAGCTGTATAAATGGGTGAGAAAAATGCCTAATCTAAATGCCTAATCTAAATGCCTTTTTGAAGAACAGTTTAGTGATCTCCTATCCCAGATCTGTGCCAGCAAAGGCCCTGTTATTGTCATCGGTGATTTCAACAATTGGGCTAATGACCAGCAGGATAAAGCAGGTACCAACCTTATGGATACCATCACCTCCTTTGGCCTCACCCAGTGGATGGAGTCTCCCACGCAAAGCAAGGGACACACCTTGGACTGGCTTTTGTCCCAGAATACCAACATTTCCGATATCTTGGTCACCCCGGGTATTTGGTTGGACCATTTTCTCATCCAAGCCAAGATTTCACTACCGCCTCCTCCTCCCAAACTTAATACGAACCCACGTATTCAAAAAATGTCTCGCAACCTAAAGAATCTAACAGCCCCGAAACTTACTGAACTACTGTCAACTAAGCTTCAATCCCTAGACTACTTAGATGATCCCACAAAAACCATCTGTCAACCAACATCAAAGAAGCAGTTAAACGACCTTGCCCCTCTGAAGGTGAAGACAATAAAGACTGAAACCACAAAGAACACGTGGTTCAATAATGAAATTCTTACAGCCAGACAAGAAAAAAGAGCTCTTGAAAGAGCCTGGAGGAAAGACCCCAACGATAATACCCTGACAAAATATAAAAAATCCATCCTCATCTATAAAAAGCTCATTACAGAAGCAAAGGCCACACACTATAACAAAAGAATAGTGAATGCTAAATCTAACACCGGGGAGCTATTTAAAATCTTAGCGGAATTCCAAAATCATCCTCCTCCCACGAACAATATTATCAAGGATGATAAGTGGTGTCAGGGCATACATGATGCCTTTCTACTTAAGATTGATTCTCATAAAGAAAAAATCAGTAAAGCCCTTGGCAACGTAGCCATTACACAAACCACTACTGATACCACTTCACCCAACACCTGTGAAAATTCTATCCCTCCATTCTCTTTCACGCACTATGCTGAAGATGAAGTATTCAAAATCATTCAGGACCTCAAAGCCACATCTTGTCCAGCAGATGACTGCCCCACCAGCATTCTTAAGGAGTCCTTAGAGACCCTGGTCCCATGGATTACCAAACTGGTTAACCTCTCCTTTGATGAGGGTCTGGTGCCGGACCTGCTAAAGTCAGCATGGATCACTCCTCTACTGAAAAAAGAAGGCCTTGACCCAGCCAACAGTGACAATTACAGACCCATAACTAACGTGCCCTATGTTCTCAAGATACTTGACAAACTGGCCTACTTACAGCTACAGGCCCATGTTGAAAGATACGACATCTTGGGTACCTGTCAGTCGGGATATAGAGCTCGTCACGGAACTGAGACAACTATGCTGGATCTCAAATCTACACTTGCTAGCATAGCTGACAAAAACCAAGCTGCTCTGCTCATGCTATTGGACCTCTCCGCAGCCTTTGACCTAGTTGATCATAGCTTACTAGTGTCAAGGCTCGGAGAGGTCGCCAATTGCTCTGCAATTGCATCCAAATGGATCGCTTCCTTTCTGGGTCCCAGAATTGTAAGGGTTTGCGTCCGGCCCCTTCTCGAACTTTTGAACAAACTAGGAGTGCAATATACGAATTACGCTTATGACACTCAGGTTGTTATTCAGTTGAGTGGCTCATACAGCAGCGATTCGGAAAACATTAACCGAATATATAAGGCCATACAAGATTGGATGGCTTGTAATTCTCTTGCTTTTAATGATAAAAAGACTGCACTCCTTATTGTGGCATCTAAAAACATCCGGGCAAAACTTGATCCTAACTACGCCTCTTTCCATATTGCCAATAACACCATCATAGTTCAAAAGAAAGTCAAAACCTTAGGAGTAGTACTTGATGAAGAACTCTCCATGAAATCCCATATTTCTTGCATTAAATCTAGTTGTGGTGCTATAAACAAGAGAATTAGATATATTCGACCATTCATATCGGAAGAGAACTGTGCTCTATTGTCCACTGCATTGATAAATTCAAGATTGGACTATTGTAACAGCCTCCTGGTGGGCACCACAGCCTCTAACATCCAATCCTTACAAGTGGCACAGAACAATGCCGTGCGTAATATTTTCAATCAGTCACGTCGCACACACATCTCTACTTTTAGGAAAAACTCCACTGGCTACCCGTCAAACACCGCATAACGCATAAGCTGCTTACTACGACCCATAAATGCCTCAGTCTCAGCGGCCCAACCTATCTGTCATCCCGTATAGGCATCAAACCTAACGTGAGGAACCTTCGCTCTTCTTCTGCGGTCACTCTCAATTATCCTAAATTTAGGACAGCCAAATTTGGAGGTATTACATTGGATGCTCAGGGTCCCCTTTTATGGAACACACTTCCAGTTGGTATATGGCAGATCCAGAGCTATACAGCGTTCAAACGTGCCGTAAAGACTCACTTATGTAGCCTGGAATAATCTCCTGACTCGCTTCTCCATCTGCCTCTTATGCTTGTTTGTCTTTGTCTTTGTCTTGTTCTTGTTCTGTGTGCGCCCTGAGGCCCACGGGCATGTTGGTGCGTTACAAAAATTAAAATAAATAAATAAAATAAACCTAAATCTAAGATGGGAGCAAGCTACGACCATCAAATAATAATAAGGCAGTCCTTGTAGCATCTTGTCAAATAAAAAGGGCCTATACTAAAATAAAAACTATTGCCAACCCTTACTGCTAAATTACAAAATAGTGTGGGATAATGCTCACCAGAAAAGAAAGAAATGTTCACAAAATGATAAGTCAGGATGGTACAACTGGGGTCTCCCTTCCCCACGTTTTTAATACGAGACAAGGCAGGACTCGAGCACAGCACACTCCTGGGCTTTTCCAGCACAAGCTTACAGTTCGTTTACAAATTATCAGGGCCTTCTGTGTCCAAGTCACTTTTATACCAAGGCTCTTACCTCAGAGGGCCTGATGTACTAAAAACAACCAACAAAAGTTCCTTTCAGTAATCTTCCCGTTGGGTGATTTCCCTTCAACTGTGGATCCCCCTCAACCAGGCTCCGATCCTTTTCATACTGTTGGCTTCCCTCAGTCGAGTTCACATTTGCTAGTTTCACACAGGTCACTTATTCGTAATATGTTGATTCACTTCCCTTAGCGTTTTCTAGCCCCCAGTCAGGCTTCTCTTAAGCCCCCAGTGAGGTTTTCCACATTTATCGTTCGTACAACGTTTTCCACACAAGCCTGATTCACAATGTCAATACTTTGGTAATCGGTTAATGATTTTCGATTGTACAAGGGTTTTTTAGCCATAGTCTTTTAAATGAACACCCACGTGGCGCCGGGCCACTCTGCAGCTCGTCTCTCCCTGGGCTTTAAAAGTTTACTTAGCACACGAGTTCTTTGTTCATATGTTGCCGTTTGCAACTTTCACTCAACAACGTCGGGTTTACTATTGGTTCTCCCTCCAACTCACTGGCTGTGCTGACCTTCTTGTCTCTGGAGTCAAGGACAGTACCACGGTAGCAAGCGTGCCTCCCCGCCTCGGTTATCCATGCGGGAGTTTCCTGGGTACCGTAGACATCTGTTACACCACACGTCGGCTGTGATTCACGGTCTTATGATTCCTTTCATGGAGGCTTTGCGGGTTTGGGTCAAAAAGGGCAAGGGCACTTCCCTCCTTGTTGTCCTTTCTGGTCTCGCCGCCTTACTTCTCTGTTTGAATTTCCGTCCTGGAATAGCTGCTTCCTTGTGCGTTTGTCATTGCTCAAAGTATGCTCTCGTGCTCCACCTTTTATCCCTGTGGGGAAGGGAAAGAGCTGTCAGGTGTGTATAGTTATTGTCAGTTGCCTGACTCTTCCTGACTCTTGTGTTGTAACACGTCAGGTAAACGGCTCTGGTGTTAGTCCGTTGTCTTTCATGGGGTAGAAAGTGTTTATGTTGGAAAATGGGGGGGGGGTAGAGCTTCTAAATATCCTACGGGGTAGGATGGGGAAAAGGTGTTATAAGGAAGGGGGTACTGTGTCTTGCCCGTCGGTATCCCACTTCCACTCCCTGGAGACCCCCCCCCCCCGCATCTAGGTGATCATCCCCCACTGTTCACCCCAGGAACGGGATCCAATAGCGATAGCCATGTCCTGGCCATCTGGATGACAGATCTCTGGAGACTAGCGGGTGAGACACCTTCAGATTTATCACACTTCATGGGACAACAGGTTCAAAGATAGCCGTCAGAACTTCTTTAGGTGGGTCGGTAAGTGGTGGTTTAATTAACTCCAGTGTTTGCTGGTAATTTTGTATATATGGGTGGGTGTGGCGATTGCGGATGGTGTAGAGGGACACCCTATTTAACATAAGTCGAACTACCATAATTATTTTTCTGACCGTGTGGTGATCTTTCACTGTTTCACGTTGACAGGCCCCTTAAACTGTTGGGAAATGCTGGCGATCTTGTCCAGAGTGCTGTACCAAAAGAGAACGGTCATTGATATGTGATTTCTCCATTTGAGCGTCCTCTAGTGATAACCTGCAGGTTCCTGCTTTTCTCAAGAGTGCTCAGTACTAGTTTTTGAAGCAATAGTAGTTCACAGTACTAGAATCCTAGCATCCCATTTTAACTTGCTTCTTTATGATATTTTCTCTGATACGGAAAAATCATTACTTCACTACTACATCCTGTATTCATTGCATCCTTACTCAATTTGCTCTTCCTATGTCATGTGATTTCAGAAGTTAAGCCCAGAATTTTGTTGACTATCATTTGTGCTTGTGACATGTTTGACCTTTTTGCTTCTTCCGTTAATTTTTTTGTCTTATGTTATCTCATATAGAGTATTTTTTGTTACGTCCCTATGTTTGCCATCAATATCCGATGACATGTGTTCCATTTGTTCAAATGTTTCTATATATATCAGATTTGATTTGTCGAACCACAGAGGATCTCCTGTGACATTTGGAGCAAAAATAGATTTTTATATCTCAGTCACATACTTGGTCTTAATGAAAACATCAATTGGACGTTATGAGTCTGTTATGTTTCATTTTTTGTTGATATATTTTTCATTTAATTCTTTCATTTTATTTTTCTACTTCATCTTGTGCTTGATTTGCTCTTTGCCTAATTTATTTCCAATGTGGACATTCTGCACTTTATTAGCACTACATTATATAGAAATAGTGGGTATGTCTATTATATACATCATGTTTTTTATGTGACAAGATTGTTTCTTTAATTGTTCAGTTCATTATATAGTACAGTGGGATTACGTTTCCCCGCATTTCAACATCTCTATTCTGGGTTTTTAATTCAAGCAATAATACATTGTTCTCATTTGCATTCAGTATAAAAATGTGCACATAGGACTGGCCACCAGGGGGTGCACGGATGACCAGCACCTCCGTGTGAGCTCCGTTGCCAACGGATCTTGAAGCGGACTGAGCCCCCACTTCTTGCCACCTCCCCCATGGATGGAAAGTGTCGTTGGGCCACATAAAGGTGCCACCCCCCTTGCATAAAATGTTTTGCAGAAAAACGGCATGGTTTTCAGGCAGAAATGACTTTCTGAAGGCAGCGGCCCAACACGTGCGGCCAAACAAAGTGAAACTTTACCCAGCATACGTCTCTCCGGAGAGGGACCCTACAGAGACGGCGGCTGGGATAGACAAGCTTCTCTTCGTGCAGTTGGAGAACAAGGCCTGCGATCCCCCTGCACAACCTCCAAGGCGCTTACAAGAAATAACAAAGGCATATCGCGGAGGAGCAGCGAAGGTACGTGAAAGCCACTCGGTCTTCTGAGAACGCTGTCCTGACTGCCTCCCTCGAATGAACTGTTAAAGACTCTGCCAGCCGAGGGCTTCCCCCCAACAAACAGCAACGGTCCTCCCGGCACACAGTACAAGAACGCGCGTAGGGCGCCAGACCCCTCGGGCCCCCCGCAGCACTGCAACCTTATAAGATGGACCCCTCCCTCACTCTGATATGCGCATAGACCCACTGGGAAACTGGACCGCTGCGAATCTACAAAGACCCGGGCATCGCAGTTCCTGCTGAATCCCGCTCCCCCGGGAACGATCCAGGGGAGGATAACGATACGTCCACGAGCCCGACGGCCCCCTTCGACACATCAGATCCATATTAAGCCGCACAACCTCATACATTTGTCGAAGACCGCAGTGAGCCCCAGATCGCACTCCTGTGATCGGCGGAAGAACGACCAGGCACCCTGGGTACCTTTGGTCTGTCAGGGCCCGCGGACAAACCGGGAGACACACACCATGACAAAGCTCCACATTTGACCGAACAGAGCACACCAGTGACTCCTGTGAATGGAAAGACACACCAGAGCTCAACGACGAGGCACAGCCAAGACTGCATCCCTGGAATCATTCTGAGGCCCTCCCTGAGCGTAAACACTGGAATCTCATAGAACTGCCAGCACCAACCAATAAACACACCAACACAAGTACATCCCAGAGCACAAAGGCCAATCCTGGATAAAGGACCAAAGTCTAACAACCCACGCTCAGTTGAAGACCACTCCATTGCACAACAACACTAAGGTCCATATAGAGGGTTGGGCCCCCGGACACTGGGCGTGTGCCCTCCTCTGGACCTGACCTGCTGGTAACTTCGTCCTGCAGCAAGAAACGCTTGATAGGAATGCTGGACCGCTGATGAGGCCACCCTGAAACAATGCCTACGACAACCCCAAAAGAAAGGCAAACCCCCCGCGAACTATACTGTCTCTCCCTCTCCGCTCCAAGTTGAACTGTGTGCACTAAAGGGGTTGGGCCCTCTCGGAGAACAGAGGTGTGTGTCTCCCTTGCACCAACACATTAACAATAGAAGGCAGAAGAGGGAAGCCTCTGGGCACAAAAGGAAAGTTACAGTACTTCACAGACGGACCACTGCTGCGGAAGACCCGCCTGGATAATCATACACCAACAAAGCCCGGTGAGAAGAAACATCTGATGCCCTACATCTGCAGCTAACGGAGAGAAAAGCGCATGGACACATGCCAAAAACATGCTAAATACCGGTATTTCCCCATTCCACTTCGAAGCGGATCCCAAAACAAGCCCTATCATGGCAACATCAGGAACAGAAGCCGCTGCAACAAAGGCCAATGTGGCGGCCCTTCTCACTGAGATGAAGAGCATGAGAGAAGACATCGGAGGCAAGATCGACAGGATCACGAACAGAATTGATAAACTCGAAGGTAGGCTTGAGGGGCTAGAGACAAACCAAACCTCCCTAGATATGCTTGAATCCCAAATAGACCAGAGGCTCGCAGACATCGAGACAAGTGAAGAAGAATATCACTTGAAAATCGACGATTTGGAAAATCGTGAAAGGTGTAACAACCTGAGAATCTTTGGGATACCAGCACGAGAGGGGGAAACAGAACAAGACTTGAAAAGATCCCTCCATGCGATTCTAAAAATATTATTCGAGGATGACACGGTGGACGAGCCCAAGATAGACCGCATACATAGGGTGGGGTGGCCCAAAGTCGGTACTTGTGAGATTCCACAATTACTCAGACACAGCAAGAATTCTGGAGAAGGTAAGGAACACTCCCCAAATGGTACATGACACAGCTAATGTGATCTTCCAGGACCTATCCTCGCTCACTCTGGCCATGCGGAGGAAATGCATACCCCTCACCAAATGGCTTAAAGAAAAGGGAATCCAATATCGGTGGGGATACCCCTTCTCCCTCCCGTTCGAACACGAAGGAAGTACTGTTAGACTATGAACAGAAAAGGAATCCGGAAGACCGACCCTGTAAGGATCGACAATGGAGGCTACAGGGACACAGACGTAGGAAAATCCTGGGATACAGGAAATATAGGAGGATGAACGCCTCACCAGGAGTAGAGCACTGATGGTAGCAAACGTTGACCAGTCGGGGTCAAGAGAAGCACCACTCAGAGGACATTGAAGTTTTGAGAAGGAGAGACCCCCGAGGATGCTGGGGGCCTGAACATGACTCCAGCTGTAAGACGTTCCGGGTGGACGATGTAATTGATGGCAGTTTTGGACCACAGGTAAAACACTGGGGTAGTGACTATCACAGTGAGTTAAGCCATTTGGACCCAGCCATGACACTACTGGTCAGATGTTCACCACTAGGGTGGACGTCATGTTAACAAATAACGAGGTACTAGAAGACTTGCAGATATGGAAACATATGGAGGGGAGGTTAGGGGGTCTCATGGTTAGTTGTGATGTTTAAGATTTGGACCGTGGGTTGCACGTTCCGCACTGATGGTCCGAGGCTGGCTGGGTGAGATGTTCCAGCTAGATCGGATGCCAAGGGGGAGGGAGAGGAGGAGGGATGGAGACGGGTTAAGGGATCGGGCAGAGTCAGGGAGCTTGACGGACAGGATCATAGGCACAGAGAAATTAAATGGCAATAGTTGCACGAGATGTCTGCATAGAAATAAAAGCAAACGAGAGTACAATGATGGCACCGCCCTCAGCGCCCATTGGCTGCTCAGGATTGGCACGCTCAATGTGAAGGGCTTGAACTCACCAAATAAAAGATCCTTGGTGTGCAGGGAATTCAGGAGGGCACACTTAGATGTGCTCTTTCTCCAGGAAACTAAATACATGCGGGGAGAAGAAAGAAATGTTTTGCATGCTAGAATGGGCTCTGAATACTGGAGCTCTGGTCCCTTGAGAAAGGCAGGTATAGGCATACTGGTTAGGAAAGGGCTTAACCTTGAGGTTTCCAAGATATGGACCGACCAGGAAGGGAGAGCCATCTTATTGGTAGGCAGAATTCATAACATTACCCTTCCCTTAACGACACTATACTCCCCTCCCCCCCCCCCCCAATGCTGGACAGACTCGCTTTCTGAAACGCACTGTCCCAAAGATGATGATCGAGGCAGCCGGACATATTATTGTAGGGGGCGACTTTAATCTATGGGCAGACCCCACCATGGACAGTCAGGCAGGCAACCCAGGCACTGCCCTCCCCCAGACAGAGGCCGAGCAGAAGTGGTTGAAATGATGCGAGTGTATGGTTTGCAAGATGCCTGGCGGAACTTACACTCCAATGACAAAGGGTTCACTTTTTACTCAGCCCCACACCTAACATACACTAGGATTGATTACATGTACTTAACAAAGGACATCTTCAAGGTCACCAACATGGCCGATTTAGTCCCAATCTCGTGGTCGGACCATGACTTAGCTATGGTCGGTATTAGACTGTACACCCTACCAACCAAAAATACGAAATGGCGATGTAATGAGTCTCTTTGGAAAGATCCAATCTTCTGCACCGAAATGGCCGTGAAATTGAAGACTACTTCAAAATAAATGACATGGGAGACGTTTCAAAGATAACGGTATGGGAGGCGGGCAAGGCAACGTGGAGGGGTGTCCTAATTAGAGAGGGGCACCGAATAAGAGGGAAAGTGCCATAATAGAGAAAAGGCTGAGGAATGACATCACACAGCTGGATGCAGCAGCATGGAGCAATGAGACCGACAGGGCTGCAAAAGTTGCACAGGCAATGCAAAAAAGGGAAGAACTGAGACGTCTAGAGGAAGGCCAAGTGGTGCGCAAACTTCAGTTTCTCAAGGAGAAGCATTATGAAAAGGGCGACAAGGCTGACGCATTATTGGCGGCCAGACTACGGGGACAGCGGGCGGAAAGGTAGGTCAAGGGCATTGAAAAGGAAGATGGGACACAGATATCAGACCCGGAGGGAATCTCGGAGGCATTCGCAAAATTCTATGAACACCTCTATACATCAGAAATAGGACAAGCCCAGGAGGAGGTTGAACAGTACTTGCAGGGAATAGAAATGCCCAGACTCCCCCGAGACACAGCAGAAGGGATAGAGTCACTGATTATGGCAGAGGAGGTTGAAAGAGCAATCAAAAGGCTTCCACTGGGGAAAGCACCGGGAAATGACGGCTATACAGTGGGATTCTATAAAACCTTCACAACCCCCCTCCTCCCCTTCATACTAGAATTATTTAATGACATCTTACAAACAGCACTGGCCCCTGAATCCTTTTCCCAGGCTTTAATCTCTGTGATCCCAAAAGAAGGAAACAATCCCAAACATTGCTGTTCCTATCATCCTATCTCCCTTCTTAACTTAGAAGCAAAGATATACTCCAGAGTGGTGGCTGCCAGGTTGGAAACCCACATTCCCTCTGTGATTCACTCAGACCAAGTTGGATTCATATTAGGACGACAGGGGGCAGACGCGATGAGAAAAACACTTCCTCATTCATGAGTCACAGAGAATGGCAGACAACCCGGCGCTCTTGTCTGTGAGTGGAGCATTCTGGAAGAAGTCCTAGTCAAGATCGGAATAGGCCCAACCCTCCGTAGAGGGATCAAGGCAGTATACACTCCCCCCAAGGCTTCTGTAATGGTAAACTCTGAATACCCAAGGTGGTTTGATTTGAGCAGAGGAACGAGGCAGGGCTGCCCATTCTCTGCAATACTGTTCGCCCTTTCAGTAGAACTCCTTGCTCAAATCCTAAGGGGCGGATCCCCAAGTCGAAGGTCTTCAAATGGCTGGCGGAGAATATAAAATAGCTCTCTATGCAGACGACATCCTACTTCACGTCCAAAACCCTCTTACGACCATACCTAGGGCCATAATACTGATTGAGAAATATGGTGCTCTTTCGGGCTTCAAAATCACTAGGTCAAAATCAATATTATTCCCACTGAAGGAGCTCAACCCCGAAGACCCCTCCACCCTCTCCGCACTCGGATTGGTACTGGAGAGTAACGCCCTCCGGTACTTGGGTATAAACCTGACCAAAAAATTAGAGAATATGTACGAGGCAAATTTTCCCCAACTCTTGGCAGGCTTTCATAGAGACCTAGCGAAATGGCAAAAACTCACAATCTCCTGGATGGGTAGACTTAACGCGATCAAGATGATCTGCCTTCCAAGGTTCCTATACCCATTCCAAATTCCCCCATAAAACTTCCAGACACATTTTTCAAAGAAGTGAAAAGAGCTATCATTAAATTCTTGTGGCTAGCGAAGAAACCAAGGATATCGTACAACATTCTCACCTTGCCCAAAGAAAAAGGTGGAGTAGGCCTCCCCGACCTCCAGCGGTATTATAAGGCAGTGTAACTGAGGATACTAATCCCCACCTGAGAGGGAGAATAGAACTACAATGGGTTAATTTAGACAACCACAACCTAACTCCGGTTACAGAATGGCTGCAGGTCCCTAGACACAAACTCACATGCAGACTCCGGACCCACCCGATACTGGGCACAATATGGGATATCTGGAGAGAAGGCGCAGACATGAAAGGGGTTACTACATGGCCCTCCCCACTGAGCCACATATGGTCCCTGGGTATACAGGAAGAAATCCATGACCATCCTAGATTCCAATCGTGGTACAATGCGGGTTTGGAGAGGGTCGGACAATTGTGGAGAAACGGGATATACATTACGATTACTGAGCTTGAAGAAGCACTAGGGAACCACCCACTATCGGTCTTCCTCTTCCTGCAACTAAAGGGCACTCTCATGAGGAAAGAATGGGCTGATAAAATCCAGAGAGATCTTAACCCCTTTGAAAAGCTTTTGGATACAATGTCTGGCACCAGGGGCACGATATTTGGCATGTATAGAGCACTACTGGAGGTGGGGAGGGCCTTGACTGACAGTCTCAAACATAGATGGGAAAAGGGACCTGGGCATAGAGCTAGACCCAGAGGATTGGAATAGCATCTGTAGGGGAGCGTCCCAAGTATCAATAGCAGCGCAATACAAACTTCACGACATTAAGCTCCTCCACAGGTGGCAATACGACCCTCATAGACTATCTAAAATGTTTCAGACAAGGAGCCCACTCTGTTGGCGCCAGTGCGGGGAGAGGGTGGATTATTGGCATATGTGGTGGGGGTGTCCCCTTGCCCGGACATACTGGGAAGAAGTCCTTAGTTGGTTCAAAAAGGTGGATGGGATCCCCAGAGAAGCCACTCCGCTCCTGGTTCTGTTCGGCCTCGAGCAGTCTGAGGGGGAGATGACTAGACTAAAAGGTATAGCAGCCATGCTACTGCTAGCCACAAGGGCATGCTTGGTCATCAAGTGGAAAGCGGACATTCTCCCCAGCTTGAGGGAGTGGGCTGCAGTGGCGACCAACATACACACAATGGAGCGAATTACTGCCGCCCTCCATGGAAAAGCATCCCGGAAAGAGATGATGTGGAGTGATTTTGTGGGGGAATACTTGACTGAATCCTTTCCGGACACTGAGTCACAGTAACACTAGTAGAATTTTGGAGTTGGCTCCTAATACTTCTTAATGTGAGATATGCCCCTGGGCGGCCCAAGCCCCTGAATCTATTAACTTTATCGTTACCTAAACTGAATGAACATTTATGATAATGCAGAATATCTGTCCTAAGCAACAACCAAGTGCACCAGTGAAATGTAGAACTCCCTGTTGAAACTCTGCTCTGGGCTTTTGGGGGAGGGAAGGGGAGTGGTGAAAACGAACCAGTTGGAAAGTTATGTTTATTGCTGAATGTTTGAGGGAAACATTGTGAGAATCGGAAGTGTAAACAAGATTGCAAATGCCCCGATTGTAAATGTAACCCAACTACTCTGCTTGGTTGAACATTTTATAAAATCAGAATTTGAAAAAAAAAATGTACACTTGTGTGCTCCATTAGCACACAAGCTACTACACGCTTCAGAGATGTATAGAAGATTCTATGTCCAGTTTCACTGTATTCTTTGTTGCTTTTAGGTTGATTTTACTATTCTAAGATGCCACGCTGTTTTTAAAGCTGGTATTTATATCCCATGATACACGGTGGGTCACTTCCGCTCTGGACACGACCAGCATTCTCACTGCAGCAGCTTTATTTCCAATGCTGATGTCCTCTGCTTTACAGTAGTTTCCATCGATTTGCACAAATGTAGTAAATGCCTCTGGACATTGATGCCTATTCTTGTCCATAATAATTTTTGATGTGGGCATTATATCAAAGCATTCTATATGTTTGCAGCTTCCATTGTAAGACCACTGCAGCATCCATACGGGTTGGTACGGACACCAGTTTCCCCCAATTTGCACGAATTCAGTAAATGCCTTGGGGCATCAATCCATATCTTTGTCCATACTTTTTTGTTGTGGGTTTATGTTACAGTATTGTATATGTTTACAGATGATATTTCTAGACCAGTGCAGCGTCTGTACAGGCTGGTGTAGCTGAGGGGTGCATTAGTACCATACATTTGAACAGTCTCCATTCCTGCTGTAACAATCATTTAATGCCAGTAGAAAACTTAGTTTAGTAATATTGCCACTTTAACATTGTGCAAGTGCTTGTTTTGGGCCATTTTGGCCTTTATTTAAACTTTGATTTAAACTAGTGTTGAAGTTGGAGATTGAGGGTTGCTTTGGATTTTTGTCTATTGTTTCTGTTATGGTAGTTTGAGACATGCTGTCTATGCTAGTGACTGTTATATATTAACTGATAGTTGTAATATAGGTTTTTGAACAGGCTTTAAGAAAGAAATTGACCCTGAGGAAGGCGGCCATATACTGTGGGTGTGGCACCGAAACTAGTTATTACAATATAATTTGGAATGTAGCATAAACTGTGATATGTCCTTTGGCATTTGGAATGTGCTATTTTTTTTTCCATTAAATAAATCTATCTACTACATGCCTGTGGAGTATAGCATTTTCAGTCCGAGTTTTATTCATGCAATATTATGACGCATGTTTCTGGGCACTAGATTACATGATATGAGCAAATATAAGTGTTTTCTTGTGGGCATCATGTTTGTTTTTGCTTATGTCAGATTTGAAAGCTTTTTCTTGTGGAGTGGCTTTGTTCGTGTTACTTCACTCTCCTAGTAGTCCACATTCCACTCATGTTGTCTGTGGATTTTGCCATTTCAAGTCTTTGTGAGTCTGTCCTAGAAACAGACCAGGGATTGCACCAAATCATATTTGGTGAGAGCTTGGTTTCTTATTTTCACTTCCTGGAACTCTTCTCCAAACAGTGTTTCAGGTCCCAGTGCTCTTTGGGTCTTTGCTGCCTTTTCATCAGACAAAGCTGTTACTTCGGTGTAGATGGTTTACTGCGTGGCAGAATTCAGATTTGAAGAATTTGTTTAAGTCTAATTTTGCTGCAGATATATGCAGTGGTGGGTTTAGGGTAGTAATAAACGTGGAGGGATTATGAGCGGGGGATGTGGGGTGGTCATCCCATATATTATTTGCAGTTAAATGTAAAAATGTAATCGGATTCAACTAATTATTTTCGACCAAATCGAGTAGATCCATTACGACTGTTCAAATCCGTTTCAAGTTTGCCATGGGTCCTCTGTCAGAGAGTTTGTGGACCGTGGGTTAATTGCATTAATATTTGTGTTGGCCTGCTGGGAGCTGGATTGCCAGTACATCTTTTAATTTTTCCCTGTCATATAAAAAGCTGCTACAAATCAAGTTAATCAAACTATTTCAATTATCATCAAGTGAGTTGTCCCCTCTGTATTGAGTTCTTCTACATTTTAGAACGCAGTTAACTCATATTGGTTGCGTGTATCAAAATGGATATCGCACTCGGTAACACCAAAACCAGGAAGGCTTACACCCTGTAATGTTTCAAAGAAAAAAGGGGTTAAGGCAGACTCCTAAATGGATACCTAGAGATAATGAATGAAAGAGAGATCTGTTCTCTGAAAATCCAAGGCAGAAATGAAGTGTACCATAGATTTTTCTACTTACCTATCTACAGTGTTCATTAGGGCTAATAATTGTGCATCACTACAAGTTGCAATTAATCGCCTGTTAAGAAATTGATTACCAATTGGGCAACTAATGATTTAGACTTAGTTCATCGATTGATTTCCACGACAATGAATTAATGAATTGCATTAATGATTCGTCTGTTCAGCTATTACAATATTTGTATGTCACAAGTCACAATTGTTTGTTCTTCGAGTTTTACTGTAAATTTCCTTTTGACTTTTTTCATTGTTATTTTCATGTCAAAACACTGTTTTTTTCTTAACTATTAATGAATGAATACACTACCTGTTAATAGAATTTAGCAGCTACAGACTTTTTTCTTTTCCTTTGTGACAATTCAGCACTTTATTGCCCATACCACTATACTTTTTAAACACCATTGGCTTACCTCCTTTTTGAAAATTGTTTTTTTCTT
Source organism: Ambystoma mexicanum (assembly GCF_040938575.1). Taxonomy (NCBI): domain Eukaryota; kingdom Metazoa; phylum Chordata; class Amphibia; order Caudata; family Ambystomatidae; genus Ambystoma; species Ambystoma mexicanum. Next base: position 644,386,964 of record NC_090928.1, on the reverse strand, counting down.
TCTTTGAAACATTCCAGGGTGTAAAACTCCCTGGTTTTGGTGTTACCCAATGCGATTTCCATGTTGACACATGCAACCAATATGAGTTAACTGTCTTCTAAAATGTAGAAAAACTCAATACAGCGGGGACTACTCACTTGACGATAATTGTATAGTACTCAAGACCTTGCTTTTCGCTTCCGCTTTCTCTCTTCGTCTCCCCTACTGATGCACCTGACTGCTCCATGCACTGGTCACCCTCTAAACTCGGGTCCAGGCTCCTGCATGTCCAGTTGCCCTCACACTGCCTCTGGGCTCCCCAGCACTTAAGGGTCTGTATCTCTGCAACCCTACAGCCCTTCTCTCTGCAATTATGAGCCGCCCGCTGGCTTCACTTGTGAGTTAGCTGCACTTCACCCTTCTCCCCCCCGGCACTTCTCCCCTTCCCTCTTCCCTGCACTTGCGTGATCTCAATGACGCAAGGCCTAGTAAGATTGTTATGTTGTCCTCCCTTGTTTGCCCTTCCTTGTCTGTTCGCACCTAGAGACACTTGTGTACAGGCGCGTTACGAATGCCACATCATATCATCATATCATATGACCCCCTACGTCTGCTGTAATTAGGGCGACGCCTTTTTTGCTTTTGCAATAAAACTATTTTAACATTTTATGTTGTAGATTGCTAGACGTGGATGAATTTCTATTTACCTCAAATGGAGCAAGCGTGGATTAATGTAATCGTTCTACCCCAAAGCTTGATGTTTTGTATAGTAAGGAGGGAATTCCCCAGTCCTCTCATTTCAAGGCAGAAGACGTATCATTGCTCTTCCCGCTCAGTTGACAGAAGCCTTTCCCTTTGCTTGTCCTCCCAGTTGCTGTGTCACTGATGGTTTCCTTCTGAAATAATTGTTTTTCCCCACACTAAACGAAGTTAAGATTTACATACCTGTCCCCCTCAGCAGCATGACTCAACTGCAGCCTCTGTGATCACGATTTTACTGGACCACTCTGTTCTCTGACCCCTCTGGATTCTGCTCCTCGCAGTCTCTTAGAGGCTCTTTTGGCGATGGACTCTGTCAGGCTGTTCATGTCACAGAGACCAGGTTCTGGTCCTTGTTTTTTCAGAATTAGTAGGTAGGTACATGGTCACTCTCATACAGCCTTCTGTTAAAAGCGGTTCCCCTTTTCCTTCCCAACTATAGGTTGAATTCCTCCCTCCGGTGCCATAGCCTGTATGCTCTTAAAATTGCTTTGCCATCTGCGCTCGTCTCAATTTTCAGGTATGCAGCTTCCGACAACCCTCTGTAGTTGACACACCATGAGGATTAATTAATTCAATGTGCCGTTTCTCAACTTCAGTGTTCTTTTGGGTGCTGAATGTGGAAAAGATAGGTTTCTCCTTGCCAGATGTAAAACAGTGTGTACTAGGGTTTGGTTTATTATGTTTTAATGCCCTTTGAATTCATATTGCCGTTTTACGACTGCTGGCCACATCCCGTTGTGAACTCTTTTAATCTGTTTTCAAACCAGCACCATTTTACAAATAAATTATGTATGACGATTGTTTGAATACAGTGCTTGTGAACCTTTTACTATTTGTGATGGTGGGATTTGGATTACTAAAATTCACAAAACCCTGGGACCTCTAAATCATTATCGCCTCATGGGTCAAACTGTGTTAGTGGTTCACTTTATGTACCTGATCTCGGGCAGGCGAGTGAATCGTCCCAGCCTCAACAACAGGTTCCCCAAGTGGAACCCTTGCTTCATTGCATCTAGAAAACTCTACCTTCCCTCTCATCTATATCCGATCTGAATAACCCCAACTCTTGGGGAGTGTGGTTTCTGATGGGAGGACATTTTAAGTTTTCACATTTCTACCTTGGAATCTGTGACATCATCAAGCCCCTAGAATTCACTGCTTGCATTTTTCATTGTATGCCCTTGAATTGTTGATGGTCATGTCTATTGGACGTAGGTTAAGTAGCTGAATAATATCTAGAAGGTATTATCCCAGATATAATTAATGTTCATACAAGTTCCATCTGGCTACTGTTTCAAAGTCAGAAAATATTCTGAGAGTTCATGGAAAGTTCGTGATCTTCCCAGAGGTAGCTTTCAATATAATATGTAACCAGTTTTGAAAATAATTGCATAAGACGTATGTCTAATGACTTAATTGTAAAACAGGGTGTGTAGATATTGTGCAACGGCAACACACCTCAGGTTATTGACGTCACTAAAAGAAAAACAATAATCATGTGCGTTGCCCAAGTCGTGTCCCAATTAATTTAAGAACAGCAGTCTTTTTTTGAAAGCGCGAGATTAATTTGCTGTATAAGTGTTAATAACCACCTGCATGTTTTCTGCTATTTGTTTTCACCCTTTCTTTTTTGCAATGGCCATATGCTATATTACACACGCGATTGAGCGGGGTACGTGTATTACAGGGGTGCGCGGGAAGTTCCACACGCGATCTCATCAGGGTACGTGTATTTCGGGGGTGCGCGGGAAGTTACAGGCGCGATTGAGCAGGGTACGTGTATTTCGGGGGTGCGCGGGAAGTTCCACATGCGATTCCATCAGGGTACGTGTATTACAGGGGTGCGCGGGAAGATCCACACGCGATCTCATCAGGGTACGTGTATTTCGGGGTGCGGGGGAAGTATCACACGCAACATCAGCAGGGTACGTGTATTCCAGGGGTGCGCAGGAAGTTCCACACGCGATCTCATCAGGGTACGTGTATTTCAGGGTGCGGGGGAAGTATCACACGCAACATCAGCAGGATACGTGTATTCCAGGGGTGCGCGGGAAGTTCCACACACGATCTCATCAGGGTACGTGTATTTCAGGGTGCGGGGGAAGTATCACACGCAACATCAGCAGGGTACGTGTATTCCAGGGGTGCGCGGGAAGTTCCACACATTCCATCAGGGTACGTGTATTACAGGGGTGCGCGGGAAGTTCCACACGCGATCTCATCAGGGTACATGTATTACAGGGGTGCGCGGGGAGCACCACATGTGAATTGCACGTGTGGGTCCTCCCAGGTGTTCCCTCTACACCCTCCACGGCCCCTGCAGGTGGCTCACACCACAGGGGCCTACACTGCACATGTCCTGCAGGCACCCCATCCACCATGGCCATGCCCCCCAGCCAACCCACATGTCAACTTGCACTACTGCCCACCAACGCATGTCCCCCTGCACCCCCAGCCACCACGGGCACCCTCCACCAGGCCCCCACCCATGTCTCCCGCCCCCCCACCCTCCAGCACTGTGGGGCACCTGCCAGCAGGCCCCCACTCATGTCCAACTCATGTACCCCTGCACCCCCACCCCCCAGCACTGTGGGGCACCTGCCAGCAGGCCCCCACCCATGTCTCCCACCACCCCCACCCCCCAGCAGTGCGAGGGCAGCCTCCACCAGGCCCCCACCCATGTCCCCTATTACCCCCACCCCCCAGCAGTGCAGGGGCAGCCTCCACCAGGCCCCCACTCCTGTCTCCCACCACCCCCAGCCACCAGGGGCACCCGCCAGCAGGCCCCCACCCATGTCCAATTCATGTTCCCCACCCCCCCCCACCCCCCAGCACTGTGGGGCACCTGCCAGCAGGCCCCCACCCATGTCCAACTCATGTCTCCCACCACCCCCACCCCCCAGCACTGTGGGGCACCTGCCAGCAGGCCCCCACCCATGTCTCCCACCACCCCCACCCCCAGCAGTGCAGGGGCACGCTCCACCAGGCCCCCACCCATGTCTCCCACCACCCCCACCCCCCAGCAGTGCAGGGGCACACGCCAGCAGGCCCCCACCCATGTCCAATTCATGTTCCCCGCCCCCCCACCCCCCAGCACTGTGGGGCACCTGCCAGCAGGCCCCCACCCATGTCCAACTCATGTCTCCCACCACCCCCAACCCCCAGCACTGTGGGGCACCTGCCAGCAGGCCCCCACCCATGTCTCCCACCACCCCCACCCCCAGCAGTGCAGGGGCACCCTCCACCAGGCCCCCACCCATGTCTCCCACCACCCCCACCCCCCAGCAGTGCAGGGGCACCCTCCACCAGGCCCCCACCCATGTCTCCCACCACCCCCACCCCTCAGCAGTGCAGGGGCACCCTCCACCAGGCCCACACCCATGTCTCCCACCCCCCCACCCCCCAGCACTGTGGGGCACCTGCCAGCAGGCCCCCACCCATGTCCAACTCATGTTCCCCACCCCCCACCCCCAGCACTGTGGGGCACCTGCCAGCAGGCCCCCACCCATGTCCAACTCATGTTCCAAACCACCCCCACCCCCCAGCAGTGCAGGGGCACCTGCCAGCAGGCCCCACCCATGTCCAACTCATGTTCCCCAGCCAACATGTCATCACAATCTAGATCCCTGGTCCCTATGGTCAGCCTCCAAATGCAAAACACCCACCAGAGTATTGCATCCACCCACTCATAATTGGCAATTACATCACAGAACACCAATTGCAAGTTCAGAAACAAACACATTTCCCTCACATACACCCAATGGGTGTCAGTGAATCTCAAAACCCATATCATGAAATGCATGAAACCAATGAGATACCACACATTGAAGTTCACTAAAAAAATATGTATTAAAGGAAACATAAATAGAATCAAAAATAAAGACACAGAAATGTGAATGTACAAAAATTAAAAGAAGCATGTCCGTGAAAAAAAGCAAAACCAAAAATCAAATTCCAAAGTAATGGTGTCCAAAGTCACTGTCCACAAAACAAAATCCAATGGGAAATAAAAAAGAAAGCCATTGCTCCATGGTTAAAATGTGAAAGAAAAATACAATCCAACAGTGAACTATGTACATGGGAACAATCCAGGGTCCATTATCCAAACAAAAGAAAGGAAACCTATCTAACTACACTAACTAATAAAATAAACTATATACAAAAATGTGGCCAGTGTCCGAAAGGTCCAAAATAAATTAAAAAAAAAAATGAAACCTAACACTACCTACATAACTATGTACAAGGGCAGCGGGCTAGTTTGACGGCTCACTTGTGGATGTCCCAGGCCAGGGCATCATCGAACTCCTGCTCAATGTCCCGGAGGCGGTCCTCCTCCATGGCCCCGAGGGTCCGCAGGGCGGTCGCCGTGTCCACCTCCAAACCTCTGCGGATTGCCTCGAGGCTCTCGGCCCGCCTCAGGGCCCTCCGCATGGAGTTCTCCGCCCTGACCATTGTGAGCCGTGCCTCTTCCGCCCGCTGCCGCTCCGCATCTATGGCGTGGCCCAAACGCTGCCACACGGAAGACACTCTCTGTCCTGGGTCCTCCTGCCCTCCGGCCGATGCCTGCCCCTCCGATGTTGAAGCCCCCGAGCCTTCATGGCTCCCACCACGTTGCTGCTGCTGCTGCACCTCTGCCCGTGCACTGCCTCCTGCTGCCTGCACATCCTCCGCCGGCTGGGGTGCAGTCGTTGATGTGGCCACCCCTGCTGAACGTCCGACTCCCGACTGTGGCAGGGATGCCTCCTCCACCAGCCTGGCCGCACCGTCAGAGGCAGCTCCACAGGGCACCCAGGTGACTGATGGCTGGGAAGATGGCACGGAGGACGACTGGCGCATAGGGGGTTCAGTTGAGGAGGGGGTCGTAGCAAGCCCCAGCAAACGGAGGAATCCGGCCTGGGTGACCTGTCCCAGCAGGCTGACGTGCTCAACGAGCCATTCGAGATGATGTGCAGTCTCCTCATGAAAAGACTGCAGGTCATCTCGCATGGCCCGTTGACGCAACGCCACACCAGTCAGGACAGGCTCAACCCGGACCCGGATAGCCACGTCCGCAGGCAGAGGAAGGCCAGTTGACGTGAGCTCATCCCCTGCCTGAAAACGGGTCTGGACGTAGGAATCCCTGCTGGTGCATGATGATGCAGGGACAGGATCAGGGACAGGATTGCACACAGGCACCTCCGCGGCGGCCTGTGCTGCCTCCTGTCCCTGGTCCTGCACTGCACCACTAGCACCAGTGGGATCCCCACCTCCAGACCCCGTCTCTGTTGCTTGCACGGCCTCCTCCTCCACCAAACCCCCCACCAACCTGGATGACTCCGTGCCATCTTCCCCTGTTGGGCCCTGTGGGGTCCCAGCTGCCCCTTCTGCTGCCGAGGAGTCCAACTCCAACCTCCGCCTCTTGGACCTCCCCCCGGCAGCTGCGGCCTGGGACGCGGCACCGGGCTCCTCACTCCCCGACGAGATGACAACATGGGAGGGGAGCCGGGCCTTGCGTCTCCGGCTGGCGGTGGGATCCCCGCCGCTGTGCTCCACAGCACCTTCTCCGCCCTCTTCATCAGTTGACGCTGCAGCCAGGGAGAAATAAAACACAGGCATCAGGGCACTGTACAATGGACACATACACACATGACAGTTGTACATGAGTGGCATTGGCAAACCTCATACATGTCATCACAATCCCCAACACACGTCATTTCAACTCGCACACATGAGCCATACCACAGCCATATCGCAACTGCCAGCACCATCCATACACATACAACAGCATGAGCAGGCAAAGGTGAGCCAGACATCACATGCAACACAGGAAAATGCACCACACATGTACACACACCACCACACTTGCATGCATGTGTACACCTCTGCCAAGTGTTGCAGTGTTCAGATGGGCATCCATGTCACATCTGCCGATCAGGCTTCCACATACCGCTGTCACATGCATCCATGTTGCATCACTGTTGCACCCTTGTCAAATACACACACATGCACATGGTGCTGATACATGCAGCCGAAAACAACATACATGCGTGACATCACGGACATGTCTACTTACATACACATTCATCCAAACATGTGTGCCCACACAACTGCATTTGGCATGCAAGCCTACACACACAAGCACCATCCATGTCTCACACATTCCAGCCCTCGCATGTGTTAGCCCCACGGCCCTGTACACCCCCACCCATACTCGACCCCATTCAAACAGATGTGCAACCTGCACACTACTGAAAAATCACCACACGCACATCTCACAATCAGGATGCATGTACACTTACCGCTCGACTCCAGACGGGTCTGCCTCTCAAGGACCTGGACGTGGAGCGCTGGGGATATGCGTTCCAGGACCCTCATCTGTTCTTCCGACAAGTGGCCCCAGCGCCCCTTGGCATCCGCTGCCTTCAAGAGGTGCCGGGCCTTGTTCAGGGTCCTGGACCTGAAGTCCTCCCAGCGCTTCTTGACATGTTGTAAGTCGCAGACTGCCACCCCCTCCGCGTTGATGGCAGTCACGATGTCAGTCCAGATCCGAGTCCGTCCTTCCTTTTCGGCGCGGGAACTTCCGAAGAGGGCATCATACTGCCCCAGGACTTGCTCCACCAGGGCACCAACTTCGGTGGCACTGAAGCTGGTGCCCCTCTGCCTCTCTGGCCGGGGGTTGTCAGTGGTCTCAGATGGTGTTTGCCCCGACATGACAACCCCAGAGGCAGGAGTGGGTGGGCAACTGGGTCCTGGAGCTGGGCTGTGGAGTGATGAAATCCCAGTCGGGAGTCTTCGGTTCCAGCAGGGGTGGTCACAGCAACAGCACCCCTGGCTGATGTGCAGGCAGCAAATGGCGGGGCACGTGGGCAGCAGGCAGGCAGTCAGGCAGCAGCAGATGGCAGGTGGGAGCGTGCTCGGACCTCTGGGGGGCAGTTGTTCGGACTTCTGGGCAGGAGCGTGGTCTTCCGTGTGCTTAAGCGTGGCCAGCTTGATACAGAGTGATTTGGCACGTGAAAAATCTGCACGTCAGCGTGTAATTCGAGGAAAGGCCCTTAGCGCGTAAGCGCGTCTGCACGCATACGCATTTTCATTGGACAGAAGGCCCCACAAGCGCAAGTGCCCCTGTGACGTGACGCGTACAGGCGTGCATGGGCATTTCAGCGCGCGTGAAAAACTGCACGTCCGCGTGTAATTCGAGGAAAGGCCCTTAGCGCGTCTGTGAAGTTAAGCGTGCGGGTGTTTCCCTCATTACACGTGATGACGGAGCACACGTGGACTTCCACCAATCGTGTGTGAAAGTTCCTGCGCACCCCGAAACACACGTACCCAGGCCAATCGCGTGTACGCTCACTTCCCTCCGATTACACGCGATGACACTCGGAAGTACAGTTTTACCACGTATCCGAATACGGGAAACCCAGGCACGGCAAAAGACATGCACAGGCGTCAACGCGTCCGCAACACGAAGGCAGGCGGAAGCGTCCCCGCGCACAGCATAAAAGTGCGCGCAAACAACAAACGCGTATATACAGCTACGATGAATGCCCCATTTGTCGCAGCACTGATCGTGGGACACCGCAGGAGGAGGAGAATAGCCAGGGCACGCATTTTCGCACCACGGACAAGCCTCTTTGGGATGCCTGACGACCAGGTCTACGGCAGGTATAGGTTTCCACCCCATATCCTAGACCTGGTCAGGGAGTGGGAAGATGACCTTACATCCCCCACCCTTTGCTCCCAAGCATTGAGCCCCTTGGAGAAGCTGCTCAGTGTCCTGCATTTTTTGGCCACTTGGTCATTTCAGCGGACCACTGCCATAGTGGGGGGGGTCTCACAGGCCACGCAGTCACGCTGCCTACACCAGGTACTGGCAATCATGATAGCGCGCCCCTCAGTCCGCAGGCACATATACATGCCCAGAACACCCGCAGAAAGGCAGGCCGTTGTCCTGGATTTTTTCAGGGTGGCACACTTCCCCAAAGTGCTCGGTGCCATAGATTGCACCCATGTGGCCCTACGTCCACCTAGGGCCACTGAGCACATCTACCGAAACCGCAAGTACTGGCGTCCCATCAATGTACAGGTGGTATGCGATACAAAGGGAATCATCACCTCTGTCTATGCAAACTACCCTGGCTCCACCCGTGACAGTTTCATATACAGAATGTCTGCCCTGAGCCGGGCCCTGGAAGCTGGGCAGCATGGCGACACATGGCTCCTAGGTCAGTACAAATGCCCTTGCACATGCATGCAAGTCACACACAGACAAATATCCAAACCCTAATAATCTCAACTATTATCACCTCCCCAGGGGACAGTGCCTACCCTCTGAGCAACCACATGATGATGCCAATCCGGAACCCCACCACACCACCCCAGGTAAGATACAACGTCGCCCATATTGCAACCAGGGGCATAGTGGAGCGCACATTCGGAGTGCTCAAGTCACGTTTCCGCTCCCTTGACCGCTCTGGTGGGCAACTACTCTATGCACCACCAGTAGTGTGCAGGATCATTGTGGCAGCATGTGTCCTGCACAATGTTGCAACACGGCAGGGCGTCCCGGTGGACATGGTGGTGCCCCCACATCCCCAACCACAGGCACAGGCGCTGCCCATGGGAGGGGACAGGGCACGTGGCGAGGAAGCCCGGACCCAGCTTGTGGCCACATTTTTCACCTAAACTCCCACCCCTGCGGAGTGCACACAGGCCTGGCACATACCAGGTGACAATCGATGATGACAAAGAGACAGTCAACTGTCACAATCCTACCACCCTGAGATAGTTGCCATGGAAGTGCCACATTGTCTGCATCCCTAGCTACTTAAACACAAGCTATCCTGTGTGACCAAAAGGCACACATATGACATATGACATGATATGGGCCATACACAAGTATTTCAAGGCGCGATGAGGCAGGGAGGGGGGAACAAGGGAAGACAGACAACGGTACTACTAGGCCAGGTGTCAGTGAGATTGTGCAAGTGCAGGGGTAGGGGCAAGGGAAAAGTGCAAGTGCAAGTGCAAGTGCAAGGGGAAGGGGGGGCGGAGTGCAGTACAGGGGAAGTAGCCCAAAAATAAAATACATAGGTCGGCTGGTGGCAACTGCAAAGGTAAGTGCAGACAAGTGCTGGGAAGGGTGGGCTGTAGGGATAGAGAGACAGTACCGCAGTGCAGGGGTTGCCAGGGTGGCAGTGCAAGTGGAGAGTGGCTGGGCCAGGGACCGAGGTCGGTGAGAGTGGCCCAGTTGCAGCTCCAGTGCAGTTCCAGTGAAGAATTCTGCAAGGGAGAGGCAGAGAGAAAGCAGAAGCAAAGAGGAAGGTCTTGAGGTGCTTCCAGAACTGGAGATGGTTCCCCTCCAGTTCAAGTGAGGCAGGAAGTCTGTTCCAGAGGGAGGGCCCTGCCGCGGAGAGAAATCTACCCCCAGCTAGTTGCTCTGAGAAGCGGATGACCCTGACATGCAAGGTGTGCATCACACACACCTGCAAAACAGGCCATGGCCATCACTGTCATGTCACTCAAACCCTCCCAAACCACAACATGACATGGCAAGCAATACCCATACACCAACACAGTAACGATAAGGTACACATTGCCATGTCCTAAATGTACAGTGGCCTCAGACAATGATGCCTGACCCGGAATCAGATGAAATGACAGACCAACAAAATCTCCAACCCAAAATAAGTCATTTCCAAATGCATTACAAGAGTCGTAGACGTAACATAACCATGAATGCCTGTCTACATGCACATTGTGCATTGCAAAATCAACACTGCAGCTCATATGTGCAGTGTCCTACTCCTGCAACACACTGCTCAGCACACAGCACAGTGAACAGCCATTGTGTGTGATGCACACCCTGAGTATCACATCTAAGTAACAGACCACATCAAACAGCAAATTAGGCATGTACAGGATCCATAACCGGTCACAGAACATGTGCTGCTGGGACACAGTGGGCACCAGAAGGCAAACAGTGTACACGTGGATATGCAAGGGTGGGAGTACATGTAGTGCATCAGAGTGCAAGTGTGTGGTTCTGCAAGGACATGCACTCCACTTATGCATGTACACTCAAGTGACCATTAGTGTTCTCTACACATCACATGTGAACATTCACCATGTGTACACCCCAGCATGTCAAACCACAACTATCCCCTCGCACCTGAAAGTAAAACACAACACATGAACAGGCATTGATCAGCAGAACACAACATGTACATAGGATACCACCATTACTATGTCAGAGTTCCCATCACATTGCAGGGCAAGGCAACTATCAACAACAACCCCCCCCTCCCTCACAAATTACCATGACCCACTGAACAACTACAACTGGGTCATGGAGCCCTCAAACCTCAATTCCACCTGGCCACAGGATCACCTTTACCCTTCGTCACCAGCTCCCACCTTGTGTGTAAAAAGGTGCCTGCACCCTCATAATCAATGTCCAAAATCACAAAATTCAAGCCAGAAAAACGAACCAGAACACCCTCCAGTAGATGACTTGACGTAGCAGTACCTCACAAAGGCCAAGTACTACCACAATGATGCAACAACCAAGGTAGCACAGCAAAACAATGTCACGACAGGATGTGAAACATGTGTGGTACATGACATAGGATGATGCACCATGAACGGATGTGTACTGTCACAGGTCCCCTGTACAGGTGCGGGAGTGTCACGAAACAACCACACACACCATGTCCCGGGTGCCTGCAAGGTCAAACTCACACAGGCTCCTGAGACCCTGATGGGGAAGGAGGTTCAGGGATATGCAGTCGGGACAGGTGTTGACACACTGGATGACTGGAATGAGTGACAGGAGAGGGGAGGAGGAATGACACATGAAACTAGGGAATGCACGAAAATGTACTACCTGCATGAACACATACACAATCCGAACAAACTTGGACATCATTGTCATGGCCTTCTGTAGTCCAGGCTCAGGAGTGGTACGGACCAACGACCCCCTCTAGGGTTTTGGCACCTGCAAGTTCGGGGCTTACACAGGCATCCGCAACCCCAGCGGGGAAAGAGGGTCAGGGAACGTTGCTTGGAAGCAGGAACACCGGGTAGAGGGTACAGAGTTCAAAATTGCATAGGATCACGGGTGATTAGGGAGAAAAAACATACCAAATCGAACCACACATACATCCATGCATTAGTACACTCCCCAGCAAGCCTATGCAGAGCAGTACGAAAGAAAAACAACAAGACACTTAGCTCTGGATTTGAGTGCTGGCCTCCTGCCTGCGCACTCTCAGGTCCGGTTACAGGAGCACTGCAATGCTGCAAAGAGAGCCACAGTCAACAATCTGTACATGCCAATAACACAAAAACACAACACCAAACATGCCCCATAGCAACAACCTACTCTACCAACAGACAATCTGGTGTCGATGCTTCGTACCCATATATAACATCACCCCTGTGACGGGGTCATACACAGTCAATGCAGGAAGTCAGCCGCTGGTGGGTGCGTGGGAAATGGAACACCAATGTGTCACAATTCCCACAACATGCAATGTTCCCTGGGTAAGCAGACAGACCCATATAGCAAGCCATGACTTCAGAGCAAGTTGCGTACCACCATGACCGAAACAAAGTTGGCAGTGCATTTATCATAAAGTACATGGAAAAGACATGCACTGCACCCGAGTATGTCCCTTGCTGTATGTCCCTGTGAGCTGCCCCTTTCCATGTCTCGGAAGGCTACATGGTTGATACAAGTGCCTCAATGGACCTTGGTGTACCGGAGGGTATGTGCCACTGCCCCTGCATGTGTCCCAGACAACCCTACTATCAACATCCATCAGTCCACCAACACATCTGAGCTGCATTGTGTGCTCCAACACCAATATTCGTCTAAGCTCACCCTCAGTGCTGTGACTAAGCCTGCATGTGCAACTCGCCTGGTGCAAGCTTTGCTGTGCCGTGGCCCCCCTGTGCTGCTCACCTTGCCTGGAGTTCCTTGGAACATGTCAGCAGTTCTAGGATGTGGGTCTGCAATCCCTGTGCCTCTGCTTGTGCACACATGTGCATGTGGGCACCAACAAACGGGTCCAGAATTCTGTCGTCCAATGGGCCATGTCTGCTGGCAAAGGTGCTCTGGAGGCACATCCCCCTGCAGAAAGGGCATGAAACACATGATTAATGCTTCAAAGTCACCTGTGTGTGTCTCATCAGGCATCTCATTACTTGACCATGTCAGAGACTCACATCACAAATCACACCATCAGTCCGTCTTTCACATCCAAAGTGTGGAACACTATCTACAGCATGAATTGCAACAAGCATGTGTACAGGAAAGATATGAAACATACTACACAATGCATAGCAATCAATGTACACATTAATCATGACCCACCCCATCTAGCAAAAGCTGAACAGTGGACAATAACATCAAAATCATCCCCACTAGGGGTGTCAACACAAGTCACACAGCACCAGACTTGCCACAGATATGACAGTCCAAAGCCCTTGTGTAATATTCTGTAACACCGAACGATCCCTGCGAGCCCATGGATAAGGGAGGCAGGAGTGGCATATGTGAGTCAAGGACCCCAAGCAGCAAACACATACACAAGACAAGCCTGAAGGGCCCAGCTGGAACAGACAGTGGATGCCTTCAAAAGCCACAAAGCACTGCACCGTCACATGAAAGCACAATAGACTAGCAATTTTAAACTAAATCAACTATTAACTAATTACACTAACAATGGAAAACCTACATTACCTAATTAAACTAACTATCAAACAGAAACCTAACTAACTAAACTAAAAGAAAAATCAAAAATGGCCACATACGAACCGGGGGGAGGGGAGGCACCCAGGAGGGGGGAGGTACAGGGTGCTGCTCAACATCCACATGCGATGATGCTGAGCCAAAAAAAAAAACTCCATGGGCTCAACGCCTGCACAGCCCGACCTATGTGGGAGACAGATGGTCGTCCGAGTCTGGCTCATCCTGTAAAGGAGGACGTGGCACAGTAGCCTGGCCACGCCTAGCCGCAGCTTGCCCCTCGTCGGCAGCAAGTCTGCCGGACGGGTGAGCCTGGTTCTGTGTGGCGATGTGACATAGGTCTGCATGCAGAACCTCACGTGATACATGTGCTTCCTCTTGCAAGGTAGCACGTGTAACACAGAGTTCCTCCTGCAAGGCCTGGCTGGACAACCGCTGCACCTCCCGGCAAGCCTGTAGCTCAGCCGAGATGGTACGCTCAAGCTGTGCAAACCTCTCCTCTGCCTGCTGCCTCTGGGACATCATAAGGACACCCAGAGTGGATCTGAGGGAAGCATACTCCTCCCTCAGGGCATCCATGTGCGCCTCTGCGTGAGCAGCAATTGCTTGACGCAGAGACGACATTTCAGCCTGGCGTGCCCTGTCTGAGGCCGCCATGCCCAGCCTGAGCGAGCGGGCCATGGACCGTGCCGCCTGCTGCTGGAGAAGCACCTGCCTAGCAGGGGGGAGCACAGATCGGGCCACACGCTCCATGCTCTCAGTGATGTTCTCCATTGCTGCCCCCTGCCGTTCGGAATTGGCAGTCATATCTTGCTCCCACTCAGTATACAGCGGTTGCGCGCGGCGACCGCGTTGCCGGGCTTGCCCCTGCGGGACCCAAGGACCCGGGGGTCCTCGCTGTGTTGCCACTGCCCGCGGTTGCACGACTACATGCCCCCGTCGACCTCATGTCCCAGGCACATCAGTGACTGGTGTGGAGGGTGACGCTGCGTCCCGATCCACCACGGGCGGAGGAACCAAGACTGTCTGATCCCTCAGTGCAGGTGTCGCAGACAGAGGAGTGTCCACATCAGAATCACTCACCCCTGACGCATGGACTTGATGCTCATCCAACTCAACATGGACGTCAGAGTCGTCATCAAGGCTGGACTCATAGGCAGCCAGAGACAAGATGGACTGCAGCACTTGGGGGTTTTCGTGGCCTACCACCCCACGACCCCTACTAGTGCCGGGTTGATGTGGTGTTACCAACCCTGTGTCTGGCATGACAACACCATCCTCTGCCTCCATTGCGTCATCACCTGAAAAATAGAGAGAAAAAAGGTCACTACACATGTCAGAAGCACACGACACACACACACACCAACAGCAAATGCATCCGGCAGACATGTGACACACAACATATAACCTGGCATGCATGCTGGGTCTACTTTGAATAGCTTCTGTGATCAGACCTGATGAAAGGTGGCAGTTTCCATGGAAGTGGGTCTATGCAGTGCAGAAAATGTGTAGGCCATTCTCTACCTACATGTACAAGCACTCCATGGTGTGTGCCAGGAAATGTGAAGGCAGTGCAATGTCAAATTCACACATCACGTGCATTGTGCATTCAATGTGTACGATATCTAGAAGCCAAGCACCCCTCCACCCCAGTACCAAAGCAGGGATGCCTAGCATGGTATCAAAAGGCTGACCATACACCTGTGTATTGACAGGCAGTGTTGACTGGCATCAACAGCTTAATGTGATTCAAATGACAACACTGCAAATGATGCTGGGACAGTAGGCAGGACACATGATGAAAACTCCGGCGGCCGCCCACGTGTGAAGAAGACACAACAAGAGTTAGACAGAGTCTTTGGCCATTGAACAGGGTGAGGCCTGTGAGCCACACAGATTGTCAGAGCCTAAACATGTGTGCAACGCAGGACTGAGCCACAGTTGACATGGGAAGGCTGATGAGATGGCAGGCAATGTATGTAACCAAGGACTTATATTACAGTGATCATCCAGTCAAGGACACATAGGGGCATGCGTGCAATGTACATGGAGCATGAATGGGCACTCATGTCCCTGCGGGACATCTGACCCATGCACAGTACAAGTGAGATACCCTGCATCGAGTACTAAGGATGTACCACACGGCATATGTCTGGCAGATTCTACGCTGGAAGTTAGCATCTACACAGGACACATGAACAAGAAACTACACATTGGCAAGATTGAAGCAGACCAGTGCAAAGGTGGAACTGGGGTGCAGAGTGGCGGAGGAGGGGCAAGGGAGCATGCCTACATGGAGTCCCGCATGCAGGCAGAGGAGACATGCATGACGGAAGCATTGTATTACTTACACATCAGAACCATGTACACGTCACATGTAGCAGCAATCATGCACAACACATCCCACAAGTGAAACACACACGTCCTCAACAAACACGCATCAACACTCACTGGACTGCGCATCAAAGTCCAGCATCTCTCCCACTCCTTCGACCAATTCAGGTGGTATGAACTCCACAACGAGAGCCTCATGCGGAGTGAGCTCATCCTCCTCTGGTGCAGGCCCACCGCCAGTCACCAGAGTCAAGTTGTAATTAGAGGCATGCTTAGCCTTAGTGCTGCGCTTGATGTCATTCTAACGCTTTTTGCACTCTTGCGCCGTGCGCACCTCATGGCCGAATGAACTGACATGTTCCGCAACATGCTTCCAGTGGGTGTCACGTTGGGCAGCCGTAGTCTGACTATTGGCACCCACTAGCATGTCACGGCTGTGGCCCCGCACGTAGTCCACGAGGAAGTCCAGTTCCTGCTTACAGAAAGGCTTCTTCCTCGACGTGCAGGAGGTCGTGGCTGTGTGTGGGGGTCCCAGCCTATGCTGCAGGTGCAACCTTCCTCCTCTTGGACCGTGGCGCAGACCCTGGCTGGCTAATGCCGCCCTGACCAGTATGGCCAGTGGGTTCGGTGGATTGAGCCAAGGGAGTGGCAGGTGGAGGGATGACCAAAGGCCTGACTCGTGTCAGTGGCAGCTGGGTGCCCACTAATGGACCCTGCGCAGCAACATCAGCTGTGGCAGGGTCATTGACCGCAACGGTCTTGGTTGGCAGACTCACAACCTGGGTGCTGTTGGGTGCATCTGCCCCTGCACTTGCCAACACCCGGCTGTTCGGGGCAGCAGATGACATGACTGCCCCAGGGACACGTGCCTTGGTCTGAGCAGCCCGGCCTGCCCCTATGGTTTCCCCCCTGGCCTGTTGGAGATCTACCAAGGGCTCTTCAAGTGCCAACGCAGCCTGCGCTGGCAGACCCTGAGCCTGGGTGGCGGTGTCCACAGCTGCACCTGCAGCTACCACTACCCTTGGGCCCGTGGCAGTCGATGGAACGGACTGCCGGGTCGAACGGGTGCCAGTGCCAGATGCAGGAGCTGCATCCCCCGGAACCACAGGGGGTGGTGGCATGACTGCACCGACACATGGCACAACATTGTGCTCAAGTGGCGCACCCCTGCCTCTTCCCCCTCTGTGGCCGCCCTGGACACCCTGGAGTCCCCCTACTCCCTGGTCACCACGGCCATGTCCCCCGCCACGAGGAGGACGCCCAGCTGAGGCGCCCCTCACCTTTGGTGGCCTCCCAACCATGGCACAGATGTAGTAGTGCTGGCACAGATGGAGTGGTGCCAATGGGAGGTGTACACCACAATTGACCTGGGAAATTGGGGTGAAGGGGGTGGGAAGCAAGGTGTTAACAGCTCCCCTGCACCTGCAAGGCTGTATGTGACCCCGGTGATGTGGTGACGGGTCACGCAACGCTCAGGCATCCCAAAACTGCAGTAAAACCGTGCACGCAACCCTGCAGCCTATGTGCGTGGATTCAACCTCCCGCAGTATGCGGTGGCAGCCAGTAACACGAGTAACGCGTACGCGTGGGACACGCAGGCTACTATGACATCGAAAATGGGTGCGATAAACAGGGGCACCCGCAGTGGGAAAAAGAGCGTGTGCGACTCACCGTCTGACTAGCGTGATGCAGAAAAACACGCATAGCCAATACCCCCGCCAAAAGAAGAGATACGTCCTTGATAGCTGTGAAGTTGTGATGGCGCGCGAAACAACAGGAAGCAGCAACACACGTCAGTCTCCACGAAAGGCACGTACAGCGAACTGCTGGGCCCGCTCACCTTTAACCCGTGCTGAGGGAAATGCACGCGCGCGTCACGTCACTTACGCGCATGGGCCCTTTCCTCGTATTACACGCGGACGTGCAGTTCTTCACGCGCGCTCACGCGCATGGGCCCTTTCCTCGTATTACACGCGGACGTGCAGTTTTTCACGCGCGCTGAAATGCCCATGCACGCCTGTACGCGTCACGTCACAGGGGCACTTGCGCTTGAGGGGCCTTCTGTCAATGAAAATGCGTATGCGTGCAAACGCGCTTACGCGCTAAGGGCCTTTCCTCGAATTACAGGCTGACGTGCAGATTTTTCACGTGCCAAATCACTCCGTATCAAGCTGGCCACGCGTAAGCACACGGAAGACCACGCTCCTGCCCAGAAGGCCGAACTACTGCCCCCCAGAGCCCCGAGCACGCTCCCACCTGCCATCTGCTGCTGCCTGACTGCCTGCTGCCCACGTGCCCTGCCATTTGCTGCCTGCACATCAGCCAGGGGTGCTGTTGCTGTGACCACCCCTGCTGGAACCGAAGACTCCCGACTGGGATTCCATCGCTCCACAGCCCCAGGACCCAGTTGCCCACCCACTCCTGCCTCTGGGGTTGTCATGTCGGGGCAAACACCATCTGAGACCACTGACAACCCCCGGCCAGAGAGGCAGAGGGGCACCAGCTTCAGTGCCACCGAAGTTGGTGTCCTGGTGGAGCAAGTCCTGGGGCAGTATGATGCCCTCTTCGGAAGTTCCCGCGCCGACAAGGAAGGAAGGACTCGGATCTGGACTGACATCATGACTACCATCAACACGGAGGGGGTGGCAGTCCGCGACTTATAACATGTCAAGAAGCGCTGGGAGGACTTCAGGTCCAGGACCCTGAACAAGGCCCGGCGCCTCTTGAAGGCAGCGGATGCCAAGGGGCGCCGGGGCCACTTGTCGGAAGAACAGATGAGGGTCCTGGAACGCATATCCCCAGCACTCCACGTCCAGGTCCTTGAGAGGCAGACCCGTCTGGAGTCGAGCGGTAAGTGTACATGCATCCTGATTGTGAGATGTGCGTGTGGTGGTTTTTCAGTAGTGTGCAGGTTGCACATCTGTTTGTATGGGGTCGAGTATGGGTGGGGGTGTACACGGCCGTGGGGCTAACACATGCGAGGACTGGAATGTGTGAGACATGGATGGTGCTTGTGTGTGTAGGCTTGCATGCCAAATGCAGTTCTGTGGGCACACATGTTTGGATGAATGTGTATGTAAGTAGACATGTCCGTGATGTCACGCATGTATGTTGTTTTCAGCTGCATGTATCAGCACTGTGTACATGTGCATGTGTGTGTATTTGACAAGGGTGCAACAGTGATGCAACATGGATGCATGTGACAGCGGTATGTGGAAGCCTGATCGGCAGATGTGACATGGATGCCCATCTGAACACTGCAACACTTGGCAGAGGTGTACACATGCATGCAAGTGTGGTGGTGTGTGTACATGTGTGGTGCACTTCCTGTGTTGCATGTGATGTCTGGCTCACCTTTGCCTGCTCATGCTGTTGTATGTGTATGGATGGTGCTGGCAGTTGCGATATGGCTGTGGTATGGCTCATGTGTGCGAGTTGAAATGACATGTGTGTTGGGGATTGTGATGACATGTCTGAGGTTTGCCAATACCACTCATGTACAACTGTCATGTGTGTATGTGTCCATTGTACAGTGCCCTGATGCCTGTGTTTTATTTCTCCCTGGCTGCAGCGTCAACTGATGAAGAGGGCGGAGAAGGTGCTGTGGAGCACAGCAGCGGGGATCCCACCGCCAGCCGGAGACGCAAGGCCCGGCGCCCCTCCCATGTTGTCATCTCTTCGGGGAGTGAGGAGTCCGGTGCCGCGTCCCAGGCCGCAGCTGCCGGGGGGAGGTCCAAGAGGCGGAGGTTGAAGTTGGACTCCTCGGCAGCAGAAGGGGCAGCTGGGAGCCCACAGGGCCCAACAGGGGAAGATGGCACTGAGTCATTCAGGTTGGTGGGGGGTTTGGTGGAGGAGGAGGCCGTGCAAGCAACAGAGACGGGGTCTGGAGGTGGGGATCCCACTGGTGCAGTGCAGGACCAGGGACAGGAGGCAGCACAGGCCACCGCGGAGGTGCCTGTGTGCAATCCTGTCCCTGCATCATCTTGCACCAGCAGGGATTCCTACGTCCAGACCCGTTTTAAGGCAGGGGATGAGCTCACGTCAACTGGCCTTCCTCTGCCTGCGGACGTGGCTATCCGGGTCCGGGTTGAGCCTGTTCTGAGTGGTGTGGCGTTGCGTCAACGGGCCATGCGAGGTAACCTGCATTCTTTTCAAGAGGAGACTGCACGTCATCTCGAATGGCTCGTTGGCCACGTCAGCCTGCTGGGACAGGTCACCCAGGCCGGATTCCTCCGTATGATGGGGCTTGCTACGACCCCCTCCTCAACTGAACCCCCTACGCGCCAATCGTCCTCTGTGCCATCTTCCCACCCATCAGTCACCTGGGTGCCCTGTGGAGCTGCCTCTGACAGTGCGGCCAGCCTGGTGGAGGAGGCATCCCTGCCACAGTCGGGAGTCGGACGTCCAGCAGGGGTGGCCACATCAACGACTGCACCCCAGCCGGCGGAGGATGTGCAGGCAGCAGGAGGCAGTGCACGGGCAGAGGCGCAGCAGCAGCAACGTGGTGGGAGCCATGAAAGCTCGGGGCCTTCAACATCGGAGGGGCAGGCATCGGCCGGAGGGCAGGAGGACCCAGGACAGAGTGTGTCTTCCGTGTGGCAGCGGTTGGGCCACGCCATAGATGCGGAGCGGCAGCGGGCGGAAGAGGCACGGCTAACAATGGTCAGGGCGGAGAACTCCATGTGGAGTGCCCTGAGGCAGGCCGAGTGCCTCGAGGCAATCCGCAGGGGTTTGGAGGTGGACACGTCGACGGCCCTGCGGACCCTCGGGGCCATGGAGGTGGACTGCCTCCGGGACATTGAGCAGGAGTTCGATGATGCCCTGGCCCGGGACATCCACAAGTGAGCCGTCAAACTAGCCTGCTGCCCTTGTACATAGTTATGTAGGTAGTGTTAGGTTTAATTTTTTTTTGGTTTTATTTTGGACCTTTCGGACATTGGCCACATTTTTGTATATAGTTTATTTTATTAGTTAGTGTTGTTAGATAGCTTTACTTTCTTTTGTTGGGATAATGGACCCTGGCTTGTTCCCATGTACATAGTTCACTGTTGGATTGTATTTTTCTTTCACATTTTAACCATGGAGCAATGGCTTTCTTTTTTATTTCCCATTGGATTTTGTTTTGTGGACAGTGACTTTGGACACCATTACTTTGGAATTTGATTTTTGGTTTTGCTTTTTTTCACGGACATGCTTCTTTTCATTTTTGTACATTCACTTTTATGTTTCTTTATTTTTGATTCTATTTATGTTTGCTTTAATAATATTTTTTCATCATACTTCAATGTGTAGTATCATCTCATTGGTTTCATGCATATCATGATATGGGTTTTGAGATTCACTGACACCGATTGGGTGTATGTGAGGGAAATGTGTTTGTTTCGGAACTTGCAATTGGTGTTCTGTCATGTAATTGCCAATTATGAGTGGGTGGATGCAATACTCGGGTAGGTGTTTTGCATTTGGAGGCTGACCATAGGGACCAGGGATCTAGATTGTGATGACATGTTGGCTGGGTAACATGAGTTGGACATGGGTGGGGGCCTGCTGGCAGGTGCCCCACAGTGCTGGGGGGTGGGGGTGGTGGGAGACATGAGTTGGACATGGGTGTGGGCCTGCTCGCAGGTGCCCCACAGTGCTGGGGGGTGGGGGTGGTGGGGAACATGAGTTGGACATGGGTGGGGGCCTGCTGGCAGGTGCCCCACAGTGCTGGGGCGTGGGGGGGTGGGGAACATGAGTTGGACATGGGTGGGGGCCTGCTGGCAGGTGCCCCACAGTGCTGGGGGGTGGGGGTGGTGGGTAACATGAGTTGGACATGGGTGGGGGCCTGGTGGAGGGTGACCCTGCACTGCTGGGGGGTGGGGGTGGTGGGACACATGGGTGGGGGCCTGGTGGAGGGTGCCCCACAGTGCTGGGGGGTGGGGTGGTGGGAGACATGAGTTGGACATGGGTGGGGGCCTGCTGGCAGGTGCCCCACAGTGCTGGGGGGTGGGGGTGGTGGGAGACATGGGTGGGGGCCTGGTGGAGGGTGACCCGCACTGCTGGGGGGTGGGGGTGGTGGGAGACATGAGTTGGACATGGGTGGGGGCCTGCTGGCAGGTGCCCCACAGTGCTGGGGGGTGGGGATGGTCGGAGACATGAGTTGGACATGGGTGGGGGCCTGCTGGGGGGTGGGGGTGGTGGGGAACATGGGTGGGGGCCTGGTGGAGGGTGACCCTGCACTGCTGGGGGGTGGGGGTGGTGGGAGACATGGGTGGGGGCCTGGTGGAGGGTACCCCTGCACTGCTGGGGGGTGGGGTGGTGGGAGACATGGGTGGGGGCCTGGTGGAGGGTGCCCCACAGTGCTGGGGGGTGGGGGTGGTGGGAGACATGAGTTGGACATGGGTGGGGGCCTGCTGGCAGGTGCCCCACAGTGCTGGGGGCTGGGGGTGGTGGGGACATGAGTTGGACATGGGTGGGGGCCTGCTGGCAGGTGCCCCACAGTGCTGGGGGGTGGGGGTGGTGGGAGACATGGGTGGGGGCCTGGTGGAGGGTGACCCTGCACTGCTGGGGGGTGGGGGTGGTGGGAGACATGCGTGGGGTCCTGGTGGAGGGTGACCCGCACTGCTGGGGGGTGGGGGTGGTGGGAGACATGAGTTGGACATGGGTGGGGGCCTGCTGGCAGGTGCCCCACAGTGCTAGGGGGTGGGGGTGGTGGGGAACATGAGTTGGACATGGGTGGGGGCCTGGTGGAGGGTGACCCTGCACTGCTGGGGGTTGGGGGTGGTGGGAGACATGGGTGGGGGCCTGGTGGAGGGTGCCCCTGCACTGCTGGGGGGTGGGGGCCTGGTGAAGGGTGCCCGTGGTGGCTGGGGGTGCAGGGGGACATGGTGGTGGGGTGCCTGCAGGACATGTGCAGGGTAGGCCCCTGTGGTGTGAGCCACCTGCAGGGGCCGTGGAGGGTGTAGAGGGAACACCTGGGAGGACCCACACGTGCAATTCACGTGTGGTGCTCCCCGCGCACCCCTGTAATACACGTACCCTGATGGAATCGCGTGTGGAACTTCCCGCGCACCCCTGAAATACGCGTACCCTGCTCGCACGGGGCCAATCGCGTGTGGAACTTCCCGCGCACCCCTGAAATACACGTACCCTGCTGAAATCACGTGTGAAACTTCCCCCGCACCCCTGAAATACACGTACCCTGATGAAATCGCGTGTGGAACTTCCCGCGCACCCCTGAAATACACGTACCCTGCTGAAATCGCGTGTGGCACTTCCCGCGCACCCCTGAAATACGCGTACCCTGCTCGCACGGGGCCAATCGCGTGTGGAACTTCCCGCGCACCCCTGAAATACATGTACCCTGCTGAAATCGCGTGTGAAACTTCCCCCGCCCCCGAAATACACGTACCCTGATGAAATCGCGTGTGGAACTTCCCGCGCACCCCTGAAATACACGTACCCTGATGAAATCGCGTGTGGAACTTCCCGGGCACCCCTGAAATACACGTATCCTGCTGAAATCGCGTGTGAAACTTCCCCCGCATCCCGAAATACACGTACCCTGCTGAAATCGCGTGTGGAACTTCACGCGCACCCCTGAAATACAAGTACCCTGCGGAAATCGCGTGTGGAACTTCACGCGCACCCCTGAAATACACGTACCCTGCTCGCACGGGGCCAATCGCGTGAGGTACTTCACGCGCACCCCAGTGATACACGTAGCCCGCTTGCCGTGCTGGTACAGGGTTAGCGCAGCCCTTTGCGCTGGATTGGGTATATTGATGGCTTTTCCCTGCGCGAGAGGCGTTCTTGGGGGCGTAACTGGCGCTGCTGCAGGGTCGCTGCGCCACTGTGCGCCACGGCTGGTTTTGATGGCTGGAATCCATGAATACGCTGTGCGCGGAAATGGATTTAAGCGCACGCGGCTGGCACAGGGATTCGCACGCGCACACTGTGCGCCAGCCGCGTGCGCCACTTGTGCGCTGAATTCTATGAATTACCCCCTAAGTGTTTTCACACAGTCGCCGTGATTGATAGAACCAGTGACCACCGTGGTAGTTGAGCCGTTGCGGCAGTGCGCTACTATGCACTTTTCTGGCAAGTCATCACTGACATAGGAAACACTAAATTGCCATTGTCTTATTTCGCGTATACATCAAACCTTAACACAACATGCTCTTTAATCACAGAGTACCTCTTCATACCTACATCAGTGTCACCCAGTTATGTTAGGGATAATCCTCGAGGGATGCCTGTTTGCTGACCCTGAATATAGCTAATATTTGCCCGCGATAAAGACATGTTCTTCAACCTGCCTCCAAGGTATGCTTCTGTGGAATGAGGTCCGGTTCTTGTTAAAATAGCACTAAAGGCAAACATCTTAACGGCTACTCTTAAGTATGCTGTTTCTGCAGAAAAATACATACATTAAACTGCCATTATTACTACTGTATCACATCGGTCTAACAACTAGCCATTACTGGAAACCAGAGAAAGGGTACTGTGCATCTGGTCGATCCATCGTAGTGTGAAACATGTTTGCTGTCATATAGTCTGTTTGGATATGTACATGTTTCATAAGTAGGTTTCTGAAAAGCTCTAATGTGGTAGCCAGCACAGACACCGGCGTTGTCTGTTAAAACATGTCCTGTGCACTATTCATGCACACTGCAGCCCTTACCAGTTGCAGCTAAATACATTTTTTTTATGCGCTTCTGCATTACACAAGCCATTCAGTCAAAAGTTCAAAAACGTGTGAATAACTATAGGTCGGCATGCGCACACAAACTGAACCTCCTTTTCAAAAAGGGGTGTCCGTCTCCTGCTTTCAGAAAAGTAGAGACAGATCAGGTCGGCGAACACCATTGTCAGGAATATTAGATTTATTAGGAGGTGCTGCGTTTACCCTTCCTTGAATCTACTTTCCCAATGTGGTGCAGGTTCTTTTCTTACTCTGTCAGGTTTTGTTGAAGGAGAATTAGTGGATCTTTTATCTGTTAACGTCTTTTTGCTGGTAGATTAAAACTTTCATGGTACTTTGATTTTTAAGAGCCCACTTGATTGTGATGATACTGAAAAACAAGCTCGAATTAGTCACCAATTTAAACCCATAACCATGCAGCCAGCGCACCCTGCACCACAGACAGTCTGGACCCCCATTGGCAAATCTTATGGCACCATTCGTACATGCGATCTGGTGGGATCCTTGAAAAACTATTCTATGCAGTGAGCGGGCAGTTACAGAGGAAGGGAACTTGGATACACCCCCAGGTATTGGAACAAAAGAGAGATGAATAAGGGAAGGGGAAAAACAGAGGAACTGTGTAGGAAAGGCACATGGAGGAAAAAAGGTAGCTCCCATTTTGCTGTGGCCAACTGATGTCTACTTTATTTAGAGAAATCACATGAAAGCAATGCATTTTTGGCGCACATGCATACAAAATTTAATGTTGAAATCGCAGCGCAGGAATGGTCTTCGACAATGGGTTGAGAGAATGTTACTTGAAGATCAGATGTTGCAGGGGAAGGTGGAAACATAAACCAGGGACGAGGACAGGACAGAATGACACAGAAGCAGGATGATGGAGGAAGTGCTAAATTAAGAATGAAGGGATGACTGGTAAGTTATGTTAAGTTGAGTTACACTGTGTACCGCTGTCATATTCATTGTCTTCAGGCAATCACGTGGCTCTGTAAGATAAAGTGGGTTGGTTTGGTTAGTGAGGAACAGAGGGATAGGATAGATGTTGTGTTCATCTGTGGATGCATGCAGAACCAGGAGCCCCTGGCGCCTGAGTATGCTTTGTTTTTGTGCACTAGGGCTTGTTGTGTCCAGTGTGTGCGTTTTGTATTTGGAGGGTGTTGGATTGGGATTGTAGCTTGGTTGGAGAGGGAAGTGCAATTTGCGTGCTTTGGTGGGTTGTTTCACTAGCACTTTGGGTGTGCATTGTGGGCGGGAGAGGTAGGGTGTGGAAGAGAGAAAAGGGGATGGCTAGTGGGTTTTGGGTGATCTCTGGGTGTTGAGAAGCTATTGTTTTTTTTTTAAAAAAAATGTTTAGCCCATGTTTTCTTTGTTCCGGTTTGCGGTTTGTAGAGGAATGCATTGTGAGAGGTTGGGAGGGGGGTCTGCTCATGGGGGTGGTTGTTGTATAGTTGGTCTGTTTATCTCAGCGAATTGAATAGCCAGGTTTTAAGTAGTTCATTCGTTTTCTGAAATTGAGGTGGCCTTCTGTCATTCTTCTTTCCTTCTTTCCTTCGAGATTGAGTTCTATAGTTTGACTATCAGATAGAAGGCGCTTCCTCCGAATGTTCTTTTCTCGTATTTTGTTGGTGAGGCATTTCAGCATTCAGTAGAGACTGTTTGCAAAGTCTATTCTTGATGTGGAGTTGTCATAAAGGATTCCTCTGGTCTCTTCATTACAGTTGTGTGTTTGATCATATAGAAGGTAGCTGGTATGTCCAGTAGCATAAGTGCCGATTGGGTGCTGTTATCCGTGTTCATTTTGAGGTAGTCCCATATGCAGAGGAGTGCTGAATCTGTTCCTCTCATCCGTCTGATCCCAACCTTGGATTCATCAAGCATTCTGTTGCTTTCTACATGATTGAGTAGTTGTGGTTTTCCAAGATTTTCACTGCATATGGTAGGCTTGATATACGTTTGTAATTAGTAGGGTCATTGTAACCTTATTACATCTTTTAGAAGGTGTTTTTATACCAATTTGAAAGATTTTGCTATAATTCCTGTGTTCAGGGATAGATTCATTAGTAGTCAAAAGCGAAGACTGGTGTTTGTGGGTGACTAGCTTTTTGTAGTTATCAGGGGTGCAAGGGTCGCTCCAAGGTGCAGCTAAGTTGCTATCTTTTCATAGTTTGTTGAAGATTTCCTCGCTTAAAGGTTCAAATTGATTGAGTGTTCTGCATGTTGTTGGGATGCTGATTTCTGGTACTGTGTTTGTGGCCCTGCTGGATGCATTCCCTGTTGTATTGCTTCTATTATTGCACTTAGGTTGCTCATGATGCTGTCTCATAGGATTTGCCAGGGTACTATGTTGTTGCAAGAAGTTGGGTTTTTTATTGACTTGATGATTCTAAAAATGTCATTTTGTAGATTTGTTGCCAATTGGATTCCCACGGTATTGTTTGGTTTCTTGGCTTTCAGGACTGCCAATTTGTATTGCTGAATTTGTCGTTGGCCATTAGTTTTGCCCAGTTCATAGTAGTGCTTCCTTCATCCCTTTTCTAGTTTACGTTTTATTTTCTAGTTCCCTCAGTTCCTCTGTGAACCATCTTGCGACTTTTTTTGGTGCAGAGTTTTAAGGGTGTTAATTCGTCTAACTCATCAGTGATCCAGGTGTGCAGGTTCTCGTCCACAGAATCTGGTGTCATTGTTTTTAGGGAGGCGTTGTGTTTAGTAGTTTCTAATGGTTGTCTGGAAGTTTCAAGGTCAAGTCTTTTCCAGTTTCTTTAGTTTGTCGCTGGGAGTTTTGGGTTTGTGGGCATCACATGTCTCTGGATTTTGACCGTAAAAGGGATCATATGTTGGTCACTCCATATGATTGGTACTAGTGGAGCGGCAGTCGAAAGTCCATCCCTGCAGAAAATTGCATCTAGAGGGTGTCCAGCTCTGTGCATGGATCCGTTCACTATTTGTTTGAGGTGAAGAGACTCCAGTATTGCGCTGAGGGAGTTAGTTGTAATTTCATTTGTTCTTTCTAACCAGCTGCCGAAGTCACCTAGAACAATTATGTTGCAATTCGTGGAAAGGTTAGCTATGGTATCAGCGAGCTTTGTGGCGAAGTTAGGGTTGTAGGTCTGTAGATCACAAGAAAGAGTTGAATTGGTCATTAAGCTTGAGGTTGATTAGGAGTGATTCGCTGTCTTCCATGTCTGTTGAGGGTAAGGATGTAGAAATTGTGATTTTTGTGTGCTAGTGGTATTTCTTCTGTATTTCTGTTTTCATTTGGATTGTATTAGTTTGTAGTTATCAGCTACAGCTCCGTGGGCAATTACTTTGTAGTTGTTGGAGAGCTATGTTTCTGTCAGGAGTAGAGCGACATGGCTTCCTTCGCTTAGGAGGTTGTACATTTCTGTTTTGTGCTGTCGATGGGTAGTAGGCTGCAGTGTAGCGCATGTGATTTGGCTTGTTCTTTGTGAAGTGTTATTTCTATCATTTTGGACAGTGTGGTGTCCATTGATCCTTTTAGTTAGTTGCCTGGCATGTGGTTATCTCATCTGTCCCTTCGTTGAGGGGTTCCATTAGGTTGCACAATTGGTTTCTCTCTTCTGAGTGATTGTAGTTACGTGTTCAGTTCTTCGTGTGGTCCTTTTTCCAATCTCTGGTTATCTAAGGCGTGTAGGTGGTGGGGGTTTGAGCTTAGCTTTGGTTCTTATGGGTGCCTTTCTGAAGCTGTTTCTCTGTTGCCGGGTTCTGTGTGTTGGGGTAGGAGGTTTGATACTGTATTGGTGTGTTAAATGGGTCCTTTCCTGTGGATAGTTTTCTGGTGTGGCTGGTTTGTAGGGAAAGAGGTAGTGAGAGATGTTTGAAGTCTTCGTTCTTGTCTCTGTCCGGATCTCCAGTACGTTTAGGTAGGGTACATACTGGTTTAGAGGTGTTCAGAACGCTAGTAGGTGGTTCCTGTTGTTCAGCAGGTGGTGTTTCATTTGTCTTTCTTGTTCTGTTTTCCATTCTGGTTTGTTTATCCTTCTTGCATCGGGGCACATTTGTTGTTGTGGGTGTTTCATAGCTATTGTGCGTCAGTTGTGTATTGCTGTTGTGGCTGCGCATAAGCTATTTTGTTGGTAGGCGCCCTGGTTGGAAAGGCTTGCCGATGTTGATACTTCTTGTTGGTTATAATCTCAGCATTTGTGCCGTAGTGTTGGGCAATTGCTGAACAGAATCCATTGCATTAGTTGAGCTACGCAGTAGCGAATGCCTCGCTGTGATTATAGGATCATGGCAGGGGGTTGCCCACGTTTGTCAAGGCTTTGTATAGTCCTTGGTTCCAGGGACTAAAGCCCTCTTGTGGTGGTTCTTCATTTCAGCAGGGTTGAAATGCCAGGATTGTGAGTAGTAAACTTCAGAAACGGCAGAGATTCAAACCAGCACACTTCAGAATGACTAAGTTCAAAAGCAGCACCGTTCAGAGTTCAAAAGGGTCAAATTCAAAGAAGCAAAGGTTCATTACAACAGAATTCAAAACCAGCAGAAATCAAACCAGAACAGTTTCAGGGAGGCGAAGTTCAAAAGCTGGACCTCACTGGGAGTGACTGTGAATCCCCTAGCCCACAAGGGGACATGGACTTCCATACCCATTATGAACTCCCGATACCCAAGGCAATATCTGCATACGTGGAAATCGGAGAAACGGATGTTACATTCAGCTGTGCGACTCAAACTAATACTGAAAGTGCCTTTGGCTCAAGACCATGCTGGCCTCTCCATGGGCTTGATAGCTGAACATAAAAATAACAGACTGCTTTTTGGTCACGGAGCGAGAATAAAGAAACTATTGCCCTTGATTGGAGAAGGAGCTCAGCACAGAGATGAACCTCCGGTGTGAGCACATCCTTGAGGGGCTGAGCCGCTCTACACAGCAGAACTGGCTGTAGTGCAGAAAGAAGCAGGTAAGGAGGAGGGGCGCCGCCTACCCAACACAGACGCAGAGAGTCAGCGAGGCTAAGGAAGAGTAAAACCGAACCTTACTTGGAGGCGCAACCATGCAGAGGACGTGGTGGGCCCCAGTGCCTGAGAAAAGATGCTGAACTCAGAATTCAGGGGATGAACGAATCCTTCGCTCACAGCATGAGAGCTGAGGAGCAGAGAAGCCCTGCAATGAGTGGAACACAAAACTCGCTCATGTCCAGGCGGGACAACCAGGAAGCCATGGAGAATGCCACTGCGACTAGGCAGACGCCCCCTCAGTGGAGCAAACCCTGCAACATAGAAGATACTGGGTTGCTCAGAGTGTAAGGGGATGGAGGGAAGAGAGAGCGAAAGGGGGAAAAGGAAGGGTTACCCTAACCCTTAACCAGAGGCATAAAGGCCCAGAGAGAGAGAAGGGCAAAGTAACAATGATTACGGGAGCCCAAGGACCCTGAATATTGTAATCAGCCAAACGGCTCACCAAAACACTCAATAACCAAGAGAGGCATATGGAAAGAGGTGTCATCACTATTCCGAGGAGATAAGCGAGATATTGGGACAGCGAAACACAAGGTAAACAGAGTGGCCCAATAAACCAAGTGAATAACATATTCAAGGGGAGCAAAGAGGCACTCAAGACGTGAACCAAGTGGGTAGAGCCCAACCCATGTGGTGGAGAGGGATCTGGGATATATCCCTCCACCTAAGACAACTTGGACATTAGGTCTTTTCAGCAACTTGATACTTTACTTTCTAAACTTGAGAAACTTTTGGAACTTTGACAGACTATTAAGAACTATTAACCCAGGGAGACTTGCTTACTATGGATAACCCTTGGATCCGAAACCAAGAGGAATTCATGGAAGTCCTGAGAGAGATTGATGTGGACCACTCTGAGGGCAGCACATTCTGCCTAGTTTTTCTTTTATATGTATTGCAAGTGGAAGGGCCAGTATAGGGGATAGGTTTGGACAGAGGACTATTTATTTTTTATTTGGACTATTGACGAGCCCCTTAGTATAGATTGTTAGGAAGGGAACTCTCGTTTTAGCAATAGGGCTTGAAAGGCGTTTTCTTTTAAGTTAAATAAAAACTCTATGATAATATGTCCTCTGGTCCGAGTCCTCGTTCTGGCTTGCCACACAGCACATGAATCCCCTTCCCATTTCCAGGAAGTTATTTTGTTTTCTTGACTTGATGGGACTTGTAGTAAAATGTTACTAGGTTGTGGCCAGCCCCTGATGTTTTTTATTTATCCTGATGTTTTTCATTGATTGTTAAACAAGAATTTGTTGTACTATGTTACAGGCAGATATTGGTTGACTGCAGCCCTTCTAACCTCACTGGCTCCTACTGATCTCCTTGTTCTCCTGTATTCACTTCTTTTAAGCACTTTGTTGTTTGCCTTACAAAACCTCAATAAAATGAAAAAAAATAATGTCATCTTATCAACATGCACTCACAGTACCATTGGCCTCTACTGTGTTTGCAGGATAATTATAATGGAATTTCTGAACCTCCATTTACATAGTTTTCTGATGTTTACGTGTCTGCAATTGTGCATACAAAATGTAATGCCGCATCAGCTATTGTCTTATGCCCACAATGGCTTGCTACAAGCACGTCGCCTTCCTTTTCTTCAGTTCATTGGCCAATACTTTATTTAGTCTCACTATTGCTACTCCTTCTCTGGAGCCTGCATTATAGTAATAAACAACCCAAATGTGTGTCTACGAAAAGTTACTGTGGCAAGTGAACGTGTTTGTAACCTTTTAATCACTTAGGATTTTGTTACTCAAACCTTTCTTTCTATTGTAGAGTGGCTGCAGTGTTGTGGTTTGCTGCCAGTACAGGTTTTGTGGTACAGAAGAGGGTGGGACGTATACCAATCATACCTCTGTGTGTGTCTGTGCAAATAGTCACTCATCTGCAGGTACCTCACTGTAAGGTATTTGTGATTTGCTAACCCAGCATGGTGGTTTAGATGTTGAAGGTAAAAACAAAGGTTTTTATTCAGGACATGTATACACTCCTTTTCATTAGATGCTAACCAAGTAACTGTTGTCACCCTATGTCTTCTTTTCTCTGAATGTGCAAGACATACCTCAGTTTGCTGTGTTCCAAGCTTCCATTAAATGGCAAGGGTTATATTGCAATGGGCAGTGTTATTTTGTTATGAGCTACTATACTAAAATAGGGTGTGTCCAGTGGCAGCTTGCTCACTACTATATCGTATAGGGGTTGCCAAACTCTTCCCCAATAGAAGTACACTTGTATGTGCTAAATAGCAATACACAGGGCCTCATTACAACCTTTCCGGTCTGGAAACAGTGCCAGTAGCACCGTATCGGCACTGTTTTCCGGACTCACATTCAGACCCGTATTGGCGTTAACACCGTGACCGCAAAGTGACTACCACGGTGCCACCGCACCCGATAACCCCATGACCGCAAACAGGACGATTCGCCAGACGTCCCTGAATTACCGCCACAGTGGTATACCGGGTACATTACGAGTACCATCTACACGGAAACGCCACCATAAAAATGGCGGTAGCACCGTGACCACCGTGCCTGTAATACCGGCATCGCAGACCAAGCATTACAGTGCCAGGTGAGCAGCAACAGGCCCCAGGTGGGCACAGTTAGCCCAGCTGCATACCAAGGACCACACCCACACCCAACCCACCTCCCAACACAACCATGTTGGTAGTCGGTCTACCAGAAATTGGGATGGGGAACCTGCAAGCAGCTATGGAGTTAGAAGCAGCACTGAGGCAGAGGAGGAGGAGGCTTAGGCACAGGAGGCAAATGAGGAACCCGGTGGCCATCCCAAACATCATTGTACAGCAGGTACCACCCAGCAGGCAGCCACCAATACCCCGCATCATGGCCTCACCCTGGAACCTGACCCCAAGTCAAATCCACACATTATACTGGCTTGACGGGGCCACAATATTGTCAATTATCACCCTCATCAATGATGACTTCTGCAGCATAATTTACATCCGGACTGCAATTCCACTCTTGCTGAAGGTAGTGTCGGTACTGCACTTCCTTGCAACATTGGTGAGCTGCATGGGCTGTCGCAACCCTGTTTTTCAAGGATACTCTTCAGGTACTGGATGCGCTGCTGCTCGATGTGTCAGACCACATCACCCTACCCCGAACCCCTGCACAGGTGAATGCCACCAAAGTGGCAATCCATGCCCTTGCCGGCATGCCCAATTGCATTGGTGCCTTAGATTGAACCCATTGACTGCCAGACATGCCATTGAGGCGGTCTAACAAAATCGGAAACCATTCCACTCCCTGAACGTGCAAATGGTCTGTGATGTACAACTACTCCTCACGCATTGCTGTGCACGTTTCCTGGGGTCAAAACACAACTCGATGGTATTATGGCACTCCATGTTGCCAGGGTACATGGCACGTTACGTGGGAGAGAGCACCTGGCTGTTGGGTGAGTAGAATGACCAATGCAGGAGCTGTGTGTAGGAGGTTGGGGGGGGAGTGGCAAATAGACACTCACCAGAGTTAACCCAGCTTACTGCTGCAATAGGTACATTCCAGTTTGCCATGTCATGGGAAACCATATACTGTCTATCGGAAATACCCCCTAACCATGGAGTGGTACACCATGCAATGGTGACATGTGAAAGGGAGTATCGTCACCGGTGATAAAGTAGCAGATACTCCCATGTGCTCAATGGCTACTTCTCCCGCTCTGCACAGCAGTTTCTTCACTCCTGTGTGCTGCGGGTGCATGGCACTGATTTTGTCAGCACCTTACAAGACATGAGGCACCTAGTACATAGGAACACACCATTGTGTACATTGAAAGGAATAAGACATGTAGTTGCCTAGCAGGCCATCGCAAATGCAGACATTGAGCAGGCCAAACAGTCTCAGTAGGAATGGGTGAGCCAAGTGTGTAATATTGAACAGTTGATCCAATTCAATTTTGCAGAATGCATGATAAAATCTGTGGCCTGTACTAAGTTGTGTACTAATATCATACAGAGACTGTGTACATGCCATCATTGCCAACACCAAATTCCCACCACAAACATCCTATCACCTTTCTGTTACTCCCATGCAGGTGATGCCGGATGCCCCCTCATGCCATAGCTCATGACTCCCGTCAGACAACCACGGAACAGGTATGAGGAGGCCTACAACTGGGCACACATACGGACACGGGGCATGATAATGCGGACCTTTGGACTGCTGAAGGCCAGGTTCCACTTCCTCAGCAGATCCGGCGGGGCATTGCTGTACAGCCCCGTAAAGGTTGGCAAAATTGTGCTGGCATGTGCCATGCTGCACAATATGTGTATACGCAGGAACATTCCACTGCCCCCGGACATGGACCCAGCAGATTAGGAGGATGAGGACGACGATGATGATGATGGGATGGGTGTGCAACCAGGGCTGGGTGCCATGGATGGACAACATGCACGTGGAGCACTTATTAACAATTTTTTCTGAACAAACCTTGCATGCACATGGAGCAC
The DNA here is from genome assembly GCF_040938575.1 of Ambystoma mexicanum. Lineage (NCBI taxonomy): Eukaryota > Metazoa > Chordata > Amphibia > Caudata > Ambystomatidae > Ambystoma > Ambystoma mexicanum. The sequence continues at coordinate 644,353,019 of NC_090928.1, read as the reverse complement.
ATTAACACACACATTGTTTGTAACACTTAGATTAAATAATTAATACACACACCAAAGAAGATTGTCCACTCGTAATTCAAATTAATAACCCAGTGTATTATGAAAAAAATAATTGAAACAGGTGCTACAACAATACACGCCCAAACATACTCTCCCACCCCCCCCCCCCCGGCCCCAACTACCAATCCCCACCATACACAACGACCTACCAAGCGTACCCATCCACCTCCCATGCCACAACTACCTATCCCCAGATATGGGACCCCCCACCTCCCAAATGTACCCATCAACCTCCCCGGCCCCAACTACCTATCCCTACTATGGACCCCTCCCAAACGTACCCACCCGCCTCCCAGGCCCCAACTACCTGTCCCCACTATGGACCCCCCCCCACCTCCCAGGCCCCATACCCAATATGCCAACATGTGAAACTATTGTCAATCAACAGCACTACTTTTTGCCATGCTTGGCCCCATGTATGTCTATTTGAGATGCATGGACCTCCTCCTGGGGCTGCCTGCCTGTGAGCTAGATGGTGTGGTGCTGGTGGAGGGCATTGTGGGGTTATGTGGGAGTAGGCGCATCATGATCGCCTGCAGGGCCAGCAACATTGTTTCTGCAATGTTTGACTGGACACTGTTGCCCTCACGGTTCGTGACATTAGCATGTTTGAAGTGGCACAACGCTCAATGGCACATGCAACAAGCGGCCAATTTTCTGGTTGCTCTCATGTTGCAGCCTTGCCTCCTCACGTTGCAGCCTAGACTCCTCGAGGTGCTGCTCGACCCTTGTGGCCAGCATGTCCTGATGTTCCTCAATCCGTTGGAGATGGCCGCTGATCTCCTGCAGAGATGGGGATTGGGGAGCGCATGGGTCTCCTGAGGCTCGTTGGGCTGAATGCACCCAGTTGATCAGGGGTGTTGGGGTTCTCCTCGCTGCCTAATCCTGATGCCTCACTGGCCTGTTCCTCTTGACTGCTGCCTGTGCTACGTGACTCGGCCTGGTGTGGTGGTGGTAGTGGTGGTGCACTTCCCTGTGGGTTAGCAGTGGCTTCAGGGTTGTTGGGCTGGGGTGCCTACTGTGTCCCATGGGCAGCAGTGGTGTTGGGCTGGGGTACCTGCTGTGTCCCAGGGGCAGCAGGGGTGTTGGGCTGAGGTGCCTGCTGTGCCCCAGGGGCAGCAGGGGTGTTGGGCTGGGGTGCCTGCTGTGTCCCAAGGGCTGCAGGGGTGTTGGGCTGGGGAGCCTGCTGTGTCCCATGGGCAGCAGGAGTGGTGGTCTCTTGTGCGTGGTGTACCTGGGCTGTCATGACTGCACGGATGGCGGAGGTGCCTGCAGCTGATGTTGACTGACGTTCTGGCCGACGTGCACGTCCTGTCTCCCGTGAGGTCCCTGGTTGTCCGACATCGGTATTAGATATGTTCCTGTGGATTAATGTAAGGCATGCTGTTAGTGGACTGACAGTATGTGTATAGTACTATTACATGCAACACACAGTCATCGAGCAACATGACATTGTGGTTACCTGCATTGATGTGTGGTGCATCGTCATGTGTGTGTGTATGGGTCATACTTGGGTGCAGGCCATCAGACTGGCTTTGCACTGTATTGGGGGAGGTCCATGGGAGTACTGGGTGTGCTCGGGGTAATGTGGACTGTGATATGTGTTTTTCTGTGTGTTGATGGGGGAGGGGGGGTCAGGATTACCTTGATTCAGCTTCATATTTGTGCACTTTCTGTACTCGCCCATCTCGCCAGGTGTCCAAGTTCCTGCCTCCGCTGTACTTACTCCCTCGATGCCCTTGAGGTGCAGCACACTGCTGCACTTTTCCTCACATGGGAGCAGCTTTAGGGGTGAGTGAGGTCCGCCACCTGTTGGTGTGCATTGTCATCTGTGGGCTAGCAGAAGGTTCCGCACCCTTAGGCGGAGGTCATCCCATCTCTTATGGCAGTCCTTGACGCTATGAACTGTGACAGCCACAGCTGTCACCTTCTGGTCAGCCTATATGGGCTTGCGCCTCAACTGCATGCTGCGCCACTGGTCAGCTGAAAATAGCTCCCCTGCGTTCTCAACGATGTGGTCTACCAGCATGTTGAGTGCCATTTCACTGGAGCGGGGCTTGCGCACACGGATTTGTGGGATTCTTGATGCCATTTCCCTCTGTATGTTTGGCCACTCTCTGTTGCTGGATGCCTTCTACAGGAAGATTGCAGTGTGTGTGTGCTCTTGGCTCTGCGTAGGCGCTGCTGCTATGTCCGGCATGCACGCGTCAGAGGCAGATGCACCGCCAACATTTGTGGCAGTACATCCATCTCTGCTGGTTTTTCTGTGATGGCGGTGGCACCGGATCCGCGCATTGCAGATGCGCGCAGCCCCCAAGCTGTAATCCTACCTTGTTTCCGCAACCACGCAATGGCGGAAATGGTACCACCGCCATCACGGTAACACTGGATTTTTAACGTTGGACTTGTAATGAGGGCCACAGTGTATGACTGGGTGTAGACTCTTTAGCCTGGCATATCAAAGTGGGTGTATACTGGGATTTAGAAAAGTTGGAGCATATTGGGCTTGTTGAACTGAAAATAATTGGTTTACTGCCAATGTACTATTTGGTCAAACTAGGAAATGATAGCTGGGATTTGGCATGCCAGAAATACACTGGAAACGTGCAAACTCTGAGTAGGTCGGGGGTTGGCATCCATGAATAGGCTACAGTTGAAAATATATATATATATATAATACGCATTCACTCGCCCCTTCAGTACTCTGAGTGCACACAGCACACCATTGCTTAATCGCCATGGGTCTCTTTACTGCCATCATCAAAGTCTGGTGAAACATACATATTTTGATGCCTGATATTGAGCTGGTTAATAAAGTTGCAGAAGTACTGAGATTGTTCAAATTGATGTTGTCAAGCTGTGACTATACTGGCAAGGCCAATCTGAGAATAAAAATTCACAGTGCCGAATTTGCAATCGAGAAGTTAACTTTAACTGGATCCATGGCTTTCTTGTACTATATTGTATCACAGCTGTCTTTCCTTCAATGCACTTGAATCGATATGTTTCCATCAGTGGGGTACTCAAGGCATCAACAACAGTTGCTATGCAATTCTGTCAGTTTGCTAATCAGATGGACACTTGCGTAGCAAAGATAGCTATTTAAGTTGCCCACTTCAATGAAAGCACAGCTCGCCTTGTATTCCTCTCTTGCCCTCTGTGCTCTCTTACCCCTATTTTCCTCTGTTCACTGCAAGTCCTAATGGAAAGAAAGTGCAGCAGTAATCATCTCCTCCACTCTTAAGTGCTAAAGGCATGTGTGGGAGTGCTATCCAAGAATTTCTTCTTTTTCAGATAATTGCAAACCCAAACTAATCGGGATGATACTTTTATAAAACTTTCTATATCCTGCCTGGCAAACACCAGTATGTGTCAACTTTATATTTTTTTTTAATATTTTTTTAAAAGACAGCCATGCAATTGCATTCCTAAAATGTAGGTTGTTACATACTGCATAATTAGAGTATTGATACTGTATCATCTCCATGTGTTACAGTAAAGTTTAGGTTAGTGTAGTATAGTTGTCAACTATATTTCATTTTGTTGGGGAAGATGCATCATATTGACGAGTCAACACTTTTGAAAATGTACATGATCACATGATCATGTACTATTTCTGTAACCTGCAGGTTGCATACATCTTGCAACTGGTGCTCAACCCCTGAGCAAGCCCATACTCCTTGGCATTCTAAATTATCACCCAGTTGCTTTATACCAGGTACCCTGAAATTGAGATGACCACACACTACAATATTCCATCTAGTTTGCTCAGTTCTCTGCCTGCTACGCAATCCACTCTGCTTAGTCTTTCTTTCCTCTTAAATAATGAATAAACAAAGCAAACTAGATGCTTACACAAGATCTATTGCAATACCAAACACTGTACTTAGCCTTCAGAGCTCGCTTTGCTTTATGATTGCATTATATATTGCCACCTAACTGTTTTCAGAGCTTTTTTTAATCATATCTATTTGTGTTCATTCATGCAGCTAACCTTTTACATTTTACAGACACTCAGATGTGGCTCGCAAAGCACATTTTAAGAAGGACGAGTAGCATGTGCAAGAGATGTTTGAAACTTTTATGTAACATTTACTTTGCAGTAAATATCAACCAAAAATGTCACTGTGCATGGCTGGCCTCTGGGTGGCAGCATTGTGCCAAGCAAAGCGGGTTTGTAGTGACATGCACCATTGTATACAAATCGCATTTTAAATTTGTTGTCGTCCATTGCTATGGGTCAAGTCCATTTCTCTTAGATTGAATAGGGAAACTAAGTTACCCAACCTGCAGGTCTAGCCGAATTTTAAAGAATTTGCAAGGCCTGACTCCTCTAACTAATGTCTTATTTCATTGGCACCCAAAATTGCTGTATTGTTGCTCATTTCTTGTCTTGGGTACAAATAACTTCTGGTGACATTAACAATATTAGTCTAAAATTGCTAATCAAATGGGTCTGTCTGCTAATCAAAAAATTTGAAATTATCAAACTCTGCTAATCAATTTAGGCCTTGGGTACTAGTCCCACCTGATACCTTGCTTTAATAGGAGTTCCCCCTTCACCCACATGGTCTCTCCTCTGCCGACTCCTCTCCCCATCTCCACTGCAGTGTTCTTTTATTTGAAATGGGGGATCCCAGCTTTCACCCCCCCCCCAAACTACTCACTTCCCAGGTCCCTTTCCCCACATCCACTTACCTACTCACTTCCCAGGCCTCTTCCCCCTCATCCACTTAGCACTCCTTTAGCGTCACCACACACACACACCCTTCCTATCAACCCAGTTCAGATTTGTGATGCAGTTGCAACACAGTAAACACCTGCTCTACAATTAGGGTTTCCTGTTTCAAGTGTATGAGTCCACCCAGCCAGCATTGTTTTTTTGCTTGAACTACTGGGACTTGTAGTTTTCCCATATTTCAAATGGGAAAGAAACAACTACACATCCCAGAATCCATAGGGGATGGCGGAGGAGAGATCAGGACTGGATGGGCTCCTCACACATGGCTACGGGAAGCGTGAGAGTTCTGTAGTAATGTGGATGCAAATAACTGTCTTAAGCATAGTCTGATGGTTGTTAATTGTTGCAATGTTGAAACATTTTTGCACACTTTTTTCACCTAACACCACTTCGTAATTCACACGTCACAAAAATATGTAGACTTAGATTTCACAAGAGATGTTCTTACTACCCAGTCTTTTCACACCATGTGATTTGTCATTGCTGTACAGTTCTTTAGTTTTAGTTCCCATCATTCATAAGTGCAGGACTGCAAGTGCTAGAATGCAGTGGAGGAGACACAAAATGCCAGGACTGAAAAACACTCACATTTGACATAAGACAACTTGAGATCTCTGTAAATTCCTGCATGGTTTACCACCTTAATTTCAATATACAAAATACCCTTCTCAAAAGTGAAGGACAGGTCACTTTCATATTGCATTGTTTGACAATGTATGTACCTTGTTGTTAATTGGGTGCATTGGCTTTGAAACGGAAATGTGCCAATCCCAGGGCTTATTCTAACATTAGCGTGGTCTCATGGAGAAGGGATGTGACCAAGCAGTTCCGGCTGCACTGCCCCTATTGGGGTGGGAAAAATCCTGAGTTGCATATTGTCTTTCCCCTTTTGCAATGGTTTGGCAGGCGAAGAACAGTGGTCAGGAGGGTGGCCCAGTGCAATGCCAGAGGTTGATTCATTCTAAACCTTCCAGCCATCACCCCTTTTGTTTTGATGCAGATACCACTTTTAGGGCAATTCATCTTAAAACAAAGATGCATCTTGTTTAGCAGGAATAGAGAAGGGGGTTCATCAATGTCTTGTATGTTATAATTCGGTATTCAACTAAAATGCCATATTTAAAATCCTGCATCACCCAAAGTCCCACATTTTGGGACTACAACAAGCTTGTATTCCAAAATGCTGAATTAGGGTAGCCGGGATTGCATGGGTGTCCCCCCGTTCCCTAATTCGTTATTTTGGTCTGCAGGGTGTGTCCCCCCGCATACACATGTGTTTTGCGGGGGGGAACAAAAATCTCGAATTACAAAATGCGAACCTATTGTTTTCATGATTTTGTAGTTTGCGAGTTTGGTTTCGTGATAATAATGTACATCCTTATAATTCTGAAATGCCTTTTAGTCCCTTTGATGTTGCTTATGAAAGGTATTTTGTCTGCTTTTGATTGTGCCACTCATGAAGAAAATGAATCATTAAAGAAAACTGAAAATACTGATATTGTGCAAACAAGGAGTATATCAGGGTAGTCAAATTGGGTATTTTCTAAGGGTGTAAAAACTGTGGTCGTCAACCTCAGAGTAAACTGGGATTGACCAAACACTATGTGTAATAGGGTTGTCAGTCTTGAGTGTACTTGGATTGTGAAAACTATTTGTTTATATCAAACTAGAGGCATAATATGATTGTCGCATTTAGAGCATGTTGGGATTTGCAACTGGGCAGTATATTGGAATTGTCTAGAAGGAGTACGCTGAGATGGCCAAACTGGAAATAAGCTGGTGTTGTAAAAGCTGAGAATGTCAATGTAGTAGTTGTGATGAAGCACCATAAAATGATTGTTTTCCCACCCTACAAAATGTCTAGCTTTAAAAAGATATTTTTTTCACTGCAACTGGGGTAGTGCGTTGAATTAAACACAGAAACCAGGAACTCTAAAACCCCAGAGCAGCCTCCCAGGGAAAAAGGAAATGTGTTTGGCCCCAAAGTTGATTTTAGTCATGTAGTATTGATTTTGATTGTTGTGGGGAGCACAGGCATGGTAGCCGATGATGCAGAGCTCTGTAGAACCGCAGGCAGAGATGAAAATTCACAAATACTGCCATTTGGGAGAAGAGCATGGTGTGGATATCGAAAGTATTTGGATTGTCTGCTTCTCTGCCCTCCAACCAGAGACAACCTAGCGTTGAGAGAGGGAGAGAGCTAGCAGTGGACCATTGCCGGGTCAACCACTTGCTGGTATTCACATAGGAAGTGAATAAAGTATAAGTAGTACCTCAATGTTAGGAGAATTCTAACATCTTCAAGTGGGCTCAGACAAATGTAAGAAGGCCACTCATCTTTTAAAGCCTCTCCTTGCCACGGAACTAGAGGCATTCGAGGAGAAGCAGCACACAATCAATTCAAACTGAAGGCAGGATATGCTCTCCTTTATTGCAATGGGGAGAAAAGAGTATCCATAAAACAATGGCAAGGATTGAAGGGAGGCAATTTGCTTTAGGACACAGCATGGGGAACATTTGTTCACCAACTGGAGCAGACGGGAGAAGATCTAGGGTGGACTGTCTGTGATGGAGGAGTGGAAGAAAATAGTGTGCTGAAGAAGTAAAGAACATTGTGTGAATTTAAAGTTTGCTGCCTTATTTGCTGATGCCAGGAATCAACCATATTGGGTGGTCTATTGCAGTTGGATTAGGGGGAAATTGCTGATTGCTGTGGTTTCAGCTTCCAGAGAAAGGATTTGCTACAAAAAAGCAAATACATTGGGTAGTTGAGGATAGCATATCCAGAAGAAAAAAAGCAGATAAGTGCCTAAGGGTACCCAACTCTAAAAAGCAGAGTTTGGACAGGGATGGGAGGACACTGCTTTTACCCACTATTATATAAGGTAGTGAAGATGGGGAGCCAGGGAAGGAACAGGTTTGCAAAAGAAATACAGCTGAATATGCCATCATTCATCCAATAAAATGAGAAGATAGGAAGGGAAAGAAGGAAGAGATAGTGGCCAGTTTGATGTGTATTAGTTTCATGATTGACAAGAATGTCAGTGTCTCAGAAGAGACTGTAGAGACAGTTCAAGTAAAGTGACTGTCTTTAGAGAAAAGGTGAACCAAGCCTTCCTGTAGGATACCAGCACCAACGGGAAGGATTACCAAGGCCATGGAATCAGATTATAGGCTAATGGCAGGATACTGACTTACATGAGGCAACACCGTCCGACCTTGTGAGTCCACCATAAAATATATTTTTAGAGTCCTTTTATCCCTTTGTCTATAAGACAAAGTGAACACCTTGCAGTATATCCCCCTACCCCCATAGTGTTACAGTATGCCATATTATGGAACCATCCCTCATGTTTAGGCATGGGGCCTCACATCCAGGTCATAGTGATCCAAGGCTTAGCCAGATTAAAGTCAAACCCCACCAAATGTTGCAAGTGACTAGAAAATGCCCCAGTACAATCTAGAGCTCAACTGTAGGTGAAATAGGAATACACACACTAGCCATTTATTAACTGCTTAAAAAAACGTTCCCCAAAATGGAAATCTAGAATTCCAAAACTAGGCTAATTGTAAGAAATTCACTTCAGGTGCCCCCCATCTGATACAACTTGAGGAAGCCGCTGGAACCATTTTCTACAAAGAATAATGTGTAAATAACTCTATGCACGAATTTAAAGATCATATGTTTGCGTTTATTTTTATTTTTGAAAATGTTTCTATTGTGTATATTTATTTGTATATTAATTACTTTACACTTTACAGAAGGTCAAAGTGCTGGCAATCAGATGGTACTTTTCACTGTTACCATGCACATTTCGTCAAGCAAGAACAAGTATATGACGGTGCAGTTAGTCTTGACAACAACATAGTGCTACCAGCATCATGTGATGTTAACCAAACTGTTCAATGGGTACATAACTCTGATATATCTTCCCATCTCCCGCTTTCTCCCGCTATTAAGTAGGTAGAAGCAGAAGCTTGACAATGAGCGTGCAAAGGTAAGCCTGGTATGAGGTGCAGCGGGTCCAGTGGCTGGGGAATCCTTTAGCCTTGGGCTAATTTGGTATGGTGGGCCAATATCGAGGGCATGGGTGCAGTGCGAGTCTTCTATGATGTGGACATCTTGCTTTTATGTAGTCAATAGTGTTCCATGAATGGTAACCATTCTGTGTCAATGGGGGTCATTACGACCCAGGCGGTAAGTACGCCAACTTTACCACCGTGGTGTAAACTAAGTTTACACCATGGTGGATGGCGGATTTACCGCCCCATTCCAAGGTGAGTGGGGCGGTAAATCCCCATTTCCCATTTTACCCTTCCCCATTCCCATTTTTGCCCCATAGGGCATAATGGGAGTGGGGAAGGCGCTAATTACGCCACCGTAAATTACGGTGGCGTAATTAGCACCAAGGCGGTTTAGCGCCATGGATTTTAACGGCTGCTAAAAGCAGCCGTTAAAATCGGAATCAGGCGTTAAGGGTTAACGACGGCGTTAACCCTTAACGCCTAAGTTGTGATGAGGCCCAATATGTGTGTGCGATTCTTGGAGAATTGCTGTGAGGCTCTCCATTTGATGCATTTTGTGTGCTTTGATCAGCCATTCTTGGCGGGTTGGGAGGTGGTCCCTCTTCCAATGGAGGGTGATACATATTCTAGCCGCTAATAGTAAATTTCTCTGTATGTGTGGGAGCAGTGTGTGACCGCTGTCATGTTCATCAGTGCTAAACAGTACAAGTTAGGGTGATAGGGCTCTGTTGACGTCATCTATATCCCTTATCCGGGACAGCACCTATTTCCAATAGTTGCGTACTAGCAAGCAGTCCCACCATATATGCCATTATGTGCTGTTCTGCAATTTTGCCAACACAGGGGGCTGACATTGAGAGTCTCTGGAGGGGGCGGCAGGGTCAAGTGCCATCAGAACAGAAGCCTGGTATTATGCATTTTATATTGCATCACAATGGTGGAGGATCAATGCATAAATGAGTCCTTTCGAATCAGTGAATGAGTTAAGGACAAGCTCAAACGGGGTCCACAAGTGGGAGAGTTTATGCACCCAGCATCGTTCTGCAAGGGCTCCCTTCAATTGGAGAAATGTCAAAGGGGAGATATCCATTAGTCCCAGGGCGTTTTCCAGTTTGGATGTGTGCAGGAAATTACAATTTCTCCACAGTTGGCCCGCTCTGGTTAAGCCTGTCTCATAGTGTGATTGGAACCTCTGAAGATCTGCAATCTCATCCCTGATCGAGTGGGCCCAGGTGCAGCTGAGGGGTGACGGCCAAGATGTGATACCTTTCATGTCGCTGGAGTGTTTCCATATGTGCCAAAGGACCAAGAGGACCAGTGGTTTTGGATTCTGAGTGGTAGTCTCCTGTACGGAACCCACAGCCATTCACCTAAGGTGGCTGGTGTGAATAGGGTATTTTCCAGCGCAACCCACTGTTTTTCTCTGTTCTCCCTCAAGTGGTCCACCAGGACCCGGAGTTGGGCCCCCCAGTAGTACTCGTAAAAATCAGGGAAACCCAGGTCTCCCTAATCCCTGGGCAAGGTCAACGTGGGATATGCAATTCTGTCTCCTGCCCAGAGGAAGGTGAGGAGGGTCTGTTTGAGCTCCTCATGAAAGGAATTCTGTAAGATCAAGGGCAGTGCCTGAAACCACAATAGTCTAGGAAGTGCAATCATTTTTATCGTGGTAAATCGGTCCTCCTAGGAGAGCATCCGATTCGACGATTTCTGGAGGGCATGTTTGATTTTGTCCCATAGGAGCAGGTGGTGGGGTAATTGGCCTTGAAAATGGTGAGAGAAATCCTGAGGTATTTTATACTGGTAGAGTCAACCCATATGCCAAGGGTGACTAGGGCCTCTGTTGCATGGGAGGTCAGGCCAAATATCGGTAGTACCAGCGTCTTTGTAAATTTGATTCTAAACCTTGACAAGGTGCCGTAGTCCGTGAGGGTTTTGAGGAAGGCTACGACTGAAGAGCTTGGATGTGTAATTTATGCCAAGATGTCATCGCAAACAGAGCTAGTTTGAACTCTGTGGCCCCCATCTCATTCCATGTATCTGTCCGTTTGCACGTATGGATGTTGCTAGGGGTACTAGCATTAGGGCATAGATCAAAGGCGATAACGGGCAGCACTTACGGGTTTCCCGGGTCAGGCGAAACTTTGGGGGCGCCACCCCGTTCACCATGACCTTAGCCAAAGTATTCCGATAAAGCACCAAGGCTCTAGGAAGCCATCTTGGGCCGGATCTTCGTAGGGCTTGCTCCATGAACTGCCACATGACTCTGTCGAAGGCTTTTTCAGCATAGTCTGCCACCAAGATGGGATCCTCGGCCTCGGATGAAATTCTTGCTAATATTTTCAGGGTTTTCAGGGTTTTGCGTATATTATCCGCTCCTTGCCTGCCCCAGATAAACCCCACCTGGTCGTTGTGGATAAATTTAGGGAGGACTGAGTTCAGTCTTTCTGCCAGGACAATAGCATATATCTTAGCATCCACATTTATTAATGAGATGGGCCTATATGAGCTACAGTTTAACTTGTCCTTTCCCTTCTTGGGAATAACTCGCTGGAAGGATTCTGGGGCTCGCCCACCGTCCAACATACTATGGAAGAGTGTCACCAGGAACCTGACCAGCAAGGGGCCAAACTGTTTATAGAAGGCTGGGGTATAGCCATCCTGGCCTGGAGCAGCACCAGTCCTAAACTTTGAGATTGCCATGGGAATTTCATTAACACATATATGGGCTTCAAGGGGCGCACTATCCTCAAGGGTAAGTGTTGGCAGCACCAGTCTCTCAAGATAATCTCGGGTTTCAGTTACCAACCCCATACACTCCGCTGTGTATAGCCGGGCATATAACTCCCCTAAGTGCTGTGCGATGGATTCAGGTTGGCTATGGATAACACCTCAGTCATCCCTTATTTTATGTACTGCCCATTCCGCTATTTTGCCGCTGAGACGAGCTGCCAGGATGGTATTGGCTTTATCCCCCTTTTCATAAAATATTTGCTTTATATAACCTAGCTGGGCAATGGCCTTCCCCCTCCAGATGTCGCCTAGTTCCTTTCGGAGAGCCCTGATTCCACGAGACCTTCCTTTGAGCCAGCGCTGGATTTGTGAAAGAGCCTTCTCTTTCCTCGCAATCGTTGTTTCAACTGGACCTCTAATACTGTTCTCTCATGTTTTCTGCCCACCCCCTCTGAAATCAGGAGCTTCCCAAATGACATGGAGAGGTGTGTCGTTCACCACGTTTGTCTGAAAAAGCTGCCGGATCTCCTTTTTAAGGGCCTCCTGAGGGGCCAGATCTCGAGAGTGAGTCTGCACATATCATGGTCTGACCATCCTACTATTTGTATGCCTTCCTTGATCATCGTATGTTCCTCGAGTCCCCTTGTGTGTTGTCAATTCTTGTAGCCGTCATGTGTGGTGGGGAGAAAAAAGTAAAGGCTCATGTGTGAGTGTGTGATGTCCTCCATGAGTCAATCGGGGAGTATTCTAACAGGAGGACCTGTAATGCATGGCAATCCTGGGCTGCTTGGAGGGTGGGGTGGTCGTGTCTGGTCTCTGGATTAACCAGTCAGATAGGGGGTCAGCTATTTGGTTCAGCTCGCCCCCACAAATGAGCCGAGACCCGTCTTTCAGGTGTCGAGCATGGCGAGCGCCGTGGAAAGGAATGCAATATGTTGTTGGTTGAGGGCGTATAGCGAGAAGTATGTTACAGGAGTGGGGCTTTTATATTTCCATTTACTGCTATCATTCTGCCTTCTGGGTCTCTTTTTGCTTGTTGCAATTCAAATCCCAGGGACGTGCTAACCAAAACACCCACTCCCGCTTTCTTGAATTTAGTTTCCTGCAAGATGTCTAGCCCTGAAGATTTAAATTCCTGCATCACCATTGAGCGTTTCTGTGGCGTGCTCATCCCTTTTACATGCCTTTACATTCAGGGACCCAACCCTTATACTATGGCCATGCATGATCTATGTATTGCCTGTAAGCCTGACCACTGCACCATCCCGCTTGTGACCCTCATCCCCTGTTGTCGAACTTGTAATAAGAAGGGCCCTCGCCCAATTGCTTCCCGTCTATTAAACGGGAAAAGAAGCCAATCGCCTTGGTTGGAGAAGCCCAAAGAGAAAGGGCCAACCTGCGGTGAGCGGCCGGGACAAAGATTAAATTGCAGCTCTAAACAATCTTAACAGAATGAGAACTAACAAGGAAATTAAGCAGATTTGTCAAGCTCAAGTCAAGCTCAAGTGTCAACTGCCAGAGGGGACCTCCGGTGGCGCAAGTGCCAATGACAGCAGGGGCCCATACCCTTGGTTGCATGCAGCCTGGCTGGTGGATATTGTGCATAGTTCTGGTAAACGTTCCAGGCTTCAAAGGGTGTTGAATCTCCAATATTTTTGTGAGCCTTTTTGAGCGCTGTTTGCGCAGCCCTGGACTAGTGCTGGTGTTCCCCGGCATGTTTCCAGCCTCTAATGTGTTGCTCAGCGTTTGCAAATGGTTCAGGACCCCTTTAATCTCATCCTGCGCAATGACCTTGTATTCATCTTGATGTTCGAAAATGAGGGCGAACGGGAAGCCCCACTGATAGCGTATATTTCGCTCTCTGAGCCATTGAGTCAGTGGGCGACAGTCCTATCTCCTGCACAGCATCATGGAGCAGAGGTCTTGGTAAATGTGTTTCTATGCTCCCTCAAAGGTAATGTTGGCTTTCGCTCTGGCTCGTTGTAGGATCTGCATTTTATGCTTGAAATGGTGACATTTTGCTAAAACTCATTGCAGACCATTGGATGGGTCCCCTCTGCGATGGACTCTGTCAAATGTGATCCATGGGCTTGGGGGTTCATCAAAGAGGTAATTGATGAGCGATGTCACCCATTGTCCAAGGACTGCCGCAGATTCAGCCTGTGGTTCTCTCGGGCCCAAAATTCTGATGTTAGCGCGTCTTTCACAGTTCACGAGGTTGTCTACCTTGTCGGTGAGATCTTTCTCTCTGTTCAAGGTCCTGCATTTGGCTATCTGTATGAATTTCCAGGAGGTCCATTGACAGTTGGTTGTTTTCGATGAATTCCAGTTTCTCCTCAACCTTATTGACCCTCCCTTTTAATGCTATGATTGCCCCAGCGAGGCAACATTTTATGGACCGTATTTCTGCCAGGAGCATGCGTATGTCCGCCTTTAAGTCTTCAGTGTCCTCACCGATTATAGCCTGGCGACTTTCTGATTGGTCCATTCCTACGGTGGTGGAGTCCCTATGAAAGCTGTGCAATGTCTTGGTAGTGTTGGGGTCCAGATTGGTTCTTCTACGGATGTCAGGGATGGCACTCTATTAAGAGTAGCACAGGACACCCAGAAAGGGTTTGGGTGGTTGTGCCAAAATAAAGTGGACAGATAAGTACACACACAGCTGAAAGGAAAGAGAACGAAGAGTAGGCAAGACTAGCAAGGAAAAAGGTACAGAATGAATTCCCTCTTGGGGTGTATGCAGATATAGGAAAAGAGTATTCCACGAACCTTAGGAAATACTCTAGCCTTCTGCACAGTTTGCTATAACAGAGGCCCACGCTGTTTGCTCGTGGCTTGGAACAGCAGCTATGGGTGTCTGTAATGTAGAAACGAGACAAGGGAAGGGGCAGAGGTTGACTGATGGGAACCAACAGACAAGCTCTGTACAAAAGGGTATACAAACAGTACAAGAGAAGATACATACAGACAAATCCGGGAAAAGGAGCTGGATAGCAAACTAGCAGAAGGAAATGAAGGGAAAGTCGTGTAACAGGATAGGATAGCAGAGGACAGTAAGGAACAAGGTTGAGAGCTCAGAGGAGCAGGAAAGCAATGAGCAAGCCCACAGGAGCAGGGCTGTAAGGTAGAGCGCCCAGAGGAAAAGGGCTTAGGGCAGCAGAGTAAAGCAGGCTGCACGGCAAGGAACCCAGAAGGGCCGGGCAGCAAGGAGTGGGCCCTGAGGGGCAGGGCCGCTGACCGTAGAAGGTTGCAGAGGACTGTAGAGGGCAGCTAGGCCGAGAACCCAGCGGAAAAAGGTAGGTAGTAGGCAGCGGAGTGTGATAAGCTGCAAAGTAGGAAGCCCAGAGGACAAGGGCTGTAGGCAGCTGGAGTGAGGCAGGCTGCAGAGCAGGGAGCCAAGAGGACAAGGGCTGTAGGCAGCCGGAGTGAGGCAGGCTGCAGAGCAGGGAGCCCAGAGGACAAGGGCTGTAGGCAGCCGGAGTGAGGCAGGCTGCAGAGCAGGGAGCCCAGAGGACAAGGGCTGAGGCTGGAAAGCAGCAGAGCGTGATCAGCTGCAATGTAGAGAGCCCGGCAGGGCAAGGGCGGAGGCTGGAAGGCAGCAGAGCGTGATCGGCTGCAATGTGGAGAGCCCGGCAGGGCAAGGGCGGAGGCTGGAAGGCAGCAGAGCGTGATCGGCTGCAATGTGGAGAGCCCGGCAGGGCAAGGGCGGAGGCTGGAAGGCAGCAGAGCGTGATCTGCTGCAAGGCAGGAGCCTGGAAGAGCAGGGCTGAGGCAGGGAGCCCAAAAGGCTAGGGCTGTAGGCAGCAGGGTGTAGCAGGCTGCAAGGCAGGACGCCCAGAGGAGCAGGGCTGAGGCAGGGAGCCCAAAAGGCTAGGGCTGTAGGCAGCAGGGTGTAGCAGACTGCAAGGCAGGAGCCCACAAGGGCACTGGAACAAAGAGCAGGTGAAATCAGGAAACAGCATACAAAGTTTGTAGCTCAAAGCAATAAGGTGCCGGAAGGACTCTCAATGCAAGAGACTGAGCTCTCGCAGGCAGCAGCCTTTATACTGCCCAGCCCAGCCCAGAGGCAGGCTAATTGGTTGCACCTGGCTCAGCACACCTGCAGACAATCGGCCACCTCCCTCTCTGTTCCTGAGCTGGTGGAAGTAGAGCAAATCCCTAGGGCTTCTGGGGATTGTAGTTCTGATGAAGAAAAATAGGAATAGCCAGGAATAGAAGGTTATAGCCAAGTGCATGATGGGAAGTGTAGTTTTCTGGGAAAAATAAAAAAGCACCAAAGTCTTGCAAATGGGAAATAAAGTCCAAATAGTGAATAACGGTTGATCCAGGAGTTTTCTGTAGATAAATGAATAACAATTTGTCCATATTGATCGCCAATGTATGCGCCCATGGCGCAGGCATGACAGTATGCCCCTCTCCAGGCCCCTCTCCAGGCTCCCTGAAGGCTGACCAACAGGAAGAAGGTCTGTCACACCGTGAAAGAGTCTTATTCCGAAAAGGCACATCATGAAGCACCAAAAACTGTTTAAGGTTGTAAGGTGGGAGTCTTGAAAGGAGGAGATGGTATCAATGTGCTGAACCTTTGCGGTAGAAATCAGAAAAGACAAAGTCTTTGGAGCACAAAACCCAACAGAGTGTTCATGAATAAAGGAATTGTGAATGTCTGTTGCAGGTTCCATGGCAAAGCTTGCTTTGAAAGGCAACAGTAAGGTGGTGAAATGTGGAGCCAGAGGCACAGCAGAGTTGGTTGCTTTAGGAAGGTTTTCCAAGGCATCAGACACAGCAATGGCAGAGTCAAGATTAGCCGCAGAAACATCAGGAGTCACAGTGGCGGGTTCTCCATGATTTGTAGGAATTTCAGAAGCCACCGCAGCAGAGAGATCATGAATGGCTGTGGATAGTTCCGATGCTGTAGCAACTGGGAGAGTGGGTGCCATAGAAGAACCAGCGGACAGTGACGCATCTGAGACTGATAGAGTAGAGTCTGGTAGTTTTAGTGCTGCAGAGGCGCCAGCAAGAACAACCGGAGCTGTAGTCCCAAAAGAAAAGTTGTTATCTGACTTAGCAACAGGTTCTGTCCTTGCAGGCAGAGAGGAAGGGGGTGCTTCTGCTGCGAAAAGAGTGATGTGAGATGCTGCAACAGTAGCAGATTTAGAAGTATTAGCAGGAGGAGCAGCAGAGATTGGGCTAGCAGATACAGTAACAGGTAATAAGACAGATGTGGGGTCATGATTGGGTAGGCGTTCTGAAGGCTGATCTTCAAAGTCTGGTGTGCTCAAATTACTTGGTGGGTCTGGGGTATAGACTGATGGAAAGGCTGGATTCCAGGCAGGTACCGGGTATTGTTCAGGATTGGAATCATGGTCTAGAGTACCAGAACCTGAGTTACTGTGGTTGGAAAGTGAAAGAGCTGTGTCAGACTTTAGAAGGGATGCATATGCTAAATTTAGGTCTTCCATCTGCTTGGTATAAATCTGTATCCTTTTCTGCGTGGCAATTCCAGGCCTTACCATGTCGATCTCTAAAGACAGTATTTCGGGTGTAGGACATTGTGTCAGAAGGTCTGGAATATTGTGTCCCTTCATAGAATTTTTACTATGTAAATAAACAAAGTCATCATAGAGATCTTCGGTCTTTCTTTTAAGGCGTAGGAGTTTTTCTTGTAGCAGGTATGTATCATTAGCCTGATCTAAAGCTTCAGAATCTGGTGTGGCAGAAAATTCGGTTGTAGCAATGGGAAGCCTGACCGTAAGGTTATTGTGGTTGGTAGATACTGGGGAAGTATTAAGACCACCGATGGTCAGTATTGGTCTTTTGTACCCAGGACTATGTGAACTAACCTCAGGATACATAATGCCGTGTCCTGTCAAATGAGGGTTTCCAGTAGACTGGGGAGCTTGCCAAGCAGATCTTGAACATATCACTCTAGCAACAGCGTACTCTGGTTTAGATACCCCTACAATGAGTGCAATATCCTTGGCTGTAACAGTGTTAGAAAAATTATCAGACGCAGGAGTGTCTTTCACTGTTTGGGCTAACAAGATCTGTAAGAATTCATTATCTTGCTGTAGCTCTTCAACCGATAAGGACTGCGGATCATAGTCGCAAATGTCATAATAGTTATACATGGAAGAAGGGTCAGCAAGCCAGTGAGTGTAGTACCGTGCTTGTAAATCTTTGTTTACTAAGGCAAGACTGTTCTTTAGACTAAGGTTCTTGTTTGCTGTCTTTAGGGAAAGTATAGATTTTTGCAAAGGTTTCTTAACCCGAAAGGAAAGCATCCTTGGTCTGTGTGTGCCTTTCCTGCCTATGGAACAAGACATTTTTCGCTCTTGCATTCTGTCAGGGATGGCACTCTATTAAGAGTAGCACAGGACACCCAGAAAGGGTTTGGGTGGTTGTGCCAAAATAAAGTGGACAGATAAGTGCACACACAGCTGAAAGGAAAGAGAACGAAGAGTAGGCAAGAGTAGCAAGGAAAAAGGTACAGAATGAATTCCCTCTTGGGGTGTATGCAGATATAGGAAAAGAGTATTCCAAGAACCTTAGGAAATACTCTAGCCTTCTGTACAGTTTGCTATAACAGAGGCCCACGCTGTTTGCTCATGGCTTGGAACAGCAGCTATGGGTGTCTGTAATGTAGAAACGAGACAAGGGAAGGGGCAGAGGTTGACTGATGGGAACCAACAGACAAGCTCTGTACAAAAGGGTATACAAACAGTACAAGAGAAGATACATACAGACAAATCCAGGAAAAGGAGGTTGATAGCAAACTAGCAGAAGGAAATGAAGGGAAAGTCGTGTAACAGGATAGGATAGCAGAGGACAGTAAGGAACAAGGTTGAGAGCTCAGAGGAGCAGGAAAGCAATGAGCAAGCCCACAGGAGCAGGGCTGTAAGGTAGAGAGCCCAGAGGAAAAGGGCTTAGGGCAGCAGAGTAAAGCAGGCTGCACGGCAAGGAACCCAGAAGGGCCGGGCAGCAAGGAGTGGGCCTTGAGGGGCAGGGCCGCTGACCGTAGAAGGTTGCAGAGGACTGTAGAGGGCTGCTAGGCCGAGAACCCAGCGGAAAAAGGTAGGTAGTAGGCAGCGGAGCGTGATAAGCTTCAAAGTAGGAAGCCCAGAGGACAAGGGCTGTAGGCAGCTGGAGTGAGGCAGGCTGCAGAGCAGGGAGCCAAGAGGACAAGGGCTGTAGGCAGCCGGAGTGAGGCAGGCTGCAGAGCAGGGAGCCCAGAGGACAAGGGCTGTAGACAGCTGGAGTGAGGCAGGCTGCAGAGCAGGGAGCCAAGAGGACAAGGGCTGTAGGCAGCCGGAGTGAGGCAGGCTGCAGAGCAGGGAGCCAAGAGGACAAGGGCTGTAGGCAGCCGGAGTGAGGCAGGCTGCAGAGCAGGGAGCCCAGAGGACAAGGGCTGTAGGCAGCCGGAGTGAGGCAGGCTGCAGAGCAGGGAGCCCAGAGGACAAGGGCTGAGGCTGGAAAGCAGCAGAGCGTGATCAGCTGCAATGTAGAGAGCCCGGCAGGGCAAGGGCGGAGGCTGGAAGGCAGCAGAGCGTGATCGGCTGCAATGTGGAGAGCCCGGCAGGGCAAGGCCGGAGGCTGGAAGGCAGCAGAGCGTGATCGGCTGCAATGTGGAGAGCCCGGCAGGGCAAGGGCGGAGGCTGGAAGGCAGCAGAGCGTGATCAGCTGCAAGGCAGGAGCCTGGAAGAGCAGGGCTGAGGCAGGGAGCCCAAAAGGCTGGGGCTGTAGGCAGCAGGGTGTAGCAGGCTGCAAGGCAGGACGCCAGAGGAGCAGGGCTGAGGCAGGACGCCAGAGGAGCAGGGCTGAGGCAGGGAGCCCAAAAGGCTAGGGCTGTAGGCAGCAGGGTGTAGCAGACTGCAAGGCAGGAGCCCACCAGGGCACTGGAACAAAGAGCAGGTGAAATCAGGAAACAGCATACAAAGTTTGTAGCTCGAAGCAATAAGGTGCCGGAAGGACTCTCAATGCAAGAGACTGAGCTCTCGCAGGCAGCAGCCTTTATACTGCCCAGCCCAGCACAGAGGCAGGCTAATTGGTTGCACCTGGCTCAGCACACCTGCAGACAATCGGCCACCTCCCTCTCTGTTCCTGAGCTGGTGGAAGTAGAGCAAATCCCTAGGGCTTCTGGGGATTGTAGTTCTGATGAAGAAAAATAGGAATAGCCAGGAATAGAAGGTTATAGCCAAGTGCATTATGGTAAGTGTAGTTTTCTGGGAAAAATAAAAAAAGCACCAAAGTCTTGCAAATGGGAAATAAAGTCCAAATAGTGAATAACGGTTGATCCAGGAGTTTTCTGTAGATAAATGAATAACAATTTGTCCATATTGATCGCCAATGTATGCGCCCATGGCGCAGGCATGACAACGGATCCCGGGCTTGGCCCTTGTGGGTTCCTGTTCCGCCGGGGTGGTCCCCTACGCCTGTGGGTTCAGACAAAGAGTACATGCGTGGGCGATTCCAGGGTCTTTCTCTGATGTGCGGGGAGACTCCTGCCTCGTTTGCAGTGGCCCTAGATTGAAACCAGCACTTTTGAGGTTTTGAGTCTCACACGGCCACCACCTCTAGAGGGGCCTCTCTCACTGGTAGGCAACCTTTGCCTGCTCTCCGATAGGACTGTGGGCGTAGAGGGCTGTGATCCACCAAGCTGGAGGGTGACAACCCTCACTGTACCCATATATGAGGTGTGTCAATTGCCTGGTCTGTTGTTTGCAAGATCTACATCGGGTACTTGAGTCAACTTGTCTTCCCCCCAGATGTGGGAGAGGGCTCCACACCCTGCTGATGTGTGCTGGGGCCATGCTTTACGCCAATCAGAGCAGTCTCAGCCCCTCTCACCATTTCTGCGGGGCCAAACGCCCACCGTTGCTGCAACCTCTGGTGTTTATGTGGCAGTCTACTACGATGGTACGCTGAATCTCCGGAGCTTGCTGCACACCATGCTTGTCACGGCCTAGCAAGCCGCATCATGCCGTTACTGGTAACTTTGAGTCAGTCGCTCCAATTGCAACGAGTTTTGGATGGTCGCCTTCACTATATTTTCATCGCCATTGCCTAATTAGGAAGGTTGGTGTATCTCGACCATCCGGTGCTCGGCAAGGGAGACAGTGGATTAAGCGCCCATTCCGTCTGCACCCCTTGGTGGTCTCGATAGGTTTACATTTATAAGTAAGGGACGCTTATTTTGTCAGTTTACTAATACACAGTTTAGTAAATCAGTCTTCCATGCAGTCTTGACGTGTAGAATCGCAGGGATCCCTGTTGAGTGTTTCCTTATATATACACAAAGCAGAGTAAATGCTTGTTGCCTTGCATTGCCAAACAGAGTTCTAGAGGAGAAAAAAAGGTAGGTGGTTGGAATTGGAAACACTGCTAGAGATCACAGAGGGAGTGACATTGTCTGAAATATATTAACATATACAAAATGCAAGACCTTCCGTGTGTCTTAAATTCCTCAAGTGCCATGAAAATGTTTGCCAATAAAAGGTTTCCTACAGTAACAACCTTTTATTTATCCATGACTAAATGAAATATTTTGACATGCATCAGAGTTATACCCTGAATTATATGAAAAGGGTGGTGGTCAAGGATATGCCATGCTCTTTGTGAAAGTTGAACAACTTGTATTTTGCGGTAGGCAGAGGAATAATATAACAAACAATTGTATAATGTTTGGAACAACCGAAGCCCACTCGACCTTTGCATGTGGGCATTGTGGATCTGGATCAAACCAATAGGATGCGTAAAGGGCTTGATACATCCAGTAGACCAATTCTAAGTCAGCCTGAGTAGGGTTTCGTAAGAATTGGGCCTCAACACTATAGCACTATAGGCTATTAATTTGCCCAGACCAATGATATTAATATGCACAACCTTGCAAAACAGCGAACTAGGAATATGGACCAGGATTTTGAGAATTAAATGCAAAAAATTGAATAGCACTACCATTTTAATAATGGCGATGTCACCCATGAGAGGTGGGGGCAGTTTCACCCATGTTTTAGCCTGAACGCAGACACAATCCAGTTAAGCCAAATAATTGACGAGTTCACTTTCCAATTCCGTGCTTCATGGATTAAACCCTTCAGGCTTCCAATTTACTAGAAAACCTGTCTCTGGAGGTCAGGCACCCACTGTTAGAGAGAAGGCCTCAGACTTGTATTAAAGACAAAACTTGAGGAGTGACCATATGTATCAAATTCCTCAAGACTGAGAGTATATATACATTCCTTTGCCGATGTGTAATTCCATAAGCTTGGCAACGAGTGCTCAGTAGCTACTGTGAAGAGTAAACCCGGTTAGGCACTCCTCTTCCATCTTTCCAGTGCAACAGAATCAGAGATCAGACCATTATTGCATATTCTAGAACTTGGAGTTTGTGAAATAAAAATAATTTCCAAACACCATTTAACGAAGAACCCCAAATCAAAATGGCCACTCCACTGAATTGAATGATTTCTGATCATCCAGCAAGACACTGAAAATAGTTGACAGAGGATCAAAATATATAAGCCTAATAAAATACAAATACAAATATATATAAGTGCGAATGCCATGGGATAAACACCACTTCACCCCGTAAAGATATCTGGGAAATCCAAGGGAGAAGCCTGTTTGCCACAACATTCCCAGAAAACTTATCAACCTTTGTAGGGGGTATTGGATAATACAAGCTGCTTGAATATGATGGTTTTTCAGGTTTTAGGAAAATAATCTAGGCTTAATGGATGGAAGCTGGTAATCTGCATCCACTATGGATACATTGTACAATGCTAATTCATGAGGAGTGATCATATCTTTAAACATCTTGTAGAAACCTACAGAGAAGCCTTCCAGCACTTGGGTTTTCTCTCCAGGCAAGTAGTAAATGGCCTGCAGTATTTTCACTTCTGTAATTGGAGAGGTAAGCATCTATCACTCGTGATCCTGGAGCCAGAGAAGAGAGGCCTGGTGATAGTATTCTTTCCTGTTTGGTGCTGAAACATCCAGTGAAGAAGAGCAAAGTGTCTGGAGTAGAGCAGGTGAAACCTATCTCATCATCCTGGCAGATGGTTGACCCCTCCGATAGGGTGATAGCAGGTATAATAGTCCTATGTTGTTCCTTCCTAAGAAACCATGCAATTCACCAGCAAGTTCTATCCCTCTCCCTACATGGACAAGCTGGCACTTTCCTGCTGAGGAATCAGTCAGTCAGTCAGTCTACACTATGAATTCTTCTATTGTTGTATGCAGTTCAGAGCGTAGCCAAATTGTTTACGGTGTTACACAAGCCTTCAGTGGTTTTTAGCTTTCCTACCAACCTATGTAATGTCGTCAGCAATAAACCTAATACGACCCACCTCTCCAATTATACAGAAGCCACACATGCAGGCTTTAAAGGTTGCCCCATAGAGATTGCCAAGAGTCAATGGAAGTTGAGTTTTATAGAAAAAATAATTTTAATTCAACATTGCATTTAAGGATGAAAAATCTAATAGGCTTTCCTCCTAATATGTCTATCCCTGCCTGAGGCCTTTAAACAAGGGGTCATAAACGATCTGCTAGCGTGGAAGGTGAGATAGTGACAAAGGTACTTTTTCACAGTCTTTTACCCATAGGTCTACCTCTTCAGTAACAAATGTCATATCATTCCTGGAAGATGAATCAAGACCAAAAAAGCAGAATGTGAATTCCCTGTTTGAAGGAAATCGGTCCCACCAGATGTCACGCAGGCCCAATACATCTTGCAAGCAGAGCATTGCCTTTTCTTACCAGGCTAGTGGGTGCTTGCTATGTGACAACTTAACTAAATCTCTATTTAATACAAAGTTGAAATCACCACCCCAAATTATGTTATGGTCAAGGAATTATATCCTCTGAAATACATACTCCAACAAGCTTGGAGTATCAGTATTGGGGCCATCAAGATTAATATTAACCAGCCCCAACACACCAGCCACAATCAGAAACCTACCCTCTGGATCTGCAATTGCACTATTTGCGTCACTGTTGCAAATTTGCAATTTGTTTTCTCGTTTTCAGGACCTTGAAAACGTATAGCAATTATTATTTTGTTTTTAACTTTTATTTTTGAGGGCAGAGGTGAACAGCTTACACAGACATCAGAGCAGCCAGGATTCGCAAAATACATATTCAAACTGACAATAGTGGTGCAAAAAAAAAAAAACGTAATACAATAGAAATCGCGGATGTGGCATCTCAAAGATGGATATGGCTGAGGTACTTTACAGAGATGCTTCCAGATGAGTTGTCTCCAGATGAGGATGCGTCTAGGCCATTAAGATAGCTGTTGAAGAGGGCCCAGATGTTTTTAGGCCGGGAGTGGGCCGGGAGGGTAGTGAGGAACTCCTCCTCACAGTTCCGAGACCATGTCAATAAGTTCAGCCATTTCTGGAATGTAGGTGGGGAGGGGGACTTCCAGTTCTGCAACACACACTTCTTGGCAATTATAAGACTATAAGACTGACATTCAAAAACTTAGCGGCACCTCTGGGTCCCTCGGTTCCCCACACCCCAAACAGCACCCCCAGTGGGTCGGGGTCCACGGCTATGTCACATATTTCTGACAGAGTTTTGAGGATCTCATCCCAGAATGGCGCTAGCCTCTAGCAGAACCAGAACATGTTCAGATGGCCCGCGTCCCCTGCCCTGCAGCGGGGGCAAAGCCTTGGGTCGGAGTGAGCAAACCTGGAGATCTTGCGTGGAGTGTAATATAACCTGTTCAACAGTTTGTATTGAATGGTACGGTAGCGGAAATTTAGGGAAACTTAATTAGTGTGGGTGCACATTTTCGTCCACAGTTGGTCGGTGAGTTCCAGCTCTAGTTCGGACGCCCAGTCGTCCGGGGCCCCCAGGGGCAGCGGTGGAGAAGAGGTTAGGAGGAGTTTATACAATGAGGATACCACCCCGCGGGCCCCACCTGTCATGATACCCGCTCCCGGGGAGCCGGTTCAAGCCCTGCGTCCCCGAAAGCAGACATCCAGACCCCAAGGAAGGACCCAGCAACCCCATATAGGGGCCCTTTGGACAGTGTCCTGGCGCCTATGGCACCAGGCTCATAAAAGACATCAGTCCTCGCGCCATAGGCGCCAGGCTCATTATGGGAGTGCTTGGGTGCACTTACCTGATGCAGACCATGCTGCAGGATCCCGGCCTCCTTGAGGCCTGAAAGGAACTACTTTACCTGTGGGACTAATTGGCCATCCGGGCGTGGTCGGGGAAGGATACATACCTGATTGGAGGAAGGATACATACCTGGAACTTCTTCCAAGGCTATTTAAACCCCACCCGAACAGCCACACGTGCTTCGCGTTGTTCTGCATCTAGCAGCTGGATGCTCACCGTGTCTGCTTCTGCATCCTGACTTCTGCCACGCCTGCCAGCATCCTGGATCACCTGCAAAGGAAGAGAAGAAGAGAACAGAAGAAGGAAAAGTCCTTACCTGCTAAATCCGCATCCCAGAGACATCTCGCCGACAATCCTGAAAAGGAAGACTTATTTAAAAGCTCATCGCATCGATCGCTGCAGCGCCGCATTCCACTCACCTTTACAGGGCGCCTCCATGTTCAGCAGCGATCATCCGGATTCGCAGTCACGCCCCAGCGCCTAGGGAGAAAAAGACCAGAACAAAAGGTGAGAGAGAGAAGGGAATAAAGAAAGTTAAATCTCCATATTAAGACTTACCTGTTGATTCATTCCCTCTTCATTTTGGGTCCGCGCCGCATCCTGGCATTTCCGGCCCCTAAGGGGAAAAAGAGACATCAGCGTTAATGAGCGAATGAAAAGACATTACCAAAAAACGCTCATTAAAGACTTACCTGATTTCTACAAGGATTTCACCTCTCATCTCGGGTCGGTGCCTGTTCCCCGGCATTCCGTACCCCGGCCCCTATGGGGAAAAAGACACTAGCATTAGTACATTAATGCAAGGACACAAGGGGAACCTCTTATCAAACAACTTACCTGGAAGCCAAGCAAGTTGGTTCTCACCAATCCGAAAATCCAGTGAAGTAACTGGATACCAACGCGCCCCTGCATCAGAAGCAGGATGGAGAGCTCGTCCTTCCAGACCCTAAGGTGAGACGCTACGAGGAATCACAGAAGGGTTTCGAGGAGGGTGAGAGGGGAAAGTGGGAGGCCGATTGCATTACCCCGCAGACAGTTAATCCCCTATTTTCGCCTACAGAAGGATACTTCTGCGAGCCAGACAAGCCAGATTTGGGGGCCCGGTCCAGTCCGTCTTCCGAACCCTGCGCATCACCTTAGAAGAGGTCACAGCAGCGCGAACCAGGCCAGCGCCTCCGTGGGAGTCAGGTGAGCGTAACACCACCAGAGTTGCGATGTAGGAGATTCCAGGGGAGTCCGGGGGTTCAGCAGGGAACCAAGGCCAGGCATCGCGAAAGGCAGCACGGAACCTATAGAACTGTAGAAGCTCAAGCGGTGATCCCGAGTGGCCGGGCTTCCAGGTGTGTGGTGTGATGAATTGCCCCTCCGGGTAGAAATCAGTCAAGGCCATGTATCCCAGGGACTGCCAGTGTCCTGCCAGGGCCGTGTCGTGTGGGTTCCAGCCCGGGGAAGTGCCAGGCGGGGAGCCATTTGTAGTATGGGTGTTCCTCTGTACCAGTGGCGAATATCTGACCCCAGGCTTGCACAGTGGTCTGAACCGGGTCAATAGGTGAGTCCGATTCGTATTGGCGGTGTAATATTAAGGACATCATGTTGGTATTAGATGCCGCAAGGGCCTCCAACTTGACATGGGGGCGTGGGAGGAGTCTGGGGTACCAGTAGGAAGCAAATTGTGCCTGTGCTGCAATCCAGTACCGCAGCATATTGGGAGCAGTGAAACCACCCTTGTCATAGGGGAGTGACATAGCGAGCCATTTCTTGCGCACCGCCCCGAGTGCCACAGGAACTGGGCGCACAGTTTATGGAGGTCTGCAAAATATTTCTTACCAGGCCAGACCGGTACATTCGTGAATATATACAGCAGCTTAGGGAGTAGAATCATTTTTACCAATGAGATTCTTCCTGCTAAGGACAAAGGGAGAGAGCACCAGCCCATTATTTTAGATTCAGCCTGTTCTACAGCAGCCAAGTAGTTGTCAGATAGGAGAGTGTCTTTGGTCATGGACACCTGGATACCCAAGTATTTGATCCCGTTAGGGGACCAACGAAGAGGATACTCGGTATCAGGGCGCGCTGTGGAGCGCGTGATGGGGAAGAGTTCCGATTTGGCATAATTGATTGTAAAGCTGGAATATGTGCCGATGCGGGTGATGTCTTGCAGGATAGGGTCTAGGTGGACATCAGGATCTCTGACGAACAGAAGCACGTTGGCCGCATAGAGTGAGATTATTTCGGGGTCCCCCTGCAGCCGTATCCCTTTACGTGAGTGATGTTCCCTGACATAGTCCGCCATAGGCTCGATAGCCAGAGCAAACAGGATCGGGGAGAACGGGCAACCCTGACGGGTGCCTCTGAATAGAGGGAATAGATCGGAGGTTAAGGAGTTGACGCGGACCCTGGCAACCGGGGAGGTGTACAGTAGCTTAATATATGCAATCATCCTTGGCCTGATGCCCATGGTCTCGAGGACCATCCACATATACTTCCAAGACACCATATCGAAGGCCTTCTGGGCATCCAGGGCGACCGCACTCACCCCTGGTCAATTTGTGCCATGACATTGAGAAGCCGTCTAATGTTATGGGAGGTGGATCTCCCGGGTACAAAGCCAGACTGGTCGTCATGTACCATATAGGACATGATAGGCAGGAAGCGGTTAGCGATCACCTTGGCGAAAATGTTTGTATCCAAGTTCATCAATGAGAGGGGCCGGTAGGAGCCGCACTCATTGCTAGGATTACCGGGCTTGAGCAGGACCGTAATGACGGCCTCGCGGAGTGTCGGGGGAAGGGATCCTAGTTGAAGTGACTCATCCCATACCTCAAGCAGTACGGGGGCCAATATTGCCACGTGTTCCTGATAAAATTCAGCTGTTAACCCATCAGGAACAGGGGCCTTACCTTTAGGGAGACTAGATATCGCCTCGACTATTTCATTCAGATTGATAGGGGAATCCTGTTGGTCCCTGGTGGCGCGGGAGACTATGGTAGTGGGTATCCGATCCAGGAGCTCGTGCATCTGGGAGTCTCCATGTTCAGTGGGCTGGGAGTATAATTCCGAGTAGAAGCCTGTGAAGACCTCAAGGATCTGTTGGTCGGACCACTGTGTAACTCCCTGACCGTCCTTTACACCGGTTATTTGGGCTTGGCCCCATTCCTCCCTCGCCAGAGCAGCTAGCGTTTTGCCGGGTCTGTCCCCTTCATCGTATTTACCTGCTGCCTGAGGACGGCTGAAGTACTGTACTTCCCTAGTAGCCTGTTCATTAAAGGTTTTGAGCTCCTCACTGATCTGGGAGAGGACACTCGGGTCGACCGAGGCTGGGTGGGCACGTTCCAGGTCACGTAGTTTAGCCTTGGAGTGGGATAGGGCGGTTCTTATGGACTTAAGGACTCCCGACTCCCTAGAGATGATCGCCCCCCTGATAAAGGCTTTGAAAGCGTCCCAGCGGACCCCGGCAGTAGTGGACTGGGGCAGATTATGTTTGAAATAGGTCTGAATATCGGCGAGGATGTCCGCCTTGAATACTATGTCCCGCAGAGCAGATGATTTGAATCGCCATGTGTTGATGGCAGGGGCAGGTGTCCCCAATTCCAGGGTTATCAGGATCGGGGAGTGGTCAGATAGTGTGCGCGCAAGTATCCGCACCTCCGCCACCCTGCCCACCATAGAGCCGGACAAAAGAAACATGTCGATCCTGGAGGAGCTGTCGTGGACTGACGAATAGTATGTAAACTCTCGCGCTTGCGGGTGTAGGGCCCTCCATGCGTCATGGATGTCGAGTGTCGCGCTGTGGGTCAGCAATCTACGCGCCGCACCAGATAGGGGTCTAGGGGCTGTACCAGTCCTGTCCATTGCGGTATCTAATATGAAGTTCATGTCTCCTCCCCAGATGATCTGTACCCCGACATATCCCAGTAATATCGCTACCACTTGGTCGATAAATTCAGGAGAATCGGCATTGGGGCCGTAAGTATTCACAAGCAAGTAACTCCCATTGGCTATGGTACAATGTAATATAACGTACCTTCCCTCAGAGTCTATGTAGCTCTTGTGGAGGACAAACTTAAGTGACTTATGGATCATCGTGACCACCCCTCTAGCCCGCGCGGAATATGAGGTGAAATATCTATGTGGGCCCCATGATGGGGCAATACTATTGGTCAGGGGGCCCATTGAGTGAGTCTCCTGCAGTAGCAGTATTTTACCCCCATGTCTGTTGGCGTACGCCATGATTTTTCGAGCCTTGGTATAGTTGCTTAGGCCTCGCACATTCCAGGATATCGCCGTTACCGGCATGTCAATGATTCAAGTAGCATCCCTCCACAGTTGTCGTATAGTGAATCCTGGGCGGAGGCCGCCCCCGCAGTGGCCTCTTGATGCGCTGTGGACCGCCAAATCACCTCTGCCATTTTCCCCCATAACACATAAAAAACCCGTTCGACCACTCTCCAGCCCCTCCCCACCCACCCTGACTGCCCACCCACAACTTGCAGTGTGACCCCCCCTCCCAACATAAGTGCCAACATTTCTCCAGACCCAGGTGGCTTCAGATAGGTCAATGCCACCACAATGCCGTGAGTCGGCCGGCAACACCCAACGTGGGCGTGCCCCCTTCACGGTCCAAGCTGGGCCCAGCAGTAGTGACAACCAAACAAAACTAAACAAAGTCATTGCAAATGCAGCGAGGTGCGCTGTTGCCATGTGGTCGGCTTCTTAGACAGTAGAGACGGACAGTGGATGCTGTCTACAGTAGGTTTCTGCAATGGGCTGATCTAGCGTTTGGCACCCAGGAGCAAGCATGAGTGCATGAGGACAAGGATGCAAATGTAGGAGAAGTTAGTGCGGGAGGTGGTCCCGCGCATTTAGAAAGATGGGTTGCACCCAGTCCGGAGCGTGGTTGGTGGCTAGTCGCTTGCTACAGGGAGATATCGGTGTTGGGTAAAAAGCAACATTACCATGGTCGCGTTGTGAATCTAGGATCACCAGATAGTATGGGCATCTTCGAATGAGGTGATTGGAGGCTACCTGGCGTCAGCGGGATCGTCCCTTGGATTGTGTAGTGGTATTTCTGACTCAATGAATTTCACCGCCTCATCGCGGACCGTGAAGAAGTAGAGTTTTCCGTTGTGGGTGAGTTTAAGTCGAGCCGGGAATAGGATGGCATATGGGACATTGCGCTCCCTGAGCAGTTTTTTAACGCCAAGGTCGGGAAAGATCCTGATGGTGTTGGCCTCTAAGCGCAAGTCCCCTTTCTCCCGTGCCAGGCGGAGGATAAGGTCTCTGTCCCGGTAGTTTAGAATCCTGGCGATGATGGGTCTCGGGATGTCACCCGGCTTGGGACGAGGGGATAAGGCACGGTGGGCGCGTTAAACTGTAAAATACGGTGACAGAGCTGGATTACCCAGGAGATCTTTAAGTAGGCTCTCAACAGCGTCCTCCATGCGCCCCCTGAGTGCGTTCTCGGGAACGCCGATAATGCGTAGATTATTTCTGCGGGAGCGGGATTCCAGGTCGTCGCACTTAGCTTTTACTGCTTTCATGTCTCGTGACAAGGATGCAACAGTGGACTGCAATGTGTGTACTTCGTCCTCATTTGCGGATATCCTGCTCTCAGCCTTTGTAATTCTGGGCCCGGCCTTATCCACGCGTGTCCTGAGCGAGGCGACGTTGGCATTTATGTCATCCAGTTTCTCGTGGAAGGAGGCGAAGTTCTTAGCCATCGATTCCATGAGAGTGGTGAGGTCAGGCCCCGAACTTCCAGGATGGGCCTCCGCCTCAGGTTCTTCCTGCAGGGGTGGCGGCGAGCATGATTCAACCCTCGAAACGGCCCTTGCAAATTTGTCCATGGCTCCCCCCTTAGCGCTCCCCTTCTGTTTATTCGGCATGCTGAGTGGCGGTAAATGTCCAAGTGATCTGGGAGCAGCGCACGTAGGGAGAGCAGATAATGTTGGCCACGAGGGTCCAGCGAGTCCCTGGATAACGGTGTCAAGGTTGCTGGGCCCTTACTGGTGTAGAGGCAGATGGCACTGGTAGCCCTGGGTGGGGTGGATGGCAGACCCAGGTGCCAGCGTGCGGAGGCCGCACTCTTAGGGAGGTCGAGGCGCCCGTAGAGCAGGCCCGGTGAGTATGTGGCCCCCAGTGGAGGCGGGCCCCAGGTGGTGTCCAGGCGAGGCCAGTAGTTGGTAAGGGGGCGGGGGTCCTCACCCACTCTCAAATCAAGACAGTCAAAAGTCCGTGATGGATAGAGTGGGGAAGCCTATATCTATGCCACGCAGTTTTTCCCAGGTGGTGCAGGTCTGCACTGGCCTACAGCACAGCCAGGCAGCACAAAAGCAGGGCAGATCAAGATACGGCGTGTGTCAGCGCTCCTCTCATGCTACGGAGCGGTCTGCCGTTTCAGCAGTGCGGCAGCAGCCGCGTGAACAGCCCCCCCCCCCCTCCGCGCTCCTCACCTGAGAACAGTTGGCGCCTGGGTGTCAGCCCAGTGCTCGTGTGGCGCGTACGTTTGCCTGAGCCCCGGCTCACGGGGATTGCCCGCTGCGCAAGTCCGACTTGGGGCTCCGGCTTCAGTGGGGCGGGAGGGAGATGGAGCAGCTGCGCTCCCGCGTCGGGTCAGCCCCACTCACACTCCCTGGCAGCACCGCCAACAACAGCCCGCAGGTGGATGCTAGCCTACACGGCTGCGGAGGGTGGAGGTGTAACAGGGAGCTCAAACGCCGCAGGGACGGGGACGAGGTCCCGTAAGTCTGTTTGCCGCAGCAAGCAGGCATGTTCCGGGGAGGCCACTCGTAGTCAGGCGGCTTCAAGAAGAGGCACCGTTGTTAGAGCCCCAATGGGCGGATCAAGCCGAAACTCGCAGGGATGGGGCAGAAGACGATCACCAGCAGCACCAACCGACGGCGACCCGCAGAGATGCCGTGTTGCGCAGATGTCAACGGATTACTGCCGAACCACACAGAGCTTATCCGCTAGGCAGCCATCTTCGGCTGCTCAACAGCGCCACTGAAAACGTATAGCAAATTGAAAATCAATTTCATGAATGTTCTTCTCCAGCATTATATTCCCAGTTGTCAGACTTGGAATCCCCTGCTATATTACGGAAAATAAACCACAGCAATACATTACATACACAGTCCATACAGAGGCTTTAATTTGCAGATGCTGCACCTCATTTTGGTTCTAATTAGTTTTAACCAATGAGGGGTGGGTAGGCTTCCCTCCACCCAGATTAGCCATTTTCAGATTCTTCACTGCATATCTTGTAACACATCCTCCCCAGTTCTGACATTTTTATTGTTTGCATAAACTTTCGTTTTCTTTGATCAACATTTCTGCAGTAACTTTATACAGGTCTGCCTACTGCACAATCTGACTTCCTTGGATCCTTTTCAACTGCTTCCAACTGCTTTCTGAGCTCCATAAACTTTGTGTGTTCACACCTCAGATCAGCATGGAAGAGGATGGTAGGGCACAAGAGCCCCCTAACCCAGAAAGCAACACTTTTAATTTTTAGGACTGGCATTTGTTTGAGAAAAACATTTTCCTCAGAGACCCCCAGAAGGACTGCATTTACTGGTTATGACATCGGACAGACCTTAACTCAAACATGTCAGTACAGACTTTGGAGTTTATTACTATTTCTGGAAGAAAATAAGGGGTTTTGCCCTGGCGAGGAAGCCACCAGAAAAGCCCCTGCATCTATGTATTGCAGGGCTTCTGAAAAGCACACTCGGAACAGGAGAGCTTCTTCAATTGGAGTGGGCTGCCCCTCATAAATGCCACAAAGGAGATAATCCTCCTGGTCTCCAGAGGAGATCTGGTGGAGAGAAATCACATAAATCTCTGAAGAAATGCTCCCATTCATCGATGAGGCCTTCCCCTGACAGGCCATTCATGACTAAACCATCTACAAAACCCTCTTTGGACCATCAGGTAAAAAAGCCCAGCTCATCTAAGAGGCAGACGTGAACGGGCAAAGGTTAGTCTATGATCACTTCTACAGCAAAGTCATCCATGGATGTATCCTAGTCTACAGCGTACTGGCCATCAACTGAGTAATCGTCCGTACACTAGGCATCAACTGAGTCCTCGTCCACGAGTTCAATCTCTTCATTCACGGCAGTATTCCAGGGCCTTCGTCCACTGCAGTGTCCATAAAGAGGCATAAGCAGTCTACGACTGGGTACTCATAGCTGGCAGCCAAACTGGCACACTCCTCCTTAGCGATCAATAGGCAAACGTCTACCATCTATGGACCTTTGTGCCACGAGGCTGAATATTGTCGCCCTCTTTCCCATAAAGGAAATCTGTTTACCAGATTTTCCATACTTAAGAAAGATTTACCAGACTTCATCCTTCAATAGGATTCTGATTTTTCAGAGCATGATCGATCAGTCCTGTACTACCACCAGCAGACCTAAATGTTGAAAGCCCTAGTTGGCCAATACAACCATCTGATGACACAGATGATACCTTTCATACAGCACTGATCCAATCGCTAAAGAACATCCTTTCAGGGTGAAGAAAGCCCACCCAACATCAGGCTCCAAGGAAAGCCCAGGATGTGACACCACCTGTGCCTTTGCTACCACGAAGGAGACCTTCCCTTACCAGGTCAATACCTTAAAGCTCTCCACAACACAGATATTTTGAAGTCCCACATGAGGTACCCACTCCACGGGAGGACTCCATTGGTGTCCCTTACTAGGTATAATCTGACGACAATTAACCAATGAATGAGCTGGAAGAGGTAGAACTCCCCACAGGTTGAGTAGGATGAATGGGAGGACTATGTCATATCCAAGCAAAGGAAACCTGATTCTGCGGGGCAGAGGGGAAAATATCCCAGATGATATTCTATGCTTTCATACTATGATTTCTAAGGTGGCCAATCTTTTAGATTTCCAAGTAGCAACATTGGAGGAAGAAGACGGCCTTGTACAGCCACAGGGAGACATTCTACCCCTACAGTTCCGTCTTAGACACCATAATGGAGTTGGGAGAAGCAATTTTAAAGACTCCCCTGTCAATCCCAGCTTTCATGGCGAGGTCTGAGAAGAAATACAAGGCTCCAGATATCACACCCTTGTGTTTAACAGGTCTTCCATAACCAGATTCCATCATCACAGTAGCTTTTAGCTGAAGGCTCCGAAACCCGGCTCCACCCTTGATGGCCCGACAGACAAGGAAGGTATCGTCACCATCAGGACAGCATTGCCATTCTTCATCATCAGGACAGCCAATCCATTGTCAATGACAGCACACTGATGGAGAACTGTGACATCAAATTAGTAAATTGATTGAACAGCTGCCAGCTGTCCTGCAGGAGGAATCCAAGGCAAATTGTTAGAGAAGCGAAACAACATCTGAGCACACCATCGACTTGGCCATTGATGCGGTAGACACATGTTCCAAACAATTGGCTATAGGGCTGTATACTCCCAAGCAAACCTGGATGGAGGCAACTAACTTCAGGCTATAGGTCCAAGCACAGATCCTTGACATGCCCTTCAACAGCAGGACCTGTTCGGTCAAAAGATTGATGACCACCTGAAGGGTATTAAATTCGATACAAACATGGCATGTGCAGCCAGTTCGCTGTGAGATATGAACATAAGGTCCTTTTGATCATACGGGGTGGCTTGGTTAGATTTCGGGTCGCTTCAGTTAGAGGCTACATCTCATATTGCTCATCAACGGAACACTCCTTGTCTTCAGGATATCACCAGTCCTCCAGCAAGTATACCATTCGGGGAGGCGTGGGAGCTTCAGGGCACTCCTGTCCTCAGTAGTCAAAACAAGCTTGGCCTGCCTCTCAATGCAGCATCCCGTTTGGAGGTTGGGTCAGTTCAGTATAATTTTATTTCGGCAATTCAAAATAGCCATAAAGTATCATTCAAAACATAGCAATAAATGTCAGACCTTAAAAAGCCGTAATGTACATTTAAAACAAAAGGGTAAAATACTCATGCTTGTGGGGTGTAATCAAAGGCCCCCAAACTGAAGGTTCCTTTAACATGGAAAGCAGGATTTTTAAACACTGACCCAAAAACGGCTTTGCATGTGTGTTTGAAAGTTAAAACAGTTTGAATGTGAAATATGTACCCCTGCCAACATAAAAAAGTCAGGGAAAAAACATGGCGCGTATTGTCAAAAAGTAAGGTATATTGTGTTTTGCGTGCAAAATACCAGCAAACATTTGAAAAGAAAAGTCTACTTTGTTTCCATGAAAAAGCTTCTGTGGGCTTGAGAAAAACCATTTGCTTGCTGTGGGACGAATGTCACAAAGATCTCCCTCATGGAAAGCCTGGTTTACATCCCACAACTGCAATAAAATGTGGCTTGCTTGAAAGGTGTGGAAAACCAATTTTCCTTTAGACTTGCTGTCTGCGGGGCAATTTCCCTTGGCTGCAGCATGACCAGAATGTAAGCAGGAGGTATGAAAACAGGGGCTACAATTAAGGGTGGCTGAAACTCCAACTTCAAACAGGCAACCAACTTCAAAGATACTATTGAAAGCGCTGTCCAAGAAATGGCAAATGGCGCTGGAGGAAGGGAAGCTCATATGTGCACAGATGTTGATTCCCTTTGTTTAAAAGGACTATTATAAGTTAGGCCTTTTTCTCAGAAACTGTAAGTCAATTTTTTTTTATTTGTGTCAAATGTTAGGTTATTTCCAGGCGATTTTGGTGATATAAAATAAATCCACCTACGGGGAACTGTAATGGCCATCTGAAATGGGTATCTGGCGGATATAAAAATGTTCCAAATTTGGGAGTTGGTGGAGGGTGAAATTAAGAATATGGGGAATAAATTGCATGTCCCTTGTTAGGCAGAAACCTGTGCAGTTCCCTTAGGGACCACTGCAAAAAGTTTAAGACTACAGGTGTTATCAGTAGACCCAATTGGTACCAGTCTGTACCACCCAGATTTACCTGGTAGCTGTGGCTGAGCAGTCAAACTTCTCTCAAGAAGAGTTAGGCAATATATAGAGTATACACAATAGGGCTAAAAATACAGTAGCACAAGCAAACGCTGACCAGAGCTTGGGTATAAAAGTATATAATTATTTATTTAAAAACACACTTGTAAAAATACACTGGCACTAATATGTCAAGCAAGTTCAAACACAGTCACTAGAAATACATATACACCTCCCTACTTAATTATTTGACACGTCTAGGTTAAGACACCACTTATTTAGCAAAACAGAGGTGAGCGCGTAACCATAGATGGCACTCCAATAATTGTTAAAAAAAAAGGGAGAGAAAAGGCAGAATAGGAAAATCACATAGTACCAACACTTTTTAAGAACCCACAGCAAGTCAAGAAAGGCAGGGTCTACTGTAGAGCAAAAAGTTCATAGGCGAGGCCCACTCTTGGAGAGAGCAAGGCGGAATGTGCCCAAGATCACACAGTGGAAATGCACTCAAAGTCTTTGCCGAAAAGTCAAGAGGTTGGATCAAGTTAGAAAGGTAATGTTAACAGGTCCGAGGTCACCCCAGGATAGAGAGTCAAGGATTTACGGGACACCTTGGACAATCTATTGCAAGGGAGACCAGGCGGGACACAGTACCTGAAATGGTGAGAAAGCTCCAGCGGGGGCAGTTGTTCCTGGCAGCGGGTGCAAGTTGGGGCTTCGTCCAGGGAAAGAGAAGATCTCGATGTGGAGGAAAGCTGGAGGTTATTGCACTGCCAGGGAAGAAACCAGTCGCAGAGTTTCCCTGTTGAAAGGTACTACCCTTTTATTCGCGGTAGTGGTGAAGCGTGGCTATTCGCCCGCCGGATTGCTTGGCACGGGTGATTCGACCACGAGACGATCCAGGAAGGCGAAAAAGGTGAACTGGTTTATCCCACCACCTCAAAGGGAAGAAGACTCTCCTGGAAGAAGATCTTCTCTGTCGTCGGGAAAGTGGTGAGTTTCGTACAGCAGGGCTCCACCGGTGGTGTCGTCGTTGTAGATGGCTCAGCTTCTCCCCTCTTCGTATTCTTTAGGTCCTGTGGTGACTTCTGAAGTTCCAGTCCCCCAAAGCCCTGCTTTTATGCAGAAAACCCCCATTCATCAGCCTAGCTGTCGATCAAACATGCTAAGTGGTGAGCCGGGCGGCTCACCACTGGGCCAATCACACAAGAGTGCGACTTGAGTTGCCACGGCAACTCAGTCCAGGGTGCCTATTCCACCCTCCCACACATCCTGTAGAACCAGACAGAGTGGCACCACTTTTGGAGGCTTCTGTGCAGAAGCCCGCCAAAAGTGGAACAAAGGGCTCGACTTGGGTTAGGGTTTCAGAGGCGAAGACAAACGCCATTTTAAAACCGAGTCCTGGCAAAAAGACCCAACCGGGGAATAAATATTAAATAAATAACCCGGCGGTATCTTTAACATTGCACCAAAAAGTGGTGCGTTTAAAATGAATGGGAAAATCCCATAGGAAATATTCCAGTGGAATATTTTGCGTGGTATCC
Source organism: Ambystoma mexicanum (assembly GCF_040938575.1). Classification (NCBI taxonomy): domain Eukaryota; kingdom Metazoa; phylum Chordata; class Amphibia; order Caudata; family Ambystomatidae; genus Ambystoma; species Ambystoma mexicanum. The sequence goes on along the minus strand of NC_090928.1, from coordinate 644,315,866 downwards.
ACTGCCACCAGCCAGAGACTCGACAAGGGGGGACTGGACAGTGCCCCCTTGGAAAACGGACCCAGGCGCAATCAAATTACCCCTACCAGTACTTCCACAATATAATGGTTTGTACTGGTTCTGTTGACAATTTGAGACTAGTAAAGTCAATGGTGACTTTACATGCCCTGGGAGACAGTAGTCCATCCCAGGGTATGGAGTCTATGTTTGGGGGTCACTATGACACCTCTGTGTTACTCCACTGAGGGTGCTGTGTAACACACATACCAAAAACACATGAAACCCTATGGAGTAAAAGACCCCATAGCCCATAAAACTCTCACTCTTAGCAGGAGAAAAAAATAAACCCCAAAAAATCCAGCAAAGCTGCTGGGGGACTCACTAGGTTTGGGAAATTAGCCTTTACAGAGAATTCTCCCTAACATCCCTAACGGTTATATTTTTTGTGACAACGGCAGGAAATTGCCACGCAGGCGTGCAAAATGGTGGGGACCTGGCTGTCGTCTTATTTAATTCCCCTTGATTAGCTGAATCGGAAAATATATATTATGGCAGTTGCGAGCAAAATTATGAAGTTTTGCCACAAAACTCGTTTTGCCAAATTTGTGACAAATGGCGATTACAAATGAAGCTGCCATATGTCTGCTCCGTAGAGAAAGGCCGGAGTTCGGAGGAGAGAGAAGGGTAACTGTCCTATTTGCGAGAACTCTTCCAGGTTACTCCTCAGGATTGTAAACTTGATGTCATCGCTGCTACATAAAGGGGAATGTACTATGAGGAAGGGACAGAGCTGCTGAAATGTAACATTGGGTCGAGCTGCTGAAACTACCATCTGACAGTTGCAAGGAAGCACCAGAGGAGATTGCTGAGAGTGCATCTGGGTGGAGCTGTCTAGTGCTGGGAAGGCCTGAAAGCTGACTGATTCCTATGGTGGAGTGCTGGGGGCCATCCTTGAGAGTGGAGTGACCAGACTCCTGCCTCATCCTTTCAGAGGGTCCTGAAATGCAGCTGGCTTTCCTGAATTTTAAACAGAGGCTTTCTATGTAAATACAACTGAGCTCTGTGAGACCAAAGAATGTGGGAGTCTACTTGCCTTAAATCCTTTGCCTTTATAACAGGCAGAGAGGGGAGGCGGGCATAACTGAGATCCTTATCCTATTTAACTAAAAATCTTAATTTAATTAATTCCCTTTGGAAGAACAGAAGGTGATTTTTTTAAAAATTCGAATGTAACAAAGCGCAATTCCCAATGTGCGCTAAAAAACTATAGCCTATAATTTAATTGGGTAATCCTTTTTTTCCGGTTGAACCTCACTTCTGTAAGGAAGAGGGTCCAATCTTTTTGTCCAACTTTACCCAACACAGGCCTTTCAGTGGAGGGTTCTGAAATCAAAAATTCTTCAATCGCCCACTTTTTTCTGTCAGATTCCTCCTACCCAGACCAAAGTTAGGGGGCGAGTCTGAAAAACTGCTAGACCACCCAGTGTTTATTTTAAACCAAAGGTGTGGGTGACGATATAATTGCCATATGCATTTGTCCAAATCTGAAAAAACAAACTGCTAGCCTTTTAAGCGCACAGAAAAATCAAAATTGCACAACACAACATTTGGAAATTGTGTTCACTGACCAGCGCTAATTATTTGTTGACGTGAAATTTGTAGTAAGTAACGAATTGTGATTTGTGTTCTTTTCAACAGACTTGTGAAATGTATTTATGTTGAGTGAAGTTTGTGTTGTGCCACGGATAAAGTGGTGTTTGACATTTCAGTGAGAGTTTTGTAACCTCTAATTCAAATAAATATAAATATATTTCCTGTACAGCGGTCTGGTTCTTGGCTCATTGGTAGATCAGGGGGAGGGATCCAAGGGGTATTAGATGAATTTGAGATAGGGCTGAATAAAAAGAACCAACACTAACCGTTTATTGCATGGCACTTGGCTTGGGGAGTGAAGGAACTCCCTCTGTCGAGGGTGGCCTCTCAATAAACCGTTGCACTTTATTTCATTAAAGTACTAATTGGTTACGTATGCATAGAGCCCAGCATACATATTGTAAAACAGCCCTCACATGACAAGGATTATATGTTGATAATAAATAAAACATAGCTTGATGACTCTGACGAAATTTGAGTTCCCTAACAAACGGAATTAAAGTTTTTCCGTGGGATGTGATATTTTTTAGAAAAAAACTAGAATATTTAAAACAGATTCAATGGCCATCAAACTAAATGGACAATATCCATTCCTATCCTGATTTCCAGTCCATTGCACTGTTAATGAGTTGTGACATAGACCGTCAAATCGTAGGCGGTTGTTCAAGATTCAATCTCTTGCTGAAGCAGAGCAGGTCAGATTTTCTTGGCAACCATTGATTGTCATTAATTGCAACGCGCCTCCATGGCTGGTGCTTGTGGAATCGTTGGCAGACTCGCCTCCATTGTTTTCCCCTCCACGTTTTTCACGCCGCTTCACGCGGTCTAGTTGTTTTTCCATCATGGCCGCCACCCTGTGGTTATTATTCCTTCTCCTCCCTGCGGTCAGTGCGTTGTAACCCTGCGTTTTTTCCTCTTTGGGTTTACACGCTTGTAATTTCTCTGTGCTCTGCTGAGCTCTCTTCCGTTCAGTATTTGCCACCTCCGTGCCCCTGTGCGGTTTTCTGTCTGTTTCCCTCGCCGTTGACTCCGCCTTCCCTTTGTGGTTTCACAGCGGCTCTCTCTCTCTCTCTCTCTCTCTCTCTCTCTCTCTCTCTCTCTCTCTCTCTCTCTCTCTCTCTCTCTCTCTCTCTCTCTCTCTGTCTCTGTCTCTGTCTCTGTCTCTCTCTCTCTCTCTCTCCTTACCTCCCTTCTTCTTCAGCTTCTCTTCTGTTCTGTCTCCCGGTCCGCCCTTCAGCCGCTCTGTTGTTTCTTCCTCTCCCGGCTGTGGCTCCCCCAGTAGGTCCCTTCCCTGGAGTTCACCGACTCCCTTGATTACCACTCACCTGCTTCTCCATTGTGCTTGGTGTTTCTCGGGGCTGCTCTCTCCATCCTGGTGATCACGTCCTTACCTCCCTACTTGGCATCCCTTCTCATAGGGCAATACCTGGAATCTTACTTGCACTTTGGTTACCTTGTGGTGAAGATTATCCACTGCTCCAGTGTTGAATGCTTCAAGGCGGACTACCGCCTACTGCTGTATTGGATGCTTCAAGGCTGCTCCGAGGTCCTAGCAGCTAGGGGTTTTTTATTCCGCTCCTGGCTTTTTCCCCCTCTTCCGGCGGCTATCTCAGGAGCGCGGTCCCTGGCCCGCTACTAACATAGGCGGCCATTGTGGCTTTCTCTCAAGGTAGACTCTACCTTCATAAAAAAAGGACTACAGAAGCAAAGGAAGGAAGAAGACATCCAGTCTAAGCTCCATCAGTTCAGGTGAGGAGGAGGTGGAATTCTCTGAATCAGACAGTTAACCTATCGAAGTTGACAAATTACGCCCGAAGACCGCGGTGGCCACCGCTGAGCATATCCAGGAATTGGTGGCTGTGGTGCAAGGTCTCGCGTTAAAAGTACCAAGCCTTAAGACTGAGATTTCTGTCCTTCGCCAACTTGTGTCTGCACGCGATCATCACCCGGCCGACCTGCCTCCCATGGCACTGTCATCAGGAAAGTATGACGGATCTCCCAGGAAGCTGAAGGAGGTCGTAGAGGTCTGCACGGTGCACTTCGTGTTGCGGGCCAGCACCTATGCTTCAGAACACGCCAGAGTCTGGTATATATCACCTAACATGGCCGGGAACACTTTGGCCTGGGCTATGCCGCTAGTTACCGGATCTGACCCGGTCCTCCATGATTTCAGGGGCTTCTTAGCCTTGCTTAAACGAACATGTGAACAACCGGAGACTGCTTTCTTGGCCTGTGAAGAAGTGCTAGACATCCGCCAGGGGAACACAGACCTGCTTACTTGTTTTAAGCACTTCAAGCGGCTGGCAACTGAAGCCGGATGGCCTGAACCAGCTCAATATGCTATCTTCCGGCACGGCATCAGGGAAGAGATAAATAATGAGCTGACTAGGACTCTGCGTCCCCCTACGTTTTCAGATCTACTTTCCACTGTGCTCCAAATCGAATATCGCATGTGAGAACGGAAGACGGAGAGAAGAAAGAACTAAGGCCTCCCCGGGCAGTCAGATCTATTGGCAAAATCACCCCAAATCACATTCCGTCAACATAAGGATGAACCCATGCAAATCGGAAGAGCCTGAGCTCCTCTTACAACGGAAGAGCGGAAGCATAGGAGAGACAAAGGACTATGCATGTATTGTGGTTCTGATGGGCATCTTCTCAGGGACTGTCCAGAAGTGCCCCCACCCCGACACCTGGGAAACGGGCGACCTCTGTCCTAGGAGGGACAAGTTACTGAGGTTCTTTTCCCAGTCTCTACTTCTCACTTGCTGTATCTCCCTCAGGAGTCACTGATGATTCCCGTCTTAAGGTGGTGGCCATACAAATCCTCATTGACGACCAGAAGGTTGACAGCCTAGCCCTCATCGGTTGTGGAGCGGCAGGGAACTTTGTGGATACAGTATGGGCAGACAAGGACGGCATCCGCCGCTTAGAGAGGGAGGAGGATCAGAATGTGGAAGGGATTGATGGTAAACCCCTCCGTTCCAGCCTTTACTCATACTACTTAGGATCTCCTGGTTTCTGTCCCTCAGCTCTCTGAAAGTATAAGATTTGACATAATCTGCACGCTCCATTTCTCTGTCATATTAGGGATTGCATGGCTCCGCAAACACAATCTGACTATCGACTGGACCTGCAATGTACCTATTGTAGACAAAATTGTCGACCGGAAGACAGGTACGATCTGGTGAAGGCGATGTCCTCTTCCACCACAGAAGCCCTTGGGGTGCATTGCCTGCCTGCGGTACTCATGGAGTTCGAAGAGGTGTTTGTGGATGAAATTCCCCAAGACCTACCCCCCACAGACCCGAGGACTGCGCCATTGATCTGGTACCGGTAGCTCTCATATCTTTTGGTCACTTGTATGACCTCTCACTGACCGAAAAGAAGGCGCTTCGAGAGTATCTGGATGCCAATATTGAAAAAAGCCTTAACCTACCTTCCTCATCCCCGGCGGGAGCCTCACTTTTTTTCATACCCAAGCAGGATTCCAAAGAGCTAGGTCATCATACGAGATCGCTACCCATTGCCCCTAATCTCCGACATCCTGGAAGCAGTACAGGGAGCTACCATCTTCTCCTATTTGGATCTTAGAAGTGCCTACCACCTCCTTAGGATCCGCGGATGAGATGAATGGAATACAGCCTTTAGAATTCCATTTGGGCACTTTCAATGCAAGGTAATGCCCTTTGGGTTGGTCAATGCCCCAGCCATTTTCCAACGCTTTATGAACAGGCTGTTCTCCGAATTCGATCATTGTTTGCTTGGACGACATTTTGGTCTTCTCTTCCACGCAACAGGAGCACCCGGCACACCTGCAGGCAATTCTCCAATGGCTACAATCACACCACCTTCTAGTTAAACCTGGGAAGTGCTTGTTTGGGGCCTCTGCCATCCCCTATTTGGGGTTTATTCTGTCCGGACAAGGGATTATGATGGATCCTAAAAGAGTATCTGCCATACAGTATTGGCCAACCCCATCCTAAGTGAAAGAAGTGCAGAGGTTCCTGGGTCTTGCAAATCTTTATCGCAAGTTCATCCTGGAATTTTCCAATGTCGTGTTGCCCATTACCAGCCTACTCAAGAAACCTGCAATGCCGTTCCAGTGGACTAAGGACGCAGAGACTGCTTAACTGCGTCTCAAAGATCTGTTTCTTTCTGCCCCAATTCTATGGCAACCGGATCAGACCAGGCCGTTCATAGTTGAAGCCGACACATCTTCAGCTGCTGTGGGGGCAGCCCTGCTACAAGAATACGAGGACTTGAGACACCCGGTGGCGTACATTTCTAAGACCCTGATGACCAGCCAAGCTAACTACTCAGTTATTGAAAAGGAGCTGTTGGCTATTAAATTGGCCTGCGTAGAATGGAAGCATTTGCTTCAGGGTGGTTTACACCCCTTTATCATGCGCAGACCATAAGAACCTAAACGTCCTCCAACGGATGGAATATGTCAATTCTCGCCAGGGAAGGTGGGCCTATTTCTTCGCCCAATATGACTTCTCGATCACCTACCTGCCTAGGAGTCAGAATAACCTGGCTGCCGCCCTCTCCCTACCCAACTCCCCGGAGCAGTTTTTGGATTCCAAGCCAGATTCAATTTTTCCGAGAAATCTGATAACTTCTCTGGTCTCTTCGTTTCTCCAAGAAGTCAAGGAGGCCACCATCCGATCTCAACCATTGTTGCCTAGGAATACCGTCTGCAGCGTGGAGAAGCTAGATGGTCTTCTTTTTGTTAACCAACGGTTGTACGTACCTGAGAAGAACCAACAACAGAAGGTGTTGTCCTTGTGCCACGGCAACAGAACTGCTGGTCATTGCAGCAAAGGGAGTACCTTGGAGCTGGTTAAACTTAATTTCCACTGGCCAGGTCTGAATACTGACGTCGAAGAATATATTGAGGCATGTCCAGTCTGTGCCAGAAGCAAGCATCGTGCTCAAAGGCCCATCGGACTGTTGGAACAGGGGCCGTTGCCAACCAAACCCTGGTGTCACATATCAACTAACTTTATTGTTGACATTCCCTGCTCCCAAGGTTGCTCCTGCATAATGGTAACAGTGGATTCATTTTTCAAGTTGGCACATTCCTCCCCTCTCTCTGGTATCCCGTCAGCTTCACAGATGGCAGAGGTGTTTGTCAAAGATGTGTTCCGCCTCCATGGACTGCATGGACTACAGGAGTCAATACACCTCAAAATTCTGGAAGGCTCACTGTTCCAGATTAGGTATCGAGATGGCTTTGTCTTCTGGCTTTCACCCACAAACCAATGGACAGAATGAGCATCTCGACGGTACCCTGGAACAATACCTTCAGTGTTATATCAACCATCAACAGGATCGTTGGGTTTCCCTACTGCCCGCCGCAGAGTTCGCCTACATTAACACTGTTGATTCCCTCTTAGGCATCAGCCCGTTCTACTGTACTTATGGCTTACATCCTCGCAGCGCCTTTCCGGTTTTCACACTGTCTACCAACGTGCCATCTATGGAATCCACTCTGGCTGATATCTCGGACACACACAAAACCGTGAAGTCAGTCTGCAGGACTGCAGAAGGACATACACATCTCAGGATGATCGTCATCGCATTATGGGCCCTGATTGGGGGGTAGGTTCCAAGGTCTGGCTCTCCACAAAATATCTTCCCTGATGGGCTTGCCCTTTCAGGTTGTCTCCTCAGTTTTTGGGACCTTATGAGATTCTTTCCAAGATCAACCCAGTGGCCTACCGACTTAAGCTTCCCAAGAGCCTGCATCGCATTCATCGAGTATTCCATTCTTCCCTTTTGCAGCCTGTGGATACCAACGAGGCCGCCCTTCCCATTCCCTGCCAGTGCATCAAGCCGCTGCAGATGCCCGTGGAGTATGAGGTATCACAGATCTGCGATTCTTGGTATAGAAAAGGGTGATTGGAATACTTGGTGAACTGGAAAGGTTTCCCCAATTCAGAGAACTCCTGGGAACCCTAGTTATGTTATGTTACAGAAATTTCCTAAGCGCTATGGTCACCCTGAGGTATCTTGACGCTGGAGGGACGGCAAACATTTGCGATTCTCTTGCCTTGAAACTCCTGTGCATAGGTACCTTATAAATGCCATATCATATCATCATATCTCGCGCCTTGAAGCCCCTGTGCATAGCCGCGTTATAAATGCCATATCATATCATAAACATCCACAATGGGTAGGTCATACAGAACCAACCTAAAAGAGAAGTGTCTTAATCGCTTTCCTAAAAGCTAAATGAATGGAAAGTTTCTTAGTATGTAGCGGCAGCTTATCCATAGTATGGCAGCTGCTATGGAAAAAGCCCAGCCTCCAATCCACGAATGTCGATAGGGAGGCACAATAAGCAGGTCCGCCGTTGCAGAGTGCAATTGACTGATCGGATCGAAGCACGCAAATTTTGCCTGGAGGAACTCTGCGCCCTGTTTATGTAAAGCCCGGTGTACAATACATAAAGCCTTGAACCTGATGCATTGTGTTACTGGTAGCCAGTGAAGGGATCGTAGTACCGGGGAGATATGGGCTTCATAAGTGGAGCCCGTGGCCACTTTAGTAGGCAGGTTTTGCAAACGCTGTAGTCTCTGAATAAGCCCCTTCGGTTGGGCCATAGTCATATGTGCATGCTTTTGGGTTGGTTCGCAAGTTCCATTGGGCCCATTCCAGCAAGCCGGGCAGTCCCCAAGGCTGGAGGGGGCATACTGTCACATGCCTCCATGGCTGGCGCTTGTGGAAATGTTGGCGGACTCTCCTGCATTGATTTTCCCCTCCACGTTTTCTCACACGGTCTAGTTGTTTTTCCATCATGGCTGCCGCTGGGGGTTCTTATTCCTTCTCCTCCCGATTGACGCGTTGCAACCCTGTATTTTTTCCTCTTTGGGTTTATGCACTTGTAATTACTCTCTGCTGAGCTCTCTTCCGTTCAGTATTTTCCCCCTCCGCGCCCCAGCGTGGCTTTCTGTCTGTTTCGCTCGCCGTTGACTCTGCCTTCCCTTTGCGGTTTCACGGCAAAGCTCTCTCGCTCTGCTTACCTCCCTTTTCCTTCGGCTTCTCTTCTGTTTACCGGTCCGCCCTTCGGCCGCTCTGTTTCTTCCTCTCCCGGCAGTTGCTCCCCCAGCGAGTCCTTTCCCTGGAGTTCACAGACTCGCTTGGTTACCACTCACCTGCTTCTCCATTGTGCTTGGTGTTTCTCAGGGCTGCTCTCTCCTTCCCGGGGATCTTGTCCTTACCTGCCTATGTGGCATCCCTTCTCATTCTACCAGACCTGGAATCTTACTCGCATTCTGGGTACCTTGTGGTGAAGATTATCCACTGCTCCAGTGTTGAACGCTTCAAAGCGGACTACCACCTACTCCTTTATTGGATGCTTCAAGGCTGCTCCGAGGACCTAGCAGCTAGGGTTTTTTATGCCGCTCCTGTCTTTTTCCCCCTCTTCCAGCTATCTTGGGAGCAGGGTCACTGGCCTGCTAGTCACATAGGTGGCCATTTTGGATTCCTCTCGAGGTAGACCCTACCGTCATAACAAAAGGACTTTAGAAGCAGAGGAAGAAAGAAGACTTCCCATCTAAGCTCCAACAGTTCAGGTGAGGAGGAGGAGGTGGAATTTTCTGAATCAGACTGCAAACCTATCGAAGTTGACATTGATGGAATGATTACCATGTTCTTCATTTTCCACATTTCGAGCACCCCACGAAACTCATTTAATATTTTTGTAAGTAGCTTCTTAATTTCCTTTGCTCTTGATTTCTCAAACGTCCCTTATGCTATCATATCATTAAAGTTGGGCTCATATTCGAGGTTTGCAGCCGTTGTAAAATAAATAATGAAGGAATGCCATATGCTTCATTACTTGACAACATGGCCTTTAATAATGTTTGGGTTAGCCCAGCATGATCATTTCACACTATATTTAGAAATAATGTGACAGGAGCTAAACGAATGTGATCTTCCAGGAACTCAAGATGGAGTTTGATATGTGTGACGTAGTTATATGCAATTGAGGTAATACAAGCATCCGCTTACAGAAACAGTTTTTAGTTCTTTGTAGAACCTGGACATTAGAAAACCCCCTAACAGATGCACCATACATCCCTATGGAAGATGCCTTGGTTTCATATATTTTTAACAAAAAATGTATTGTTTGCACCTTCAGTTTTTATGTGAAGGCAAGGATTCCCCCTATAGCTTGCTGCATTCTAATCCCAAATAATCAAAATTCTCAATGTACAGGATAATTGACCCACATGTTCTAAAATATCTGTAGTTTCTTCCGAACCCTCTTATTCAAAATGATCTTTATTGCAGATTTACTTACACTGATATTTAAACTCTGGTTATTCATGTATTGTGTGCAATGGTACAAAGCTGTCTGCAGTGCCTTAGGTGTCCTTGCCAGTAATACATAGTCGTCTGCATATGTTAATAGGGATGAAAGGGCACCTAACTCTAGGGACTTCAGCCTAGTTTCACATAAAATCTGATATAATTAAAATAAAAGTGAAAAGGGGCTGTGCCAACACTCAGCCCTGTCGGATTCTGTAGTGAACTGTAAAATCTGGTTCATGGCCACCAGTGTTGTAGCGGACACCTGTCACCTTATTGAATTTTGATGAACACTTTTAAGATCACCCATGGGAATCCTAGATTGTCAAGTTCGTATCATAGCTTATTTCTGACCACAGTGTAAAGCTTTTGCCAATTCCATATATGCCACACAGTGGTTCTTGTTTGGCAAATATGGGTTTTACCAACACCAGATAAAAATTAATTTCGAATGGATTGTGTCCTCCAACATATTCCTCATCTTAGATGTAGTCCATCCAGCTTTAGCTGCTTTGGAAATGTTTTCTCGGCAGAGGGCGCCGTGCGTTGATGTCATTGAGTCCAGGTCCCTCAGAGGTCTCCGTCGAGGGTGACGTCATCGGGTATACAAGTAGCACGCACGGCGCCCGTTGGCCTCAGTTCCGTTTTTCCACAGTACGTGTTGCTTCGGAGACTCGGCGTGCCTAGAGCGTCTGTGACACAGTTACTGAAGAAGATATTCGATAATGTCCTCATCGTCGACCCCGACTAACCTGCGTTCGGGGTTCAAAAAGTGTAAATCATGCGGTTCGAAAATGTCCATCACGGACTTGCACCGAGAATGTCTGTGGTGCCTTGGTGAAGGCCACTACATGGAGGCCTGTACGAACTGTCAGGCAATGGCGGGGAAGGCCTTGCGAGAGAGGGTGAGAAAACTGCAGGTAGGTCGAAAACCTGACTGAAAAGCCTCTAGCGTTGAGTCGAGGTCCCGTGAGATGCAAAAGCATCGGTCTAGGTCCCGAAGTGGTTCACAACACTTTTTGTCTTCGACGTAAAAGTCCAAGAAAAGATGCCACCGGTCCCCTCCAGCTCATCCTCGGATGAATCCCCCAAAAGAATGAAATGCCCCACAAAACATTCTTCCTCCGAAGAATGGGAAGCATTTAGAATATAAATGGTGGAGGTGTTTGAAAAGGGTAAGCCTCGGTCCGCACCTTCTTCGGAAGCAGGCCGCGAGCGTTACCGTTCCGACACTCGCGCGCCCTCGAGCCATGGTGATCGAAAGAGAAAGCATTGGGATCCCTCCAGGACGCCGAGCAAAAAAGACTGCTCGAGTCGTGTCGACCATTCGAGGTCACTGACGCATTCCGGAACCTACCACACCTCAAAGGGTGAGCCTTCGAAGAGCGCTTCGACGCCCTCGAAGCCAGCTCCGTCGATGACCACTATTTCATCGACGCCTTTGTCGAAGTCGACCTCGAAGCCCTCAGCGCCAAATGTCCCAAAGGCTCCAAGTCAGCCAGAAGCTGTCAAAATAACAGCAAAAGGAAAAGCTGCAAAGGTTGTAAAGCCTTCAGGCTCCACTGATACACCTCTCCCAGAAAAGGTTTTCAAACCTCTTCCGAGGAAAGAATATTTCAAATCCTTAACTTCAATTTTTGAAGACCAGGAGAGGTCTGAGGAGGAGGATGTTCCTTTTGGACTGGAATATGGCACCCCAAATGTCCCAAAATGCCTGATTTCTGAGGAAAGCAGGAAGAGGGATCTGGTGGAAACCTTGCATAATGCAAGTGGAATTGATACTTCACCTGAAACAGATTTTGGCAGGCCAGAACCAGTGGTACATGCCAATCCCTCATACAGGCAATTAATGACAAAGGTGGTTGAATACTTAGGATGGGCTAGACCACCAACTCAGTTTATCCAAGATGATTTCACCGATATATTGGATCATGGTCCCACCGAAGATCCGATTTTACCCTTCCATGTAGCCTTACAAAATAGGGTGGCCAAAAATTGGGAGACCCCGGACTCTATTCCTCTGCTGAATAAGTCCCTCACTTTAAAATACTGCCCTTCCAGTAGCGACCCCGGCTATCTGTTCAAACACCCTACTCCCAAGAGTCTGGTGGTCCAGGCAGCCACAGCTTCAAATAAGGTATCATACCTTTCCATCCCTCCAGATAGGGACAACAAGCGTGTGGATGGTTGGGCGCGCAAGGTATTTTCAGCCGGGAGTATTGCATTAAAATCAGCCAACTCCACATGTGCTTTGGCAACATTTTAGTACACTCTGTGGGAGTGCATTGCAATGGCGGCGGAGCACGTACCAGAAGGGGATGAAAGGGAAGGATTCCTAGCCATTGTTCGATATGGAAAGGAGGCCATGCAGGAATCCCTTCAGTCTGGGTTGGACACTGCAGATACTGTGAGCAGGTCCATGGCCACTAGCACAGTAATGTGCAGATTTGCGTGGTTGCAAAAGTCGGGTTTTGCACCGGACGTGCAAAACCGTCTTTTGAACATGCCCTTTGACGGGTCTGACCTTTTTGGCAAAAAGGCTGACGAGAGCCTTGAGAGGTTGCAGACTTCAAAAGTGGCTACCAAATCTTGAGGAGCTGTTATTAGGCAACCTCAGCCTTTTCATGCATCAGGTCAATCTTGGAGGGGACGATCCTATCGTTATTACTCCTCATATGGAGAGGCGATAGGAATGGCCATTCAAAGAGGCCAGAAAAAAGCCACTCATGGTGGACGAGGAAAACTTGCAAAGCCAGCCCCAACTGCAGCCTCTTTAACATCAGTGGACGCAGCAACCGCCACAAAACCACTTTGAGGACTTTCAACACAAGACGCCTCTGAGAGGCAGGCTCTCACAGCATCTGCAAGAATGCCGAGCCATTACTTCAGATGTTTGGGCTCCAGAAATAATAGCCCAAAGTTACTGCCTTCCTTTTCTAACACAACCTCAAAGCAACCCACCAGGGGGACACTCTTTGAAGTTTCCAGATCCGCTCCTCCAGCAGGAAGTCTTAACTCTGTTGGAGAAAGGTGCTATAGAACCAGTACCTGTGCGGAAAGGAACAAGGGATGGTACGCCCCGTATTTTTTTATTCCCAAAAAGGACGGCGGACTGAGACCCATCTTGGACTTAAGAAGCTTGAACAAGTTCCTCAGGAAAGACAAGTTCAAGATGGTCACTCTTTCTCAGATCCTTCAGGCCCTTCAGCTTCAGGATTGGTTGGTGTCATTGGACCTCAAGGATGTTTATTTTCATGTGCCAATCCATCTCAAGCACAGAAAATACCTGAGGTTCGTAGTTGGCGACTCACACTATCAGTTTCAAGCCCTGCCATTTGGGTTGACCCCCGCCCCGAGGGTCTTCACCAAGTTAATGGTTGTGGTGGCAGCGCACCTCAGGAGACGGGGATTCACATTTACTCCTACCTGGATGATTGGTTGATCAGGTAATGTTCTGCCAAACAAGCCATGGATCATCGGAAAGTCACCTGCCACTTCCTCCACAGACTGGGCTTCTCCCTCAATTTCATGAAGTCACACATGACACCTTCCCAACAGCTCCAATACATAGGGTCTGTATTAGACACATCCTTGGGAAAGAACTTGCCTCCCAAGTCGAGGGCTCAAGACATTCTTCAGATGGTTTCCAAATTCCAAAATTCCCAAAATCTCCAGGCCTACAACCTAAGGTTGCTCGGACTCATGGCATCCTGCATTTTCCTAGTGCCAGAGGCCCGCCTGAGGATGAGATCCCTTCAATGGGCTCTAAAGACTCAATGATCCCAGTTCTCAGGTCAAATGACGAATCTCCTTCAGATTCCGAACAAGGTTTGGCAGGATCTTCTGTGGTGGACTTGCACAGAGAACATCCTAAAAGGAGAACAGTTTTGGCAACGATGGCCGGAGATTACAGTAATGACGGACGTTTCACTCATGGGGTGGGGAGCTCATGCCAACGATCTGACAATCAGCGGTCGTTGGTCTCCATCGGAGTCCAAACTACACATCAACCTTTTAGAGCTGAAAGCAATCAGACTAGCGCTGAAGGCTTTTCTGCCATCTATCGGAGGAAAAATGTCCTGATAATGACGGACAACACATTGGCCATGGATTATCTAAATAAAAGAGGAAGTGTAGGGTCACTACCTCTGTGCAGAGAGGCAATGTGGCTCTGGTATTGGGCAATTCAAGAAGGACTCTCCTTAACAGCAGTTTATCTAGCCGGGGAGGAGAATATGACGGTGGATGATCTGTGAAGGCAGAACACGGTGTCCCACGAGTGAGAACTGGCTCAGGAAGTCCTTCAGGAGATCTTCACCCTTTGGGGAACCCCCCAAGTAGACTTGTTTGCGACCGGAATCAACCGGAAGTGCGAAAAGTATTGTTCAAGGGAATTTCCCCCGAGAGGAGCCCTAGGGGACGCGTTTGTGGTAGAGTGGAACTTCCCACTACTATACGCGTTTCCTGCGATTCCGATATTCCTCAGGTCATCAGGAGATTGAGACGGTTCGGAGACCGCATGATCCTAATTGCCCCGGATTGGGCAGGAGAACATGGTACCTGGACCTTCTAGACATGTCCATCTGCCCTCCTTTATGTCTTCCTCAGCTCAGAGAGAGGACCTTCTCTCACAAATGGAGGGCCAGGTTCTCCATCCAGAGGTCAAGACTCTCAACCTTCACGCTTGGTATCTGAAAGGCTGAGATACAAGGATTGGCACCTTCCAGATGACGTCATGGAGGTGTTGCTTTCGGCAAGAAGGCCAGCAACAAAATCTCTATACCGTTGCCGTTGGAATAAGTTTTGCAACTGGTGCAGAAAAAAGAATGTTGATCCTTTTCTATGTTCTATCCCGCAAGTGTTGTCCTTTCTCTTGTCCCTGGCACATAGAGGCCTAAATGTTGGGACCATTAAAGGTTATCTTGCAGTGCTTTCCATTTTCAAGCGCTCTTCAGAAGAATGTTCCTACTTTAAAATTCCCTTGATAATACAATTCTTAAAGGGACTCACCAATGTGTTCTCTCCTTACCCTTTCCAAGTCCCAGTTTGGGACCTTAATCTGGTTTTAAAGTTTTTAATGTGTGCCCCTTTGCAACCCTTGCACCTTGTCCAAGATTATTAACATTGAAAACTGCTTTCCTGGTTGCTTTAACATCTGCAAGAAGAGTTAGCGAATTGCAGGCACTGTCTTCTGGGACACCCTATACTGTGTTCCACAGAGGCAGAGTGGTATTGAGGGTTAAACTCTCATTTTTGCCTAAAGTTGTGTCTGATTTACATTTAAATCAGAAAATTATTCTGCCCGCGTTCTACCCTCCACCTCAACCCAGTAAGGCGGAGGAAAGATTGCACAGGCTGGATCCAAGAAGAGCTCTAAGCTTTTACATTTCTAGGCTTTCCAAGCTTAGAGTGGATAATCAACTTTTCATTGGCTACACGGGAAGGAAATTGGGTCAATCGGTGTCAAAACAAACCATATCACATTGGATTGTGCTTTGCATTTCAGAATGCTGCAGATTGGCGGGAAAAGACCCACCAGAAGGCTTAAGGGCCCACTCCACAAGAGGCATAGCCTCTTTGACAGCCCTTCAAATAGGTGTTCCCATAAAATCTATTTGTGAGGCAGCAACTTGGTCATTGCTGCACACTTTTTCTAAATTCTGTAGTCTGGATGCTTCCCAGTCAAAAGAGATTGCTTTCGGTAAAGCAGTGCTATATTCGGCCATATAATAGTATTAAAAATCTACTCCCTCCTCCAGAGTTCTTTCTACACTGCTTTGGGAGTCTATCTAAGATGAGGAATACGTTGGAGGACACAATCCAGTCGAAGAACAAGTTACTTACCAACTGGTAACGTTCTTTCGACTGGAAGTTCCTCCAATGTATTCCTCACGCCCTCCCATCCTACCCCTCTGTAGATTTTCCAGGTTATTGCCACTACAACTCTCGCAAGGCTGACATCTGGCTACCTACACTATCCATACAACAGAGCAAGAGGAGGGAAAACAGAACTAAGGCCAACGGGCGCCGCGCGCGAGCTACTTGTATACTCGATGACGTCACCCTCGACGGAGGCCTCTGAGGGACCTCGACGACATCGACGCACGGCGCCTTCTGCCGAGAAAAAATTTCCGAAGCAGCTAAAGCTGGATGGAATACATCTAAAATGAGGACTATGTTGGAGGAACATCCAGTTGAAAGAACGTTACCAGTTGGTAAGTAACTTGTTCATCTTGGTGATTTGTGCACACCACTTTGGTCAAACCTAATTGGACATGAATGCAGATATTATTTTCTTCTGCCCAATAATAATCCCATTTAAAAGAAGTTTATCAAATATTTTAAAAGAACATCTAGAAGTGATATCGGCCAGTAGCTTTCTGCCAGCGACCTATCGGCCTTTTTATAAATTGGGACTATGACTGCGTTATTCAGGATGACGGAAAAGTATTTTTTCAAGGCCACTACATTAAGTACATTACATTGGACTCTTGCTCAGATTGTGATATACGATAAAAATCAGAAGGGATAAAATCATACTCCTATGTGTCGTCCCCTTTCCTCCATACTCATGGGGCATTCCTACTTCCTGTGGGACGGGACGGAGGAATGTCCCATAAGTATGGAGGAAAGGGGACTATGGACTAGGAGTTAGGTGGTCACTACGGTGAGCAATCTTATTGTTGCCTGGGCTATTACTTTTTAATGATAGGACAATTTTAGTTCCTTCCTAAATCGAGATTGTGACACAAGTAGATTCTGTAGTCATCCAAATCTTTAGATCAGACTACATACATCATAGAGATTTAAAATGTGGGCATGCCATTAATCAGATAGAATCTGGTTCTCAACAACTAGGCTTTTAATTTGTAGATCCGGTAAAGCAGCCACCTTTACAAGATCATCCCAGCATTCCTTAGTCAGATCTGTCTTTCTTGTAGCTAGGTGGGTTTTATACTGTTTCATCTTCTTAAGTATGTCTGATCTTCGTGACTTATTCGCTTTTAACAATGATAATGGCTCCCTTTTGATTGTTTTGCTGTCATTGTTTAGCCATTGTTGCTTTTATGATGATACACTTTCATTTGTAGGCTCAGAGATTCCCCAATGTTGTTT
Source organism: Ambystoma mexicanum (assembly GCF_040938575.1). Lineage (NCBI taxonomy): Eukaryota > Metazoa > Chordata > Amphibia > Caudata > Ambystomatidae > Ambystoma > Ambystoma mexicanum. The sequence continues at coordinate 644,298,775 of NC_090928.1, read as the reverse complement.
AATAACATTTCCAATCTGGATATGATCTCCCCTTGGGGGATATCCTCATGTGCACAGTAGTCGAACAGGTCATTGTTGCAGATCATAATCGATACCGCTAATTGTGCCTTACCACAGTTCTATTTTATTTTCCGTTTACAATATATTTCATGTTCGTCTTCTGATACCCTAGTTTCCCTATACCCTGGGTGATTACCGGAAAGGGCTACGTTTAGTTACAGTGCCGTATGATGACTTTGCCATTTTGGTGTACTAATCCGATCTACAACACAGGACCATTCCTCTAAAGCAAGGATCTGCAACCTGCAGCCCTCTAGATGTTTTGGACTACAACTCCCATGATATCTCACCATTGACTATACTGGGTAGGGCTGATGGGAATTGTAGTGCAAAACATCTGGAAATCCAAAGTTTGCTGACCCCCCTGCTGTAAAGAAATAAAAAGTAGTCTATACTGGATAATCCTAGACTACCCACTAAAATTTGATTTCCTGTGAAGATTTATTAATCTCCTATTAATCGGCTTTGTCTTCCTTCTCTGCATGCGAATATACTGTTTAATCCCTTTGGTGTCATGTCTGCTATCCTTGAGCACCACTGGGGATAGCCCATAAGATAGGCCTTCTTCCTGATCTAGCATCTCTGAGTGATTGGCATTGCCTATCTTTGCATTAAAATCACCACACATTGTAACAGCCATTTCATTCCTGGGGTACTTAACACTTGGTTTACTCAAGTCCGATTTTAAGGATTTTTAAAATGGTTCAAACTTGGTAGGTCCTGGCCTTACATAGGATATCAGGTTTGAAATTTGGGTGCAACAGTGTCCAGTGGCATCACACTACAATTCATCCAAATGCCACACCCATCACCGCCACTTTTTGGGCACTCTCTACATGTTCAACTGTTGGACCAGGAAGTAGACCAGTTGCTACAAAAATGAGCAACAGAGTGGATATGCGTTCAGCAGAATAGGAAAAGGATTTTATTCCCACTACTTTCTTTGGCAGAAGAAAAACAGGAAAATGCAGCAAGTCATTCCATTGGTGGAAAAAGGAGATTACCAAGCAGTAATAGATCTGGAGGACACACATGGCCATGTTCCTATCCGTCGGGCACACAGGAGATACCTTACATTTACATTAGGGGTGCACCATTTTCAGTTCTGGGTTCTATCATTTGGACTAAGGTCTGCCCCAAAAGTCTTCACAAAATACCTGGCACTAGTAGCATTGGCAGAAGTCTACCCATACCTGGACCAATTGTTTGCAAAAAGCACATTCCAAGCACGGGCACTCCACAATCTACAAGAGCAATTGAAACCTATATACACTCTGGGATTCTCTGTAAACACAGTAAAATCCACTCTTTACTTGGAGCAGTTGGTATGCTTCCGCAGAGATTTTTTTTATAACACTGTTCCCCTATACTATTGCCTATACTGTGGTCCGCTTTTAGAGACCTAGCCAACCAATTTTTGTCCATGAAAACCACCTCTGTGCGGAAATGCAAGTCGTTCATAGATATGACCTCCTTGAGATTATTACTGGGGCTTCAGTGCAGTCCTAGAATGTGCCCCATACAAGAGGAGCTTGGATGCACATTGGGCCCAAGAAACAGGTTCCTAGAAGAATCACCTCCAGTTGACCCACCGCCTTTACCGTTCTTTGCACTGGTCGATGAGAGAGAGCAATCTACAAATGGGGATGCCTTTTCACTTGACACCTACGTTCACAATTGGAACGGACACATTCATCATAGGCTAGGGAGCTCACCTGGATCATCTCCAATCTCTATGGATGTATTGGGAATTCAAGCTACGTATGAATGTGCTAGAACTGCGTCGATCCGGTGGGCCCTGAAATCTTTTCAGCCCATTCTCCAAGGGAAAATGGTGACCGTGCAGATGGACAGCACCATGTTGATGCATTATGCAAACGAACAGGGTGGGACGAGATCTGCTGTACTGTCAACAGGACCTCAACTTTTGTGGGACTGTGTCCAGAAGGAAAACCTCTACATCAAGGCAGTGCATCTGCCAGGGAAAGATAGCGTTCTAGTGGATTGCCTCAGCAGAGAATTGTCATATCCCACGAATGAGAGAGCTAGAGAAGATGTTCAATGAGAGGGGCCCTTCAAACAGATCTGTTTGTTATGAAGACCAATGCCAAGTGCCCGATCTTCACAAGCAAGTTCTGAGAACTGGAGACGCATTTATCATACCATGGAAAGGCATGTTCTCCAGCATGGGGTCTTACATGGATTCACATGCTATGAATATTCCCTGTCGTCAGGCTGGGAATACTCGTTAATATAAAGCAGTATAGCTTTAAGCTAAAAACTGCTTGTAGCTTGCATAGCCTATTGCTGTCACATTCAGGCATACTGCCCCAGCCAATGAGATTGGCTCCCTTTAGCTCCATCCCTGGTGGCCATGTTCAGATTTTCCCGCACGTTTTTGTGATTGGTAGTCCTTGAGTTTCGCTCCATGACTTACTTGTGTTTTGTTGGCCTATTTATTTAATTAAAAATCGTTTTTCATGTAATTCATCGGTCATTATAGTGACTTGTCCGCTGTGGGGACTCGTTGCTGGTAGAGATCCTGCCCTCCGTGGAATCTCCAGTTCGTGTGAGGCCACAAGCTGCGTTTTGGGTCTACTGCACATGCCATGTCGGAGACCGAAAAGAAGTGCCTCTTCAAGGCTTGCTGAAGATGCGGTCAGAAGAACATTACATGGAAGACCGCCATTAGAAGTGCATCTATTGTCTGCACCCGGACCATGTTATAGAAGGATGTCCCATATACCAATCCTTCTGCTCAAAGACTAGGAAGGATCGTCATTGGAGGCTGGTGGCATGGATTAAGGAAGGTAAGGCATCTGTACGCTAGCAGCCCCAAAGAGCATTTTCCCTTTGGCAAGAGTTCGAGATCCTTTGAGGACACTTCCAAGGGGAAGGTCCCTAAAAAGGCGAAGTCGTCAAACGCTCTGGCTTCCTCAACTGGTGCCACAGCTGCAGCATCTGTCGTCTGGCCTGACAATGACCACCTTCAGAGAGCCGGAGATCGTCCCTTCAGACCCTGTCGGCGAAGCATCACTCCTCCTCATCATCATCCTTGCCAACGACCACAAGGCCATCGTCGTTCAAGTCATCGTCGTCGATGAAATGGTCCACCAGGTTGGTGATGACGGTTTTTGTCCTGTCAACGGACTCGTTGATGACTACAGTTACCATCTCTATGGTATTGACGGCTGTTTCCAGAGTAGCGTTTTTTCCAAGGCCTCAGTCAGCCCCTGCTGGGTCTGCATTGCCGGCGCTACCTTCTCCAGGTGCTCCTGTGCTAGCCACCTTCCCCAGAGGTTCCAGCATGGTGAGTTGCCATCAGCACTCTTGTTTCTGCCAAAGCACACCAGGGCTCCTTAGCTGCAGTCCATATCCCTTGTTAGGTCTCCCAGGGCATTAAACACTACTCCTGTGATTCAACCTTCCACCGTTGAGGAGGAGGAGGAAATGACCAGAGGATGTCTGCCCAGATGCTGAGGGGTGTCGGCGTGACCTCGTCCCGCAGCCAGCTCTGCGGCCCGTGTGGCCAGCTCGCCCTACGAGTCCTTGGCCTCATGCTCCAATTCTAACACCTCTGTCTTCAAGGGATGTATCCTTGGGCATTTTGATGACTCTCCACACTTTGGTCACAGAGATTCAGCAATGCCTACTGCCTGTCGCTCCGGGTGTTCCAGTCCTTTTGAGGTTGATAAATGAGTACCAACACAGGTTGGATGATATTGTATGCATATTTGTTCTATATAAAGCACCTAAGCGTATACAATAACACATCATTGTCATTTGGCCTTGGACGTCTGTTTGCATTCACAGTAATTTGGTAATATGGGCCTATACACACTAATATTAATGATACATATAGTGGTCCATTCTTGTATGACATGTAAATCACATTAGTGACATTGTAACCTTGTTTCTCGTAGTGTACTTTAGAACAATGCTATGTGATGCCACTTCCTGTTTTGTCAAGGGGTGAAAGGTTGCGTTCCATCACTTGCTTGATGTCACTTCAGGGTGGGGTCAAATGAAATCACGTCTTGTGATGTCATCAATGGCCAAGGTTTGTGTGATGTCACTTCCGCTACCCTTGGCATTTTGGTGAAATGTTGTCTCTGTGAATATGATGATTGTTGTGTCATAACAAGTTGTGAGAGCCCTTTGGATGAAAAGTAGAGGGTGTCCGGGCAATTACAGTGCTCTAGGCTGCTGTTTTCAGGACTCCCTGTCGACCCATAAGATTACAGTACTCTAGGCCTCTGTCTTCCCCGAGCTGTGGCACTCTTTTCTTTTTTTTATATTAGTGGCACCTTGTTTATAAGCCTGGAAGTGGCATAGTGCGGGGAAGTTATAGCGAGCAAGTAGCAGTATGAAGTGACTTGCCCACCCCTACCCAATACATGACCTGCTTCAACTTTAACGGACCCAACGCGATGCAAGGTGGGTAAACATAGGCCATACGTTTTTTTACACCAGGCAAGAATTGCTCACAACAAAATTACTCATAATAAAACCCCTGATACTAAAACAAAGTTAGATCTTCTTTTGGGCAACCTAGGATCAGGTGAGCGCTCCATCGTAGGGCCAGCTCGAGGCTGATCCCTTCCGCCATTCATTAAAAAAAACCTTCGACATTCCATACGCGCCATTCAGTTGTGTTCTTCTGCTTTGAATTTGTCCTGTTTTCTGTGAATGCCTACTACATTCCATTTTTCCTGTAAATGTCTGCGACATCCCATTCCCAGCGTACAGCTGTGCTCTTCCCTTTTGAATTTGCATATTTTTTTCTGTGAATACCCATGGTACTCCATACCCAGCATTCAGCTCTGTTCTTCTCCTTTCAAGTGTCCCTTTTTCTGTGTATGCCTACATTTCCATCCCCAGTCTTCAGCTGTGTTCTTTTCCTTTGAATTTGTCCTTAGCGCCGACACCCTCAGTGGGGGCACGACTCCATCCGCTGCTCACACATGCCCCAAATGTTTCCCCCCTTCATTACCCACTACCCTCCGCCCTTGGAGCCCAACCAAAAGACATATAACCGTAGGTCACATTTAAAACATACACTATACGTTTTTAATGGTAGTCGGAAGGAGGCTTCCGTGTCATCCCCCAACTGTGCTGGCTCTCTACCAGCACTGCCCGATCTGGATGTGGATTTCTTGCAGTATTTTTGCCCTGCCTCCGCAAGCATCCATTCCACTAAATGGCTCGGGGTATTGGTGGCTGGAGGTAGCTTTACTATGGCCACTTCTGGCTCGGGGATCATGGTATCCCACCTTTGACCCACCTTCCAGGTATCAGAGATGGCAAAGTAATACCCTTTGCTCTGCTGTTCATTCCCGGCTAAGTATTAAAAATGTCCTTGACATCTCGCATGCCTGGCAGAAGGATAAGTCAGGGACTGCTCCCACCATGCTCAGCAGGTGTTGCTACCCAACACACCATCTGGTGTTGCATGGAAGTTCTTCCGCCCGGCTGGTTACTGCCAATGGGCCACCATTGGCACAGAATGTAAAAAATGGGGCAAAGGTGAAGAGGTGGAGTGGAGAAGTGGCAAAAGCTGTGCTTCCTCTAGGGTTACGCAGTAGGGACAACCATGCACTATGCCGCTTGGAATTGTAACCCATTTTACTGGTCTTTTATTATATAAAATGGGTATTTTTTAACGATGTTTCCCCAAAAAGCTCCTCCAGCTCCCAGTACTACCCAGTTTGTTGTTCAAAGTTATGCAATGTTTTGTAAATGTGAGTCATGCCAACACTTCCTTAACTCACTAAACAGAAACTTTATTTGCACACAGAAAATGCAGCAGAAGTTCAACCGTTTCAGAAATGTGCAATATGGGGAGCTTCAGAACAAGTGACAATCACACAAAGAACAAGTACAGCACAGGAAGCACTGCATAGGCAGCAGCGCTGCAATGTTCCCAGAAGAAAGAGGATTCCTCACAAATACAGCACACTACATGGGTAGGAACAGCACAGGCTTTCTTCACAAATAGAACAGATACAAGCATGGGATAGGCAGGGTAAGTGTGTGCATTCCTCAAATAAACACTCTGTGGTCCGAGGTATTGCAAGCTCCCTTTAAGATCCATCAGGTGCAGCATGGGCAGGACCAGTGGAAGCTTTCATCTTAAATAGGTGCGACATGGGCAGGATCACTGCCAGCTTCCTTATCCACGAAGTACACCTACTGCATGGTGTAAGAAACCTGAGGGTCTTCTCACATATACTCCCGCTGGATCCTCTATGCAGGTGCCAGCGAAAAGCCATCACTTTTGGATCCTGAGGGAGGATCACTTGGATAGGTGGTTCTTGGGGATTGGAATTGAGATGCCCTTAGGTAAGAAACTGTATTCTACATCCTCCTTTCGGAAAGGAACCTGCATCCCAGAGGTGGTTATGGGATATTGTTCACAATGTTCCCTTATCTCTGAGAAAAGCAAGAGATATTGTCATCCCAGACATGTTCGACAGAGAGAGAGAAAGACTGGGCCAAAACACAATATCCCCCTTGTCCTTATGCCAATCATCCCAACACTCTCCCGACCTTTTCAGGTTATTACAAAGCAGCTTCCTTTTATCCTCCTCTTGGGGTACATCAGAGGCCTGGGATGAGGAAGAAACAACTAAGAATTATGACTAGTACACCCTTTTTCCACTCTAGTACTGAGATGAGCAAGAATCAACGGAGTTATAGACACTGTTTACTCGCACCTCTCTGGTACTGGGATGAAGAAGATGCATGAAGGTCAGGCATGTCTGTGTAATGATAGACAGGCAGTCTTAATTGATATATACCTGCATCCCATTGAAGGACCACAGGTGTATAAGAAGCGGCAGGCTGAAGCAGAGAAGGAAGCGGGGAAAGAGGAGGGTACAGCAGAAGAAGCTGTGCGGGAGTGAGAGAAGTCAAGACGCTGAGAAGCCGGTCAGAACCCCGGGAGTCCTGTTGGTGTGATTGTACAGGACGTAGAACCCACAGAAGGGAAGGTGGGCAGCAGGCGCGGCAGAGAAGCAAAGGCACAGCTGCGCACGAGAGCTGAGAGTGCTGAGTGCAGTGCCCCGCGAACAGGCTTTCCCATTCGGGGAGAAGCTATTAATCAGTCGTAGCTGCCGGGTGAGTGTTGGGGGACACTGGAATTGGCCAGGTGCTTCACTGGACCGTGAATGCTGTAGCGGTCAGCGGAAATGGGCAGAGTTGCCCATATTGAATACCGAACCAAATGAAAAACACAAAGTTGGCTTTATTGAATATCGAGGTGAATGAAAAACACAAAGTTGTCTATATTGAACTGAACGAAACAAGCAAAGTTGCCTTTATTGAATACCAAATTGAATGAAAAACGCAAAGTTGCCTTTATTGAATATTTAATTGAATGAAAGAAGCAAATTTGCATTTATTGATTAACGAATTGAATGAACTAAGCAAAACTGCATTTTTGAATACTGAATTGAATGAAACATGCAAGCCTGCACTTATTGAACCCTAAACCGAATGAAATAAGTTAAAGTGCATTTGCTGAGTACTGAATTTAATACAATAAGAAAACCTGCATCTATTTGAACCCAGAGTGAAAGGGAAGAACAAACGTGTTGAACCATGAACTGAAAGTACATAAGAAGCGAAGTTGATTGAAGGACTCTAAGGGTAAAGTTGGAGTCAAGGTTGAGAAACCACTTGTATATTAAAGTTGTGGAGCTACACTGGTGAAACGACTTGTTTGGCTGAATGTTTAACTACTCAAGGAGACCTGGAAGTTCCTGGTTGCGTGACCTATAATGGGTGTGGACTGTGCGGTTTAAAAGACCAAAGAATCATTATCTGTTGAATAACTATTTAAGGAGACCTGGAAGTTCCTGGTTGCGTCACCTGTCATTAGTAGACCGTGTGCTCTAAAACTGCTCCAAGACCAGAGAACCATTATCTGTTGAATAAAGAAGCTGTTGAAAATGGATGCAAGGTTCCTGGGTGTGTGACCTGTAATCGTTAGACTGTGTGGTCTAAAACTGTGCCAATGCCAGAGAACTACAATATGCTAACAAGGAGGTTTGCTGCTGTGGTGAAGAGGAAAGCAACCATTGGTGTATACCAGACTTGGGGAAGGAAGCTCTGAGTTACAAAGAACTGTCGAAATACAAACGAAAAGCTTCAAGATACTTATTTTTGTATCGGCTTTTGATATTGAACTTGGTGAAGGAAACCCTGAGATGTGTTGCCCTGGAACTGTATTGAACTTGGGGAAGGGCATCCTGACCTTTATGAAAGTGTGAAACTTTAATGCTTCACGCCCGCAAGAAGGTAAATTGAACATTGTAATTAACTTATTGACATTTAAGGAAAATAAGCTGAAGAGTAGGCCTGAGCTGGAAATAACTCAGAACTTTACTTTTGGCACATTGTTTAGTTTATGGTTGACATCCTTAAACACTGTTTTGTTTTTGTTGTGAGGGCAAGTATAGGTTTTGCACACAGACTTTTTAGGGAAATCCCACCTTAGTAAAGGGCAAGTTAGGCCTTACTCCATCCTGACATTTTCATTAATAAAAGATTTTTGTTAAACATTGAATCTGTTGTCTGTGTCTCCTTCCATGATGCAATCTCACAAAGGACAGGGCTAACACACGCTTCCTGCTCACACCGGTAATGCATGGGCATGGCGAGAGCAAGCTTCTGTCACAAACCGGTACAGTGTGGGCAACTGGAGGTTTTCTCTTAATGTACAGCATGGAAATGGTCAGTTCAAGCTTCCCTCAAAAAACAGTGCATATATAGAATGTACAGGGCCAGTGCATGTTTCCCTCAAAAGCGGGTGCACATGGACGGCATGGACAAGGCGAGTACATGCTTCCCTAACAAATGGGTATGTGGAGCGGTCTGGGTAGGACCAGGACAAGCTTCCCTCACAAATGGGTACATGTACACATGTACAGCAAGGGAAGGGCCATTGCAAAAATCTCTCAAACAGACAATGCATATGCAGGGTCACGGAAAACCTTCCTCAGAAACAGTTCCAGCATGGACAGGGCCAGTGCAAGTTTCCCTTACAAAAAGGTACAAGATGTGCAGGGAAAGTGCAGGGCACCCTTGCAGATCAGTACTGCTAAAGCATTTTGGGCCCCAGAAAATGGCCATTATAAACTGAGACAAGCAGAGCATTGGGGGGACAACTGTCTGCAAGGGCCTATGATATCCTCTCTCATAAATGGATACAAGTATAGCACACACAGGACCGTTGCACGCTTTACTCAAAACCTGGTACAAGTAGTTTACAGCATGTGCAGGGCCACCGCAAGCTAGAAGGTACTGGGAAGAGGCGGCCTCAAGGAGGTGTGAAGAATACCCATTTCACACAAACAAAGGACTGTGACACTCTGTTGGGGAGGAACCAGCTGAAGGAAATAAAAATAGAGAAAGGACCCAAGAAAAGTGGAAGAAGCTGGCGTAGCAGACGAAGCAGGCATGTAGCTTGGCAGACCCGGGAAGATCAAACCTGGGAGAAAGAAGCTACATCAGGGAAGTGAATCTCCATTTGGGAGGATGCCGACAGCAGATTGCAGAATTCATTTACAAGCCAATCCAGAGCAGTCCTTGCTGAAAGTTGGAAAACGACCGATGATGGTGTGACCTGGAGTAGGTGGACCGAGTGATCCATTAACTGCACGACACCGTTTGGCCGGGGACACCGCAGAGCCAAAGCACCACAGTGGGGAGTGGAAAGAGAAGCATAGAGAATGTTACTTGGGAACGCATCGACCCGACACCCCAAGAAGGACTGGCGATATGGCTCCAACAAAGAGGCAACGGGAGTCACGCGAGACCTGGTCGGGGATTGGGGAAGCTTCCTGAAGCTTGGGAAGATATTGTGAGTAATCTCCCGCGTCTCAGTCACTGAATCAAAAGTAGCAAATATAAAGGAGGCTCTGGTAGTAATCGCCCTCGCCTCAGTAACTGTACCAAGAATATCGAATGGGAAGAAAACCTCTGTAGTGATCTCCTTTGTCTCAGTAACTGTATCAAGAATATTGAATGACAAAAAAACCTTGGGCGATATCTCCCTCGTCTCAGCAATTGTCTCAAAAGTACTGAATGTAAAGGAGACATCGGGTTAGACTCCCTTGTCTCAGCACTTGTGTCAAAAGTCCCGAATGGGAAGAAGACATTGAGAGCGATCTCCCTCCTCTCAGTAAATGAATCAAGAGTATTGAAAGGAAAGAAACCCTCTGGAGTAATCTCTCTCGTCTCCGAGTTGGGATAGAATTATCACGTGTGAAGAGTACATCTGTAGTGGTCGTCCTCGTCTCAATTGTGTCAAAGAGACTGAAAGAGAAGAACATATCCGGAGTATTCTCTCTCAACACACTATCATCAGAAAAGAAATTCAGGATATGGAGTCCAACGAGAACAATCTCCTTTGTCGGAGTGTTAGAAGAAATCAAGGAGACTACGGGCACAGTTCGCCTTGCTTGTCATCGACAAGAGGAGGGGGAAGAAAGACACAAAATAACTGTGTTGGAAACCGGAGCGTTTGACTTCTAAACAAACCCTAAGAGAAGCCTAGATAGAAGTGCAAATGTTGACAAGAACTGTTGCAGGAAACTATCCAAAGTTAAGCAATGGCTGAAGCAACTTGCCAGGAGAAGGAAGTCATTCTTCTGGTTCTTTCACCTAAATTGTTGAATCAGAAGCGAAGGCAAAGTGTTAATAAGCAGCAGCTTGGAGGCGGACCAAGTCGACCAGGAGGAGATAGCAGTTGCTCATCTGTGGGTCCAGGAGAAGGGAGTCATTCTCCCGGTATTTGCTACAAGTGCAGAACTTTGAGCTATTATCAGAGACTAATGGAAATACCCCCCTAGGGCTGATCCCATTGCACCAGGAGAAGGGAGTCATTCACCTGGAGCCGTTTATGGTAATTTATTTTGTTAGTGGTAGGGTTAGAGTAGGTTAGTTTGGACAGAGGAAGGACATGTTTTGAGTTTGACAACCAGCCTGACTACGAGCACCCACATTTTTCTTTAGTTGGGTAGGGTAAACCTTTTGGAGGTAGGGGAAGATGGGCCTTTTTCATTATTATTTAAATAAAGATTGTTGTAAACATGCCACCCCTTGATCCGACTCCTTACTCCATCACGCCACAGTACATGTACAGAACCCATAGAAGCTTACTTCAAAGACACTACTAGCAAAGCATGGACAGTGCCAGTTCAAATTTAATTTGCAAAGAACACTTACACCATGCACACTGACTAGATTTCACACATACAGAGCTGTCTGCTTCCATATGTTCCTTTCCCTCAATCAGCAGCTCTTATCAGAAGCTTGCTGGAAAGAGGGTCGGGTAGAGAGTGAACACTGCAAAATGCCTGTTTTCTGCAGTCTGGCTCTGCAATAGCTTGATCTGTCCTACTGTTTTGTAGAAGTGGAAGGGCTAGTTGATGAAACTGGGGTGGTAAACGCAGCTGTTCAGAGTCACATGGACGCAGACGTGCCCCTCCCTCTTTGGAGCGCAAGTGCACTGTAGGCAAAGGGCTTTTAGTGGCCTCTATGTTCGTCACACCGCTCACTCCATCCCTGTGGCCTATTAGTTATTCCTGCCTTGTTTTAAGTGACCCCATTTTGGAAGGTCAGACGTTTTTTGTCCTCTAACAATATTTTTCAATGACCTTTCAAAATATTCATTTCATTTAATACCATTAACTGCAAGTTTGATAGCCAACGCACATAAGACATTGACTGGCAGAGCACTATGCATTAACCTTCAGATTACACATCTCATTCAACATGCTCATCATTTTTAGAACTTGCACTAGATAAACATATACCTGCATACACGGCTAGGCCCTGGCCATGGTGGTTAAGCATTGCTGTCACGATCCATGCCCCTGACCCTCTCAGGTATGACGGCCCCCTGGCAGCAGTGGGGCTAAAGCCCTTCACACTGGCCCCAAGGGCCTCAAAACAGCATCAGAAACATACTTGGAGTCAGTCCGGTGCCTTTGGCGCCAGGCTCATTATCAGGAATCCAAAAAATACTAGTTTTGGACCTTAATCCAACCTGGAGGTCTATTGCACAGCTCACTTCTTTAGGACCAAGCCATGCGGTCTAGTGTTTTGGGTGTGGGTGGGCCTGGAACTACTTTGCCTGGAACTACTTTACCTAGGCTATTTAAACCACACCCAAACAGCATAACACGGTTCGCGTTATTCTGCACTCCTGCAGCGTAACGCTCACCGTGTCCAGCTCCTGCTCATCTGCTTCTCCGGTGGCCCGATCCTGAAGCCCTAGATCCGGATTCCATTAATAACCTGGAAGATGAAGAACAGCATTAGCGAGCAAGAACACTTACCTGTGAAGTAACCGGTCTTGAATCCATCCGCGCTTCGCTTACCTCACGCATCTCCGGAGTTCACCTCAACGTGCAAGGGAGAAGGAACAAGGTCAGCATTAACAAAGCACTTACCTGGGCAAGCAGCGCTTCGATCGCTCATCACTCCGGAACATCACTGCAACCTGTACAAAGAAGAGAAGATAATACAGGTTAGCAATTAACACCAATAAACAGTGCAGCGCTCCACGCATCAATAACTCACTGTGGTCTTTGCCATTGGCGCCGCAACTACGAGATCGCAACCATCCCTGTGAAAACAAAGAGACATTGTTAGGGAACAGCGTAGTGGAGCAAGACGCCGAGAAGACAGAGAAAACGGAGGGAAAGAAAGAGACAGAAAAGACATTATAACTCTGGAACCTGGAAGACAGCAAGCAGAGTCGGAGTCACAGCCGGTCTGGACCCGACATAAGGTCACACGGACCAGTGAAGCAACTAGGTCCACGGAACGCCCGCACCAACCACGCGCCCCTGCACAGAGACGCAGGACGGAGAGTTCAACACACAAAAACCTAAGGTGAGCAATAACCCCAAGGGAGGGGATTTGGACCAGAGGGAGGTGGGAGTCCACCCATCACAGAACCAGTATCTTAACCCTCCATTCTCCTGTTATAGGCGCTACCCAACGTCTGGCACATAACCAAGCAGAGAGGGGTCCGGGATATCGCTTAAACCTCCATCCAGTATCGTGTAGCGCCCCTCTGGATACAAGGTGAGCGTAACAATTGCTTGGAAAGCTAGTACAGATAACTGCTAATCGTTTCAACAGTTTGTGTTTGCTAACTTTCCAACATATTCTAGATAAGTTGCAGCTTTGACTTCACCCACATACAAAGTATGGCAAATTGCAAGTAGTGTGCATTCCCAATATAAAGTCTGATTATTCATGCAGTGGTTTTAAAAGAATGAATATACTCCGCTTGAGAGCAAATGCTACAAGACGTCCATCCTGGGCTCAGTACTTGGAGTCAGCCATAGTTGCTGCTATAAGATTGTTCATGATAATGAAAACCTTGAAGAGAAAATGCGCTGCAAGCCGATCACCATGTATCCTATTCTGATATTGCATGCAATGGGCCATTCTGCTCCTTATTTCTGAACTTTGAATGCAACCACTACTCCCACCCCATCTCGCTCCTGCTCCTACTCGTGAGGTATCTGCTTCAGCTGGCCCATGCTCTGCCTCCAGAGGTTCCAGGAGGGATCTACCAAAACTCTGACCTGCATGGGAGTGTGTGTCCTTGTTCTGACCATTGTTTTATCAAGACTTCTTCCTTCCTGTTAGGGCTCTTTGTTTTTACAGACCTTGTGACATGCAGCCCAAAATGAGGTGTCAGTAGGAAATCGCCCTACTTCCACTTGAAAGTTAGAGACTCCTAGACCTTTGATTTGAGTACTGTGGTTTGCAGGGGAGCCTCATGCAGTCTCACTTGCTCAGATTGGTTTATTTCGCATCTGCACTTCATAATGGAGGGAAAAATCTAGTGCCTTCCGATGGCCAGCACTTTAGGCAGCTGCCTAGTGCATGCACTGACCTTGAGTAGAACCCATCTTACCACTTACTGCTTTAGCCATGCTTTTTAGTTGCACCTTGAAACCAAAAAAGTGATGGGTGGAAGAGTTTGATTTAATCTGAACCACTGGGATTGCTCTGGGCAACCTTCCACACCACCGTTTTGTAGCCCTCTGTGCCATTGCAAAAGGGGTCCAGCCATATGCAAATCAGTCAAGTACTGCCACCAATGGGAGCAGCCCTGCCAGAATTGCTAGGCCAGGTCCCCTCTGCATGGAAACGCAAGCAACCCCAGAGAAATGTTTCGGCCTTGTTGGGCCTCCTCAGTGAGGTGCAGTTTTAGTTGCACCTTGGCTCCCCTTCAGGCTTTATCTCCACTGTGCATTGTTATTTTTAGTTTTGGCTAGCCACCTATAAGCCAAAACGAATGCATTGGTGTACAGCTAGGGAGAGTGATGGCTAGGAAGAGGGCACAATGCTTGTAGGCGGTGTTTGGTTATTTACCCACCCATTGATTGCCCATTGCCATTGTAATCTCCATGGACATTGCATCCTCTTCCTGCTCTTCCCTGCTCAAAACACACCCTCCAGGGATCTCTTTGAGCTTATGATCAAACCTTAAAATCAAACTTTGCACTAGGATTGCCTGCCAGTGATTTTTCACAGCAGTCTTCTGAAAGCTAATAGTTTATAATTGGTGCTATAAACCCGCTACTGAGGTCTGCCTTTAGTCACTTGAGCTTTAAGCAGTATAGGGTCCTTCACTGAAGCCCTGTTAAAAACGAGCATTAGCAAAGCCAACCGTTTCGGCGTGCCTATAGGTATTAGATGGGCCTTTGCAAGCCACTGCGATTAGATGCCCAGGTACGTGTACGCTTTGCGAGCTGATACCGTTACAGCAACACCTGCCAAATAAATTTCCCATATCTAAAGCCAAAGCTGGCCAATGCTAGTTGTTATTGTCTTTAATCAGGATGCTGAGTCCCCTGACTCCCTGCCAAACTCCTGTAAAGCGCACCCTGGCCTGGCTCATCTGCCGCACCCAAATGCGTTTTACTCCTTTCTTTCCCTCCCAAAATGGCAGGCTGCTTCGGTGATTTTTCATGACAGTGCATGCATACATCTATCTCTTTCTTGTGTGAAACTACGTATCTCACGAAAGTAACCCGCTCCTTTTTCATAGAGATGGCAATTCACTAAACAGAAAATCCTCGGTGTGGTGGAAGGCGATGTTGATAGGCTGCCGTGTTTGTTCGTTCCGTGAGGATTACATGACTGCAAAGCTTGCGCGCCCCGGCCTGGCTGTTAGGCTCGCAAAGCTCTGCAAATGAATCTCCTTTCGTCACTTAAAGGCTGCACAAAATGGAACGCGTTTCCGTCCGTGCATAAATGGCACTTTATTCTGCTGCCCCTCCTTTGAAGAATAAGTAAACTGGGGCACAGAACTATAGTTAGGTGGCAATGATCAATCATTGTGCTATGGCTGTGAAGCCGCGTTACAATTTATTTCTCGTGATCCCAGGTCGGCACGTTACCTATTGGACCCCTGCTCCTCTTAGTTGTTTAATTATCTAGAGATCAACAGAAACGCAACATTGCAGTTAAGGGGAATGTCTGGCACACGGCAGCTTGCAAAACCGTCATAGGAAAGGCAGTTTGCAATCTCAACGTATGCATTTCAATTCTAAAATTAAAAAGTACGTTGCAAGGCATACAGTGTTAAGTAGGGATATGATCCCAGTAAGAAGCCAGGATTTGTTGTCTCCTGCAAATGCACACGTGCACGATGCAGTTAATTTAAAATAGCCTCAATTAATTCCGATCCACTCAGGTGGCAAACTGCATGATCACATGCAGACAGTAGGCTACTGTAGTTGATGCTTAAGATGCTTAAGAAAAGAATGATGGAGTTGGGTTTGCCATCCAATATGATCGCACTAGCCCGGTTGCTTGTTTGCCATGTTTTCACCTATTGACCAGGAGTTTTAATTTTGATGTTGCCGTCTACATGTTTACATGTTTTTGGTGCCGTAAAACGTAGAATTGTTGTGACTGAAGCCTACATTAAGATCGGCTAAGTTTCCTAATGTGTTCGTTTCCCTGGTCTACGTGGCTTCATAAGCACGACCTTACGTCTAGGCCATGTTGCCTCTTCTACTTTCATTGTGTGGTTTATTGTCCGCAGTAAGGGCTGTGTGCTATCTGTGTGCCTCTTGGCTAGGAGAAATATAGCCTGTGCAACAAAACCAAACCTTGTGCCTTGATTTCTGTCTTGCTTTGAATGTATGCCCCATACCCGTTTCATCTTTATTTACGCGCCGCTTTGAACTCCTGCCGTGCTTGAAGACAGCTCAGGAAAGTTGTCAGCCAAATTAGAGCGATTGACAGGTCCTGTTCAGCCCCGGGTTTCGGGCGGAATGCCGTCCGTTTTCGTTTTTCTTCTCCCAGTGTCGCATGTCCATCCATTTTGCGTGACCAGTTATTTTGACATGAGTCCTTGTCTTTCATTTCACCCGTTCCTTTTGTGCTTGAGGAGTACTGAGGGGAGGGACACCTTAAGAGTGCCTTCAGTCAGCGGCCTCTCTTTTAAGGTTGGTATCTCAGTCGAGATCTCGTCTTTCTAATAAGCAGTCACAATGCCCTAGCAAGCGGGGCTGCCTACAGCAAGACATGTCGGCTAAGTTGTTTAGCTTGTTCTTGCCCCGGGCGCTCTCTAGCCATTCTGCAAATACAGCTTCCATCAACAGACTTATCTTGTGTGTTGTACCCAAACATGTGCACCCTGGTGTACACAGGGAGCAAAAAGGGACGAGTAGACAAATAAGACCTCACTTTCAGTTAGGAGGACAATTGCATGTCTCCAAATGACAACTGAGTGCGTTTCATTGAACATCTCCCATTAGGTGTCAGACCATTTTTACAGAATATGCGCAGCAAAACCGTTCTACGACTTTTTTAGGACATTAGGACACCGGAAAGTAGGATTATTTTAAAGTTCTATCTAGAATTACACATGGTATGTTCAATCCTGCGCAACGTGAAATCAAGATTTGAATCAAATATTTTTTGAGTAGACTGTTTCCTTATCTTCAGGCTATGCTTACTTACACCACCAAGCAAAATGTTTAGTTGCCAACCTACAAGGTACGCAACTAGCAATACTTTACATAAAGTAGCAACATGCACTCATTAGGACTTCTGAGCCAATAAATTCAAATTCTGCAGCATATGCATCTCAACGTAGTGCTACACGTTTTGCGCTCCTCAGCAATCAGATCGCTCCGTATGAAAGACCCTCTAACGAAACATGATGCCATACACAATAATAAACATGCATGTGAAATGGAGCAAATCCCCCAAGTAATTGACATAAGAAGGAGCAAAGCACACATGATGACAAACTCTGCATTCTCTAGGAATATATGTTCATCTAGTTAACCTGGGAAGCGCATGTAGGCTAGAAAAACGAGAATTATACCCAGATTTTCTACTTGGGAATTTAGTTGCGTTACGCTCTGCAAAGCACGATTATTTCACAGCAGGAACCTGCAGGGATTGTCAAACTGAGATTTTGCAACTTCACTAGTTATGTTATAGAGTTTCATTAACTATACTGTTGCCACGGATGGTGGCTTCCTAGTGCTGTTGACCCAAGCTTGCATAGCAATCAGAGGCTTGGGCAGAATCAGAGATGTTCTCCCTTCTCCCCAAGGAGGAACCACATTCTTTGGAACTTGGGAACAGAGCCCACTGCATGATACCCTCTATAGGGGTCATGGCAAGTGAGATCCCACTTCGGACGACCCCCGTCCCCCTCTGCTGACCAGGAATGCCCAAGTCAGGGTTCCATCCCACCTCCCTCCATTTCCAAGATTACAATGTTTTTTGGTTATATGGGAACTGAATGCAGTAATCATGTACAAGGGTCCCTTTAAAGTGGATCGGTTGGTTTCTGACCTGTACTCGTTGCTGCCTCTTGGTGAAACCGATGGCCAATGGAATCTTCTTCTCCATTCCAGTGAGGAACTTAAATCCAGCAGGAAGCCAGCCGAAGACGAGAGAATCTGCTGGAGATCAAGGAACGCCATTTTACTTGCAAGTTCAGAAGAGGGAGCAGCTCCCTCAGACGAGCTTCGCAGAGGACGTGGTGGGAGGAGGCAGAGGCCTGCATGAGGAGCACTGCCGCTTCGACAGAGGCAAGGACCCCAACAAGGCTTGGGGTCAATGAAGCAGGAAGCTATCAAAGAAGCAACCAGAAGTACTATCGTCCAGTCATAAAAACAGCAAAGTCCCGAACAGTGAGAAGAAAAGCTGTCATTCTCCTTCTGTCCCTTTAAAGATGTCTGCATCATCAAAAAATGGCTCATGCTGCTTTGCCACCTTACTCTGCTAACAATACTAACGTTCAGACACAGTCCCTAAAACGAGTGCAAGGTTGGCTTCCAGAATGTGTGCACCAGTCCCGAGGTATCTGCTTCTAATAATGCCATGTACATATTTGACACCAACACTCTTGACTCCACTTGCCTTTCCAGGACCTTCTCAAAGCTTGTTAAGTGTCTTCCCAACTTACTCTCCCATCTCGGGTCCATCAGTACTCCCTTCAACTGAAGGAGCATGAAGGGCACAAGTGGCCCAACCCTGTGGCCTCCTGAAGTTGCTCTATATTGATATACTTCCCTTTTTCCATAGTTGATCCGATCTTCCCAAACCCCTCTCATACCATTTTTGTAATCTGAGTAGCTCATGTATGAGATCCCTTAACAGTGGCGCCCAGATGCAACTCATGGGCGATGGCCACGTCAATACCCTTCTTAGACTGCCTCACTCCTTCCAGGTAGCCCAGAACACACTCAGCACCAGGTGGTTTTGTATCCTCTGTGACGTCTCTGTCCCATTTACCCACAGCCATTCCCCTACTGACACTGGCTCAAGCACTTCATTTTCCAGCGTCACTGATTGCTTTTCCGCATTATTCCAAAGGTGGTCCACCATGACTATCAATTGAGCTGCTTTGAAGTAATATTTCAAATGTGGAAGACCTGCTCCTCCCCCTCTTACTCCTGTACTTGGGTATTCTGGCTTTTTTTCCTTGTCAGAGAAAATTCAGCATGGTATGTTTGGCATCTTCAAAGAAAACTGTCGGAATCCCCACTGGTAGCATTTGAAATAAAAACATCCTAGGAAACACATTCGTTTTTATAGTGTCCAGCCTACCTTTCCAGGAAAGGGTGAGCTTCCCCCATCTTCTCATATCATCCACTAACATAACCCATAGGGCCGTATAATTAACCTTGCATGGGGTCGCCAGGTCTTTCATAATGTTGATCTCCAAATAGCAGATAGTTTTTGAGTTCACTTTTATCTGAATTGCTGTGAGTGCTCCCCCCCGGCTTCCTATGGAGCTGTCCCCCAGTTGGAGGGCTCTTGATTTGTTCAGGTTTATTTTAAATCCTGACAACTTCCCATATGCCTCCAATTGTGTAATCAGTTTCAGCAACGAGACTGCCGGGTGGCAAAAGTATACTAGTATGTCGTCCACAAAGAGGGAAAGATGGTACGTCTTATTTCCCACTAGGAATCCCCTTATGGCCCTGTCGTTCCAACTGGCTGCTGCTAGTGACTGAAGCATCAGACTGAACAACAAGGGCGAAAGCTGGCACCCCTGCATTGTTCCCCTCTTCAATGTGAACCTATACAATGACACCCCATTTATTGTGACCACTGCCACTCACTGGGAGACTAGAGGGCCGCGACCCCCTTATCCACCTCGGGCCAGAGCCTGTTGTTTTCATGGTGGCTAGCATAAAGTCCTACCCCACTGTGTCAAAACCCTTTTCAGTGTCCAATGAGAGGATGATTACATCCTATTCTCCCCTTGTTGGGAAGGTATAAGGTCTAAGGTCTTCTAGAAATTGTTAGCAGCCTGCCTATTCTGAATAAATCCAGCTTGATCTGAATGGGCCAGGGGGGAAGGAGACATCTCAATCTCTTTGCCAGAACATTTGTGAACATTTCTACTTCAAAATTCAACAGTGGTATTGACCTGTATTATTCACACACTTCTGTGTCATGTGTGTCCTTGTGAATCACAATCACTCTAGCTTCCAGGAAAGACTCCATATTCCCTCTTTCCAAGATGGAATGGAGTAGCTCCATCTGGAAGTTTGCCAACACTTCCCCATACCGCTTATAGAAGGTGGCTGTACTTTCTCGGTTTCATTGAGGCTGTAGCTCCTTTGAGTTCTTCCACTGTTATTGAGCTTTCCATCACCGCCTGATCCAATGCACTGAACATCAGAGGTGCATTTTCTTGGACGAGTTTCGCATCAGCAGTGTACAGATTTCGATAGAACCTGCCAAATATTTGCGCTACTTCAACCTGGGCTGACGGGGTCGTACCTTCTTCATCTCTAATCTTACTGACTATTCTTTATTTTTGTTGCTCCCTCAAGCTCCTTGCCGCCTTCTTCGGAGGGTCGTGTAAGCACCCCCCAGTGCACTATCGAGACCTTCCCTGCCGACAGAAATCCATCTAGCTTCCCCTGCAGTTTTGTAAAAAAGCACTTGTGGAGAATAGTAGGGAGGTTCTGGAACAGATATAGGAATCTGGGCAATACCACCATTTCTAACAACCCCCACCTGACCCTTTAGCGTGAGGGGGAGATCCGCCCATTTGCTCAGCTGCCCCTGCCATTTATCCACCGCCCTCCCGTAGTTTTCCCTGTAGAGCACCTGCGGGTCCCGAGCTCTCTTCACCCTTAAATACTTAGCGCTATTGTGCTCCCTTTTGAAACCCATAGTCCTCACCAAAGGGTGTCGTCCCAGCAGTTAGTGGGAATATCACAGATTTATCATAATTAATTTTCAGCCCGGACCTCTCTCCAAACTGTATAATCTGTCTCATCACTGGGTTTAGATTATGCCTTGGATCTTTTAAAAAGCGCACGATATTCGCATAAAAGGATGGGAGAACCCTATGAGTATACAATTGCATAACTTTCTAGAGGTGCCGCTCCCTCAGCATTGCGACCAGCGGCTCAATGGCAAGAGCGAACAATAATGGTGCGTGGCGACACCCCTATCGTGTCCCACTTGCAGCTCCAAGGGAATCAACCTTTCCCAATTAATAGCTATCCGAGCCATGGCAGGGGCATACAACAGGGCCACATACTGCAAGAACCAGCGACCCAGACCCATCTGCAGCAGTGTAGCAAACATAAACAGCCATTTGACTAAGTCGAATGCTTCCTCATGTCTAATAGTACCGCTGCCGGCGTGGTATCCAGTTCTACCCTGTCCAGTAGGCTAAAGAACCGCCTCAGACCAAACGTTGGTATGAACCCTGACTGATCCGGTAGCACCAGTTCCCGCATGAAAGGCAGTAGCCTGTTCGCCAATACCGTGGCAAGTATTTTATTGTCAAGGTTAATAAGAGATATGGGTCTGTAGGAGGCGCAATTATCTGCCGGTTTCCCGACCTTATGCAACAATGTTATTGTAGACTCCCGGAGAGTCTGCGGTAGGATCCCCTGCTGGACCGCCTCTTGGTACACCTACAGCAGCCGTGCAGCCAGTTGCCGATTATAGGCATTTGTAAAACTCACCCATTAGGCCATCCAGCCCCAGTGACTTGGTCCTGGGTAGCTCCTTAATCACCCCTGTTATTTTCTTTACTGTTATGTACCTATCGAGACCAATACAAGGCCACCTGAGCCAGATATTTTTGAATATCATTCTCTGAGTGCGCACCTCTTGAGGAGTAGAGCCCATTATAGTTTTCCCGGAAGGCCTCCTCAATAGCGACCATCTCGAAGACTGAGTCCCCCCTGAAATTAATTACGTGACCCACCTGTCTTGTTACCGCCACACATCCGCAAGATCATAAATAGCACATATGTCCTGTACCCTTTGACTAGCTCTCAATTGCCTGCATATCCTCCAATGGATTTATCCAGGGCATCATTTAGGGAAATGTTAAAATCTCTTCCGCAGAGAACTAGGGAATCCGGGACTGGTGACATTTGTGGCATTACCCATTCAAAAAAGGTTGGGTCACTGGCATTCGGGGCATATGTGTTCAACAAGGAGACCCCAATCCCCTCCAAATATCGCTGTCCCTGATCATCTTGACAAGGCGAAACCTGAGAGAGCCATGAATCAGGATGACTACCCCTCTCGCAAACGAGGAGTATGATGAATACTATAAACTGGGTGAAAGAGCCCTAGAATATGTAGATCACTGCGCTCTTATTCGCTAATGAACTGGCCCTGCAGCTGACGAGAGGTTCTTAAGAGACAGTGCTCATAAGTCTCAACAAATTTATTGTGAGTTTGGTTAAGAACCATGGTCACCTGGGCCCTGGATCCCTGATAATGTAGTAACTCTATTTGGTTAAAGTTATTAACGCAAATAATGAGAAGTCTTGGTAGTATTAGCACACTTAAAGCCGACAGGTGTTTCAACCCAACAGTGGTCTTTTTCAATGCGTGTGTGTATGAAAGGTGGACGGAGGATCGTTGAGAAGAGCTCTTAATTGGAGCTCTTGAATAAGGCTCTGGTTGTTTAACCTTTTCGGCCACAGGGGTCTCTGCAAAAAGAGATCAGTCACTGTAATCCAGTGATCATGTGTTCATCAAGGAGACCCTCATCCCCTCCAAATACCCAGTGAGCAATAAGGCCCTTCCCTCACTCGTCATCTTGTCGAGGTGAAACCTGAGAGCCATGAATCAGGATGACTACTCCTCTTGCAAATGAGGAGTATGATGAATAGTATCGGTGGCTGCCCCGCTATGTTACCCAGCGGTCTTCTCCGTGTTCAGTCAGGTTTGTCTCTTGTAGGAAGGCTATTTGGATGTTATGGCGCTTCATATATGAGGATTTTCCGCACCTTGTCTGGGCGCCTGCTTCCTCTTATATTCCAAGTTACCATTTCAAAGGTCTCTCCCCCTCTTCCCCCTCACCGATGTTTCCTGATGAAACCATTTCGCAATGCCTCTCTACAGCGTCCCCACAGCATGGACTTTTTTTATCGACCCTTTCAGGTCTCCCACAATCTCATTCCCCAGCCTGATCAGGGTCCCAGTTCGTGAATGACACTCAGAAACTACAAGGCAAACCCAAAAAGAACACTCCCCTCCTCTACCTCCTCCCTCCCCCCCCGCCATACAACCACCCAACTTGTCTGGGCCTTCCCACTCCATGTCCCTGCTCCCCCGGACTTCCCCCCCCAACTTGTCCGGTCCAATGCAACTCAGTGGAACACACACAGGAAGCTTGTGTCCCTCCCCAGGGCCGATCATTAAAATATCCTTTGTTCCTGATCACATCCCACCTAGTTGAGTCACAAATAGGCACCCACATTCAAACCACCACATCACATTGGGCCACTAAGCAGGCACCTCCATTTCACCTGTGATCTGTAAAGTTGGGCAAGCCAGTCAGTCCGGCCCCATGGTTACTTTCGAGTTTCCACCTTCCCATCTCTGGATTCTCATTGCGCCATCCTCCTTCAAGGTCCCTTCCCTGGCAGCCTCATAAACTGTCCTCCATAGTCTCAAACTGGCTCTGGGAGGGTTCAGCAAGGCTCTGCATAGAGCCCCGGGGAGGGTGGCCCCCTCCTGGCCCTTTCTTCAGAATTGTCAAGATGTGATCTCCCGAATGGACTAAATACCTCAGTTCCCAAGCACCAGTCAGAGAAGTAAAAACAACTCCCTAACCAGTTATTGGGGCCACAGGTGGACTGGAACTGCAGCACTGGATCCCCAGGTAGCTAGAAAGGAAAAACTACTTTAGAACACAATAATATGCAGGATAGCAATGTATGGAAAGAGGTATAGTAACCTCCCTAATAGGGCACCAGTAGAAGATCGAAAGGAGGGAAGGGAAAAACCCAGGAGTGGGAAAAACTCCCCTGGGGATATGAATGCGCAGAATGTTCACAGTCAATGTTCCAATAGAAAGTTCCAGGGAAGCAATCTTGGTAAAAAAACAAAGTTCAAAGTACCTTCTGTAGCCAGAAGAGAGTCCAGGTCGCCAGAGCACAAGGGGAAATCCAGTATCAATCCAATGGAAAAAACCAAAACCCAAAAACCAGAAGGAAAATCACTAGTCGGCCAAAATCCAGGGAAAAATCCAAAAGACAGTCCAGTAAACCGAGCCAAGGTCAAAAAGCCACAAAAAACAGGAATCAAGCACTCAGAACGCCACTCACAGAAAAGCTGAGAAGCACCGAGTAACAAATGGTTGAGCCTTTTATGGGCTACTTCCTGATTGTGTTGTCACGTGACTTGGTGCTGGTCACTTGAGTGGGAGGATGTTGTGCTTCCTGGCAACCAGGAGACGCCATAGCAACCTCCAATCACGCCGCACTAATCGATGTGCAGGCATGTTCCAGATATGTTCCCGGCAGCCCCATGGCACCGGGGATGCCGAGTGGCAGACTCCCAGTGTCCCAGCAACCCCCGTGGGAATGGCGGTAAGGAGACAAGACAGCCCTGGAGTCAGCATGGAGGCAGGAACCAGGGAGGAGCCTTACTCTGGGACCCTGGTGGAGGTAAGTTGATGACCGGAGTACCATCTAAGAATCTACTAGCCTCCTCCTGTGTTATAAAGAAGTGCGCTTTCCCATTGTGTTGAATTCTGAGGTTGGCAGGAAACATCATTGCATAGCGTTTATCGAGATTTAGCAGCCTACGCTTCACCCCTGTAAAGGTTCTCCACGCTGCTCTTACATTACAAGTCTGGGAGAATTTGTAGGTGATCTCCATCAAAGGATAAGTCCCCTTTTTCCCCTGCACAGTCGGAAGATGGCATCCCTATCTCTGTAGTTTAGCAATTTTGCTATAATAGGGTAGGGCTCCAGAGATATGGCGCGTCGTTGGAATCCTGTGGGCGCGTTCCACTATAAACATGTGTGACAGTTCTTCCTTTCTCAAAAGCGACACACACAGCCTTTCCACAAAGTCCTCCATGCGGCCCATCCCCTGTTTCTCCCGGACCCCCACTAAGTGTATATTGTACCTCGCTCGCCCCTCCAAATCATCATTCTTGGCTGTTACGACCTTGACCGCTATTTCCAGAGACTCCAACCTAAACGGAATCATTGCCGCTGTGTCTTCCAGGCCGCAGATCCAATATCGGCTTCATCGAGCCTGGTTACATGTTTGTCAAGCCTCAACTGACATATCTCGACATGGAAACCATGAAATATAAACATGACCTGTCATGTCCAAACTTGGGGTATTCAGAGTTTCTCCAAAGTTAGTGTCTCAGACAACATTTACTGTTGTGGTGCAGCTCCACAATCACATTTAGGCTATTTTTCATATTTTGTCATTGTGCTGAGGCTACAATTATCAATGCAAATAAATCAGCATGGTTGTTAAAGGCATGATTGTGCGGATGTTAGTGCCAACACAATGACCAGATGAGTGTTGCAGTTAGTGCTAACACCAGTTCATCTGTGCTCCTTGTTCTGGTCCTTTCAATGGTCCAAGTGCTGACTTTGACATTGATGTGAGACCCAACAATATTTAGTAATTCCACTGGCACTATAACCGAAATGCAGTCACTGCTCCAGTGCTAAGACCAATGCAAAGTGGCTGCTTTCCCCAGTGATACAAGTAATGTATGTGTGCTATAAAGACATTCCTAAAGGCACAGGGTGTCAAATTCTACATTCAGGCCCTGCTGCTTGCAGGCTGTCTGGGGCTAGCTGGCAGGGCATTCAGTTTGCAAACCAATAGCTTGGGGGACGGGGTTCTGAATCCTTACTGCTGCAAAAACCACTGGTTTCAGCTTCACTGAACTAGACTACCATGAAGAACATTGGCATTTCTTCTTTCCAGCACTGGATACAGAACACGGGAGCAGCCAAATACAGAGGCTATAGTGAACTAGTAATGCTCTTACTCTTACGTCCCGTTCCCTTTCCTCCATACTGCATGGGCGTCCCTCGCTAGGGAGGGGAGACGGAACCTTTTTCACCAGAAAAAACCTTCTTCCCCTTTAAAATTAGAGGCGTGCGGGGGCGCAGCCCTGGGAACATGCACTCCCCTGACTCTGCCCACTGGCGCCATTCCCCAGTCCCTTTTTCCATTTTGACGGGAACGGGCCAATTTCACCAGCGCTCCTGGGTTTGGCTTTGGCCTTGTATTACCACGCGCTCTTCCCGGATACTTTCTTCTGTCTTTTTGTCTTCTCTTTCTCTGTCAGGTACTCTGTCCTCTGGTGCCACGCTTCTCCTCGGCGCATGTCGATGTCAGCGGGCTTCAGGAGGTGTCCAGCCTGCGAAGGGCTCTTCCCTACGTCCGAGCCCCACGCTCGTTGCCTCCGCTGCCTTGGCCCTGACCACGGCAAGGAGGGTTGTACCATGTGTGACGCGCTTACACTGCATGCTCTGAAAAACAGGCTAGCTTGGTTGGAGGGAGCTCCTCGAGGTCGAATCCAGAGGACCTGAAGGTCTTCGTCAGACAGAAGTCAAGGCCCAAGGTAGGGCCGCTTTTTCCATCGCACCCCGCAAAGGGTGACTCCTTTCCAAAGAAACGCCCCAGGGGGAGGAACATTTCTCCAGCATGGGGTCTGGCATGGATTCACATGCTCATGAATATTCCCCGTCGTCAGGCTGGGAATCCTCGGTAAAGAAAAAAACCAGTATCAGTTTCGTTTCTGATCTGTCTTTCGTAGTAATAACCAATCACTGGTCTCTGCGTCATACTGACCACAGCCAATGACTGCCCTCTACCTAAGCACCGCCTCTGGCAGCCATCTTCAGATTTTTACCGCACGTTCATGTGTTGGGATCCTCGTGCTATTGCTCTCGAGCGTTAGTGCTATTTTTTCACGTTTTTTCTCAAAAACTTCGTTTTTTTCGGTCAAAAGAGCCTCAAGCTCCACCGACTCTCCATCCGATCAACGGGGACCCGTGTCGGATTCGTCTGCGCCCCTCAAGGGTGAAGATTTCGTCGAGCTACGCTTTTGGAGGACTCCAGAAGTTTCTCAGGCCCGGACATGGCCCAGGAGAAGGGAAGCTCGACGCCCGGAAAGCTGTTCAGGGTCTGCCCTGGATGCCAGCTGCAGAACGTCTTTAAGGAGGACGAACACTCCTTTTGTCTCTACTGCTTACATGAGGACAAGACGCACGTGGAGAAGGACTGTGCGTTTTGCGGCAATATGTCGGAGCAGACCATGAAGGACCGCCATCAACGTCTCGCCAACTGGCTGGAAGGGAAGAGCCCGTCAGGCGAGAAGAAGAGGAAGAAATCCGAGCGGTCTTCTAAGACCTTTGAGGACGCCCCGGCGACGGGGGTCCAACACAAGGCCAAGCACCGCAAGTCCGCTGGCACCGGGAGCGCCGAACGGTCGGGCTCTACGGGTGCCAGGCAGGGCGCCCCCTCCTCGGCACCTTCAGCCACGAGCCAACGCTCTGGGTCGGGTAAGAGGAAGGGCGAGCACCCGGCGAAGCTCCTGGAGAGGCCCCGGTCGAGCTCGAAGGCCCCATCGGAGGGGGAGCGAGGCAGTGTCCCCCCCCCTCAAGGATAAGGCGGTGAGCGCACCTAAGGTGGTGAAGGCCTTAATCCATCCGGCCAAGCCCTCTATCGAAACTGTCGCGGCGGCCCTGGCTCAGCCTGTGGAGGCTACACCAGTGGTGGCGACCTCGGGGCTCAGAGTCTCCCTGCCACCTCGGAGGGAGTCCTCTTTTGTGCCCATCGATAGGACCCCCGTGAAATCCCCGGCGGGGAAGAAAAAGGGGGGTCAGGGCGTCGTCGTAGATTCGGCTTCAACCTCGGAGGAAGAGCTGATCGAGGTCTCAAGCCACGGCCTTGGCGTGGAAGAAGACCGGCCCGTCGGGATGGATCCCGACGCAGGTGACGACGACATCGTCGAGGGTGCCGACGGGGCCCCTGATCGCCCGTCGGATTCCCCTCTGCCAGCGCCGCAAGACAACTCGGCGGCCATTTTGTTGGCTATACAGTCCTTATGCTCAGAGATAAGGACGAGACTGCCGTTGCCGACGGAGGAACCTCTCCCGTCGGGGGATCCTGAACCGGGACCTTCTGGTGTTCCCCCGCCCAAGAAAAGAAGGATTCACCCTCCACCTCCTTTTCAGCTGTCGCGCCCCGTCCAGCCCTCCTCCCTGTCCACCCGAGGGGATGATACGGGGACTGACACGGCAGCGACTGGTACGGACAACGAGGTATACGACGAGGATCTACCGTCGTCACCTCCCACCAAGGCTTCTCCGCCCGACGAGATTGGATCGTTCCACTCCATGATCGCCAGGGCATCCGAGCTTTTCCAACTCTGCCCTGAGGAGAAGAAAAAGGAAGGATTCCTTTATCAACGGCGCGAGGCCAAGAGGAAGACGGTCCTCGCCGTGCCTCTACTGGACGACATTTGGGATGAGGGCCTCGTCCTCCTCAAGAATCCTTCCACGACGCCAGCTAGAAGAGACCGGTACGAGAAGAAGTACCGGGTCCCGGACGCGGCCCTCCTGTGCCTCCGGGCTAAGCCTACCCCGGACTCCGTCGTCTCCGCGGCGGCCAGGAAGAAAGCGGGGGGGTGCGGCCTCCACATCGACTTCCCCACCGGACGGCGAGGGAAAGAAATTGGACGCAGGGTCATCTCGTCTGCAGCGACAACGATTAAAGCGGCCAACGCCTTGGCTATCGTGGCCCGCTATGACAGGGAGCTATGGTACAAACTGGCTCCCCTGCTGGACTTCCTACCGGACGACAAGAGGGCGGATGCCCTGGAGATCCTACAGGAAGGTGAGGTGGCGTCGGACCACGCCATCACTATTGCGACGGACATCGCCGACACTGGGTTTCGCCAGTTGGGCAACGGCGTGTGCCTTAGGCGGCGTGGATGGCTCAAGGCTACGGACTTCCGTCAAGACGTACAGACCAGAGTCCTGGACATGCCGTTCGATGGGAACAACCTGTTTGGGTAAACAGTGGACGATTCCCTTCAGGCCATTAAAGCGGACACTGAGACGGCCCAGGCCCTGGGGGTCCTGCAGCAACGATGGACGCCCTTTCGGAGCAGCGGAGGCAAGGGCGCCTCCAAAGGTTCCAGCGGCGGTTTCTCCACCTACCGTCAAGCGGCCCGCTCGTCGTCTCAGGAGGCCTACAGAGGACGAGGCAAGTCTGGCGGACCCCGCCGTCGTCGCCAAGGAGGTCAAGGCGGCAAAGCCTCGTCGAAACAGGATTGAACCGGCCGTGGGGTCGGGCCCCCACCGAAGCACCCCGGTGGGAGGCCGGCTGGCGAGCTTCGTCAGCGTGTGGGAGTCCATCTCCACCGACCGTTGGGTGCTGGACGCCTTAGCCCGGCGCCACGCGCTCAAGTTTCAAAGAAGGTGCCCGCGCGTCCCCCCCCGTGACCAGGAAAGAGCTTCACGTCCCTCAGCTTCTTCTGGAGGTAAGGGCGATGCTCAGGAAGGGCGCCATCGAACTCGTCCCAAAGAGGCTTCGGGGCTCCGGGGTTTACTCGAGACGGGAGGATGGTGCCCCATCCTAGACCTGCGACGTCTGAACAAGTTCATCAAGGCGCAGAAGTTCCGGATGGTCACCCTCCAGCACGTCCTGGGTCAGCTGGAGGAAGGAGACTTCCTGTCGTCGTTGGATTTGGAGGATGCCTACTTCCATATTCCCATCCTAAAGGGGCACCGAAAATTCCTCAGGTTTGTGGTCCAAGGGCGTCACTACCAGTTCAAAGCCCTCCCCTTCGGACTACGGTCGGCACCCAGGGTATTCACCAAGTGCCTTGCACCGGTGGCGGCGCAGCTGCGCCGCGAGGGGATCCATGTCTACCCCTACCTGGACGACTGGCTCATCCGAGCCAAGACGAGGGAGCTCGCCGTGGAGCACACGGCAAGGACCGTCCAACTTCTCACAGACCTGGGATTCTCCGTGAACTACGCCAAGTCCCACCTGGTACCCGCGCAAAATGCACTGTTTCTGGGAGCGAAGCTCGACACAGTGTCCCTTCTGGCCTCCCCGTCGGAGGAAAGGACCAGGTCCATCCCGGGCAAGGTACAGCGGATGTTGGCTTCCGACGCGGCCAAGGTGAGGTCCATCAAGTCCCTCCTCGGAATGATGTCTTCTTGCATCTACCTCATTCCCATGTGCAGGCTCCGGATGCGCCCGTTGCAGGAGTTCCTGGACGCGCGCTGGATCCAAACGACGGGCGGCTTCGAGGAGAGGATCACACTCGACGAGAGTTTCCGCCGAGCGGTCCGGTGGTGGGGCACCCGCGCGCATCTGATGGCGGGTATGGACTTCCAGACCCCAGACCACCAGGAGACAGTGACCACGGATGCCTCCCTGGAAGGGTGGGGAGCGCACACCGAAAATCTGCACGCGAGAGGCCTTTGGCTCCCGACGGAGAAGTCCCTCCATATCAACGTCCTGGAGCTCCGTGCAGTGTTCTGGGCCCTCAGGTTCTTCCTTCCGTCCCTCAAGGGCAAGGTGGTGAGGATCTTCACCGACAACACCACCACCATGTTTTACATCAGGAAACAGGGCGGAACCAGGTCCCCAGCACTGTCCAAGGAGGCGCAGGACCTGTGGCATTGGGCCGTCGCCCAAAGGATGTTTCTGGTGCCGTTTCATCTGGCAGGGATAAAAAAACACCATCGCCGACTCACTCAGCAGGGAGCTGCGCTCGTGCCACGAGTGGGAACTACGGCAGGATCTAGTGGATCGCCTCTTCCGACGGTGGGGCACACCCCAGATCGACCTGTTCGCGACGGCGACGAACTCCAAGTGCCGGAGGTTCGCCAGCAGGTTTCCCCAGGCGAGGAGCATGGGCGATGCTTTCTCGTTCCCCTGGGAGGGCCTGTTC
This sequence comes from Ambystoma mexicanum, assembly GCF_040938575.1. Classification (NCBI taxonomy): domain Eukaryota; kingdom Metazoa; phylum Chordata; class Amphibia; order Caudata; family Ambystomatidae; genus Ambystoma; species Ambystoma mexicanum. The sequence continues at coordinate 644,267,967 of NC_090928.1, read as the reverse complement.
CTCTACGCGTTCCCTCCTTTGCCACTGCTAATCCGGCTCGTCAACCAGCTCAAGAGGTCACGGTGCAGGATGATCCTCGTTGCACCTGCGTGGCCGAGGCAGATATGGTTCCCGGACCTTCTGGACTTGTCAGCGTCCCCGCCAATCAAGCTGCCGGTGGACGCGGATCTACTCTCCAGGGAAGGAGGTGCCATCCTCCACCACGACCCGAAATCGCTGAACTTGCGGGCCTGGCTCCTGCAGCGCTAGAGTTTGGAGGATACGACATACCGGCCGACTGCAGAGAGGTTCTTGCAAAGGCCAGGGCGTCCTCGACTCTTAAATGCTACGGACACAAATGGAAGAGATTCTCGGTCTGGTGCCACGCACAGAAGATTAACCCTCTACGAATTACGGCTCCCCAGGTACTGCCGTACCTGCTGACGCTGGCCAAAGCTGGACTGGCACATGCGTCCATCAAGATTCATCTTGCTGCGATCTCCCGATACACCAGAACCACGGGGCGGACGTCCTTGTGGTCTCATCGTCTGGTGAAAGAGTTCATGAAGGGACTGTTCAGATCGTTCCCGCCGGTGAAGGCTCCGGCCCCGGCGTGGGAGCTCAACGTGGTGCTGACCAAGCTCATGGGACCTCCGTTCGAGCCTCTGCACTCGGCCCCGTTGAAGTTTCTGTCGTGGAAAACAGCGTTTCTTGTGGCCATCACCTCCGCACGACGGGTGGGAGAGATCCAGGCCCTTTCCTGCAAGGCCCTGTACTTGACTTTTCACGACACGAGGGTAGTGCTCAGGACGCTCCCCTCCTTCATGCCCAAGGTACCGTCGGGCTTCCATCTCAACGAACCCTTGGTGTTGCCTGTGTTCTTCCCGTCGCCTTCGTCGCCGGCTGAGAGGACTTTGCACTCGCTGGATGTGGCTAGAGCGCTGAAGTTCTACGTGGACCGCACGAAGTGTTTTCGGAAGACGTCACTACTCTTTGTGAACTTTGGACCTGTCAATCAGGGGAAGGCTCTCTCGAAGGCTTCCATTTCCAGATGGCTCTCCGGCTGTATCATGTACTGTCATCGGTTGGCAAACCGACCGCTGCCTGGCCGTCCGAGAGCCCATTCCACCAGAGCGATCGCAGCTACCACGGCGTTCCTTTCTGGTGTGCCCCTGCTGGACATATGTAGGGCTGCTACGTGGAGGTCGACGCACACCTTCACAAAATTCTACTGCGTCGATCGGGATTCCAGGGAGGAGTCCAGGGTCGGCCAAGCAGTGCTGCGCAACCTGTTCGCCTGAGGTGAGCCTGGTGAGGAGGTAAGATGCTTAATGTTGAGTTTGATGTAATGCTTAATGTTGAGCCTTTGCCACCTCCCGTGGTTGTGCATGTGTGTACTGCTATGTATTCTTTATTCATGAGCATGTGAATCCATGCCAGACCCCATGCTGGAGAAGGAATAAGTTACTTACCTGTAACTGTTGTTCTCCAGCATGGGTCTTGCATGGATTCACATGCGAACCCTCCCGCCTACCCCTCTGCGGCTCTTCACTTGGTCATACTGCCACTTCACGTGCTTCCAAATCTGAAGATGGCTGCCAGAGGCGGTGCTTAGGTAGAGGGCAGTCATTGGCTGTGGTCAGTATGACGCAGAGACCAGTGATTGGTTATTACTACGAAAGACAGATCACAAACGAAACTGATACTGGTTTTTTTCTTTACCGAGGATTCCCAGCCTGACGACGGGGAATATTCATGAGCATACCAATACCAACGTATACCAATTACGCTGATGACACACAGATACTCATCCCCATCACAGGCGATTACACAACTGACTCCCTTGCCATCAACGCCATCTACCAGGTCATCCAAGCGTGGATGGCCCAGCACGGCCTCTGCCTAAATGATGAAAAGACAGAGCTCCTCATTCTTGGTTCACCACAAAAACTCACTAAACTTAACCCTGCCTTCAAGTCTTTCACCATCGATGGGAATACCATCCCGATTGCTAAGGACACGAAAACCCTTGGGATTTACATCGACTCAACCCTATCCTTGACTAGACAATCCAACGCAGTCTCATCTGCAGCAGCGCTTACTTGCAAGCTCATCACCGCCTGTCGCCCGTTCCTAACCACTGCCAACTGCGTAACCTTGGCCAGGACCCTTGTTCTATCCAAGGTTGACTACTGTAATGCCCTCTATCTAGGTACTAATCTCCGCAACTTAAATAAGCTACAAATTGTCCAAAACAATGCGATCAGAGCGGCCCTTAACATTCCTAGGCGCCAGCATATATCTGACACCAGGCGCAACCTGCACTGGCTCTCTATCCCACAGCGCATCTCCTTGAAGTCCTTGGCTCTCACACACAAATGCCTCCACAACCAAGCCCCTCGCTACCTGGCAAACAGATTCTCTTTCCACAATTCCACCAGACCTCGCAGAGCGGCCCAAGCCAACTGCCTTGTCATCCCGCGCTTTAATCTCCTAAGATCTGGTGGAACCAGCTTCCCCATCCTGGCAGCCAAACTTTGGAACTCACTCCCCAATGACCTTAGAGCAGAACCTTCCTTCCTGAAATTCAAATACCTTACCAAAGCATGGCTATCCGCCCAAGACTGCTAACATCAGCTTACTGCCCTACTTGCACTTTGACCTACTCGGCATCCCTTATTAACTATCCTGTAAATCACTGCCTTATCGATATTCATTTGAATGTATATGTTGTAAATTTTGTAAATCTTCCTGTAATAATCTTGTAATACTCTGTCACATTGCCTTGTCATGCTTTCATCTTGTTGTAACTAAGTTAAGCGCCCGGATGCCCCTGGGCCTGGTGCGCTATAGAAATAAATAAAATACTAAAATACTAAATGTGAATCCATGCCAGACCCATGCTGGAGAACAACAGTTACAGGTAAGTAACTTGTTCCTTCAGGTTCTAACATCAGCACTGATACCGAGGCTATTTCAGCTACCGGCTGCCAACATGGGATTAGTAGATCCTTCCGGAGACCGTGCTGAGGGACCGCAAGATTCTTTTACCAGGTATAAGGGGCTATGCACTATTACCGGCCAGACGTCTGAGGGTGCGCCTGCATGCAGCACTACCAGCGATACTGCCGAGGGCGACACGCCTACCAGGCCCCGTCCTGAGGTGTATGGTAGGTCTCATGCTTCCACTGCCAAGAGTATTGGAGGAGGCCGGGCCCAGTGAGCTAAGCAACACAACTTTGGCACACGGCATGCAGTACAATGAGATGGCTGCCGCGTCAGACAAAATGGCTGCTCGTCCGATACCGCCGCTTGGAACGGAATAGGCGGGAGAACGAGTTACAAGGTGGGACTGGTATCAACCCGGTACGTGACCTACAGCTTATCCATCAGCATTGCAGGGTAGGTTTACCCCGCAACCGGCTAGACCGAGTACGCACCCGCCCCAGCTGCTGCTCACTACCCTGTCAGCATCACCTGCCACACCACCAGCCTGTGAGGACAGGTTCTTTGAAAAGTTCCTCACACTCATGAGAATCCCTCAGATCGGGGTCATCCTTCGGGATGGGATCAGGGACATGCTCCCTTCGCCCTGTGCCTATAGTCATTCTTCCTAGGGCTCCAGCGCTGCAGGCCCCGGTGCAGCACCTGCTTCCCTCGCCGGCCCCTTCCATTCCGGCTCCCCTGCCTCCCACAGTTCAGGCGGTTCCACACCAGCCTCTGCTGTAGCCTCCGGCTCCAGTCCTCACACCGCAGCCCTCGGCTCCCAGCACTCCCCCACCCACTCCGGACAAGACGGACACCTTGGTGGACACTGTTGAGGAAGAGGACCCTGACACGCTGTCGTCAGCCAAGGCCTTCCACGAACAGCTCGCAGGATTGGCAGAGTACTTGAGGCTTCCTCAACCCGAGTTCGAACAACCGGAGGCGGGGGTCCTGACAGAGGTCCTCACTCTATGTCTCGCGGCTAGAACGGGTATCCCGATGCAGAAGGATGTTGTCGCCTTGGCCAAAAAGGGGTGTTTTAGCCCCACTAGGCCCAGCGTGTGAATGGGCACCACAATGCCAAGTATAGGCAGATGGCGGGGGATCCACTCTTACTGTTGGCACACCCTGAACCGCACTCTTTGGTGATCGCTGCAGCCTCACTCTACTCAAAGCCTCAGTCATCCTCAAACCACTTCATCCTCAAACCACTTCATCCTCGACCACTTCGTCCTCGACGCTGTTAGGCAAGGAAGAGAAGATCTTGGAGGCTTACGGAAAGAAGCTTAATTCCAATGCCTCACTGCACCTTGTCAATCCAATGCGGATGCCATGCTGGCTGGCATTAACCAGAGGCTTTGGCGGGAAATAGCTGACTTCCTTCCGGAACTCCCGGTACAGAGCCAGGCACGTTTCAAGGCTGGACTGGCAGAGGCTAGATTGGTGGCACAAGACATTATGGAGTCCATCGTGGCCCACATTGACACCTCTGGCCGGGCCATATGCATCGCCACAGACATGAGAAGGACTGCCTGGCTTCGGGCTACTAAATTCAACCCAGACGTCCATGAACGCATAGTGGACTTTCCATTCGAGGGTGGCAACTTCTTTCCCTCCACCACCGATGAGGCACTAGATAAAAAGAAATACAGTTCCCAAACTGCGAAGTCTTCATCTTTCCGAAGGCCACGCCCAAGGCGTATACACCCAGTCGCATCAACGCTCCGATAAAGGGTGGGCGTTCGGTGGGTTCCAGGGCTTCCAAGAACAGAGGTCTAGGAAGCCTGACAGTTCTCCGCGTCAGCACCGGCGCAAACAACAAAATTGGGGAGGAGCAAGGGCTTCTTTCAGTTCCCCTCCTCAGCAACAGCCTCAGAGGGAAAGAAGGCATGACGCGCCCCTTCGGGTCCACGTGTGGCCGGTGGGGGGCAGGCTTGCCCTTCACACACAGTTGTGGCATCAGAGGTTTGCGGACCCCTGGATCCTATTCGTAAATATACATGGGGTACCGTCTACCGATCCCGCCTTCTCCTCCTTCCTTCCCTTCACTCCCACAGACTGGGACAGCAACTCTGTTGGCGGAAATTTGGTTGTCGCGCCTCCCAGCGAAGCTTGGGCTTCTACTCCAGGATTTGCGCCATACAAAAGAAGAACCAGGCTGGCTGAGAGTTGTTTTGGACCCCTCCACCCTCAACCTCTCCCTCCCTCGTCAAAAATTCAAGATGTTTACGCCAGCACTCATAGCAGAGACACTGTGCACTGGAGACTAGATGTGCTCCCTGGATCAGAAGGACGCTTATCTGCACGTCCCTATTTGGCAGCCTCATCGATCCTTTCTGCGGTTCAGGGTCATGGGCTGCCATTTCCAATACAAGGTTCCACCCTTCGGCCTCCACTTAGTCCCCTGGGTATTTACCAGACTAATGAATGCAGTGGTTGCCCTCCTCAGGGCTCAGGGCCATCACGTCTACCCATACCTGGACGACTGGCTCGTCAGGATGAGATCTCTGAAGGCGGTGCATCACACTTCCTCCGCTTTTATGACCAGTCTCCACGAGCTGGAATCTCTATAAACCTCAAGAAGTCTCAGTTGCAGCCTACTCAGACCCGACCTTTCTGGGCCTCATATGGGGCACACGCTCTGAGAGAGTTTTCCCTCAGAGGACAGCATCATGGCCATCAAGAGGGCCGTAAGTCACTGCCTATGCCGAGAGGTGACCTCGGCCTATTGGTACCAGCATCTACTGGGAATCATGGCAGCGCTCCTACTGGCCGTCCCCCACACGAGACTCAAGGTGAGGAGATTACAGCTGCACTTTGCATCCCTCCTTCTCTCCACCCAGACCTCACCTGGCGGTCCAGGGACTGCAACCTGCAGACTGGCAGGCCCCTCAAGTCAACATCACCACGGATTCATCCCTAGAAGGTTTGGGGATGATGCTGGACAACCACAGTGTCCATGGGGTCTGGTCCCTGCAGGAGTAGGAATCTCATATCAACTGGCTGGAGCTGAAAGCTATCTGGCTAGCGCTCAAGGCTTTCCTTCCGCTCATTGGGGACAAGGCTGTCCTCATCCAGACGGGCAACTCCACCAGCATGTATTATGTCAACAAGCAGGGTGGCACTAGGTCCCCTCTGCTGTGCAGCCTAGCAGTCAGCATGTGGGAATGGACCCTGGAGAACATCTACAGACTGCAATCAACCTCCCGGGGGAGTCCAACCTGGAAGCGGACAGGCTCAGCAGACTGGGAGCGGACAATTACGAATGGCAATAGAACGATCGGGACCTGCTTGGGGTCTTCAGCATATGGGGGCATCCTCAGGTGGACCTCTTTGCCTCCTGGTCCAACAGAAAGTGCCAGTAGTTCGTGTCCTGGCAGGGGCAGGGCCCCGGCTCCGGCTCTCTGGACGACGCATTCAGATACAGTGGCATGGCATGACAGCGTATGCATTCCCTCCCACTCCCTTGATTCACAGGGTGATATGCAAGATAAGGGAATCGTTTCACCTCTGCATCATTCTGATAGCTCCGTGGTGGCCGGCAAGACTGTGTTTCTCGGAGCTCCTAGCCTCTCGGACATGCCACCCATTCACCTGCTGCTGGGCCCAGCTCACCTCCTCTTGGAGCAGGGAGGGAGGGTCATCCACCCCACTCCACAGAAATTAGCCCTCGCAGCGTGGTTCCTGAACAGGTCACAGTGAAGCATCTGAGCCCGTCTCAACACTAACCTGGACATGATTCAGGGTGCTAGGAGCAGGGCTACTAGGAGCCAGTGTAAGAGTAAATGGACCAGGTTCTGTCACTGGGCGGATCGACCCCCTTACTTGCACATTGGACGATGTACTCTCATTCTTGGCACACCTTGCTCACTTAGGGGTGCAAATAGATGCCTGCTGCACCTACTTGGCAGCCATAGGGGCCTACAGGAATTCTGAGGAAGAGGTCTTCTTCTCCTCCTCCAACCCAGTGGTTAAGCAGCATCTGGCATGCCTCACCAGGCTCTTTCCAGCCCATCAAGAAGCCACACCCTGTGTGGGATCTCAATGTAGTATTTGGCGCCCTGGCGCACAACCCTTTCAAGCCAGTGACATCTGTGGACATCAGATTGGTCACAATCTAAACAGCTTTGTTGGTGGGCCTCATCTCTGTTCAGAGTCAGCAAGATCCTGGCTCTGGTGGGATCAGAGCCCTATACTACTATTCACAAATCTAGTGCTCCTGACAGCGCACCCCGCGTTCCTACCTAAGATACCTTCCTCTTTCCATCTAAACGAGTAGATAGTTTTACCTATGTTCTTTGCCGATCCTAAGGAAGAGGCTAAGAGAGTCTTACACTGTCTGGATGTCAGACGCGCTCTGAAGTTCTATCTGGACAGGACCAAGAGCTTCCGCAAGTCGGACGCTCCGTTTGTCACCTTCGGGGGTGGGGGGGTTGGTCAAGGCTCGGTTATCTGTCATCCAAGGCCTCTATAGCAAGGTGAATGGTGTCGGCCCTCAAGGAGACCTATGAGGGGTATCACAAATAAGCACGCCCATGCTGTCGGAACCAAGGCCACGGCTGTCGCATTCCAACGGCAGGTCCCGTGGCAGGTCATCAGCAGGGGGGTCACCTGCGCCACCCCTTCGGCTTTCTGTAAGCACTACTGTTTGGGCGCTGGCTCTAAATCAGACGCAGCTTTCAGACAGGCATTTCTAAGGAATGTGTTTGCTTAAGGAGGGAGGGTCCCCTCTCCACCCTGGAGCTACATTCAGTTATAATCGCCCATGCAGTATGGAGGAAAGGGCGATGGAGTAATTAATAGTTACTCACCATAGTGACTAACGTACTCCTAGTCCATAGTCCCCTTTCCTCCATACTTCCCACCACCCCCCCCCTAATAATACTGGTGTAATTCGGCAATGTTAATATTGTCAACACGTCAATGGGGACTGAGGAGTGGCGCCGGTGGGCGGTGTGAGAGGAGCGCATGCTCCCAAGGCCGCGCCCCTGCATTCCTCTAAATTTTAAAGGTGAAGAAGGTTTTCTCTGGTGAAAAATGTTCTGTCGGCCGTCCCTAGCGAGGGACACCCATGCAGTGTGGAGGAAAGGGGACTATGGACGAGGAGTACGTTAGTCACTACGGTGAGTAACTATTAATGTTGCTTTTGTTTGGATTGTTACGTTATGTCATGTAATACTTGTCCTATGGCTGAAAGTAGTAATAAATATAGAAATTGAGTAGTTAATATAGAGAGGGGGTGCTAAAGACCCCAGTTAAAATGGCAGCAGGCCTGTGAGCTCCTGGGCACCCCAGATGATCCGGAAAGTATCCTGAATAATCCAGACCTTCCACAAGCATAACCTTTGCTGCATCAGCTATAGGAGCACACCGGGCATGATCTGTGCAACTTAGGTATTCCTATGTGCATTGTCTACGAGAGTGAGGCAGTGATTATAGCAGTGCGGAGAAGAACTGAGCCATGATGCCCTGGGCAAGGCCTGTGCTGGTGAGAGGAGGAGCAGGGCAGGGGCACTCCCAAAATTTCAAGGTTTGCAGTTCTGTTTGATCCTGCCGAGGGTTGGATCGGGACAGCTGCGGTAATGTTGTTGAGTCCTGGGGAATGACTGCACCCGGTGGGTCCGTCGCCTGAAGTGTCACTGATTGGAAGAAGGCTTCACGTTGCTGTGAGGCGGGCAGCCTCAGTACGTTGTACGGGTGTCGGGTGGATAGGCTGATGCTGTGTTGCTGCTGGATGCGGAGGTGGTTGCCGGGGTGAATCCTGCTGTCTGCCGTCCGGAAGGAGCTCTGGTGCACTAATTGGTGCTGAGTATAGGGACACCATCTTGAGCTTGCTGTGGCATGACATTGAGACTGCATCAGTGAGCCTGCATCATCAATGCTGATCAGTGAAAGGGTGCAACAGATATTATCTAGATCTGAGGCAAGTGAGGTGAGGTGAAGTGTTGGCTGTACCATGAAGCTGAGAGTTACTGGGAAGGTGGAATTACACCTGCAGGAGACACATTGTATGGACCATACCTGCTCTGATGCACTGACTGGGTCTCTGGACCCCTGTTCAGACACTGGTGCGGAGGGGCTTGTGAGGCCCTGGGATACAGAGTGCATTGCTGCTTGGGGATTGTATGGCAGACTCCTGCTGTGACCCCTACTGTTGGTTTTGAAGGCGCAGTGTGTACGCTTGGTGATTCTTGAATGCACAAGATGGTGAGGAGGTGGTAGGGGTGCGTGGGCTGGAATTGGAGGAGTTGGAGAAGGTGGAGTGGGGGAGTCTGCAGCGGTGCCTTTCTGCTTGGCCCGACCTGTGCTACCATACAATTGGTGAGAAGAAAACCAAAGTGCGATATAGGCGGTAAAGGAGTGGGCCATGTCGAAATCCAAAAAGTTGGTAAACAAAAGTCGAAATTGTAAATTGAGACTTCAACCCTAGCCAAACACCAGGTAACAGTGGAAGGCTCTCTGGGGGGCACCTCTCAGCCTTCCTCTTTGGACCTTACTGGAGCTCTTTTCGATATTAAAGTTATGCTTGGCCAGTTGCAGGACGTTATACAATCATTTGACGGGAAGATGGACACCTCAGCATGTAAATTGTAACACATGCAAGTGAGCCTAGATGGTGTCCAGTTAAAGTTACGAAATCAAAAGGATCGAATGCCAAAGATGAGAGTGCATTCGACCGAAAACAAAAGGATCGATTTTTAAAAAAAAATTTATATATATTTTTTTTAATTTATTATAGGTAAAAAAATGTGTTTTTACACCAAAAACATGGGTTTGGGGGACCCCCTCCACCCCCAAAAAAAATGTGATCCTTTTTTTTGGTCGAATTGACTCTACCCTTTTGTCATTCGACCCTTTTGAGTCGAAACTTTAACCTATAACCAGCCTAGATAAGCATGGGGAGAGCCTTGCTGAGGTTGAGGGGCGAGTGTCGACGGTCGAGGATGTATCCTCATCGGACACGTGGGAACTGGTTAGGAGAGCGCTTAAGGAACAATCTTGAATCATGTTTGCACCAGGGCGGCAGATCAGCGGGATTTGGAGCTCTTGATCGAGGGCCTCTTGCGTGAGACCCTTGAGTGCAAGGACTTTTTAGCTGTGTTTATTGTTGAGAGCTCATCGGATCATAGTGGGAGGAAGCCAATACTTGGGGCGCCAGCCAGGCCGATAATAGTTCAGATGTTGAACTATCATGTTAGGGATCAAGCCCTGCGGAAGGCCAGAGAAAAAGGATCACTGATATACCAGGCTGCGGCAATTTGTTTTTTCCCCCCGACTTCCCGGACAAAGTGCAAGCATCCAGGAAGACTTACATTGATGTTAAAAAGAGACTTGGGGAGAGGGGCTTGAAGTACGCCATGATTTCCCCACCGAACGTAGGGTAGAGCACAAGGTGCAGGCATTATTTATTTCAAACACCGGAGGAAGCCAATATGTTTTTGCAATCATTACTGATGGCCCCGTGGCAAAGTGGGAACAATGAACAAGGGAGGAAACTCCTCGTGAAGCAGTAGCATGGAGTGGTGGCTGATGGAAACTGTGGTGTTGTTCCGTGGCAGGGGTGGATTTAACTCATCGCAGGGGTGCTGGGGTGACTGGGTTCTAGCGCGTCCTCATGCAGATGTTTGTTTGCTGTTGGGGTGTGGGTTATGGTGACTGGCAAGTTAGGGTGTGTGGGTGGGGGAGCAAGTGTATTGTCTGGCAGGTTGGGGTTGTGAGAGGGCAGGAGAGAGTATTAGGGGGGTCATGTTGTTTGTTGGAGGGGGCATTGGTTCGGGAGTCATTCTTGGAAGGTACTGGGACACCCCCATTCTTGGCCAGCTAGGGGAGGCAGAGGCAGGCATTGCGGGGAAGTTTGGGAATCCCTGGGATGTACGAGATGGACTTATTGGGCTATGTCTAGAGGGTTGAAATGCATGAACTGGAATATTAGGGTGCTGAACTGCTCGTCTAAGGCACGTAAAGTGAATACTATACATGCAGTGTCATCATGTTGATGTGGCATTTTTACAAGAGACGTTTTAACCTCAGCTGTGGCGTCACGATTAGGATGGAGATGGGGATGCCATTGCTATTTCTTCTCTTATGCTTCCTATTCTAGGGGGGTATGTGTTTTGATATGCAATTCTGTTGGGTTTCGCCTGACGAAGGTGGTTAGAGACCAAGAAGGAAGGGCGCTCTTATTTATAGGAGTCATACATGGGTAGGCTGTCACATTGATTAACTACTACGGTCCGAATCAGTATGACGTGATCACGCTGGAATGGATAGCGGATCAGCTAGATCGGAGCACCTTTGGGGGTGGCTGGGGATTTTAACGCAGTGCTGGAACCCGTGGCAGAGAGGACGGGAGGGGCTCAGAGGTCTCCCCTCAAATCGACTGTTAAGCTGCTGGACCTGTGCTGGGAGTGGGAATTGAGTGATATTTGGAGGTCTAGACACAGCGATCAGAGGGGCTATACTTACTGCTACATGGCCCACAGATAGGCCTCTCGGCTGGATTATATTTTTATATCTGAAAGGATGGCCGGATGGGTAGAGGAGATTCGTTTTTTGGCATGATCTCTGTCGGATCTCTCACCAGTGTCGCTAGCTGTACAGATTTGCGGAGCACAGCCGGCCTGATTGTTTACAAGTGAGGGTTTATTAGATCCAGTGTGGTCAAAGGAAATTATGCAGGTTATTGATAACTTTTTGTGGGCAATCTAGGTTTGGTTACCTCATACTCAGTGCTATGGGAAACCTTTAAGAAATGCGTGGTGAAGGGGGATTGTATCTCGTGAGCATCTGCAATTTTGAGATTGATAAGAAGGGAATTGATGGCTAATGAGGCCACCATTCAGCGTTTGCAAGCTGAGCCGAGTTTTGAGCGGGATGTTGCTAAGCACAAGACAGAGGAATCGCAGAGGTTTCGAGCAGCGGCTCAGCGAGAAGTGAAGTTCCTTGGGGTCTGGGGGGGCTGGAATATCAGTTAGGCAATGCAGTGAAGGTCAACGACCCAGCTGACTACTGGCAAGTGTGACTCGTGCTGACAATTCCCGATCGTATGTTAAATCTATTATAGGGATGGGCAGGGGGCTCTGCATTCTGGTGACAGGGAATTGTTGAGGAATTTGATGGTTTTTATTCTCTTCTTTATTCTACACACATGCAGGTATCGCAGGAAGAATTAAATGAGTACTTGGATCGGGTGGCGCTCTATTGGTGTGATGGGAAGGAGCGGGAATGGTTATGTAGATGCACAACGGAGCAGGACATTCTTCAGGCCATAAAGCCACTGGCCTTCGGGAAGGCCCCTGGCCCAGATGGCTTTAATGTTGAGTTTTATAAATGTTTAGGGTCACGTCTGGCTCCTTATCTGGTGGAAGTGTATCGGGAGGCGCTGCGCGACAGTAAATTGCCAACTACTATGAGGAAGGCAGTGGTGACTATCTTATTGAAGCCCGGCAAGGCGGTAGCTGAATGTCCATCTGATCGCCCTATTTCACTGATTAACTTGGATAATAAGATATTAGCAAAGCTGCTAGCTATGAGATTGGCACCCCTTATGCGTACCTGTGTTGGGGCAGATCAGCCAGGTTTCATACCGGGGAGATCTACATCCTATGGGTTGGTGTCGTATGTTTGGTGTCGTATGTTTGGTCTGATGTCGGTATTGTCTGTCTGATTCTTTTGTGGCAGCATTATTGGATGCAGAGAAGGCATTTCCCTCAGTGGAGTGGCCTTTCCTCTTTACGATGTTGCAGATGATGGGAATGGGGGAAGGGTTTATTTCTATGGTCTCACTGCTCTATACCTTGCCCACTGCTGAAGTCAGGGTGAATGGTCAACTAACATCGAATTTGTCAATTGAGCGGGGCACGAGGCTGTTTGCTCTGGCGATTGAGCCATTAGCAGAATTATTGAGAGATGGTCATGTACAAAGGGGTGTGCAGGTATACAATCACAAGGTGGTGGTGTCCCTTTATGCGAATGACATGGTGATTTTTGTCAAGAATCAGCAAAATAACCTGGTGCCGATTATGGTGGATGTACTGGAATTTGGTGAGTTCTCTGGATTGAAAATAAATATTAACAAGTCAGCGATATTTCCACTCACTGACGCTATGGCACAGTTTGCTGACCGTTTTACGTTTGTGACAATTTGAGCACACCAGGTATTTGGGAATTGAGGTGGCAAGAGCGCCTGAGATTTTATATTGATGCAATTATGAAAAGGTGTTGGAACAAGCTACAATGGTCTTGGGGAGATGGGCGGGGCTTCCCCTCAATCTATATGGGAGGATCACACTGGTGAAAATGATTTTACTTCCTCGATTTCTGTATGTATTTTTTAATGTACCGTTGGCATTGCCTAAATCTTCTTTCAGGGAGGTAAAATCTAAGATGTCGTGGTTAGTATGGGTGGGTTAAAAGGCACGTGTGTCTTGGCAGGAGATGGTTGAACCCTTGGAGAGAGGTGGACTGGTGCTGCCTGATATGGAGGCATACTATACGGCGGCCCAGGCTGTGTTTTTGGTATATTGGTTTGGAGATGGGGTAGATAGGAGACAGGTTGAGGTGGAAAGGGCCGTGGCAGCGCAGTCTCTGTTGCGCGCTATTATACCAATGGCTCCTGGTACGGCATCTAGGCCCAACAATATGGTGGAATTGACTTGTAAAGCATGCGTTGTTATTGAAGTGGTGAGGAGTGGTAAGTTACTGCACTCCCCTAAATTACCTGTTATTCACATACTATGTATATCACTGACCGCAGAATTGGGATATGTATGCTGTGTGGGAAAGTTGACATTTCTTGTTTCCAGAATCTGTTTCAGAATAGACAGTTTCTGACTATGGAGGAATTGAAAGATAAAGGGAATGTTACCCCTTTGGATGTGTTCTTGTATTTTTTAGGGTACATCATACTCTAAAGGGGTTTTTCCCGACACTCCTGGTGGAGCCGGAGACGGATCCCTATATTGGATGCAAAAATAGGATTGGGGTAAGCAGTAAGATGGTGTCTAAACTCTATAGTAAAATATTTGAGATGTAGGAGAGTTATGCAGCCTCGTCTCTGGGGAAGTGGGAGGAGACACTGGGGGTGGCGCTGTCAGAGGAGACGTGGCGATACTGTTGTATGCAGACCAAGAAAATAGCTCTTAATAGTTGGTTTAAACTAATACACTTTAAGTTTTGACATCAGTTTTACTATACTCCAACACTTCTTCATTTTATTCCTGACACCCCGGATGTGTGTGTTCGGTGTAGTACTACACCTGCAGATTTCCTCCATGTGGCGTGGAGCTGTCCTCAAATATTCCACTTCTGGAAGGTATTTGAAACATTGAGCAATATTATTGCGGTGGGGGCGGATCCCAAACCACTGGTTGCTCTATTAGGGTATACTAAAAATGTTTTGGGTGGATTGCATGGACTGTCAGGATTGTTGATGTTGTTGGCAAAACACAGGGTTGCAATGACGTGGGGGCGGACGCATTTTCCTACTAAAGCGTGAGGGAAAGAGGACATACTTTATTGTAATGAGATGGAAACTGAATATGGAAAGGTTGTTCACCCCTATGCTAAGCCCAAGAACATATGGGGCCCATACACAGTATTTAATTGCCCAGTCTTGATTGGCAGAGCGTGGGGGAGGATGTGCCCTAAGAGACTGGTATGGAACAATGGTGGACTGATCGGTGGAGGGTTGACAACCGGAGGGATATGGAGAGGGAGTGTCCACAAAATGTGTTGGGGATTACAGTGGAGATGCAGTTACGTTTTTCAGAATGTTGGATTATAATGCATGATACGAAGTGAGATTAATCTGGGATGGGGGGATTTGCTGGACCACTGCTACTCTCTGTATTGTGTGTAGTTGAAAACAATACACAGTTTAAGTAAAAAATAAAAATGTATTTCTCCAGCATGGGGTCTGGCATGGATTCACATGCTCATGAATATTCCCCGTCGTCAGGCTGGGAATCCTCGGTAAAAAAAAAAATCAGTTTCAGTTTCGTTTCTGAAATGTCTTTCTACTAGTAACCAATCGCTGGTCTCTGGGTCATACTGCCCCCAGCCAATGACTGCCCTCTACCTAAGCCCCTCCTCTGGCAGCCATCTTCAGATTTTGACCGCACGTTCAAGTGTTGGGAGTCCTCGTGCTTATCTCTTGAGCTTTTACTGTGTTTTGCGTTTTTTTCAAAGAGTTTACTCTTATATTTTCAGTCAATTGAGCCTCAAGCTCCACCGATTCTACTTCCAATCAACGGGGACCCGTTTTCGGAACTTTCTACGCCCCTCAAGGGCATCTTTTCGTCAAGTTTCCACTTCTCGGAGGATTCCAGAAGAACTTTGAGGCCTACTCTGTGTGGTCATGGCCCAGGACAAAGGAAGCATGACGCATGCTGGACCCAAGCTGTTCAGGAGCTGCCCTGGATGCGGGCTACAGAACGTCTTTAAGGAGGATGAGCACTCTAGGTGCCACTACTCCCTTCACGACGACAAATCGCACGTGGAGAAGGACTGTGCGTTTTGTAAGAACATGTTCGAAAGGACAATGAAGGATCGTCGTACTCGACTCGCCAACTGCCTGGTGGGGAAGAGCCCAGCAGCAGGTGAGAAGAGGAAGAAGTACAAGCCGTCTTCAAAGACCTTTGAGGGTGCTCCGGCGACGGGGGCCCAACACAAGGCAAAGCACCGCGAGTCTGTGGGCACCAGGAGCGCCGATCGGTCGGGCTCCTAGGCTGCCAGGCAGGGCACATTATCACCGACGCCATCAACCACGAGCCAACGCTCTGGCTCGGGGAAGAGGAAATCGGAGAACCTGGGTAAGCTTCGGGAGAAGTCCCGGTGGATCCCGACGGAGACAGCCGAAGGGGAACGAGGCGATGACCCTCCCCACAAGGTGAAGGCCTCAGGCGTGCCCAAAGTCACAAAGGCCCTGATTCACCCGGCTAAGGCCTCGATCGAGGGAGTCGTGGCGGCCCTTGCAAAGCCAGCAGAGGCTACCCCAGTAGAGACGAACTCTGAGCCTAGAGTTTCCCTGCCACAGCAGAGGGAATCCTCTTTTTCAGCCCATCGATAAGACCCCTGTGAAACCCCGGGCGGAGAAAGAGGGGGGGGCGGTGGCCATTACGGACACAGATACCTCCTCTGAAGAGGAGCTGGCTGGCGTTGCAAAGATCCTGAACAAGAAGTTCGAGGAGGTCTGGCCCTATGGGAGGGATCCCGACGAGGTGGACGAAGAAAGCGACGGCAGTGCCGACAAGGAACCACGGGCTGTGGAGGGGACGGAGGATCCTACTCCACAACCGTCGCTCCCGTCGCAACCGGTGCCTATGCCACAAGACAGCTCAGGAGCGATCTTGATGGCTATTCAGGCCTTGTGTATGGAGATGAGGACAAGGATACCCTTACCCCCAGCGGATGATCCAGCGGAGCCTGGACCGTCGGGAAGCCCACCAAGCAAGCAAAGGAGAACTCATCCCCCTCCTCCTTTCCAGCCTTCACAGCCTTCACCTCCTTTCCCTCTTCCGAGGGATGAGACGGTGTTGACGGGGACGGATGACGACGGTGGTGACGACGGAATGGACCTTCCATCACCACCCGCTCGGGCCTCCCCTCCCAACGAAATTGGCTCCTTCCATGCCATGATCGCCAGGGCATCTGAGCTCTTCCAGCTCTGCCCCGAAGAGCAGAAGAAGGAAAGTTTCCTCTACCAACGGCGGGAGGAAGACTGTCCTCTCAGTTCCATTACTGGACGACATCTGGGATGAGGGGCTGGTGCTCCTGAAGAACCCGTCCACGGCTCCTGCTAAGAGGGACCGGTACGAGAAGAAGTACCGGGTCCCGGACTCCGCCCCCATGTGCCTTAGGGCACAGCCGTCCCCGGATTCGGTCGTCTCCAAGGGGGCCAAGAAGGCGGCAGCGTGGGTGTCGGCTTGAACCTCAACTTTCCCGCCGGATGGCGAGGGGAAGAAACTGGACGCCGTGAGACAGTGGGTCATCTCGTCAGTGGCGAGACTATTAAAGCAGCCAACATCCTCGCGATTGTGGCATGCTACGTCAGGGAGCTGTGGTTTAAGATCGCTAACCTGCTGGACTTTCTCCCGGATGACAGGAGGGCTGAGGCTCTGGAAATCCTACAGGAAGGCGAGGTGGCGTCGGACCACGCCGTTACGTTGGCCACGGACATCGCTGACACCGGCTTTCACCAGATGGGCAACAGCGTTTGCCTTTGTCGGCGCGGCTGGCTCAAGGCCACCGACTTCCGCCAGGACGTGCAGACCAGTGTTCTGGACATGCCCTTTGACGGGAACAACCTGTTCGGCAAGACAGTGGACGAGTCACTGCAGGCCATCAAGGTGGACAGCGAGACGGCTCAGGCCTTGGGTGTTCTTCAACAGCAACGGCTGTCCTTTCGGAACTCCGGAGGCAAGCAAGGTGCCGCCAAAGGATTCGGCGGCGGTTCCTCGTCGTACCGCCAAGCGGCCTGCTCCTCGTCGCAGGAAGCCTACAGAGGACGCGGCAAGACAGGAGGATCTCGTCGTCGTCGCCAAGGAGGCCAAGGCGGCAAGACCACGGCCAAGCAGGACTGAACGTGCCGTGGCGTCAGGCCCCCACCCAAGCACCCCGGTGGGAGGCCGCCTGGCAAAATTCGTCAGTGTGTGCGAGTTCATCTCCACTGACCGTTGGGTGCTAGATGCCCTGGCCCGCAGGCACACCCTGGAATTTCAGAGACGGTGTCCCCGTATACCACTCGTGGCCAAGAAGGAAAACCACATCCCTCAACTGCTTCTGGAGGTACGAGTGATGCTAAGGAAGGGTGCCATAGAACTCGTCCCAAAAAGGCTCCGGGGCTCCAGAGTGTACTCGCGGTACTTCCTCGTCCGGAAGAAGACCGGCGGTTGGCGACCCATCCAGGACCTTAGTCGTCTGAACAAGTACATCAAGTCTCAGAAATTCCGGATGGTCACCCTCCAGCACATGCTGGGACAGCTGGAGGGAGGCAATTTCCTATCGTTGCTGGACTTGGAGGATGCCTACTTCCACATCCCCATCCTAAAGGGACATCAGAAATTCCTACGATTCGTGGTTCAGGGGCGGCATTACCAGTTCAAAGCCCTTCCTTTCAGAATGAAGTCGGCGCCCAGGGTATTCACCAAGTGCCTAGCACCAGTGGCGGCGCAGCTGCGCCTGCAGGATATTCACGTCTACCTCTACCTGGACGACTGGCTCATCCGAGCAAAGTCAAGAGAAGTCGCTGTTGAGCACACAGCAAAGACCGTCCAACTGCTCACGGATCTGGAATTCTCGATCAACTTCGCAAAATCCCACTTGGTACCATCGCAAGTCGCCCTGTGCCTGGGAGCCAGACTCGACACAGTGGCGCGATTGGCCTCCCCGTCGGAGGAAAGGACGAAGGCCATCCTGGGCAAGGTGCAACAGCTGTCGACCATGGAGATGGCCAGGGTGAGGTCCATCAAGTCCCTACTCGGCATGATGTCATTGTGCATCTTCCTCGTGCACATATGCAGGCTGCGGATGCGACCACTGCAGGAGTTCCCCGACGCCCTTTGGTTGCAAGCGGCGGGCAGTTTCAAGGACAGGATCTCACTCAATGAGACTTTCCACCAAGTGATCCGGTGGTGGGGCACCCGCGCGCATCTAGCGGCGGGCATGGCCTTCCAGACCCCAGCACATCAGGAAACGGTGACGACGGACCCCTCCCTGAAGGGATGGGAGCACACACCGGAGATCTCCACGCAAGAGGCCTTTGGCTCCCGGAGGAGAGGTCTCTGCACATCAATGTCCTGGAGCTCTGAGCCGTGTTCTGGGCCCTCAGGTCGTTTCTTCCGTCCCTCAAGGGCAAGGTGATAAGGATCTTCACCGACAACACCACCACGATGTTCTACATCCGGAAGCAGGGGGACACCAGATCCCCAGCCCTATCCAAGGAAGCACAGCATCTGTGGCACTTGGATGTCGCTCAGGGAACGAGTGGGAGCTGCGGCAGGATCAAGTGTATCTCCTACTCTGACGATGGGGCAATCCCCAGATCGACCTATTCGCGACGGCAACGAACGCAAAGTGCCAGAGGTTCGCCAGCAGGTTTCCCCAGCCGGGGAGCATGTATGATGCCTTCCCATTCCCCTGGGACGGCCTATTCCTGTATGCGTTCCCACCGTTGCCATTGCTGCTGAGACTCATAAGTCAACTCAGACGGTCCCGGTGCAGGATGATCCTCGTCGCACCGGCGTGGCCGAGGCAATTTGGTTCCCGGACCTTCTGGACATGTCAGCATCCCCCCCCCAGTCAAACTGCCGACGGACACGAATTGTCTCGCCAGAGAAGGAGGCGCCATCCTCCACCACGACCCGGGATCGCTGAACCTGCAGGCCTGGCTCCTGCAGAACTAGAGTTCGGAGGGTACGATATCCCGGCAGACTGCAAGGATGTACTTGCAAAGGCCAGGGCGTCCTCGACTCTCAAATGCTATGGACACAAATGGAAGAGGTTCTCTGTCTGGTGCCATGCACAGAAGATTAACCCTCTGCGGATTACAGCCCCTCGAGTGCTCCCGTACTTGCTATCGCTGGCCAAGGCGGGGCTGGCGTATGCCTCCATCATTCCCGCCAGTGAAGGCTCCGGCCCCGGCATGGGAGCTCAACGTGGTGCTGACCAGGCTCAATGGGGCCACCATTCGAGCCTCTGCATTTGGCACCGTTGAAGTTCCTGTCGTGGAAGACAGCGTTTCTTGTGGCCATAGCCTCTTCACGACTAGTGGGAGAGATCCAGGCCCTCTCCTGTAAACCTCCATACCTGACTTTCCACGAGATGAGGGTGGTGCTGAGGACGCACCCCTCCTTCATGCCCAAGGTGCCGTCGGACTTCCATCTCAACGAGCCCTTGGTGTTACCTGTTTTCGACCAGAGCGATCGCTGCTACCACGGCATTCTTGTCTGGTGTGCCCCTGCTGGACATCTGCAGGTCTGCTACGTGGAGGTCGACGCACATCTTCACGAGGTTCTACTGCGTCGACCGGGATTCCAGGGAGGAGTCCAGGGTTGGCCAGGCAGTGCTGCACAACCTGTTTGCCTGAAGGTGGGCTTAGTGAGGAGGTAAGAGTTGCTTGATGTTGAGTTGATGAAATGCTTAATGTTGAGCCTTGCCGCCTCCTGTGGTTGTGCATGTGTGTACTGCTATGTATTCTTGTATTCATGAGCATGTGAATCCATGCCAGACCCCATGCTGGAGAAGGAACAAGTTACTTAATTGAGCCTCCTCACGACTAGTGGGAGAGATCCAGGCCCTCTCCTGTAAACCTCCATACCTGACTTTCCACGAGATGAGGGTGGTGCTGAGGACGCACCCCTCCTTCATGCCCAAGGTGCCGTCGGACTTCCATCTCAACGAGCCCTTGGTGTTATCTGTTTTCTTCCCTTCGCCGCCAGCTGAGAGGACTTTGCACTCGCTGGATGTAGCTAGAGCACTGAAGTTTTACGTGGACCGCACAAAGGGCTTTCGGAAGACATCACAACTGTTTGTGAACTTTGGACCTGTGAACCAAGGGAAGGCCCTCTTGAAGGATTCAATTTCCAGATGGCTCTCTGGCTGCATCATGCACTGTCACCGTTTGGCAAACCGACTGTTGCCCGGCCGTTACGAGAGCCCATTCGACCAGAGCGATCGCTGCTACCACGGCATTCTTGTCTGGTGTGCCCCTGCTGGACATCTGCAGGTCTGCTACGTGGAGGTCGACGCACATCTTCACGAGGTTCTACTGCGTCGACCGGGATTCCAGGGAGGAGTCCAGGGTCGGCCAGGCAGTGCTGCGCAACCTGTTTGCCTGAAGGTGGGCTTAGTGAGGAGGTAAGAGTTGCTTGATGTTCAGTTGATGAAATGCTTAATGTTGAGCCTTGCCGCCTCCTGTGGTTGTCCATGTGTGTACTGCTATGTATTCTTGTATTCATGAGCATGTGAATCCATGCCAGACCCCATGCTGGAGAAGGAACAAGTTACTTAATTGTAACTGTTGTTCTCCAGCATGGGTCTGGCATGGATTCACATGCGAACACTCCCTCCTACCCCTCTGCGGCTCTTCTCTTGGTCCTACTGCCACTTTACGTGCTACCAAATCTGAAGATGGCTGCCTGAGGAGGGGCTTAGGTAGAGGGCAGTCATTGGCTATGGGCAGTATGACCCAGAGACCAGTGATTGGTTACTAGTAGAAAGACAGTTCAGAAACCAAACTGAAACTGATTTTTTTTCTTTACCGAAGATTCCCAGCCTGACGACTGGGAATATTCTTGAGCATGTGAATCCATGCCAGATCCATGCCGGAGAACAACAGTTAGAGGTAAGTAACTTGTTCCATAGACATGCAAGTCTATACAAATTAAATGGCCAGTGTGTGTAAAAACAGATTGCATTGCCTACTGTAACTTTATTGAAAGGCCACTCTCAACACGGGGAGTTCCTTCCCTCCCCAGAAGGTGTCACCCAACAAACTGTTTAATGTCAGTTCTTTGTTCAGCCCAATTTCTGATTCATCTCGCGCCCCTTGGATCCGTCCCCCTGAGTTACCGATGAGCCAAGTACCAGGCCGTGTACAGGAAATATATGTATTTATTTGAATGATAAATATTGGAGATCACACTAAAACGACACACGCCACCTTCTTTGGGGCTCGCAATGAAACTTCTTGTTGCACAAACAAATCACACAAGTTGGTTGGTAATAACACAAATCACAATTCTTTACTTTCTGCAGATTTCACTTCAAGAAATAATCAACACTGGTCAGTGAACAAAATCAATTTACATATGCAATGCTGTGCAATTTTGTTTTTCCTGTGCGCTTAAAAGGTTAGCAGTCTGTACAAATTCAAATGGCAATTATATTTCACCCACCCTTTTGCTCTAAAATAAACACAGGAAAGCAACTTGTTTTTCAGACCCCAGCCTTCGGTACTTTGGTCTGTGTTGGGGAAGTCGGACAGAAAAATTGGAATGATTTGGGATGGGATTGTTGGATTTTAGACCCCCCTCCACTTAAAGGCCCCTGTTTGTTGGGGATGCAAAGCAAATGGGATTGCCTAATTAAAAATCACCTTGTGGTGTTCTGCCAAGGGGAATTAATTAAATTCATGTTTTTAGTTAAATACTTTTGCCACTCCCACCCACTATAAAGGGAAAGCATTTAACTGCTTAACTGACAATGTTCCAACTCACCCACGTGCCAAACCCTTTTTGGGTGATTTTGGTATGTCGCCATTCAATCCCTTGTAACTGTTTTGTTACATGCGATATCTCAGACAAATCTGGCCCCCTTTATTCCCACATGTAAGCGGCCATAACGCCACCAAGGAATCCTAGTTTGCTGTATGGGGGTGAGAGAAAATAACCAAAAAGGGAGCACATTTGGCATTTTTTCAGAAAATGCCAATAAAATGATGTACAAAGTAGCCTGTGTTTTTTTCTTTGTAAGAACTAGGAACAAATGGTTTGGTTTGTGACTTTGCCATTTTCCAGGCTTTCATGAACAGGCTGAGTGGAAACCAAAAAAACATCAGTTTTGTGAGAGGTAGGCGATTTTGCCCTTTTTTTCCAGTAAGACATGCATGGACGGAATGGAAGAGGAGGGTAGGAAAGCTGAATGGGAAGACAGAAAGGCATACATTTCTGAAAAGTAGATACAATTCCACGTTTAGGAAGGGGTGATTTGCACATGTCTGGCAACAACTATGTAGGGAAAATTCCCATTGTTTGGGGAAAAATTGGAAAAATGACAGATAAAAAAGGTATGTGGTGCCCATGGTTGGACCTGTAAGCATTGGTCGAAGTGTACCAAAAGAAGTAGTGAAACTATGGTCCCTGCTGGCCTGCACTGCCCCCTCTAACCCCATTGCCACGCTCCCTCCCATGCACAATACAACCCCCAAAACACATGTGCCTGCTGTTTAAGGGAATGTCCAGTGCAGTGCACTGACAGTGCAAGTTTCAACTGCTTCCTACACTTTTATTTTAAAATGAAACCATTCCGAACTGTTTCTTTTTAAAATAAAAATATAGGAACGGTAAAACTTAAGTAGAGGATCACCGCTCCCGCCCACTTCGACCACTGCCTGTAAGTAAGGTAATGGCTTCTGTGAATATTGAGAAAAGCAATGCCCCGCTACATTCCCTCCCAACTCTTCCAGTTAGGAAATCACACATTTTTCGTAATGTTTCACAAAACAAGCAATACCGCAAGCCAAAGACTGAGCCATGGTACACAGGATTTTTATGCTGACGGCCTAAACAGACATACTTAGCATGTGTAAATAAGGAAAACAAATGTGGTGAGGAATAGCAAGCATACATTTTTTGAAAGCGCACATGCAGACCTTTTGAAGGTTAGGTGACCTATGCAGGTTAGAAGAGTGTATAGTGCCTAAAGCAGCAACTAAATGTAGGTCACATTTGGAAAAGGAAAGGGTTGTGTAACAAAGTGCAGAAGTAAATGTATGAAAACGTTATGAAAACTAAGAGAAAACAGATTTCCTACCTTTCCACATTCCCACAGTTGTCCCGACAAAAATGGTGCCTCACATGCGTGAGTACACCTACCTGGGCGCAAAGGGAAACTGCTAAACCACTGGTAACCCCAAGTGTTTCGCAAGTGTAGATTTTGCGGGAATTTGCTCTTGTGGACAACCTACAGATTTGGGCCTGGGGTATTTGCAGCCACATAGGAAAACAGGTGGAACCCATGCATTTCTGAAAAGATACCCGTGGGATTCCACAGAGGTCTGACTTGCGCGAATCTCCCCAGGATTTATTACCCTCAAGCCCTGGCAAAGTCAGAAATTTAGGAAAAAACACAACATTTTCAGACATTTTCCACTTTCAAACCACTGAAACACACCGCCAACAACACATGTCCTACCTTCCCACAGGTGTCCCGATGAAAATGGTACCTCACATGTGTTGGTGCACTTACTTGGTGGCAAAGGGAAAAGGCTAAACAACTGGTGACCCCAAGTGTTTCGGAAGAGCAGATTTTACGAGAATTTGCTGTTGTGGACAACCTACAGATTTGGGCCTGGTGTGTCGCAGCCACCAAGGAAAACGGGGAACCCCATGCATTTCAAAAAAGAAGACACCAGTGGGAACCCACAGAGGTCGGGACGTGCTCAAATCGCCCCAGGATGTATTACTCACAAGCCCTGGCAAAGTCTGATATTTAGGGAAAAAGTACAATTTTCAGACATTTCCCACCTGGAAATTACTGGAACACGCCCCCAACAACACATGTCCTTCCTTACCACATTCTCACAGGTGTCAGGATGAAAACAGTACATCACATGTATGGGTGCACCTACCTACGTGGAAAGGAAAAAGTGTTGACTGTCCACAAGTCCAACGACAGTCCTAGGGAGCCTCGGCAGGGTCCCCGTCTATTCCCCGAGGAAAATTCTGTAATGCTGCCTAGCCAGAGGTAGAGGCTGGTCGAGGGTGATGTCCCAGGCAGTGTGCCAATGCCTTCCCGAAGGGAAAAGCTGTAACGCAGCCCCGCCAGAACTCCAGGACGGTTGGAGTTGATGTCCCTGGCCTTGGGCATCCGTTTCCCATGTGGGTGTACTGTCCCCAAGCACAGCTGCAGCTCTAGGGAGCCCCAGCAGGGCTCCCTTCCCTCCCCCGAAGGGAAAAGCTGTAACGCAGCCCAGACAGAACTCCAGGACGGTTGGGGGAGATGTCCCTGGCCTTGGGCGGCTGTCTCCCATGTGTTTTGACTGTCCCCAAGCCCAGTAGCAGTTTCAGGGAGCCCCGGCAGGGTCCCCAACCTTTCCCGAAGGGAGAAGCTGTTACACAGGCCAGCCAGAGCTCCAGGATAGTCAGGAGTAATGTCCCTGGCCGTGGGTGGCTGTCTCCCATGTGGGTTGACCATCCCCTAGTCCAGCGGCAGTCCCAGGGATCCCTGGCAGGGTCCCTGACCTTTCCCACAGGGAGAAGCTGTAACGCAGGCCAGCCAGAGCTCAAGGATAATTGGGGGTAATGCCCCTGGCCTTGGGCGGCTGCCTCCCGTATGGGGTGACCGTCCCCAAGTGCAGGAGCTGTGCCAGGGAGCCCCAGCAGGGTCCCTATCCCTTCCCCGAGGGGAATTCTGTAACGCAGCCGAGCCAGCGCTCCAGGATTTGTCGGGTGTGATGTCCCTCGCCTTGGGTGGCTGTCTCCCATGTGGTTCGAACGACCCAAAGTCCAGTGGCAGTTCCGGCAGCGTCCCCATTCTTCCCCGGAGGGAAAGGCTATATCGCAGCCCAGCCTGTGCTCCAGGCTGGGCTTGGGGATGTTCGACCCACATGGGAGACAGCTGCCCAAGGCAGGGGACATTGCCTCCCGACTATCCTGGAGCTCTGGCTGGCCTGCGTCACAGCTTCACCCTCCGGGAAAGGTTGGGATCCTGCCGGGGCTCCCTGGGACTACCACTGTGCTTGGGGACGGTACACCCACATGTGAGACGAATGTCCAAGGCCGGGGACTTCACTTCCAACCTTCCTGGAGTTCTTGTTGGCCTGTGTACAGCTTTTCTCCACAAGGGAGCCCCGGCAGCGTGCCAATACCTTCCCGGAGGGAAAAGCTGTAACGCAGCTCAGCCAGTTCTCCAGGACTGTTGGAGGAGATGTCCCTGGCCTTGGGCATCCGCTTCCCATGTGGGTGTACCGTCCCCAAGCACAGTGGCAGCTCTAGGGTGCCCCGGCAGGGTCCCCTTCCCTCCCCCAAAAGGAAAAGCTGTAACGCAGCCCAGCTAGAACTCCAGGACGGTTGGAGATGTCGTCCCCGGCCCTGGCCGGCTGTCTCCATGTGGTTTGACTGTCCCCAAGCCCAGTATCGGTTTCAGGGAGCGCCGGCAGGGTCCCTGACCTTTTTTTGGAGGGAGAAGCTGTGACGCAGGCCAGCCAGAGCTCCAAGATAGTCGGGGGTAAGGTCCCTGGCCGTGGGCGACTGTCTCCCATGTGGGTTGACCATCCCCAAGGGCAGGGCAGCGGTAGTCCCAGGGAGCCCTGGCAGGGTCCCTATCCCTTCCCGAGGGACATTCTGTAACGCAGCCGAGCCAGCGCTCCAGGATTTGTCGGATGGGATGTCCCTCGCCTTGGGTGGCTGTCTCCCATGTGGGTCGAACAACCCCAAGTCCAGTGGCAGTTCCGGCAGGGTCCCCATTCTTCTCAGAAGGGAAAGGCTATAGCGCTGCCCAGCCTGTGCTCCAGGCTGAGCTTGGGGATATTCGGCCCACATGAGAGACGGGTGCCCAAGGCCAGGGACATCCCCCGACCATCCTGGAGCTCTTGCTGGACTGCGTTACAGAATTTACCTCTGGGAAAGGACGGAGACCCTGCTGAGCTCCCTCGAGCCGCTGCTGGTCTTGTGGATGGTCAACCCACATGAGGGACAGCCGCCCAAGGCCAGGGACATCACCCCCAACCAGTCTGGAGCTCTGGCTGGGCTGCATTACAGAATTTCCCTTTGGAAAGGGATGGGGCCCCTGCCGAGGCTCCCTGCGATTGCCGCTGCACCTTGGCATGGTCAACCCACATCAGAGACGGATGCCCAAGGCCAGGGGACATCACCTCCAACCGTCCTGTAGTTCTTGCTGGCCTATGTTACAGCTTTTCCCCACCAGGGAGCTGCGGCAGTGTGCCAATACCTCCCCAAAGGGAAAAGCTGTAACGGGTAATGTCCCTGACATTTATTTTAGTTTCACGGCAGCACGCGTTACGCACGCTGACATGAAACTGAATGAAAGCCAACCCCCGGGCCATGCGGAAGAACCTCCCCTTCACATAGCCTGGGAGTTTGGATTTCCCTTTTGTGAGATCGCTGCTTTGCAGCGATCGCTCAAAGTGAAGTGCCAAAAGGACGAGGTATCTGGTCCTAGGCACTGCAAACGTAATGCCAAGGACGAGATACCTCGTCCTTTGCTTTTAAGTGGTTAAAGCGAGCAGACTCCCCCACCTTTTGGTTTCAAATGCCTCAATATTCCTTACTTTTAAAACATGTGATACAGGCATGGTATCAAGAGAGACACAGGCCCAAAGATGTTAGTTTCAAAACCTGTATTTACTAATGCTCCTTGGTTAGTGTCATGCTGAACTGTCCCTTAACTGATGTTTCTAAGGGCTGTTGATGTCTGAAAGTCCAAAATAATAATCTGTCTGTGTCTAAACCTATGCTTGCCCTCACTCTTTACAAAAAATGTGTTAGGAAGTCTTTAAAAAGGAAAAGTAGTGGTTCAAAGAAAAGGAAATGTAGACCATAGCTGGTTTCAGATAGTCATATCGATGGGTGTAGTTCTGCCAGTGCAAGATATTTCAATTAAAAAGAGGGAGCCCTCAGAACCTTCCACTCAGGACTCCTGCAGCAAATCAACAAAGTTCACAATATCCTTGGGTTTCCTTCCCCAAGCTCAGACTCTTCCAGTTACAAACAAAAAGAATACACAGTTCTGGTCTGGCCTCTCAAGGTTCCCTTCCCGAAGTGTAGGCCTCTCCTTTCACAGTTCAACTATGTCTCTTGCACAACTCTCGTTATGCCTCTCAGAAGTCCCTTCCTAAAGCTTAAGCCCCTTTAATCTTTAAACAAACAAAGTTCTCATAGTCAGGATGTACCGTTTTCTGTACAGTTCTTACAAAGTTCTCACATGGGGTAGCATCAGAAACTTTCAAGAACGCTGGGCTCTTTGCTCCTCCCATGCGCGACCAATCCGACCTTTACCCCTCTCCTTATTCCTTGCTCTTCCTTCTTAATCTTTCAGCTTCTGGTTCTTCCTGCACCCCTTCTTGTTCTCCTTTGTTTTCTTAGCTTTGTCGTGCACATTTGCACCCATTTGTTTTTTTCTTTCCAATCTTTCACTTTACGTTGCTTCCTGCACCCCTCCTTCTTTTGTTTCCTTGATTTCACTGTGCACACTTGCACCCTTTTCTTTACCGTGCACACTTCCACCCTTTCCTTCACTGTGCACGCGTGCACCTGCCTTTGGTTCCTTGTCCTTGTATTGTGCCTCTAGTACACTTTCCTTTCTTTTATCGTGCACACTCGCACCTGTCCGTTTGTTTCTTGTGCCTCTTGCACATTTCACATGCCTTTACTCTGCTTTACTTTCCTTCAGCGCCGCTAGCACCTTTTCCTTGTTTGGTTTCTCTCTTTCTGTTATTTCTTACACTTTCTGTACTTATTATGCTTTCTCTCTCTTCATTTCATGCCACTTCACAAACTGTGCCTTCCTTCTGCTCCGGTCAAACGCACGCTCCCAAGTTTATCTCTTCCTTTCATGAAACTCACCGGGCAGCGTCATGTTGACAGGCGGTCTCCCTCTGGATATGCATCGTTGAGGTCAGGGTCTCACTACCTACCCCTCAGACACACTTGGGCCGGCACAGGTCCCAAGGCAGCCAGTACTTTGCTGAACATTGCCGGCATGATGCAGGCTTCCTCACTTTGGCTCCTTGGAGGCACTGCTCCCTAGCCACGCTGCAGCCCCTCACAAACTCCAGACCAGCATCTCGGCATGCTGCGCTCCTCCAGGCTTCACCTCCTGCTTCTCTATGCTCCTTGGCTTCTCTGGTCCGGACAGCATTCCCAGCTTGCTCACTGCCTCTGGCAGAATTCCACTTTTTATAGTGTAGGGGAGAGTCAAGTGGAGTCAGGTGTGCACAGCTGGAATAAAGTGCCTGACCTTTCAGGACTCTATTAGTGTGACAGCCTAGTGGTAGGTTGTAGTAGTAATAGGCCCTGTCTTCCTTCCCAATGCTTTTCCTATGGGTAATCCTCACTGTTTTTAGTTGCATCTTCCTCGTCTCAGTGTTTGTGGGGAGGGGGAGATGGGGCGTGATTGAAAATACCCCATGAAGGCTGAGGGAGAGTGGATTGGGGTATTATTGGGAATGGGGGAATACCATTTCTCACCCCTGGGTGTTCCCTCCACTCAGGTGATCCTCCCTTGCTTGTCCACCACCAGGTTCAGGATCCAAAAGCGATTGCCTTCCCTGGCCATCTGAATAGAGGATCCTGTGGGAAAAGGTGGGAGAACACAGTCCGATTTCTCACAGATCCTTCCCCCATGACCTTCGAAAGATGTTCCACTGAGAAGCAATAAGGTTGCAAGTCCAAGAACTGCTGCATAACTCTTGGGTTTGGATTCATTTCCCGACCTGTTCTTCTTTACCAATGGGTCTGATGGTTCTTTCAGATGGCAGGATTCACGCTTACTGGCTTTCATATTAAGGTGAGCCACTCGTGAGACCCACTGATCAAATTGGGGCAAGTCAGTTCTCAGAACTAATTGGATCAGCAAATTAGGTATTATTGGCACTATCAGATGTAATTATCTTTCTAGGATGGTGATTTGGTTTGGGTTTGAGATAGTTTCTTATTGTGGCCTACTTTTTCTTCTCCCATCCTTTTCCAACCCTGGGGAAATAATTCTGCACGTATGGCACATCCCTTAATTCCACTGTCCAATTGGGCCCATAGGTTTCTCCCTTCTAAGATGGCAGGGACTCTATAGGTTGTTTTAGCGCTTGTATGAAGAAAGTTATGGGGTTTTCTCATATTCCTATTTTTCCTCGTTCTTGTTTTAGGTTTCGCAGAACTTTCCTCCCTTTGGCTAACAGCTCATGGGGGTGGACACACAAATTATTTGCTTTAAGATGTTTCACTACTCAACCCACCTTGTTGGCTCTCCAATGAGGGCACAGTAGGTAGGGCAATCCTATTCAGCCAGCAATGTTTTCCCTTATGACCCCATTTTCTGAATGAAAGGCATACCTTCTGAACTAATGGAAGAGATGGAATATCTCCATCTCCAACTATATGTCTGTACCCCAAGGAATTAGTGTTCTCCAATGACAGGGAAGAAGTATTGGAATTCTCAGGATGGCCTCCAATAGAGAGAGATGGTATGCTAGGCATAACAAAGGGAATTATATATGCTGGTGGGTACCATACAAAGAAGTTTCATTTCCTGCAAGGCTTTCCGACTCCCAATACTATCATTATTTAAAGAGGGACCAGACTAGTTTTAGATTGGGACCTTGTACTTTCTCCAGCATGGGGTCTGGCATGGATTCACATGCTCCTGAATATTCCCTGTCGTCAGGCTGGGAATCCTCGTTAAAAGAAAAAACAGTTTCACTTTCACTTTAAAACTGTATTTCTCCTCTAAACCAATCACTGTCCTCTGGGTCACACTGCCCCATCCAATGAGGGATATATGATATGATATGGCATTTATAAAGCGCCTATACACAAGTGTTTCAAGGTGCGACGAGGCAAGGGAGGGGAACAAAGGGAGGACGGACAACGATCCTACTAGGCCAGGTGTCATACAGATCGTGCAAGTGCGCGGGAAGGGGGCAGGGACGGTGCAGTACATGGCAAAGATGATAACAATAAGTAAGTAGCGGCCAGCATGTGGAAAGTGCATGAATAAGTGCAGACAACAGGTGTCACTGGCTGGGAGGGGGACTGTAGGGACACAGAAAGAGTCCCCAAGTGCGGGGGTTGCCAGGTGGGAAGTGCAGGTGTGAGATGCTGGCAGGGAAGGGACCTGGTCCCAAGATCAGAGGGTGCCCAGGTAGCCAGTGCAGTTCCAGTTACAGCTAGGAGGTCAGCAGAGGAGAGGAGGAGAAAAAGCAGAAGCAAAGAGAAAGGTTTTGAGGTGCTTCTGGAATCGGAGATGGTTCTCAAGTTTGAGGGAGACATGGAGGCTGATCCAGAGGGAGGCACCAGCCGAGGAAAGCGATCTACCACCAACTCGTTGCTTGGAGAAGCGACTGACCCTGAGGGAGTTGGAGGCGGATGAGCGAAGAGCTTGAGGAGGAAGATATTTAGGAAGAGAGAGTTGAAGGTATAGAGGCCCGAGGCCCCAGAAGGTCTTGTGGACAATGCAGAGGGTTTTGAACTTAATCCTCACAGCCACTGCAGAGATTTCAGTCCTGGAGAGATACGATCCCTGGGCCTGAGGCCAAGGACAAGTCTCGTAGTCCTGTTCTGAATAAGTTGCAGAGGGCGGAGAGTAGAAGCAGGCAGATTTAGGAAGAGGCTATTGCAATATTCCAGCCTAGAGAGAACCAGAGCACTGGATACAGTGAGCTTCTGGGGGAAGGAGAGGAAAGGAAGAATACCTCTTAAGGGATGCAGCTGGTAGTGTGACTTTTTAGAGACGTCAGAGATGTGAGGAGAGAAGGAGAGCGTGGAGTCGAAGATGACCCCAAGGGTTTTAGCCTTGCAGGTAGGAGCATGAAGAGGGCCAAGAGAGGCCAGCCAGTTAGCTACAGGGAAGGAGGGAGCGGGTGTGCCGATGAGGAGAATCTCAGTCTTACTGGCATTAAGGCAGAGGTCATTGGCGGCACATCACGCCTGGATAGCAGACAGTGACTCAGAGATGAGGGAGGGAGAGGAGGACGCCAAGGGTAGCCTGAAAATGAGCTGGGTGTCATCCGCGTAGCACTGAAAGTTGGGGCCGAGAGCGGCAATGCGGTGGGCAAGGCGTGCCAGGTATTGGTTGAACAGCCAGGGAGAGAGGTTAGACCCCTGGGGGACACCATAGGTAGAGAGAAAGATAGAGAGGAAGGACCCAATTTGGACCTGGGAGGGTCGGTCAGAGAGGAAAGAAGTCAGCCAAGCCAGAGCCTGACCAGTGATACCCAGGTTATCACGGAGACGGTTGAGCAGGATGGCATGATAGACAGTGTCAAAGGCAGAAGAGAGATCAAGTAAGATGAGGACACAGGGGGTGCTAGAGTCAAGGTTGGAGAGCAGGTCTTCGCGGATGTTCAGTAGAGCAGTTCCCATGCGTCTGGCAGCTCTGAAGCCAGACTGATGGTCATGAAGACAACCAACAGATTCAGCGTGGGGATTAAGCTGGGAGATGGCCAGTTTCTCCAGGAGCTTGCCCAGGAAGGGAATGATGGAGATTGGGCGATAGTTAGCCAGGCAGGACGGATCGACAGAAGGTTTCTTAAGAAGAGGGTGCACAAGGGAGTGCTTCAGGGGGGATGGGAAGACTCCGGTGGCGAAGGAGTGATTGCAGAAATCAGCCAGGGCAGGAGCCAGGGAGTCCATGTGGTCCTTTTATTAGTTTTGGAGGAACAGGGGTGAACCTGTTTTGACGAGACTTTCATAGATCAGACTTGTCTCGAAACATTGTCTGCAGAGAAAAGGGGAAAGGCAGAGAAGGAGGGAGGGGAGGTGGCTGCAGAAGGGCCAGAGGATGCAAGGTGTGCCGTAGTTTCTCTGAGAAAACAAAAAAAGACTGCTACAGCAGACTGTCAGCGTGGTTCAAGTCAAGCTACGCCACTGACTCAGGCTCCGGGCAGGGTCAGGCCTCATCTAGGACCGACCGGTCCGAGGAGCGAACTCCCTGCGGGAGGAGGTCGAGATACTTTGAGGACGCCCCGATTGCGGGGGTCCAAGAGAAGGCCAAGCTCTGTGAAGCTGGCTACATTGGGTTTGCCGCTGATGCGGATCCCGAGTTGGGCAGAAGGCGATCACCATCCGCCTCCACAGTGAGCCTGCCGACGAAAGGGACCTCTTCTAAGAGAAAGTCCCTAACCCCATACAAACTCTGTGTGTCAGCGCATAAACCGACAAGGGACAAGTCCGGAGAAGACTCCTCAAAGCTAACTAAGACCTTGCAGCCTGCCAGGTCAACTGAGTCAATGACGGCACCGTCAGCGAAGGCCTTGACGAGCACATCATTGAGGAAGTCGACGACGTCCATCACAACCGCTTTGGAGTTGGAGAGAGAATCTGTGAAGGAAATGTCTGCCGCGACCACCCGACACATGTCCTTACCCCCGAGACAAGATACAGCTGCAGAGGCAGGGACGAAGGCAGCAGCCAATCTGAGATCGGGGACAGAACCGGTGACTGCATCGACCCAGCAGCCTCCAGAAAGGTAGAGGTTCCCCCGGTGGAACCTCTTTGGTATGTGGACCCATAGGCTGCTCCAGATAGACCGTAGCAGATTTACTCAAGTTCCGGCAAGGGAGATGATAATCTGCCTTATGATTACTGCACAGATCACAAAGGGGGAGGATCTGGGGGCGGTTGACCTAGGTCCCTTGCTCGTAAGAGGAGACGCATCAGCCCAGACCCTACACAACCGGCTCCTTTCACCCCTAGACTGAGGGACGTGTCACTGGATGTTCTAATGATTCTGCACACACTGGTCACGAAAATCCAGCACAGGCTGCCCCCGGAACAGGGCCCACGCCTCCAGGGCGACCCTCAAGAGCCTCTGAGGTTGAACCCATGCCTGGCGGAAGAGAAAGTCTAAGGGGGCGCTAGTCCTCTGCGTAATCTGACCCCTCCACAACCTTGTCGCGACACAACCCCACCCGGGGCCCTGGCTCTGCACATGGACACAGTCGGTGACACAGCTACCATGGCTAAGGGCGCCAACGCGGACGAAGACTTTGTCCCGGCTGATGGAGAAACACCACACACGGAGAAGCCCCATAGGGCCTCCCCTTCGGACGAAGTTGGATCTTTTCATTCCATGATGTCAAGGGCCTCGGAGCTGCTTCAGTTGGTTCCCGAGGAGAATAAAATAGAAGGGTTCCTGTACCAGTGGTGTGAGTCAAGAAGAAAAACCATTATGTCTGTTCCCTTACTGGACGACATCTGGGAGGAAGTTCTGGCGCTAATGAAGTACCCGAGTACGGCCCCCCCAAGCGTGACAGATTGGAGAAAAAAGTACAGGGATTCAGCGCCCAGGTGCTTAAGGTCTTGGCCCTCGCCCAACTCAGTTGTCTCGGCCACAACCAGGAAGCGCTTGTCGAATTCATCATTGGCAGCCATGGTACCTCCGTGCCAGGAGGGGAAGAAGTTGGATGCAATGGGCAAGAGGGTAATTTATACAGCAGCCTCTACCATCGAGGCAGCTAATGACCTAGCCATTTTGTCCCGATATGACCGGGAGCTATGGTACAAGCTGGGTCCTATTCTGGACTTACTGCCAGAGGATAAGAAGGGCGAGGCACTTTCACTTTTTCAAGAAGGGGAAGTGGCCTTGGATCACGCCATCACAGTGGCAGTGGACATCGCAGACACAGGTTTCCGCCAGATGGGGAACTGGGTGTCTCTGCGTCAGCAAGGTTGGTTGAAGGCAACAAACGTCCGCCAGGATGTTCAGGCTAAGGTGCAGGATATGCCATTTGACAGGGAAAAACCTCTTTGGCAAGGCAGTCGAGAAGTCTTTGCAAGCAATAAAACCTGACACAGAGACAGCACGCTTTCTGGAAACCTTTAGGGGGGTTATACTACCCTGTACCGGCAGCGTTCCCGCTCCTCCACGCAAGAAGCATACAGGGGTCGCTCTGAAGGCAGCAGAGATGGTGCAGGCGCTGCCCCCAGGGCAGAGCTCCGACCCCCAAGCAGGCCTGAACCGGCCATGGCCTCTGGCCCCCACATATGCACCCCAGTGGGAGGCCAGCTGACAAAGTTTGTGAGCATGTGTAGAAAGAGATCACGGACAGATGGGTGCTGGACGCTCTCTGACAGGGGCACACCTTGGAGTTCCAACAAGGGTGTCCTCGTATTCCACCAATACCACAACAAGAGCAACATGGACCACAGCTTCTTCAGTAGGTGCGGGCCATGTTACAGAAAGTGACAATAGAACCAGTCCCCCAGCATCTCCGGGGCT
Source organism: Ambystoma mexicanum (assembly GCF_040938575.1). Lineage (NCBI taxonomy): Eukaryota > Metazoa > Chordata > Amphibia > Caudata > Ambystomatidae > Ambystoma > Ambystoma mexicanum. The sequence continues at coordinate 644,233,329 of NC_090928.1, read as the reverse complement.
CTAGAGTATATTCCAGATACTTTCTGCTTCGAAAGAAAACAGGGGGGTTGTATGCCGATCCTGGATCTGCGTCATCTCAACAAGTACTTAAAGTCCCAAACATTCTGGATGGTCACATTGCAGCAAGTGCTCGGCTAACTGGAGGAAGGGGATTTTCTGACGACGTTGGATCTGGAAGACGGCTACTTCCACATCCCCATTCACAACAAATACTCAAGGTTCCTACGATTCATGGTTCAGGGTCCGCACTACCAGTTCAAGGCTCTGCTCTTCGGCCTGAAGTTGGCCCTGATGGTCTTCATGAAGTGCCTGACCCTGATGGTGGCTAGTCTTCGTCTACAATCAGATGCAATGGTTCCCCTCAACCTTCCGGACCCAAGGACTTTGCAGAAGGGGCGAACTCTAATATTCCACTGTTCTTTTTCAAGGCAGTGTCAGAAGAGAATATTCTTACTCTACCAACAGCTCTCAAACCTGCAAACGACACATTCTTTCCCCTTCTGACTTCAGACCTAACCCCATTTGTGACTCATTTTATAAATGCGTCATTTAATCAGGGAACCGTTGCAGCTGAACTGAAACTGTCCGTAATTTCCCCTTTGTTGAAGAAACCAAACCTGGACCCAGATAACCTTCAGAACTACTGCCCTATTTCAGGTCTTCTTTTGCTTGGAAAATGTTTTAAAAAGTGGACACAATACAGTTTCAAGAATATATCGAAAGAGATTGCCTCTTAGATCCCCTAGAATCAGGGCTTAGGCCTAAATTTGGTACCTAAACGCCGCTGATCACGGTTTGGAACAAGTTGTTGCGTGCGAGAGATGAAGGTAAACTATCCCTACTCGTAATGCTCGACCTATCCGCGGCTTTCGATACGGTGAACCATAATGTCCTATTGGAATGCCTAAAAATCATAGGAATTGTTTCAGGGAGTGCTCTTGAATGGTTTGCCTCCTTTTTGAATGGGCGAAGACAACGGATGCAGTTGGACCGCTTCTTGTTGGAAATTCCCCCACAAACCTGTGGGGTCTAGCAGGGTTCCACATTTTTACTACTCCTATTCAACCTGTATCTCACTGATGGGCATTCTGAGAAGACACAACATAATTTTTCAATCTTATGCTGATGATACTCTGCTGTATATCAGACTTGACTCCCTCATCAGGGTGGGTAAGTGTTTGGAACAAATCTGGGCATGGATGGTGTCTAATTGGCTACAATTCAACCCAAGCAAGACCAAGGTGATCCTTTTCGGATCAAAACACCTATTGAAGGCCAACAGAATTCCCCCCCACCCCCTCTTCCTTCATTTCTGAGCTCAGAATTAAAGTATGTGTCCAAAGTGAAAATCTTGGGGGCATTAGGCAAAGTGATATGAGCTGTGAGGGTCAGGTTTCAGCCAAAGTCCAGGCAGCATATTTTAAATTAGGGCTGTGACAGGCTCTTCCTTAAGTGCCTGAGAAGGACTGTGCCATACTGGTAGGAGCCCTAGTGAACTGAAAGCTGGATTAATGTAATGGCTTACTTGCTGGGACTCCTGCCAAACGAATCCATCAAAAGGCACAGAATTAAGCAGCTACACTAGTCTTTGGAGTATCAAAATGTACCCCTATCTCTGGTCTACTGCATACCCTTCATTGGTTAGCAGTAGAGGATCACATCAAATTTAAAATCGGCTGTCTAATATTTAAGTGTCTGAATGTCTTGGCACCGGGATATCTGAGGGACAAGTTAATACAATATCAACCAACTCGGTCCTTAAGATCAGAAGACAAGCACATGCTCACTATCCCCATGACAAGATGCGTTTTCAGGGGAGTTTGTAGATTTTCGGTCTTTAGGCACAGATTTTGGAACACCCTCCCACTGGAATTAAGGAAGGTAGAATCTGTGTCAATGGGCCTCATTACGAGGTGGGCGGTAAGGGATTAAGGGTAATCCCTTACCGCCCTACTACGAGTTCCCTTTGTGGGGTCCTTCCTTAACGCCTGTTCTTTCCAGGCGTTAAGGACGGGACCCGCAAAGGGACTCTAGAGCAAATAATGGTACCGCAATTTGCGGTACCGTTATTAGCGTCTTCCCCATTCCCATTGAGCCCTATGGGGGCCCTATGGGGGCTCAATGGGAAAGGGGAATGGCCCTGGTGAATGGGGAATTACCGGTCCCGCCAACCTTGGAATGGACCAGTAATTGCTCCATTCACCAGGGCGGAGTCGGAACGAGTTTGGAGGCAGCCATGGCGCTAATAGCGGCATGGCTACCTTCAACCTTGTAATGAGGCCCATGTTTTGAAAAAAGTTAAAAACGTATCTTTTTAAATAGACCTTTTAATAACTGTAGGCTACTGTTGATATATGATTGGTGATGGTATTATCATATTATGATGTATTTCAACTGTGAGGGCCTACGATTAGGTTAATTTTGTGCGCTATATAATTCCTCCATCTCTCTCTCTATGAGTTATCCACGTATACCCTTACCTGGGTGACTGGCTGGTGCATTCCCGCTCACACGCTCTGGCAAGCAAGCACACATCGAATGCTTTACGTCTGCTGACGGAGTTGGGGTTCACCATAAATTATCCAAAGTCCTGCTTGATACCAACTCAGGATGCATTGTTCCTAGGTGCCCGACTCAACACAGTGATGTGTTTGGTGTCACCCTCGAAATAGAGGGTATATTATATGATATGATAGGTTATTTATAACGCACTTAATACCCAGAGGTTTCTAAGCGTGGACCCTGGAATCGAACCCATGTTGCTCCGTGCCGTCTTGCTTCCAATGCGAGCATGTTCCCGCTGAGCTATCCTCCCGAGACATACACGGCAAAGTGCAGCACTTGTCATCGGCAAAGACGGCGAATGTGCGGTCCATCAAGTCGCTGCTGGTCATGATGTCCTCCTGCATTGGCCTCATCTGCCTCTGCAGACTTCACGTGAGACCAATCCAGGAGTTCCTGGATTTGAGGTGGATGCAAGTATCAGGGACCTTTATGGACAAGATATCCCTCAATGAGGAGTTCAGTCGGGCAATACAGTGGTGGGGTTTAAGACTGCATCTCGTCCAGGGGACTCCGTTTCAAGTTCCACCTTACCAGGAGACAGTCACCACGGACTCCTCCCTAGAAGAATGTGGAGCCCACATCGGACAGTTGCACGCCAGAGGCCTCTGACAACCGTAAGAAAAGAGCCTCCACATCAACGTCCTGGAACTTCGGGACATATTCTGGGCCCTGAAGTCTTTTCTGCCGGCCATGAAGGGCAAGGTGGTGATGATCTTCACAGACAGCACCACTGCCTTGTTTTACATCCGGAAGCAGGGGGGGGGGGGCGCTCACCGGCGCTCTATAAGGAAGCCCAGGATATGTGGCTCTGGGCCTTTTCGTAGCGCATGTTCCTCATCCCTTTTCACATAGTGGGCATCAAGAACACCATTGCGGACTTACTTAGCATGGAGTTACATTCCTGCCACGAATGAAAGGTTTGCCAGGACCAGGTAGACCGACAAATGGGGCGAACCCCAGATCGAGCTCTTCACAATGACGACGAGCGTCAGGTGCCAGAGGTTCGCTAACAGGTTCCCTCAGCCATGGGAACATGGGGGATGCCTTCTCATTCCTGTGGGAGGGATGATTCCTGTATGCTTTTCCTCCATTTCTACTCATGCTACGTGTGATCAACACACTCAGACAGTACCACTGCAAGAAAATACTTGTGCCTCCGTGGGCGAGGCAGATCTGGTATCCAGACCTGCTGCGTCTGTCAGTGTCCCGGTCCATCAGGCTACCGCTGTTCCCGGACCTTCTCACCAAAGCAGGAGGGGCAATTCTGCACCACGACCTGGGGTAGCTGAACCTGAGGGCATGTCTCCTGCAGCCCTAGAAATTGGGGGTTTTGCTTTACCAGCGGAATGTAAGGCGATCCTGGCCAGATCCAGAGTCCCGTCAACGTTAAACTGCTACAGCCATAAAGGGAAGCGCTTCTCCATGTGGTGCTGGACTCAGAAGATTACCCCTCTGCAGGTCATGCCCACCCAACTTCTGTCTTATTTGCTTTCCTTGGCCAAGGCGGGATTGGCACATGCCTCTATCAAGGTGCACCTCGCTGCCATTTACCGGTACACCAGGTCTGCGTGTAGACCCACCCTGTGGTAGCACAGACTTGTCAGAGTTCCTCATGGGGTTCTTCAGGACTTTTCGGCCGGTGAAGGCTCCAGCCCGGCTTGGGAACTCAATGTAGTACTGAGTAAGCTCATGGGAGCTCCCTTTGAACCTATGCATCAAGCCCCGGGCAAGTTCTTCTTGTAGAAGATGCTTTCCTCGTGGCTATCACCTCGGCCAGGAGGGTCGGGGAGATCCAGGCCCTGTCGTGCATGAAGCCTTACTTGTCTTTCCACGCTTCAAAGGTGGTACTGCATACACACCCCACCTTTATTTTATGCCAAGGTACTGTCGGAATTCCACCTCAACGAACCTTTGGTGTTACCCGTCTTCTTCCCGGATCGGTTGTCACCAGTGGAGAGGGCCTTGCATTCGCTGGATGTTGCTCGTTCCTTGAAGTTCTACGTGGCACGTACAAATCATTTTTGGAAGACTTCTCAGTTGTTCATCAACTTTGGACCTGTACCTCACTAAAAAGCCTTATCGAAGGCTTCCATTGCCAGGTGGCTCTCCGGTTGCATCATGCAATGTCATCGACTGGTGAGCCGGCCACTGCCAGGCCGTCCGAAAGCCCACTTGACGAGAGCCATTGCAGCAACAAGAGCGTTTCTCTCTTTGTTCGCCCATGCTCGTCATTTGCAGAGCTGCTATGTGGAGGTCCACGCACACCTTCACAAGGTTCTACTGCGTCGACAGGGATTCCAGGTAGGAGTCCAGAGTCGGCCAAGCGCTACTATGCAACAGGTTCATTTGACGAGAGTCTGTTCCAGGTGTAAGTGTGTTATTGCTTCTGTTGAGCCTTGCCACCTCCCATGGTTGTGTATATGTACTGCTGTGTAATCGTTATTCATGAGCATGTGAATCCATGCTAGACACCTTGCTGGCGAAGGTTTAAGTTACTTATCTGTAACTATTGTTCTCCAGCATGGGTCTGGCGTGGATTCCCATGCAAACCCTCCCTCTTTCCCCTCTGTGGCTCTTCCTGGTTCATACTACCTCTTTACGTGCTAACCTGATCTGAAGAGGGCCACCAGCGGGTGGAGCCTAGGCAGAGGACGGTCATGAGATGGGGGCAGTGTGACCCAGAGGACAGTTATTGGTTTAGAGGAGAAATACAGTTTTAAAGTGAAAGTGGAACTGTTTTTTCTTTCACTGAGGATTCCCAGCCTGACCACAGGAAATATTCATGAGCATGTAATTCCATGCCAGACTCATGATGGAGAACAATAGTTACAGGTAAGTAAACCTTCCTCCAGTGCAAAGTCATACAAATTGTTACTCTCTTGTCCAGGGATCTCTGTATCTGATGGCATCTGGACTTTCCATCGAAATTACATCATTCGAATTGATATCCAACTAATTATATTCATTGAAAGCCATTTCCATTGAAATGCACTTTCATTGAATATAATTCATTGGATTTTGATTAGGGGTAGGGTTAAGGTTAGGGCGGTGCCTGTGGGGGTTGTGGGGGGAACCCCCCACCCCCCTCCCCCCAAAAAAAAAATGTCAGGAAGCTGGTCAGTGCTGAAATACTTTGAAGATTTCAGCACTGGACAGCTCCATGTAACATTTTAACGTGCAAAATAAATGAATCGAAATGCTATCTTTTACATTTAAAAGCACATATCCATTGAAACTTGTCCATCCCTATATTCGATGGACAAGTTTCGATGGCTATGTACTTTTAAATGTAAAAGATAGCATTTCGATGCATTTACATTCAGTGGTTTTTCATTGATGAATTTCTTTTTCAATGCACTTTCTTCGATGAAAAGACCATAAACCATATCCGATGTCTCCAACTCCAAAGGACAGGGATCATTGGGATGGTCAAATTTCACACCGGTAACAGGGCCACTCTCGGCCAAGGGAAAAATCATCCATTCCAGTCCTTCCACCATCACTTGAGAAAATAGGGCAGCTTGGCCTTTTGCACAGCTGGTCTGCTGGGCGACTCGTTCATCAACCAAAATATCTTGAAAACCTCAGTGTTCAAATTATAGAAAATAATTTTCTTGATTGTATTAAGTCCATGTAAAAAAGGAGTGTCACAGTTCTCTGGAGTACAATGATATAAAGCCTAACCCGTTAGTTAATAGTTCATAGAAAATTACTCCAGGACTCTGCGCCAGTAAGTCACAATTGTTTGAACTTTATTCCGTGAATGTGCCCTTAATGATAACACGTGTTTCGGCTCGGCAGAGCCTTTCTCAAATCTGGGCTAATATTCAAAATTGAATTAATAACTTGCAGTGAAGCCAATGCAATATTGCGTCTTTTCACTCATTGAGTTGGTAGTATTCCTTTTAATTGGGATTAATCCCACGATTCCTTCCTTCATCGGTAATCAAACCTCTCTTGTGCCAGTTCCTCAATATGTGCAAGAATGTCTTGTTTGGCAGTTATATTCAGATTTCTATAACATCCGGGCGTTATAAAATGATTAGGTGCCATGTTTAAGTTATCTTCCCTATTCATTATCGCAATATTGCCCCCTTTGTTGGCTTCTTTGATAACAATTGAAGTATCCACTGATAAGGTTTTAAGTGCTCTCTTTTCCCCCAATGTTAGATTGTCTTTGTCTGAAGGAAAGCTTCTGTTCGCTTTGTGTGTATGTCCAGTTATTTTGTAAAATTCCCTTGTGACTGCTTTATAGAATTTGTCTATTATATTGTCAATTGGTAATTGTGGAACGAATTTGGATTTGGTTTTGAGTTCCTTTGTCGTTAGATCTGGTTGGATTCGTAATTCATGTATTACATTTCTTATCTTAAAGTTTTCATCCTCTGTCAATGATCTTAACATGTATGTGTCCTCTGTCTTGTATTGTAAAATCGCTGATTGGTGTTGGTAATTCTTTTCTTACATAGTCTCCTGGTGCTTTTGTAGCAAAGAATTTCTTTAATTTGAGTTTACGAATGAATTTTTATAAATTAATGTGTATGTCCACCTCTTTCAGTTCTCTTGAAGGTGCAAATGAAAGTCCCTTATTCAATAGTTGCCATTCGTCCTCTGTAATTTTCCTACTTGAGAGATGTAATAGTAAATCCTCTACTACTTGGTCTTGTTGGCCTCTTTCGATCTGGCCCTTGTGTGTCTTTTTTTGTCTGTTGTCACTTCCGGATTCCCGTTGTCTCCTTCCCCTCCTTCGTGAGTTGGGTTGGGTGTATTGATTGTAGTTGGTAATAGACAATGGCCCTCATTCCGAGTTTGGAGGTAAGTTCCGTCCATGACCGGCATGGCGCAAATAGTGTGTCCGAGCTGGCAATAGACCGCTAAAAGCGCACTATTACAAGTTTGCGGGCACAAGCTTTGCGCCATGCCGGTAATGGACCTAGCTCCATGGCGCAAAAATGCCTGAAAAACCCACTACCGGCATGAACCGCACCACACCGTAGCGAACACTACCGCCATGGAGCAACGCGGCATTAGCGGTGACTGTAAATAGCGGTCTCCGTTATTTACGGTCACCATTAAATTGCGGAACCGGAAATGGCGTCATCGCACAGGAACTGGAAGGAGCACAGCGGCCATCTTTAAAAACACAATCCACTGCCATCCTCACCAGACAGGACACCTGGCACATTGTTGACATACCAGAGAGTTACCACCTCTACTGAGGAATGCCCAAAGCGCCGAAAAAGGGAGCTGCCCGCCTCCGAAAGGAGCGGTTCAGCCTTGATGAACTGCAAATGCTAGTGGACACCCTCTACGAGCATGCTGACACCATTTTCAGCACCGACATGCGGAGGGTGGCTGTGCTAAAAAAAAGACATCCGGGCACTAGTGGCGCAGAAGGTGAGCGCTGTGGGCAACACCCCCCGCACCACAAAGGACTGCCACAAAAAGTGGGACGACCTGCGGCTGAGGGTGTGCAGCATCCTCTCTGCCAATAGAAGCCAGGCCTTGGCAACTGGAGGAGGGCCAGGTTCGCCCATGAAACTAATGCCGTGGGAGGAGATCTGTGCAGCCATGATAGGCCCCGAATCCATTGAAGGCGTCGGGTAAATGGAGTGTGGTGCAACGTCATCCGCTGATGGAGGTGAGTGTCCAAAGTCAATACTGCCAACGCCAATGTTATGAAAGGCACTGCTAAGGTCTGGCCAAGGAGTCACGGCATGGTTGGCCACACCCCCCCCTGTAAATCATGCCGAAGCAAGTGACACCCAGGCTAGTGTCAGGTGCGAGGTAGTAACCCATATGATACACACCACATGAAGTGACCCATTCCATGAGCCACACAGGGCAGTTGATGCAAACAGTGTGCATGTTAGACAGCACAGTACCCGGCCGGACATTCATGGCGGACAACTGAACTAGTCTTACATGGCAGCAGGTGTTTCTGCACATACGCACATGTCCCTGGATGCATTGACCCCATTTCTGGCCCGCTATGTGTCCTGTGCAATGGAATGATGGAGGGGGTAGCATCTTCAAGATGGTTTATGGTGTGCACTCACATCTTGTAACATGAGTAACACAGACATATGCATGCATTTACCACCCAAGTATTGAATTAGGTGCCGTTCCCCACCCAAATGCAGATAACCCACAAATCTCTGAATGTGCTATTGTAGCCATGTATAAATGCTGGCTCGGAAATCATCACTCATACCGTCCCTCTCTTCCACCCCCACAGGCAGTGAGCATGACAGCGAGGAGCAGGAGAGCAACCGCCCCAGCACTTCCAGGGGCGAAGGCAGGGGCCGCCGTCTCCCAGCGAGGAGGACAAAACCTGCACGCACACCACCGGCTCCAGCAAGGCCCGTGGAGGGTGCACCACCCCCACCCCTCCCTGCACTGGCTGCAGACACATGCCCAACGCCGCAGTCTGAGGGGTCGAGTGTGGCAGGGGAGGTTGCAGCTACTGCCCCCATAGATGTTGCCAACAGCCCCAATTCCATCTGTGGAGCGACTGAGGAGGACACATTTGAAGTCGTCCACACCCCTGATGCCCACTCTAACCCCCAGGTCTCCTATAGTGACTCGGGTGAAACCGACACACCTGAGCTAACTGGCCAAGGACCAACACAGGGACATGCCAGTCCTGTGGCCAGTTCCCTTGAGGAATTGCTGCCACGACATCTCAGCCCGATACCCAGCAGGGCCACAACATCAGCCGCAGATGCACAGCGGGCTGAGCAGCTCACAGCCCTCATCACTGATTTCATGCAGGACAATCGGCAGGCCAGGGAGGAGTGGCAGGATGAATTTAGGGCACTGGGCCAGGTGAAAACGGACAGCACCACCTGTGAGGTCCTCGGCCGCATAGCCAATGCTCTGGAGGCTGCACTTCCTGCACAACAGCCCCAGCATGAGGACACCCCCTCAACTAGCAACTCGACCCAGACCAGCCCGCTCCGTCGGTCACTCCGTACGATGCGCCGCCAGGACATGCCTCCCCCCTGGCTCCGGGAGCGCACAGTGACATTACTGCCATCCACATGTGGGCTATGTGGACCCTATAGGACTAGTGTGGGGTTGTTGTTGTGGTGGGAGGGGGAGGGGGGCGAGGGTGTGTTTGGGAGTTGTGGTGGAAGGGGGAGGGGGAGGGGGTGAGGGTGTGTTTCGGAGTTGTGGTAGGAGGAGGACGGGGGAGGGTGGTGGAGGGCTTGTATTTTCACTTTAAATACACAGGTTGGTCATCTAAAAAAACCAGAGTGGACATTCATCATTGTGCATGTGTCATTTAATATTGCACAGTGCACACCCAGTGCCCGATGTCCTGACATCCTCACACCATCTGCTGACTTGTGCGTCAGAAATATTGTCCAATCAATGCTTGCCACACGGCACGTCCCTCCTGTGCATCGGCACCGTGATGCTGTCCTGCCCCTTCTTCCTCCTCCTCCCCTTCATCATCATCAGGTGGTAGCAGTTCCATGTCAGGGGGCAGGGGCACGATACGACGGATGCACATATTGTGCAGCATTACACATGCCATGATGATCTTGGACACCTTCTTATGGCTGTAGATGAGTCCCCACCCGACTGGCTGAGGCAACGAAAACGTTCCTTCAACAGGCCAAAGGTCTGCTCAATCACCACACGTGTACGGGTATGGGAGCGATTGTAGTCCTGCTCGTGCCTGTTCTGTGGGTTTCGGACAGGGGTCATGAGCCACGGCTTCAAGGGATAGCCACCATCACCTGCATGAGAGGGGAATGAAGGTAAGTGTTCGTACATTCATGGCGGACAACTGAACTAGTCTTACATGGCAGCAGGTGTTTCTGCACATACGCACATGTCCCTGGATGCATTGACCCCATTTCTGGCCCGCTATGTGTCCTGTGCAATGGAATGATGGAGGGGGTAGCATCTTCAAGATGGTTTATGGTGTGCACTCACATCTTGTTGCACGTGCATCGTATATGCATGCAGCAGTCTTGGGGTAAAATCATTGATGTGTTTTGTTGTGTTCAGTGAGATTTGGTAGTGGGGAGTGTTGGCTGTAGTCAGTACCATATTCGTCATTCTGCACTGATCAGTACCATGGTGATTTACAGCACTCCTATGGGTGTGCAGAACCAGTGACACGCTGTGGTATCCCTGTTAGGCTCACTTCAGTGCACTCCCAGGGATGACTGTCCTGTGTGGTGATATGCTGGAGGCAGCAGCATTGTGCATATGCAGTGCATAGTGCAGGATGCCCTTACGGTGTGTGAGGGCCGCCAATGAGTGGTGCATGTGTTGTTGAATGCGGCCTGATTACCTGTTAGTCATGTAATGTAAGTTGTCAGGCTTACTTCATCGCTGTGGGATTTGGTAGTCCTGTGCCATTTCACTTGCTTTGGGGCACAGTGTTCGGTGAGGTGCACATCTTGCACTGGCGTCAACATTTCCACCCAGGTGGAGTATGCATCCCCCCCCCCCTTTCCCACCCAGGTGGAGTATGCATCCCCCCCCTTCCCACCCAGGTGGAGTATGCATCTCCCCCCCTTCCCACCCAGGTGGAGTATGCATCTCCCCCCCTTCCCACCCAGGTGGAGTATGCATCTCCCCCCCTTCCCACCCAGGTGGAGTATGCATCTCCCCCCCTTCCCAGCCAGGTGGAGTATGCATCCCCCCCTTCCCACCCAGGTCGAGTATGCATCTCCCCCCTTCCCATCCAGGTGGAGTATGCATCCCCCCCCCCCCTTCCCACCCAGGTGGAATATGCAGCCACCCACCTCACAACCGCGATGCACTTCCATGGCCCAGTCAGGCAACTCATCAAGCAGCCAGGCACGTCGTCCAGCATGTCGCTCCATATAGCGTGGTAGCGTGGAGTTCCGCAGGACAAGAGTCATGAGTTGATCCTGGATATCGGGCACAGCAATGTGTGATGATCTTGCTGGCATTACATACCATCTGCACGTTGATGGAGTGGTATTGCTTGCGGTTACGATACGCCACTTCCATGGCATGCAGGACCACCAACTCCACGTGGCTGCAGTCGAGGGCACCTATACAATTTGGCATGCCTGCCAGTGCATGGAAGGCAACTTTTGTATTGAATATCTCCTGGGGAGTCTGTGGTAGGGATATTTAGTCCCTTGTGTGCTTGAGGAGGGCATCCAGCACTTGGGTCAGTATCCGGGAAAATAAGGGTTGTGATATGCCATGCATGTGCCCCACTGTGTGCTGGTAGGTGCCGGTGGCACGGAAGTGGAGCCACAGACACTACCTTCAGTAGAGGGGGGGATGGCGGTGTGTATTTCTATGAGGCTCACTATGTCGTCATGTATCAGGTCCACTATGGTGGTGATGGTTTCACGGTCAAGCCGGTACAGGGTGTGGATCTGCTCTGGTGTTAGGTTGAAGGGGGTGGCTCTGATGCAAGGGATTGGGGGCTGCCGGCATGGTAACGGTGGCTGCACTGGTGGGGCATGCTGGGCCTGTCTCACCCTCCTTCTCCTCCTGTGTATCCTCTGTGGTGGGGGCTGTGGTTGTTGTTGCTGTTATTGTTGTTGCTGCCTTGCAAGCAGGGCCCCAGCTCCAGTAGTGCTACTACTATTGGTATCATCTTGGTGTGGGAGGGGGTGTGGTGTGTGGGTGTGCTCCTTTTGTGCTGTGCCAGACTCCATTGCCTCCACCTGTGCTGATTGTGTGCACCTCTGGCTCTCGGAAACACTGCTCAGGGTTCTTAACACCTTCTCGGCGATGCCAGTATTTACTCCATGCCGGTAAGGTACTTTTTGGGCTTCAGTAGACAGTTATTCATTTTTCCCTTGCCTCCAACCTCGGAATGACCCCCAATGACCCATTTTCTGTATGGTATTTCTGTTATCCTTATAGCGTTTAATTTGGTTCATGTATCCCTTGTCTTCTTTATCTTTATGACTTCCAAATAAGGATTATCTGGATCGGATTGAGCATCTGAACTTGCTGATGATGTGTTAGGTGTGAGTTCTTGGATGTGTTTTGATACTCGCGTCATATTTGGCCTGGAAGGTGTAGACCCTGTCCTCTTTGTAATCTCGATCATCACGATAACTTTTTCTTAATTTCCTTATTTGAACCTCATCTTGATATATTTGCAAGATGTCAAACATTTTTTCATAATTCTTCAGCTTGGTTGCTTCATTTGATTTCATCTCAGTTATTTCTTTTTTGATTGCCTCTATCCCTTCCACTGCTCTTTTATGTTCTCGTGAGGCATGTTCTATTAACAGATCCAACTTCTTCATGGAGCTGTTGCTTAGGTTTGCCTCCCAGGCTTCAGCCAAATCCTTGTCTTCATCATTATTGGAATTGGGAAATATAAGTATTCGAAGACCCTGTGGAACTTGATCATTCTGAACATAATTTTCAAGTGAGACCTTCTCCCAATATTTGTCTATTTCTTTTTTAGACATTCTCTCCAAACAAATACATTTGGTACGCAAATCCTCTTGCCTCTTCCCCAAATTGGAAAAGGCATGTGTCATGTCCCCTTTTTTGGTGAAAAGATTTTTTGTTTCTTCTTCACGATTCTTAAGGTATGCTGCCATTGCTGTACTTATCTGTAGTGAGTCAGCCTAAATGATGAAGACAAGGATTTGGCTGAAGCAGTGGAAGGGATAGAGACAATCAAACAAGAAATAACTGAGATGAAATCAAATGAAGCGACCAAGCTGAAGAATTATGAAAAAATTAGATTACAAAGAGGACCGGGTCTACACCTTCCGGGCCAAATATGACGCTAGTATCAAAACATCATCCAAGAACTCTACACCTAGCACATCATCAACACGTTCAGATGCTGAATCCAATCCAGATAATTCTGATTTGGAAGTCATAAAAGATTTAAAAAAAGACAAGGGATACATGAACCAAATGAAATGCTATAAGAAGGGTAACAGAAATACCATACAGAAAACGGTCCGTTTTCAATTACCAACTACAATCAATACACCCAGCCGAACTCACGGAGGGGAGGAAGGGGGGGAGACAACGGAAATCCGGAAGTGACAATAGACCACAACAGCCACACAAGGGCCAGCTCGAAAGAGGCCAACAAGACCAAGTAGTAGAGGATTTAGTATTAAATCTCTCAAGTAGAACAATTACAGAGGACGAACAGAAACTATTGAATAAGGGACTTTCATTTGCACCTTCAAGAGAACTGAAATTGGTGGACATACACATTGATTTATACAAATTCATACGTGAACTCAAATTAAAGAAATTCTTTGCTACAAAAGCACCAGGAGACTATGTAAGAAAAGAATTACCACCACCAATCAACGATTTTACAATACAAGACATAGAGGACACATACATGTTAAGATCATTGACAGAGGATGAAAACTTTGAGATAAGAAATTTAATACATGAATTGCGAATCCAACACCAGATCTCCTAATGACAAAGGAAGTCAAAACCAAATCCAAATTTGTTTCACAATTAACAATGGACAATATAATAGACACATTCTATAAAGCAGTCACAAGGGAATTTTACAGAATAACCGGACACACACAAAAAGCGAATAGAAGCTTTCCTTCAGACAAACCATCTAACATTGGGGGGAAAAGAGAGCACTTAAACCCTTATGAGTGGATACTTCAATTGTTATCAAAGAAGCCGACAAAGGGGGCAATATTGTGATAATAAATAGGGAAGATTACTTAAACATGGCATCTAATCATGTTATAACCCCCGGATGTTATAGAAATCTGAATATAACTGCCAAACAAGACATTTTTGCACAAATTGAGGAATCCATTATGAACTGGCACAAGAGAGGTTTGATTACCGATGAAGGAAGGAATTGTGGGATTAATCCCAATTAAAAGGAATACTACCAACTCAATGAGTGAAAAGACGCAATATTACATTGGCTTCCCTGCAAGTTGTTAATTCAATTTTGAATATTAGCCCAGATTTGAGAAAGGCTCTTCCGAGCCGAAACACGTGTTATCATTAAGGGCACATTTACGGAGTAAAGTTCAAACAACTGTGACTTACTGGCGCAGAGTCCTGGAGTCATTTTCTATTCACCTTCACTTGAGGGTTGAGGCGACCATAGATCTTCTCCCTCAATTTCCTTCTCTAAATTCTCGGGAGAGAACTCCATGAGATGGCCCCACCTCCCACAGAACGAACAACCTTCTGAGCATGAGATACGCAGCTCATCCAAGGGAACGACAGAAACATCCAATAGCAGTCGTCTCTCACCAACCAGTACCTTGGGGTTTACGTTATTGTGTGTTTTTTTCCGGTTACCCGTTCGGTCTATTCAGGTAAGGAGAATATTTACGGATTCTACCAGAGAATCATCCTCTGGTTCCTCCCCTCCCCACAGGAAAAATGTTTCTTCTATCTCTTCTAGCTCAAGGGTTTTCTCGTTCTTAAAGGTAGGTGATGTTAATGAGATCTTTCCTTGGGGCTCTACTAAGTGGGTCTTCGTCACCGCAACAATGGGGTTATAGAGACCGTTATCAGAGAGAGATATTATCTCTGTTCCCATCGCTTCACCTTGGCCGAGTGGATTATGATTTTAGGATATTTCCAGGGAACGTCATTCACAGATGGCCTACACCATGCTGTTATTAGGGAAACAGAAGTTTATTTTTCCTCTCAAGGATGGGGCCGACTCTGAATCACTATCTGTCCCAGATTTATTAAAAATATCCTTCTTTGTGGAAACTCGAAAGCTTTTGGATTGCAAGACTTCATCCTTCTCCCGGCAGGATTGCTCATGCTGGGGAATTTCTACCAGTTGTTCAAAGATTCTTATTGGAGAAGGTATTAAGGTCACTGCCACTTCAGGGTTGTTTTCAAAGAAAGAGGGATCTCTTGTGATGTAAGGCCATCAGAGGTTTCCCCTATGTGTCTTGACTCGGTTATATTGAAACTAGATACAGGGTTTTTCTTTGTCTCCAGTTGCCAGTCACATAAAGACAAATCTTGGAGCCTTTTCTGGTCCACTGGTCTCCCTTACAAAGGTCTAGTTGAGACAGGGTTTCACGAGGGGTTTCATAAAATAGGAGCCCCACCAGTTCACCAGTCTCAATCTGTCTTGGATCATATATCAAATTCAAGAGGGTCAGTTTTAATTTGTCTCCATTTTCCAAGAGTGGCAACACCCTTAACCTCCTCTTCCGCCTTGTTTCAGCTGGGGGCATAAGGTACATGACAGAGTGGGTTGGTACTTCTGCCTTAACTTCTAGGGAAATTATTAATTTAGCTCTGCTAGGGATTTGACAGGCACGAGGGAAGAATAGGTGATGCGTATTACCTTCCACATTTTTCTTAATGGTAAGAATGGCTCAGTTGGTTAATGAAAAAATTGTATTCCTAGTCTTTTTCCTATGATTTTAGAGGGTTCTTGAAATTTTTCCATTGACTTCACCCCATTGATGGAAAAAGGGGCTTAGTTGAAGTTAGGCAAGAGTGGGGATTCTTCTGCTTTCCCTCTGCCATGCTTGGTAAGGCCTTGGGGCTTAAGTGTGATTTCTCCTCATTTGAATGGGTTCCCCAACTTGTTTCAGTTGAATTATATCCCACTCCTTCCCTCTGATACTATGTGTGAGACATCCATGGTATCAAGTGAGACAGACTCAAAGATGTTGGCTTCAAAACCTTGATTTACTAAGGTTCCTGGGTTGGTGTAATGCCTAACTGGCCCAACTAAAGGAATGGTTCCCTTAACTGATGTTTCTAAGGCATGTTGATGTCTGAAGTTCCAAAATAATAATCTATCTGTGTCTAAACCTATGCGTGCCCTCACTGGTTACTAAAATGTGTTAGGAAGTCATTAAAAAGGAAAAATAGTGGTTCAAAGAAAAGGAAATGTAAACCACAGCTGGTTTCAGATAGTCTTACCAAGAGGTGTAATTCTGCCAGTGCAAGATAGTTCAATTCAAAAGGGGGAGACCTAAGAACCTTCCACTCAGGGCTCTTGCAGCAAATCAACACATTTCACAATATCATTGGCTCCCTTGGGGTTTCCTTCCCCAAGCTTGGACTCTTCCATTTCCAAACAAAAAAAATATACAGTTCTGGTCAGGCCTCTCAGGGTTCCCTTCCCCAAGCTTAGGCCACTTTCATCTTTAAACAAAGTTCTCCTAGTCAGGATGTACCTTTCTCTGTACAGTTCTTACAAACAAATAAAGTTCTTACATGGGGTAGCATCAGAGACTTTCGAGAACGCTGAGCTCTTTGCTCCTCCCAAGCGCAACCACTCTGACCTTTCATGCCTCCTGCTCTTCCTTCTTAATCTTTCACCTTCAGGTGCTTCCTGCACCCCTTCTTGTTATCCTTTGTTTCCTTAGCTTTGCTGTACACACATGCACCCATCTGTTTCTTTCTTTCCAACTTTTCCCTTTCCGTTGCTTCCTGCACGCCTTCTTGCTTTCTTTTGTTTCCTTGATTTCACTTTGCCATTTTCTTAACTGTGCACACTTGCACCCCTTTCTTTACTGTGCATACTTGCACCTTCCTTTGGTTTGCTTGTCCTTGTATTGTACCTCTCGCACACTTTCCTTTCTTTATCGTGCACACTCACACTTGTCCATTTGTTTCTCGTGCCTCTTGCACATTTCACTCTGATTTACTTTCCTTCAGCGCCGCTAGTGCCTTTTCCTTATTTCTGTTTTCTCTTTCTCTGCATTCTTTCTTACACTTTCTGTACTTCTCATGTTTTCTCCTTTCGTTCCATGCGCTTTACAAACTGTGCCTTCCTCCTGCTCTGCTACAGTCTAACGCATGCTCCAGAGTTTCTCTCTTCCTTTCACGAAACTCACCGGGCAGCATCACCTTTACAGGTGGTCTCCCTCTGGCCACGCATGGTTGAGGTCCGGGTCTCACCACCATCCCCTCAGACGCACTTCGCTGAACGGTGCAAGCAGGATGCAGGCTGCTTCACTCCGGCTTCTTGGAGGCATGGCATGGAGGCATGGCTCCCTAGCCACGTTGCAACCCCCACAAACAACGTGCCAGCGTCCCGGCATGCTGCTCTCCTCCAGGCTTCAGCTCCTGCTGCTCTGTGCTCTTTGGCTTCTCTGGTCCGGACAACATTCCCAACTCGCTCACTGCTTCTGGCAGAATTCCACTTTTTATAGTGTAGGGGAGAGTCAAGTGGAGTCAGGTGTGCGTGCGCATTTGAAATAAAGTCCCTGACCTTTCCTGACACTATTACACAGCCTAGTGGTAGGTTGTAGTAGTAGCAGGCTCTATCTTGCATCCCAATGCTTTCCCTATTGGTAATCCTCATTGTTCTCAGTTGCATATTCCTTGTCTCAGTGTTTGTTGGAAATGGGGAGGGGGAGATGGGATGCAATTGAAAATACCCCATGCAGGTTGTGGGAGAGTGGATTGGGGTACTATTGAGATTGGGGGAATACCATGTCTCGCCCTTGGGTGTTCTCCTCCCAATCCCCTGTGACCCTCCACTCAGGCTATCCTCCCTCGCTTGTCCACCCTCATGGATGGGATACAAAAGTGATGGCTCTTCCCTGGCCACATGAATAGAGTATCCCGGGGGAATAGGTGGGAGAACACTGTCAGGTTTCTCACAAACCTATGATTAAGGTTCATGAAAGTCAGCTGCATTTCAGTACCCTCTTGGAGGACAGGGCAGGGGTCTTGTCACTCCACTCTTAAGGATGGTCCCCAGCTCTTCACCACAGGGCCCATTCAGCTTCTAGGCCTCCCCAACAATAGAGAGCTCCACCCAGATGCAATTTCATCAATCTCCTTTGGTGTTTCCTTGCAGCTGTCAGATGGTCATTTTTAGCAGCTCCCCCCTTCTCTCATAGTGCATCCACGTTATATTCCAGTGATGACACCATCCAGATTTCAATATTGGGCAGTGCCCTGCAAGAATTTCAGCACCTTTGATTGGTCCTTCACTTTGCTCTATATCCCCCAGCCCATCCACTGTCTAAGGATTGGTTCAGGAATCTTGCAACTCCCATTTAGTATGTCAACCTTAGCCAAAAATTAGCTATATGGTAAAACTTTGTGATTTACTGGTAATTGCCATAATGTATATATTTTCTGATTCGGCTAATCATGGGGAATTGAATAAAATGACAGCAGGGTCCACACCATGTTGCACTTGTGTTTGGCAGTTTTCTGCCGTTTTTACAGAAATGCATAATAGTTAGGCATATGCATACCTAATTTTACCCTCTACCGGCACACCAATTCTGAAATTCAGGGCATGTTCACAGTAGCTCGAAACACATTTTAGCTTGCCATTACATTTCCCTAAGTTTCAGGTGGATAAATTCTATTTCAACAAATCGCCTTGAAATTATCTAAAGAATGAAACATACATGATTGCAGTAACAATTGTGGTTGCTGAGAAAACACATCAAGTGTGATAGTCCCATTTATACTAATGCAGAATCTTCATATTCCTGCAAATATGAGCTCCCCTTCCTCCAAGTCATTTGCCATTCCTGGTCAGCATGTGACCAGAGCTTCCTGGACTGTGTTTTTATTAGCCTCTTTGCTGTTTGCTGTTTGAGGTTGGTGGCTGCCAGTCGTAAATCCTTGGGAGGCATCGGTTACACAGAGATCTCCCACTGCAGATATTGAGCTAAGCCGGCCCCGTGATGTCACAAGGCCCTGCTGGCATCTGGCATCCTGTCCTGTTTTTTGTGGAGAACCACCATTTTGATCTAAAAAGCTTCTATTTTCTTGTATATTTTCAGAGTTTCAGCTTCCCTTGATTGTAGACCATCCCCACAGTCCAGTCATGCACAGGTTAGGACATTTGGAATGTGTTTTACTGATCAAGGTTCACTTTGCTTTCACGCTGAAAGTACAGGGCTGTTTCTTTCAGTCATTAATAAAATACACTTTTGTATCTGCTTATCATTTTTCTGCTGAAAAGTGTGTCTGAATGGTCACAGTGCATCACCTTTTGATGGGTGGCAGTTTCAGTGAAAATGCAGCATTTATTTCTCAGTCAGCAATGTGATGTGCTTTTCCAATCTGTACTTGGATTACTTTTTTTTTTAGCTTTCTCTGGATTTCAACTGGTGAAAGACACCCCCATAGTCTGCCTAAATAGGCCCATTTTCAGCATGAATGTTTTTGACTGCTGGAAGGTCATTTTCCCAGTGGGCCCTTCAGTTGGTTTGGGGCCTTTGATTAAACCCCACATGCCCCCTTTCTTCCATGATTCTTTTGTGAGGAAGAGCAGGGCAGAGTGGGGTTTATCATCCAAAGTCCTTTTTATTTTTAATATATATTTTTCTTTCTGTTGGTGCCCGCCCAGCTCAGTTTCCTTCATTCGGGAGTGGGCACTCTGGCCTCCCCTTCTGACTTTGTGTACGGGGGTGTAGCACAGCACCCTCTTTCGTCCTTATTCCTGGGGTTCTAGGGTCCTTCCTGGACTCCCCTCTTGCCTCCAGGCTGGTGGTGAATGAAGTAAATTATCTAGCAAATAGAAAACAAAGTTCAGTACTTTTTACACAACATATTTCCCTGGCATTTTTACACAGAATTGACAAAAACATCATCATACAATTATAACACAAGACATTTCCACCATTTCACGAAACCTTATTTATTTTCTTTCGCTTTACAATGAGCACTAAGTGTGTGTGTGTTTGTGTGTGTGTATATATAGGGTTCAAAATTGAGATTGAATGAGCAAGCGCTAAGCCCAGCTCCTGGGTGTCGGACAACACCTTGTAGGCAGGAGCTACCACAGGGGAACCCGGAGCTACCAGAGATGCTGCTTTACCTCTTTGCCCATTTTGGATGAACCATTTTGTTTAAATGCATATTAGATGTGTTCTAATTCTTCTTTATTCACTTTCTAAAATACTAATTTGATGTCACGTTTACATGTTTGGAACACACCAGTTTGCCCTAGGAGCCAAAAGTAACTCCTGGTAGCTGTTGGTTTCAAGGTAACCAGGCCCTACTATTCTAGAAGCAGGAACTAAATAGCTTCCAGCTCCCCTCAATTTCGAACCCTGTTATTTTTCATCCAACTTATCATCCTTCCTTTTCATTCCTCAGATGGGTCTTCTGCTCAACTTTCATTTGGCTCCTCAATCAGCCGTAAAGCTTCAACTGATTGATGTGTACCCATTTTTCTTCTTTCTGTTCTCCTTTTGGGATGCAGATCTTTTAGGCAACTTGTGATATTTTATCTACAATTTCGCCCCTAGGCATGATTCGTTTGAAAATTGTACAGGTAAACCTTGTCCCCTACTACATACCCTTTCTTGATGGTCTTTAGATCATAATAGGTCTTCATTCCTTCAGCCGACTTTTCTAAATTGCACTCAACATAAGCAAAAGCATGCTGGAGGTGCTTCCTTAAATTTTCAATGTACTCATCAGTAGTGGACGCATTTATCAGGGTCTGTTCCTGAATCCTATAGAGCAGATGCTGAGATAACACTATTTCGAAGGGATTGTGTCCTCCGACGTATTCCACATCTTTGACAGTAATGAGCACAGCTGTGCTTCTTCGGAAAACTTTTTCGGCGTAGGCGTCCTGCGTCGATGACGTCGATACGCTGTCCCTCGAGGGCCTCCATCGATGGTCGACGTCACCGGATGTTATATCTAGGATGCACGATGCCCGTAGCCTCAGTTCCATTTTTTCCGCGAACGTGTTCGCTACAGAATCTCGGTGCGCCTCGGTTCTTCTACTTTGAATCATGTCGTCTTCTTCTACCCCAAAGTCAGGCTTTAAAAAGTGGTGGGACTGCGGTTCCAAAATGTCCATCACGGACCCGCAAGACGTCTGCCTCTGGTGCCTCGGCAAAAGCCACGCTACCAACGATTGCGATGACTGCCAGTCCCTGACATCGAAAGACCTTGTGGGAGCAGAAGAAGAAATTGTCGGTAGGTAGTGTTTCTAAAACCTGCAAGTCGAAATCTGCTGGTCTTTCGACTGACGACTCGACGGGTGACTCTCCATGTCGGCGTAAGTCCAGGGGATCCCGGTCTCGGAGTGGGTCCCGCCATTCCTCTGCCTCTTCTAGGCATTCACCGAAGCGCTGTCACTGTCGCCTTCCCCGTCCTCGCCGGAGGACTCTGCCAGATGGCAGGTGGCTTTTCCCACCAAGTATTCGTCGCCGGCCAAATGGGACGCATTCCGCCAGCAGATGATTGCGATTGACAAAATGCAGGGCACCATTCCGTCCATGCCTTCGAGAGAAGCCGACAAGGAACAAGCTAGAGCCACCACTCGCACGTCTTCGGGCGGTCGGCGCGATCATCGGGAGCCGTCGATGTCCCGATCGGACAAGGTTGATCGCCATAGCCGTGCCATGGTCCAGGTCCCAGTCCTCGACTCCGTCGAGACCGTCGGAGCCTGTGAGGTCTTCTAAGAAGGCATTGATGCCATGCCCGTCGAGGGACTCTTTCTCTCGAGGCTCCGGCTTCGAAGAAGTCGTCGACGCCATCGGAGCCGAGGTTGCCGAAGGACACTCTCGGAGCTCTGGCCTCGAAGCAGTTGTCGAAGTCGTTGGCGCCTTCGACGACTTTTGAGGAGAATTTCCCCGGAGGGCTGTGGAAGCTCAGTGAAAGTGTCTCAGTAAATCTGTGAGGCCTGGTTTTGAGACCTACTCTGTTCCTCCTCCAAGGGTGGATTTGTTCCAACCCTTTGAGTGTATTTCAGAGGTGGAGGAAGGGACTGATGAGAAGAGGGTTGTACCTCCTGAGGTTCCCGATGACCTGTTGTCTGGTCTTAGTCAAATGGAAGACCTCCATCAATCTTTACATGACGATAGTGGTCTTGACACCTCCTCGGAGGTTGTTTGGCAGGCCTGAGCCTGGTACACATGCCGAATCCTCGTATAGGCGTCTCATGTCGAGGGTGACTGAGTACTTGGGGTGGTCTGCTCCATCTGTTGATTTTCTTCAGGATCATCTGACAGACATCCTGGACCAAGGTCCACCCACTGACCCGGTGTTGCCATTTCATATGGCGTTGCAAAGAAGGGTGGCAGTGTATTGGATTGCTCTGGAGGGTCTCCCGGCAGTGAATAAGTCGCTTCAGAAAAATACCGCCCAGCCAGTGGTGACCCCTGCTACTTGTCAACACACCCAATTCCGGAGAGTTTGGTGGTGCAGGTGGCTACGGTCCCAGCGAAGCAGGCTGCGTACCCTATCATCCCTCCTGATAGGGACGACAAGCGCTTTGATGGTTGGGCGAAGAAGGTATTTTCCTCTGGGGGTATGGCTTTAAAGGCAGCCAACTCCGTTTATGCCCTGGCAAGATTCACTCGCACTCTGTGGAATTGTGTATCGTTGACGGCTGAGCATATTCCCGAAGGGGAAGAATGGGATGGTTTTCTAGCCCTCGTGCAAGACGGCAAGGATGCCATGTGTGAATCCATTCAGTCGGGTCTGGACAGGGCAGACTGTGTCAGCCGGTCCATGGCTGCGAGCACCGTGATACGCAGGTTTGCGTGGTTGTGGAAGTCGTAGTTTGCTCCTGATGTGCAATCCTGGCTTCTCAACATGCCCTTTGATGGTGTCCATCTTTTTGGCAGCAAGGCTGACGAGAGCCTTGAGAGGTTGCAGACCTCCAAAGCTGCAGAAAAGTCTTTGAGCGCTGCAGTACGTCAACCTCTGCCTTTTCGTCCTAGCGGACAACAATGGACAGCATCCCATCGAAAGAACGTAACCAGGTAAGATAAGTAACTTGCTCTTTTCGTCGGATCATGAGCTCACATGGAGACATTTTTGTTGCAGACGACGGTGTAGCCCTAGCAGTCATCCAGACTAGTGGTAATCTGATGTCCCAATTGGGCCCAGAGTCTGCTACAAACGTCTTTAAGATACTCACAATTGTCTTGTTGTATCTCTCTATCCCCTTGCTTGAGCCCGGGTGGTAGGTACTGTGGTGTTTTCTTTTTACCCCTAGAATCTCCCACATCTGCAGCATCAACTCACTAGTAAGATGACTTCATCGATCCAACTCAATCCTTTGTGGAAGGCCGAAACGAGAGAAGATATAGTTGATCATGAGTGCAGAAACTGTCTCTGCCTTAGAATACAGGGCTGTAAGACATTTTACCCACTTTGTGAACAAGCAGGTCACAGTCAACATGCACATGTTTCCTCTAGAGGAGCGCATCACTGGCCCAATGAAATCGACTTGCAAATCTGACCAAGGCAACGTAATTTCTCTTTTTGTAGGGGAGCTCTGTGTGTGAGTGAACTGGGTTGAAATTGAGCACACACAAGACATCCCTCGAGCAAGATTTTTAATATCGCGTGAAACCCCCTATGACCAACCTTGGTCGCGTCATGGGCGTGGTTCAACATCTGGCTTCGGAATGAGGTACGTACCACCCACTGGTCACAGGCAGATAGGGCTCTCCTTACCAACATACCGTCTTGGATCAGGAACATTTTGGAAAAGGTCATCAAGACCCAGAGATCCTCTTTACCGGTATAATCTGACTCTGTTAGAGGACATCTCATGGGGTCTTCAATGTGTTGATATCATTTACCAATGATCGGGTCCTCTTTCTGTGTAGTGATCAAATCTGCATTAGGGGTGTCTTTACTCCACTGTGCAGTCGAGAGTTCACTATTCGCACAGGTTGTGACAGATTTCCCCCAGCAGTGATTCTGTTTCTGTGAAATCCCCCGGCAGGGCTTTGGTTTTAGCCAGCTGGTCAGCCAGGCCATTCCCAGTCTTACCTGGCCCCTCTATTTTGGAATGACCTATTATCTTCTTCCAATAGATGATCATCTTGTCAATTAACTGGATCAGTTTGGCATGGTTTAAGGGCTTATTGTTGGCATAAAGCATGCCTTGATTCTTCCAGTAAATCAGGTGCTCCACAAGCACATTCTTGACATAATCAGTCCATGATTATGACCAGCTCAGTGACTTGGTGGTGCACTGCAGTGAGGATGGCTTGATGAATGGCCATCAAAATTGCGACCTGACTACTTTGGGGTCCTATTTTGTAACCAGCCGATCATTCTGTGGTTTCATTCACCCAGGCATTACCAATGCCAGCCACTAGTTGTTTCCCTGATGTTATCAACATGGTAGGAGCACCTATCCACATAAACTGTGGGTATCCTCTGATACGTGTCTTCTTCATAGACCTTGTGTGGGGAAGTTAAATACGCCTCCATGTTGTTGTTCGTCATTAGACTTTCGTCCTCGAGACAGTTTTCTTGAACACAATCACGCAAGTCCGCCAACCCTTGCGCTAGGGGACTCTTCTTGTTTTGACCATATCTGACCTCCACAGGTAAGCCTTGCTCGGTCAGAATCTAGTAAGTAATTCTGGAATTACTGAAGTTCCCCGCCGGTTTCTGTCACTTTGGAGATATTGCAAGGCTTGGTGAGAAGTCTCGACAATGGTGTTCTCCCCCTGGATGAATTAGTGGCCATTTTTCAATGCCCACACTGTTGCCAGGAGTGCCTTCTCGCAGTCATTGAATTGTTCCTCCACAGAGCACAACGTCTTTCCAGTGTCCTTGATTACTTTGTTGACCTTGTCATGCTTTTGGTACAACAATGCTGTTAAGCAAGTGTAACGCTCACCTGATTCCCGCAGAGGCGTCGGTCTTGACTGGGTGAATGCCGTATCTTCAAAGGTGATGTGTAACACACGGTTGGCTCTTTGGGCTGGACCTCTGTGCACTGTATGTCTGACTCGAAGAGTAAGATGTCTGCAGATAGAAAATATGGGATTAATGAACTGGGGTTATTGGGTGCCTCTCTCCTCTTCCCTTTCTCTTCTCCTGTAGAACCCCAAAGGTTAACGCCCTCACCTTAGGTAAGTGAACGCCGAGCTCTCCATCTGCCTCGGGGCAGGGTGCCGTAACCAGTTTCTTCACTGGATAAGGGTGCAGGCCTCTTGACCTCAGAGGACTGCTGTCCGTCGTTAACTGCACGAACGGTAAGTTCTGGGCACTTCAAATGTCTTAAAAGTCTTTTGTAATGATATCTCTTGTTTTGCAGGGTTCCGGCGATGGCGGATGGCGGGCTGATGAGAGTTGAGGATCGAACCCGCGTGAGGAATAGAAGCGCCTGGAAGCACGTAAGTAAGCGCTTGTAGCCTGCTTCACGATGCGCACTAACTGTCCCTTTTATCTTGCAGGTACAAGTTCAGAGCTTTAGAGAAGCTGAAGGGTGCTGGAATACCCACTGGATTCGGCGTGGGAAGGAGTAATGGCACGTGAGTAATAAAGTTGCCCAATGTCTTTAAACGCACCTTCTTTTGTCTTTCAGATGCGGGATGCAGCGCCGAAGGCCTCCGGAGCGTGCGAAGAGCTGGTAAGCTTTTGTCTTTCAGATGCCGGAATGCAGTGCGAAGACCTCCGGAGCATGCGAAGAGTAGGTAAGCCTTTGTCTTTCAGATGCTGGAATGCAGCGCGAGGCGTTGGTGACAGCCGATGGACCAGGTAAGAGATGCGCTGCCACTGAAGACCGTAGTGCTAATCTGTTCTTTCTTTGTCTTTACAGGTGCTGCTGAAGACTGGATTCCAGGATGGTAAGCCTTTGTTCCCTTAGGCCCAGGATCAGAAGCAGAAGACACGATGAGCGTTCTGCTGCAGAGAATGCAGAATAACGCAAAGCAAGATTCATCCATCGGGTGTGGTTTAAATAGCCTCCTGTAGTGCTTAGGTGTCTCCTTCCACAGCCACGCCTAGGTAAGAAAAGAGTTCCTGCTTTCCAGAAGAGTTCCAGTGTTCTGAACCTAGGGAGTGGCTCCTGCCCCACCCAACAGCAAAAGTAGTCCCAAACAGAAGAGGATCAGGGGTTCAACTGGCAGGTAAGTAAGCAGCATGGTCTGCTGCAGGTAAGTCCACCCAAGCATTATGAGCACGGCGCTTCCAGCGCTGGGACTGGGCATCTTTATGAGCCTGGTGCCACTGGCGCCAGGACAGGGTCCAAAAGGTCCCAATTGGGACTGGCTGGCACTCGGAACCGGGGTTATGGGTCTGCTTCCAAGGGAGTCGGGCAAGTCCTGATCTTTTGGAAGCAGAGATCATGACAGCACCCCCCCTCATGGCCCCTCCCAAACCGGGCTTCTCCGGGGGTTTGGGCTTGTTAGGAAATGTTCGATGAAATCTTTTGATTAGACGAGGCGCGTGGACATATTCTGCAGGTTCCCAGGATCTTTCTTGGGGACCGTAGCCTTTCCAGTCAATCAGGTAAAATAGTTTAGATTTGGAGATCTTGGAATCCAGGATGCTTTTGACTTCAAACTCGAGTTCTCCATCAACTTGAATAGGTTTTGGAGATGTAGTTAGTGAGGTTTGAGGTTGCACGGGTTTTAATAGAGAGACGTGGAAGACCGGATGTATCTTCATGTGAGGGGGCAAGTCCAACTTGACCGCTACTGGATTTACTATGGTAGTGATGGAATAGGGACCAAGGTATCTTGGGTTGAATGTGCGTGGTCCTTTTAGAGGTAGATATTTGGTGGATAACCAGACTTGATCTCCTACTTGATATTGGGGGGCTTCCTTCCGATGTTGGTCTGCTCCTTTCTTGCATTGTTCTTAAGCCCTTTGAAGGTGAGAAACGGCTTCCTTAAAGGCTTGGGTGATTGTAGAATGCAGGTGGTCTACTGCTGGTGTTCCAAGATCTTGGAGTGGATCCAACTCCGAGGTTCGAGGGTGACTACCGTATAAAAGAAAAAACGGGGTCTTCCCAGTTCCCGAGTGGAAAGAGTTATTGTAGGCATATTCGGCTATCCACAGGATATCTTTCCAAGTTTTTTCAGTTTGTTGTAGCATGCAGCGCAAATACTGTTCCAGAGTTTGATTGGTCCTCTCGGTTTGTCCGTCGGTTTGAGGGTGGTGGCTGGTCGAAAGTCTCACATCAATTTGAGCCGACCGACAGCAACTTCGCCAAAAATGAGAAATAAATTGACTACCTCGATCCGAAATTAGAACTGAAGGAAAACCGTGCAGTCGGACGATGTTTTCGAGAAATTCTCGGGCCAGAGTTGCTGCTGTTGGTAAGCCTTTGAGTGGAATGAAATGCGCCATCTTGGAGAATAGGTCCATGATTACTAGGATCGTATTGTATCCGGAGCATGGAGGTAGATCGGTGATGAAGTCCATAGAAAGCGTATGCCAAGGGCGAGGCGGGATGTCAATAGGGCGTAAGAGGCCGGCTGGTTTTTCCTTTTGACTCTTGTTTTGGGCGGATACTCCACAGGACATTATAAAGTCTCTGATATCTTTTTTCCAAGACGGCCACCAGAAGTAGCGCTTGATCTTTTCCGAGGTCTTGGTCATACCGGGATGTCCTTCCATTAAAGAATCGTGATAACAAGAGATTACCTTTTTCTGTAAATCTGTGCTGGGCAGGTATAACCGTTCTTGGAAATATAATAGGTTGTCCTTCACCGTAAAGTCCTTTCCCTGCAGATGCCAATTCTGTATGTCTGCTGGAGTTACCAGTAGCCTGGCTTTATCCTTAACTTCCTCTATGGATTGTGTGGCGATTACACCTAGAATTCTTTGTTCGGGAATGATAGGTACAGGTTTAGGATTGATCAAATGTTCTTCCACTCCCATCCGAGAAAGGGCATCAGCTTTACCGTTTTTTGTACCAGGTGGATAGGTAATTATGAAGTCAAACTCGGCAAAGAATAGTGCCCAACGGAGTTGCCTAGAGGATTGAGCTTTTGCGGTTTTCAAATATTGCAGGTTTCGGTGATCTGTAATCACAGTAACGGTGTGTCGGGCCCCCAGAAGATAATGCCGCCAAGCCTTAAAGGCGGACTTGATAGCTAGAAGTTCCTTATCAGTAATAGTGTAATTGATTTCAGGAGGCGAGAATTTGCAGGACCAAAATGCCACGGGATGCAACTGATTGGTTACTGGGTCCTTTTGTGATAGAACTGCCCCCATGGCAAGGCTCGAAGCATCAGTTTCAACGATGTAGGGGAGTTCTGGGTGAGGATGTTTTAAGATCGGTGCAGAGATAAATCTAGTCTTCAAATTCTGGAAAGCTTGTTCCGCCTCGGTAGACCATTCAAAACGTTTGTTTTTCTTTAACAAGGCGGTGATGGGCTGGACTATTCGAGAGAATTCGGGGATAAACCTGCGGTAAAAGTTAGCGAAGCCTAACCTGCTTTGAACACCTTTTACGGAGGATGGCGATGGCCATTTGAGAATTGCATCGACCTTCTTTGAATCCATACGCACTCCGCTAGGTGATAATATGAATCCCAAGAATTCAACTTCAGTCACGTTGAAAACACATTTTTCCAACTTAGCGAAAAGTTTGTGTTGACGCAATCTCTCGAGGACCATTTTCACGTGTTTCCGATGTTCAGTTTCCGATGAAGAATAAACGAGGATGTCGTCAATGTAAACAACAACACACACATCTATGAGCTCTCTGAGGACATCGTTCATAAAATATTGAAAGGCGGCCGGGGCATTGCAAAGTCCGAAGGGCATGACCTGATATTCAAATAGCCCATACTTGGTGCAGAAGGCCGTCTTCCATTCATCGCCCTCTTTTACTCGTACCAAGTGGTAGGCTCCTCTAAGATCCAGCTTTGTATATATGCATGCTTTTCTGACTTGGTCCAGGAATTCAGGGATCAAAGGTAACGGATATCTATTCTTAACGGTGATCTGGTTCAGGGCGCGATAATCTATACAAGTTCTAAGGTCCCCTTCTTTTTTTGGAACGAAGAACAAAGCTGAGGATGCAGGGGACTTGAAAGGACGAATAAACCCATTCGCTAGGTATTGATCCAGGTATTGTCGGAGGTGAAGATTCTCAGGCTCGGTGAGGGCATAAATTCTACTACAAGGAGGAGTAGATCCAGGTATCAGGTCTATCTGGCAGTCATAAGACCTATGAGGAGGTAGAGAGTTAGCCTGATCCTTCCGGAAAACATCTTGGAATTCTAGGTATTCAGGAGGTAACTGGGGAGCCTCCGAGGAAATTGCTGCCAGTGCAACACCAGGTCGAGGGTGACTAGAGACACATTCTGGAAACTGAACCGTTCTTGCTCGCCAATCGATCTGAGGATTGTGCTTCTCTAACCAAGGAATTCCTAGAATAATCTGGAACTGAGGGGCCTTGATCACATCGAACACGATCTTCTCATGGTGTCCATCTTGACTTACTAGCGTCACTTCTTGGGTGGTATGCGTTACTGGTCCGGAGGCTATCTCCGTACCATCCACCGTAGTAATGACGTCCTTTACAGCCTTTGGACAAAGAGTCAGATTCATCCTCAAAACCATTTCATGATCCACATAATTGCCGATGGCACCGCTGTCGACGTAAGCTTCAATCGCATGTAATCGATCCGGATGTTCAGGGCTAATGAGGACCATAGGTATCACAAAATGCGAGGTCACGGAACTGGTTTTAACGCTCGGCAAGAGGACCTCTATTCTTGTCGGGCGAGGTCGTTTCCCTGCTCAGAGTTTGTGACCCTGGTAACTGCAGCTCCTACTGCCTTCTTGGCTGGTTTCACCGGACAGTCTCGAAGAAAGTGCCCCGAGTTTCCGCAATAGAGGCATAATTGCAGCTGTTTTCTCCTTTCCCGCTCCTTTTGTGTTAGTGGTTCTTTCAGGCCCCATATTTGCATGGGTTCCCCGGAGTCTACTCCTTTGGTAGGAGTTGGTGGTTTGGAAAATACTCGAGCATCAAACTTGGAACGATCGGCCTTCCTGTTCTGCAGTCTGTGGTCAATTTGAACGACTAAGTCAATATAGTCCGAACAGTCTTGCGGGGGATTCACTACTTGGGCTAACACATCTTTGAGCTCTCCACGTAGACCTCTATAAAACAGCGTAATCCTTTTGTCCTCAGGCCATCGAGTTTCCACTATCAGTCTGTTGAAAGACGCAATATAAGCCAAAAGGTCTTGATTACCCTGTCGCAATGAAAGGAGCTCATTGTCCAAGGCCTGCCCCTGTGAATGTCTTGCAAACAGTTTTTCCATACTGAGCTGAAAAGCTTGAAAATCATGGAGAACCGGATCATCTTGATTAACTAGAGGGATCGACCAGTCTGCCGCATTGCCACTAAGGTACCAAAGCACGAAAGCTACCTTAGCTTGATCAGTTGGAAAGGCTGCTGGCCGGCATAAGAAGTGCAACCGGCACTGATTAATAAATACTGCAAACCTCTTTGGGTCACCAGAAAATCGTTCGGGCGGAGCCAGAGGTACATTCCCAGGTAGGTTGATCTGCACTGGGTTCGTAGAGGATGTTGAAGGAAGATTTGCCCCTGATGCGGGTAACGGAGTTTGTCCTGCTTGTGACTGTAGCAATTGTCTAGCGAGATCGTCTGTTCGCTCCTTGGAAATAATCAGTTCCCTTCTTAGAGCATTCGTTTCCTGACGGGCTGCATGCACTTCTGCTCTTAGTTCCCCCAAGTAACTGGGCTAGCTGGTCGGTATCCGAGGTTTCCATAGCGCCTGGGTGGGAGTTTTGCGGTAGGCTTTGCGTTCTGTAACGCTCACCTGATTCCCGCAGAGGCGCCGGTCTTGACTGGGTGAATGCCGTATCTTCAAAGGTGATGTGTAACACACGGTTGGCTCTTTGGGCTGGACCTCTGTGCACTGTATGTCTGTCTCGAAGAGTAAGATGTCTGCAGATAGAAAATATGGGATTAATGAACTGGGGTTATTGGGTGCCTCTCTCCTCTTCCCTTTCTCTTCTCCTGTAGAACCCCAAAGATTAACGCCCTCACCTTAGGTAAGTGAACGCCGAGCTCTCCATCTGCCTCGGGGCAGGGTGCCGTAACCAGTTTCTTCACTGGATAAGGGTGCAGGCCTCTTGACCTCAGAGGACTGCTGTCCGTCGTTAACTGCACGAACGGTAAGTTCTGGGCACTTCAAATGTCTTAAAAGTCTTTTGTAATGATATCTCTTGTTTTGCAGGGTTCCGGCGATGGCGGATGGCGGGCTGATGAGAGTTGAGGATCGAACCCGCGTGAGGAATAGAAGCGCCTGGAAGCACGTAAGTAAGCGCTTGTAGCCTGCTTCACGATGCGCACTAACTGTCCCTTTTATCTTGCAGGTACAAGTTCGGAGCTTTAGAGAAGCTGAAGGGTGCTGGAATACCCACTGGATTCGGCGTGGGAAGGAGTAATGGCACGTGAGTAATAAAGTTGCCCAATGTCTTTAAACGCACCTTCTTTTGTCTTTCAGATGCGGGATGCAGCGCCGAAGGCCTCCGGAGCGTGCGAAGAGCTGGTAAGCTTTTGTCTTTCAGATGCCGGAATGCAGTGCGAAGACCTCCGGAGCATGCGAAGAGTAGGTAAGCCTTTGTCTTTCAGATGCTGGAATGCAGCGCGAGGCGTTGGTGACATCCGATGGACCAGGTAAGAGATGCGCTGCCACTGAACACCGTAGTGCTATCCTGTTCTTTCTTTGTCTTTACAGGTGCTGCTGAAGACTGGATTCCAGGATGGTAAGCCTTTGTTCCCTTAGGCCCAGGATCAGAAGCAGAAGACACGATGAGCGTTCTGCTGCAGAGAATGCAGAATAACGCAAAGCAAGATTCATCCATCGGGTGTGGTTTAAATAGCCTCCTGTAGTGCTTAGGTGTCTCCTTCCACAGCCACGCCTAGGTAAGAAAAGAGTTCCTGCTTTCCAGAAGAGTTCCAGTGTTCTGAACCTAGGGAGTGGCTCCTGCCCCACCCAACAGGAAAAGTAGTCCCAAACAGAAGAGGATCAGGGGTTCAACTGGCAGGTAAGTAAGCAGCATGGTCTGCTGCAGGTAAATCCACCCAAGCATCATGAGCCCTGCGCTTCCAGCGCTGGGACTGGGCATCTTTATGAGCCTTGTGCCACTGGCGCCAGGACAGGGTCCAAAAGGTCCCAATTGGGACTGGCTGGCACTCGGAACCGGGGTTATGGGTCTGCTTCCAAGGGAGTCGGGCAAGTCCTGATCTTTTGGAAGCAGAGATCATGACAGCAAGTATCTGAGAACCCTGTCTCCAAGAAGAACTCCTTCTTCTTGATGGGTTAAGCCAACTAAGGGGCCTGGGAAAGGCTTATTTTCAGTTGTTTAACTGCCTTGGCTTGTTCCACACCCCACTCCCACTAGACTCTGGCCCTAAGAAGTTTATTGGGTCTTTTACTGCTCTGCCTTCTGAAAGGACTATTCTGCTCCGGCTTTCTCAACTGTGTTAGAACATAGCAGATTTCTGCTATATGTTCCTCCACAGTTGAGCTCTTGATGAGAACATCATCCACATAGGCCATGTTTCGTTTCCTGTTTTGCCCAAGTCGGGCATGGCCTTATGTAGAAAGATCTTGAAATCATTGTTGGAGTTGATGTATCCAAGGGGGGTTCGGGTCCACGTTTACTGCTGCCCCCCAAAGGTAAAGGCAAGCTTGTACTGGTCTTTCCTACTCACGGGTACTGCCTAGTAGCTATTGATCAGGTCAATGGTGCTGTAAACCTATGACCATTGGATCTGTGCCAGCCCTAGATCGATGTAGGGAAGTGGCCATCTTGCCATATGGACCTGTTTGTTCAACTCCCTCGGGTCTGCACATAGTCTCCATTGGCCATTTGGTTTGAGTATCCCCACTACCGGATTGTTGAAGGTACACTGGATCGGACAAATTATTCCACAGGATTCTAAGTTCTTAATCTCTGTTAGTGATCTCATGGACGCGAGAAGTAACCAATATTGTTTCACAAATACAGGAGCCATCTCAGGGTCCGTTGTTATGGTGATTGAATCAATAGAGGTGTGCCCACAGTCGTATGAGTACAGTGAAAAGATATCTTTGATTTCCAGTAAGACCGGTTTCAGATTTCGTCTTTGCTCCTCGGTCTCACAGACATCAGTAAGATTGATCCTTTCCTTGACCATCTGCCTGAAACCTGGAAAGACCTTGGGCTTGGCAATTTCAGCGGTTTCCTCCAGTTGATTGGAGAGATCTCTTTTGATGGTTTAAACTGGAAAGTAGGTTCTAGGGTTCAAGGTAGTGGTCCTTGACTCTGAACACTACCTCTTCCCTCCTGATGTCACAGGTCACCTATCCCACCCCGTAGGGGCAGGAAGAGTACACCATGAATTCCCCCCATGCCTCGTAAAAATACTTTCTGGAGGAATACCTTTGCTGATGTTGAAATAGTCGTTTTGGATTGGCCCCATGATTTAATTACCTAAATCAAAAGAATAATGTTGGGCATCAAACGCCATTCCAATGAAGGTGCCTGCGCCCAAAGTGATACTTCAAGGGTCGCTGTTATCCACCAATATTCGAATGGTGTCGTGTTCCAAGTCTGCTAGAGGTTTCAGATTTAAATACAAACCTTTTCGTTGGAGATGGGAATTTAAATTTAAATAGGCATCCTGATGTTTGAGGTTCTGTCATAGCGTAATTTTGAGGGAAATGGTAAATTTGTCAGAACTGTCATGCGATGGTAACCTCTCCTCGCACCTGAACTTCAACCATATAAGACTGCAATTGAGCTGACCGGAATGCTTTTTCAGTGTTGTCAAAGCCCATGGGGTTAACCCCAGTCGCGACCAGGCTTTATTATTAATTAGGTCCTAATTGATTGTGAACCGGTTAAGAATGTCACTTCCTAGATAAAAGGTGGGACATCCCCCACAACGCAGCAATTATGTCCTATCCTTTTGTTGCCAAGGGACATTTTTAGCATACACCTGCTAGGCAGGAGATGTTTAGAATTTGGGGTTTCCAGAACCTACTTCCCATTTGTCAATTTAAATGTGGGAATGGTCTGATCTTTTGGGAGTTTCCTGAATAATCCTTCACTGACAAAGCTCCTTCCATTATTCAGGCATACTCTGCCGAGCACCAGCTCCTCTGCCTAATTTAACTGAATGGGGAAAAACAACTGTTTTCCCGTTTTCTGTATGTCCGTCAGACTTTGAGCAGGGTCTTCATTGTTTGGTTTCCTGGGACTCGAGGTTTCTCCAGTCTTTGGACTGGCCTAAAATTTCAATGTGTCCCCTTTCAGTGTGAATTGCAACTTAAAACTGTGAGGAAGGTTGATTTTCAAGAATGGAGAAGGTTCCCATCACCAGTTTGTTCTCCTACAGAGATGACAGTGATATCTGGGACTTAATTATTCTTGAAATGGAATTCTACTTTCTCAGAAAGTCGATCAATTAAATGATAGATACCATTCACGCTTACATAATAGGTACTCATTTTAAATTGTATAGGCCGGTTAGTCTGGGGTGAGACTGTTTAGACAGTCGATCAGAGGTGATAACTTCCTCAGGAGATAGTTCCCCAGTAAACAAGGTGTGCCCTTTAGAGTCACGACTATCACTTGATGTATTAATCCATGTAACCCAGTTTTGATTTGCAGATCCGCAGTCCCTTTGATGGAAATGTAATTCCCGTCCAAAATTTGGAATTGTCTGCAAAGTGGTGTGAGGGGAATTTGGTGACCTTCCCCCATACTGACTTTAGATGGTCAAAGGCCTTTTTGGACCAGAGGGTGGCTTGGGATCCAGTATCCACCAGAGCTGATAATTCATGCTGACCCTGCACCCTTACCGGTGCGTAAGATCTGCCTTCTTTCACCTCCTGGGTGCCAAGAAAGTGTGAGTTATTTGCCAGCCTGGTGGTCATTTTCTTTATATTGAACTCCGACACTGTGTGATCATTGACATTTTTTCATGTCAGAGTTTGGGAATTTGCAAAAAAAAAATTTAGACTAACAATAGGCAGATTTGGGGCATCCTCTTTCTCCTTTGATTCCTTGCTGTCCCCCCTTTTCCTGGGGGCAGTTCTCAGAACCTGTTTGGGGGAAGAACACCTGAGTTTCTGCCTTGTCTGGCACACATTTAGGGGGTTGAATAGTTTCTGGTTTTGGATCGGTCTCCATACTTACCCTGTCCCACTCAGGGTCTTTTAGGACCCATTTTACTTTGGGAGGGATCCCCCCGTTTCTGAAAGAGGTCTGCTTCCCTGAATCCTCTGAAGACTCTTCTCTTTCAAAGGGGATAATCCTTCGCTCCTCTTCTTTGGCCTCTCTTACTTACCTTTTGCTCTTTGGGTTCTAACATTCCGGGGGTAGAAGAGTCACTTTCAGGCTGAGAGGTTTCTAGGGGTTCTGTCCGGGTGAGAAAGGAAGCTTCCTATAGGGCTTGGCATCTCGCCTGCACTCGGGCACCCTCCGCCGGAACCTGTGATTGGTTGGACGTTTCCTCCCGTCATTTCCCCCCTGGGGCATCAGCCCTGGGTGTTGGGCATTCTGGCAAGCAGACGTAGGTTGAGAGTTGGACTGAGCCTGCAGCACGTGTCCCGGGTCATTGGTCAGGTGCTGGACCTGTCGCTCCAGCAGCAAGACCTTTTCAGGTTTGTAGGGAGATCTCGAGTCATACCTCTGCTGCTTCCGAAAAGGGTAACTGTCGGGTTCAGGGATCTATTGTCCTAGAATCGGGGAGAGAGAGAGGAGGATTGTTTTGGTAGTTCTGGTTCAGAAGCTATCAAGGGGAAAAGGTTCAGTTTGGGAGGTGGAGTGATACTTCTCTCCTGAGCGAAGTTTGGAGAGAAGTATCCCAGGGCAGTACTTAGCTGTTGGTTTCCCCCACCCCTTGGGCCGGGGGAGTGTATACATACCCCAGGATTGGTTTGGTACCCTTGTACCTAGGACTTACGTAGGTGGCAGAGTCAGAGGGATCAGTGTTCTGGGCCCCTGCCTGACTACCATTCGATTGAGCCAGGGTGGGTGGTCCCTTCTGCCTTTGATTTTGCTTGTTGTCAGGAGAGTTACTTTAACTCTGCCACCTTCGCTGCAGCAGGGGTGTTAGTTGGTTTGGGGTGGGTTTGGAGGGGGTTAACTCTGTGTGCTTCTGCACCTCCTAGATCCTGGTGGCCTGTTCAATCACCCAATCCAGGCTCATGTGCTCGTGAAAATCATGCAACAACGGAGTCATTATCAATTTGGGAGTTCGTAGTGTAGTTATGAACTCCCTACTATTTGTGTTCACCCGCCGGGAAGTCTGAGCAAATGCCTGCTTCAACTCCTGCTCAAACTCCCTAGGCGCATGATCCTCCCCACATTGCAAGGCATGAATTCGTTTTTCCAATTTGATTAGTAAATATTGCAATCAAACTCATATATTTAGCAATTTTGTTAGATCATCATTTTCAATGGAATGGGACAATGCAATGGGAAATTAATGGCAATCATTAACGTATATTACAGTTGCTGTGTTGTTTTAATGCAACAGTGCCCATGTGGTGATTTTAATGTCTTGGTTTTTTGCTTTTGAATTCTTTGTCCTCCCTTTTCAATAAAAAAAAAATGAAATACCACAATGCAAAGTGATGTCAGATTAAACTCTCCTACTGCTTTAGTGAAATAAGGCACTGTCATCAAATCCAACACGTTTAGTCCTAGGACACTGAGGCAGCTTGCTACTGTGCACCCTGTACTTCAGCCAAAACAATTGTTTGTATGTAACCAACAAGCAGTCAAGTATGGAAATGGAAAGGACTGCATTCTTTTTTTCAGATTGGATTTTTGTTTTTTAATGGAGGTAAACCTTAAGCAGCCAACACAGCTGTGTGCGATTTTCAATTTGGAAAGATGTGTAGACCTCAAGCACAGTTTAAAAAACAAAGACAAACTCTGTGCCCAGCACAGAACCAGACACTTCTGCCTCACAACAAGTCAACCCGTTCACCTGGGCCTTAAAAACAACACACAAATGGAGCAGAGGCACTGCAAGCAAGGCAGACCGAGCCAGCACGTTATCTTCCACCATTCACTTTTTTTCTGAGCACTCAAGTTTTCTGTGTTCATGTGTGAAAAGGCCATGCAGTTCTGTTTATTTGTGGGGCTTCTTGTAATTTTGTTATATTTTAAATGGGAGCCAAAAAAACGACAAGGCCCAGAATTCAAAGTGATATACAGAACTTTATAGCCTTTCCATACTTTGCCACGGAAAACTTGAGAGGTCTGCGATCCTGCCCTCAGAATAACCTGAAAGCTCATTCAAAGTGAATTTTATCATATTTTCATTAAGGAAATGAACATGTCACTGATGTTTTCTCCAGGTTTTGATCTCACGCACGTAAGCATTTGTAACGTGAGCTTTGAAAAAAGAAACCAAACACCATAGTGTAAAAAAAAAGAAAAACTCAAACCTTGCCTTTCTTCTGTTAAGCGCTCCAATCAAAATACATTTTTACATTGGTGATAACAATAAAGCACCTTGCCTTGTTTCCAGCAATCATGGGGGGCATTGCAGCAGACACACACAGACGCAGTATATCATCTGCCAGTACCCTCCCGATAAACAGAGGAGTTTATTTAGAGTGTATGTATTTATGCGTTTTCATATGTTTCAAAATACATCCTAAAACTCCAGTGCTATTTTGCCTGTGTTTTGCAATCCCACAGCGGAGCATTCAGGGATGTCATTTAGGGGTCGCCAGGGGTCGCAGCTGTAACCCCTGAGGTCTCCTCTGCTACCCCTGTGGTCTCCCTTGCTACCCCTAAAATAAAAGTAGAAAAAAAACATGTCTTTTTTTCTTTTTTTCTTTTTTTTAATGCAAGCTCCTGGGCTGTGGCCAGTGCCATGTGGCTCTTTGCTTCTGAAGTGCCTGGCTTTCTTGTTCAGGCCTCTTAAAAACACTTTCAGCAGTGACCCTAAATAATAAAGAATAGGAATGCTAAATAATGTGTCTTTCTGGAATTCTATACAATAATTGCAAGACTCATTAAAGGTTTATTTCAGGCACACTTCAGGGTGTGAGTCACTGATTTAGTCTGCTCTTAAACAACTCAACTCAGCCTTTCATCCTTCTGAGGTCGATAAATGAGTACCAACGCAGGTAGGGTGATATTGTATGCATATTTATTTCGATATAAAGCGCTCAAGCGTAAGTGCTATATAATTTCACATCATTATCATTTGGCCATGGACATCTGCTTGCATTCACAGTAATTTGGTAATATGGGCCTATACACACTGAACTTAACGATACATATGCGATCCATTCTTGTATGAAATGTATATCACATTACAGTGATATCGTAACCATATTTTTCGTAGTATACTTAGGAACAATGTTATGTGATGCCACTTCCTGTTTTGTCAAGGGGTGAAAGGTCGTGTTCCATCGCTTCCCGCAATATCACTTGGGCGTGGGGTCAAATGGCATAACTTCCTGTGATGTCATCAGGGGTCAAGGGTCGTGTGATGTCACTCCGCTACCCCTGGCATTTTGGTGAAATGACGTCCCTGGGAGCATTTAATATTCTGGTGAAATAGAAAGAGAAAACGGCAAACTTGCCCTCCTTTTACTTTTAGGTGCTAAAATGAAAACGCGATTGACCAAAAACCAAAGCATCCCATACATCGAGCATGGGGCTGTTAGAACCAAAGCCAGCATGTTATTCAACACCAATCATGCACCATACCCCTTTGACTTCCTAAACATTTATGGCACTTTGAGGACTATGAAACCGCAGTAGAGGAACGAGTATGGGCTCAGTTGGACAAGCCATGTGCGTGTAAGGCAATTGTAATTATGTTGCAGAGCCTGGCACGAGTGCCGCTTGAAAGCGCAGGAACAATTTTAACTCTTTCAGCAACACATCTTCTTAGCCCAATCAGTTGGGCATTACTGGCCAGAAAATCATGTTCCAGTTTCTGCAACACATTCAAGAAAATAAAAAGCAATTCAGTGGTTTTCCATCGCAAATTGCGATGCGATACCGCTTATTTTATGCGTTGTATTGCAAATTATATGCAGACTTACAGGCCTCTTGTGGGTTCCTATGTGTGGACATTTAAAAGAAATATCTGAATTATGGGTGGACCATTGTAAGGGTGTCCCTAATTACGCTCACATCAGAATAAATACACCCCTCTAGGGAAATAAGGCCAAGAGTCTATCATTTCTTGCTCGCCAAGAGTGCACAGACAGTTATTTATCACTAGTACATTGCATAGCAGAGCAAATACTTTGAATTCAGGTAGACAAAGCACTAACTTACACCCACACATGCAATTAGAGGATAAGTAGCACTTATACGGCTATTTATTCATAGTTAAGCGTACATAAAGCAATAAGTGATAACATAGAAATAAAACACAGAAAAGATAGTAAGTCAGCAAGAATACATCACCATGGGCGTAACTGAATTCCTCATCTCGCCCGAAGCGGCTGGAAGACCCCTGTAACAGCCAGGCCGAGAGCACAACAACCCATAGGGATTTCGGAACAAGGCTTCTCCCCTCCGACTGAGGTTTTTGTGCTTTTTTTCCCCCTGACCTTTCCAGAGCCCCGCATTATATGCCTTCCTCAAAAGGGGTGGCAAATTCTTGAACCTTCTGGTATTCGCTTGCGTGTTGATGAGTGACCGTTGGTTGCCGGCCTGGGCAACCGACAGTAACCCCAAGGAGCAAAGCGCTTCTCTCTCCTACAGCACCACAGAAAACAATTCCACAATTCATCTTGAAACCTTGGCGCGGGCATAGCAAACCATAACAAACCCTTATCAGGGACCAGCCGGCACCTGTAGATCCTAGCTTTCCCAGCGCCGTGTCCTTAGCTGAGGCATGCATACCAGTCTCAGCAACGAATAACGTTGAAAACATGTTTTTCAGCAAGTGCAGCGTCCACTGAGGCATGGATTCAATATCCATCATGGCTCTGAGTACCCCCAGAATGCACAGATCGCCATAAGGTACTCCCCATTTCACGGGAGACTTTAATTTCTCAGACACTAGCAGTGGTATGTAATCTGAGGGTGGCATGTTGGCTACTTGCTCATGTAATTTTATAACCCCATCCTTCCCTGATTTAGCTCTTTCTTGAATGTACCATTTCCATTTAATTATACTGGCTTCTTTAGCGTGTCCTTTTCTGTGTGTTTTAGGAGAGCTCAATACCCATTGCATAATCGGGATTTCCGGCCTCATCAATACATCATGCCCCACTGTCATTTGCTCAGTATCGACAAGGACCCAGTAAGATGCCAGCAACTGCTTCTCGAACGGAGTGTATGAGTTACCAGCATCTGGCAACTTACGACTCCAGAACCCCAATGGCACACGTTTCCTGTCCTGTTAC
This sequence comes from Ambystoma mexicanum, assembly GCF_040938575.1. NCBI lineage: Eukaryota > Metazoa > Chordata > Amphibia > Caudata > Ambystomatidae > Ambystoma > Ambystoma mexicanum. The sequence goes on along the minus strand of NC_090928.1, from coordinate 644,192,713 downwards.
TGCCACACACTCCAGTTAGCGTAATTGTCTTGCACAGACACATTCAATTCCACTTCGCCTTCCTTCAATGGCCATAAATCAAGCACCTGCTGCACGGTGTCTTTCGCCAAGTCAAATGCTTTTTGCTGCTCCTCTCCCCACTGTAACCCCCCTCACTGAAACTCATATTTCTTTCGTGTCACTTTGTAGAGGGGGGCCAGTATCTGCCCTAAATGGGGAATGTGCTGTCTCCAAAACCCAAACAGCCCTATGAACTGCTGAGCTTGCTTTTTGTTCATTGGAGTGGTGAACTCGAGTATTTTCTGTCGGGCCTTCGGCACCATCTCTCGATTCCCATTATGCCACTGAATCCCTAGGACTATCACTGTCTCAGCTGTGAATTTTGTTTGGGTTAATCTCCCACCCTTCCTTCTTTCATCCTTCCATAATAACTTCTAACTGGTTTTGCACACCTCGCTCATCCTTGCCGTGAATCAAAATATCATCAATGTAGTGAGAGATTTGTATGTCAGGTTTACACAGTATCTTGTGCCAGTGACAGATGGCCAGGCTATGTATGTACCCCATAGGTAACCTCGTGAAGGTGTACTGCCGCCCGTTCCAAGAAAATGTGAACTGCTCTTGGCACTCTTCAGTAATTGGCACAGAGAAAAATGCCTTTGCTAAATCTACCACTACATACCAGGTCCCCTCAAACTTTTGGACATTCTCAATCAAAGTAATGGCATCTGGGACTGCGGGCACTAAGGGAGGAGTGTGTTTATTTAACTCGCAATAATCCACGGTCATCCTCCAAGACCCGTCCACTTTTTTGACAGACCAGAGAGGGTTGTTCCATGCAGTAGTAATAGGGCGTAACACACCCGCCTCCACCTACCCTTTGATGGTTTCTGAAATTTCCTTGTGCCCCCCGGGAATGCGGTATTGTTTCATTGCTACCCGCTTGGTTGCCACAGGCACCTGCACTGTGGGCATCTTCAATTTGCCTACAGTAATGGGTGTGCAGGTCAATGCACTCACCCCAAACTGATACGTTTTACCTCCAAGTCCCAAAGTCCCTTCCAAAATGTCAAATCCAATTATGTACTCAGGTATCAGGACAATCAACATTTGGTATTTCTGCCTAGTCAAATTGCCTGTTTTCATCTCCACCTCAGTTTGTACTGCAGGGGTCTCCTTCCCCCCCCCAGCCCTGTAATGGTAAAGTGTCTGCCTTTGAATAATGTTGGATTTCCATGAATCGGAGAGGCTTCCGCCCGGGTGTCTATCAATGCTCGCACCCCTTGCGTATTTCCCAACGGCCAAAAAATCTTAACATTAACATGGGGCCGCCTATCAACTTTTATGCGAGCGGACGCTGCCGGAGCTTGGCTGTAACCCTAGTCAAATTTTGAATGAGTGTAACCTTCCTTAAATCAGCATATGTAGGCTGGTACGGGGAAGGAATCCCCATAGACCCTTCTTCTTGTTCTTCTTCTGGAGAGGCTGAAGGTGAGGTGTCCCTCTTTGGCTTAGTCACCAGCTGTTTCTTGACCTGTTTATAGCGCTCTTTGGCTGCAAGCCCTCTCTTTTTGTACAATTCATACATTACCCTGGTTTCAATGCCATCAATTTCTTCTCGTGGCACACCATCTTTTAACAAGGCCAAAAACATGTCCTTCCTGGACACCCAAGAGTCTCTACTATCTTGCCTCCTGCCTTCAGTTCTTCTTTCACTATGACACTCTCTCTCCCTTGGCTTGTCTTCACTCTTGTCCCACTCCCCTAAGTCTGCCAGTTGCCGGATGGCATCCACTACTTCATCAGTGGGTTTGCCTGTCATACCTACTAGCAATGTCATAATGACACTTTTGTATGACAGTGGGGCAGTTCTTATCACCATATTCCTGGTTGAAACTGAGAGTGGCACGACCCCCATGTGTCCTGGTGCATCTACATGAATTGCCTCCTTCATAGCATGCTCTGTGGCATTTTGAATCGCCTCTTTCAAAGTGTACCACTTCTTTTCCTCGCTAGGCCAGTCTGTGGTAACAGGATACTTGCGGTTACATGCCTGGGCCGCTAGGTACAACAAAGACACCTGTGCAGCTTGCCCATCATCGTCAGGAGGCGGCCCTGCTCTTAAGACCTCCTGTACATTGGTGTCAATTGACAAAGGCAAAAAACGCGGTGAGTCTGTGGAATCCAACAAGCCTGCGCCCCCCCATCTAGCAGTCTTGCCATCCATGTCAGTAAGGGTTCACCTGACTTTTGCCTCAAACGAGTAATGATTTCACCAACCTCCTGCTGAGTGTAATCTTCCAGCGTGGTTAAATCCACAACCCCACCTGCAGGATTCTGTGGGTGGGGTCTGGCGCGCCGTCTTCTAACCGGTTTAGCTACCACTATCTTTTGATTAAGTTCTGTTTTAGAGTCTGACTCACCTTCCGAGCTGCCCTCGGGGCTTGTTGAGTCAAAAATGTCTCCATCCCACTTATCGGGGTCCCAATCCACACCTGTGGTAGCAATTACAGCTGCTACTTTTCTTTGGTTGACCCCCCCCCTCGTCTTTTCCTGTATTTATAACGGGCCACTCTAACTGCTCCCCTCTCTGCCACAGCCTGATATTTATCAGCCTTGTCCTTAAAAAGCTTCCTTTGTAATTGCTGCATTAACGTAGCATAAATTTGAATAAATACAAAAATAAATACAAATACAAAAGCAATCTGCCGTTCAGCAGCCAACTCTTTTTCTAATAGCAAAATATGCTCTTTTATTTCCACATTTTTCTGATGTATTTTTCTGTAGGCATGCATGAGAACCCAACCCCGCCTGCCTAGCGCGGCACATTCCTTTCCTCTCTCTACTGAAATCTGTTGTAAACAAAACATTACTTCTTACGGAGCAGCTTCGCCTAAGCCATCATCCCATGTTTCACTCAAGCCTGCGCCACATGCCCACATGTTGGCCAACTTATCATATGGGCCCTTAGCCCACCCTGGGATCATAACATTGGGACATTTACCGCCAGCGGGAACACCCTTTTTTCTAAACAAACTATTTATCATTACAGTAATTTACAAAACCTCTTTTTCATTTCCTCTGCAGTCACTCGCACAAGCATGCACACACAAAAAAAATGAGTACAGTCTGACACTCCCTGTCAAATGAAAACAAACTTTTGCTTCCAATGTAAGCGAGGCCTATCTGCGTTCAAACAGATTCTTTAATATTTGGAGCAATTCATCACAAATATCCTGCTTACAGCACCAAACTGTCTTGCTCACCAAGAGTGCACGGACAGTTATTTATCACCAGTACATTGCATAGCAGAGCAAATACTTTGAACGCAGGTAGACGAAGCAATAACTTACGCGCAATTAGAGGATCAGTAGCACTTAGACGGCTATTTATTCATAGTTAAGCATACATAAAGCAATAAGTGATAACACAGAAATAAAGCACAGAAAAGATAGTAAGTCAGCAAGAATACATCACCATGGGGGGTAACTGAAGTCCTCATCTCGCCAGAAGCGGGTGGAAGACCCCGGTAACAGCCAGGCCGAGAGCACAACCACCCATGGGGATTTCGGAACAAGGCGTCCCCCGTCCGACTGAGGCTTTGTGCTTTTCCCGCCTGACCTTTCCAGAGCCCCGCATTTTATGCCTTACTCAAAAGGGGTCTCAATTTCTCAAAACTTTGGGTATTAGCGCTTGCGCGCTGATGAGTGACTGGTGGTTGCCGGCCGGATCAACCGACAGTAACCCCAAGGAGCAAAGCGCTTCTCTCTCCTACAGCACCACGGAAAACAATTCCATAACTCATCTTGAAACCTTGGCACGGGCATAGCAAACCATAACAAACCCTTATCGGGTACCAGCCGGCACCTGTAGATCCTAGCTTTCCCAGCGTTGTGTCCTTGGCTGAGGCATGCATACCAGTATCAGCAACGAATAGCGTTGAAAACATGTTTTTCAGCAAGTGCAGGGTCCACTGAGGCATGGAATAAATATCCATCATGGCTCTGAGTGCCCCCAGAATGCACTGCGCACCAGCGCCATGTTTTAGCTCGAGCATCACACTTGTAAGGATAACACATTTAATTTTATAGAAATGAGGTTGGGAGCAAAGAACTCTGCTGCCTGAAAGTTCTTCTTCAGTAGCTTACCCGTTCCTTCCTCTTGCAACAGTGATGCCAGGCAGGGGTTTATATACTCCTGGCTTGCTGCAGTTTTGTCACTGGATCCGGCCCATGGCACCATCCCAAACAGTCCTGCTTCCATACAAGGGATGCTCCAAGTTTTCCTTTCTTCAATGTTAGTGATTGCTGTCAGGACATGCTACTTTACATATTGCTACCTTACGTAGAAACACACTGCAGCCCTGCAGACTTGTACAAACCTTCAAGCCTAGCCCAGGAAAAACCTAAATATTTTTATAACTAATTTGCATTAATTCTATCCATATTCCACTCATTCTACTCATGTTTTTATGTGATCCTATAATCTCCTTTAAACCTTATTTTCATAATTCTGCATTGTGTGCATCGAGCATGTAAAATCCCATTTTAGCATGCATGGGCTCTTGACAGACATCAGCCAGCTGGTCAGTGAATTTGTGCTGCTGGTGCTAGCACGAACACTGCTGACGTGTCACAACCCTCGCCCAAAACCCCCTCTGGGAAGCCCATTGGCCAGGTGAAGTCAGGACTCGGGCCTCTAGAGCTTGGCATCCTTTTCAAAAGCCCTCATGGGGCCAGTCCTGGCGCCTATGGCGCCAGGCTCATACACCATGAACAACAATGTGCTTGGGAACTACGTTATTGTATTGTCAGCCAACATGGAGGCATCCACATAGCTTGGTTCCTAAGAACCAAGCTATGTGGTCTAGTGTTTTGGGTGTGGCAGGCCTGGAACTACTTTCCCTGGTACTACTTTCCCTGGTACTACTTTACCTGGGCTATATAAACCACACCCTGACTGCAGAACATGCTTCGTGTTACTTTGCAGCTTGCAACGTGACACTCACCGTGTCCAGCTATTCCCTCGAACCCCGGAGAAGCAGAACCTGCAAGTAGACAAAAGGAACATCATTAGCAGCAGCATCTTACCTGCAGTCTTCATCTTTGAACACTCGCAGCTACTGAGAACGGCTTCCTCGAATCTGCACGCCTCCCGGACAGAACGACCTGAAAGAGGAAGATAGAGGCAACATTAAAGAAAGCAGTAGAGACATTTACAAATTACGAACTGCTCAAAAGGCTTACCTGGCTGGTCGCCTCTCGGCTGGCACCACTCCGGACATTCCACTCGCGCTGAAGAACACTGCAACCTACAAGGAAGGAAAACACAGGTTAGCAAAGGCAAGACTTTGCAGCGCTGCGCATAGCGCTTTCTTACCGCATCATAGCGCTCTTAATGCGCCATCATTTCCCAGCGGGGCTCAATCAAGCCAGTTCGCCGCGCTGAAGCTCTGCATACCTAAGGGAGAAAAAAGAGATTTTAAACAAAGAAAGGCATGCAGGATAGCAACAAAACTAAAGAACAGCAATAAGACCTACCTGAACAATATCAAAGGGGCCGGCATCAGTGAAGGAACTGGACCACACTCGCCCATGAAAGACAACGCGCCCCTGCAAAGAAGGCAGGACGGAGAGCACGCCTAATTCTACCACAAGGTGAGGAGAGGGCACCAGAGGGACTGAAAGCATACGGGGTTGGAGGGAGGATACTTACCCCAGTCGGTGAGTCTTGAACACAGTCCTCCCGTATTTTCAGGCAGAACTTTCCCTGCAGACCACATCAGGGAAAAGCTGAGAAGCATACCAGCGAGTAACCCAGCTGGGTGGCGTCCCTGTGGATACCAGGTGAGCGTAACAGGAAGCCTGTAGTCCTATTTTTTAGCACAAGCTGCATTCTTTCCGGAGAGAGCTTGCCTCTACCGTGCTAAGATTGTAGAAATGCATAGGATTTGATATTTACAAATGTATTCAGCTAATAGTTAATTGTGCTTTATATTTAAAAAAGAACTACCTTTTTTCAGAGCCTGCCCATGTCTGTGTATATGATTATATTTGCATGCAAAAGCGTTCGCCCGTGACCCCCCGCCCCCATTATAGCTCCTCAAAGAAGTCAAAAGAGGTCTTGCCTAATTCTAAAGCACTTGGGGTTGCGGGAAGACTCTAGTTCCTTCCCAACACCATGTATAATGATTCTGGTCGTTCAGTCTTGAAAGGAAATTGGAGTAGTGAGGAGAGAACGTCCATTTCCCAAACTCCTTACAATTTACATAATTTTTAATTCCAAATGAGGATATTATTTGTTCATACCATTCTAGATGCTCCCACACCGAATACTTAGCGTTTCTATGGTATGGTGTCCTGAAGCTCTTTATGGCCTTGATCTGTCTACCTAGGTCTTTGACAACCCCTTTGTTTGTTTCCCTGTCTTCCCTTTTCTCTGTACCCGAGTCCATTCACCTTCTGACTGAGAGCTGCTATTGGTACTCCATTCCCCATCTTCTAGGTGCTCCCTATCTCTCAGGCTAGGAGTACCTCCCAGAAGCACGAGGTCTGGACTCCTCTTGCCTATGCTGCTGTGAATTCTCAGGGTCATTTCCCCTGTAGTCCTCTTTCGGCACAGGACAATAGACTCAACTGTGTCTCCCCTGAATCGAAGGAGGTTTTTAATATGCCCCTCCTGGGCTGAAGCTTTGAATGTTCTTCTCCTGCGAAGCAAGATAGGTAGGTCTCTTTGCAATCTCACTTTTTTAAGTCCAACTCCCTCATTTTCTCATCAAGGGAGTTTTCATGGTCTGAAGTACTCACTGGATTATTCTCAACTTCCCAGGACAAACTGGTCTGGCCCCCTTCCCTCTGTGTGGTAGAGGTAAGTACTTCTCAATCTCAGATAAGGACTTGCCTTCTGGATCAGTTTGGCTAGGCCTGGGTAAGTCTAGGTGCCTCAGGTTTCCTTGGGCTTTGTAGGTGAAAAGCTTGAGGTCAGTTTATTTATTTTTTGCATTTATAAAGCGCACTGGCAGCCCAGAGGCATTGAGGCGCTGTTACATGGAGATTGTCTTAGTTACAGGTGCAAGAACCTTGCACACAGTAGAGTTCAATGCATAAAGCGTACATTAGTTACAGAAGGTTTAGTTACATGAGGCAGATACAGTCATAACATTAAAATGCAGTGGGTGGTGTCTTGTATGTCTGGAACAGCGTTTGAGATGAACAGCCTGGTTCTAATTGCCTTGCGGAAGGCTAGGTGGGATGCTATTCCTCTGAGATGAGGTGGCAGGGAGTTCCATTGTGTAGCAGCAATGAACGGGAAGCTGGAGCCTTCGGGCCATGCTCGCAGCACCTTAGACACTGTGATTCGGTTGGTGTATGGGGTTCTGGTAGGTCTGTCTGTGTGTGGTTTAGTGATTCTTTGTGTTAGGTACTCGGGCTGTATTGTGGATGCATTTGTGCGTGAGGTCAAGTGTTTTGAAGATAAACCGTTCTCTAATGGGGAGCCAATGGGCTTGCTTCCTGGCTGCTGATATGTGGTCCCTTCTGGGGATGCTGATGGCAGCCTGATGAGCAATGGTTTGGATATTTTGTAGTTTTTCATTGTTTTTTGTAGAGGTGCCAGCCAGGAGACTGTTGCGGTAATCAATTCAGGGCCCCAATTAAGGGTATGGGAATGGTATGCAGCCGCAGATGCTATGGCATTCACTTGATGGTGATCCAGGCTGTGGTGTTAGGAGAGAAGTTGGCAGAGGAGGAGAGGTTGTGGCAGAGGTTTTTGTGGTCGACGAGATCGAACGCAGCCAACAGGTCAAGGAGAAGGAGTAAGGCTGGTTTGCCCGAAGCTCTGATGTCGTCAAATTAGGTTCTTGGGGTCTAACGGAGCTGTATTGGTTCCGTGGCCAGGTCGGAAGCCTGCCTGGTGGAGGCCAAGAAGGCTATTTGCTTCAAGGAACTACTGTACTTGCAGGCAAGCTGCTTTGTCTAGGATCTTTAGGAGAAAGGAAACCGTAGTGATGGGTCTGTAGTTGTCTTGATTGATTGGGTCAAGCCTAGGTTTCTTCAGGAGTGGGCACAATCATGGTTCCTTCAAGCAGGTTGGGACATGCCCTGTGGCAAATGAGGCATTAATAAATGTGGTGAGGAAAGCAGCAAGGGCCGAGCCACATGCTTTAATGATGGTTGCGGCGCACATGTCCCCTTTGCATTTGGACGGTTTGATGGAATTCAGGAGGGCGATGAGTTCTTGTTCATTGATGTCCTTGAAGGAGAAGAGGGGTGTTTTGTTGGGGTCAGGGAGGTTTTGCTTTTGATGTGTATCGACTGATGCTGATGGTGATTGTTGGTGTGCTTGAGTTTTGCTGTGTAAGGTGTCGAGTTTTTGGAGCATGATAGATTGAATGCTGTTGCACCAGGCTTAATCTTTGGTGATGGTTTGTGGGGGGGGTCGTGGAAGATTCTAGTTACCTAAAGATGTAAAAGATCTCCTTGGTGTTGGATTTGGCATTGGCTATTCTGGTGTTGAACACAATGGCTTTTGGCTCTGATCATAGCTAGCTTGTATTCTTTAGCGATTTTGTTGAACACTATCTTAGCAGAGTAACATTGTTTGGCGTTTCAGGTGGAGAGTGCCTCTCTTTTTCTCGTGCTCAGCTTTAGAAGCTCGGTGGTAAACCAGGCATTATTATGCTTGGTACGTTTGGCTGTCCTAGAGGTGAGTGGGGGAATGGAGTCTACTGCTTGGGTAATGATGGTGTTGAAAGCCAGTGCCAGAGTTTCTGGGTCTTTGGCGAATGGAGGTCTGTGGGCGTGCGCTGAAAGGTAGAGTAGGAGCCTTTCTTTGGTGAGCTGGCTGGAGCTCCTGGTGAGAGCAGAAGTAAGGGTGTCTCTTGCTTGGGTGTTGTCAGAGTAGTGTTGAGATCAAATATGATGACGTGGTGGTCAGTACATGGGAGGGGAGAGTTGGTTCTGATTTTGGGAGGGCAGTAGAAGTGTGCTATCCAGTGAAGGGTACGACCCTTGATTTGTGTGGGGTATGTGTTGGCTTGTTGAAACCCTATGGTTTTCAGCACCTTTTCTAGTGAGTTTGCTGAGGAGTCTTTGGGATCATTTAGGCCAAGGTTGAGATCTCCCGAGAGGATGGCTCTTGTGGACTTTTTTAGGTTGTTAGCGAGGTGATGTGTCGGGCTGCTTGGAAGTCTGTTGGGGGGCCAGGGTGGGCGATAAACAATGTGTAGGGTCATGTTAAAGTTGGGTGAGGGGTTCACTTTGAGAAGTAAGTAGTCGCTACTGTTGTTTCCGAGTTCACAGTCCACCTTTCTGATCGGGATGGACTCTCTCGCTACGAGTGTGACAGTCAGCCCCTTTCAGGTGAGGGCGGTCCTGCCTGAGTATGGTGTAGCCAGGGGAGATTGCTAGGGCTAGTGCTGGTCCTGAGACTTCATGGATCCAGGTTTCTCTGATTATAAGGAGGTCAAGATTGTGGCTAGTGATTAGGTCATGTATCACCAGGGCATGGGCCGGAAGGGACCTGGCATTGATGAGGACTCAGCTCAGAGGGGGGGAGTTGTGGTTTGCCTAGGTTGGTAGGGGAGGAGTAAGCTTGGGCTTAGTGGCGTCCGAGAGGTTGATGGGGCATTGGTGACATTGAGGACTATGCGCTTCTGGTGGTCAGATGGTTCAGCATCATGCTTGCTGGAGACTGTGTGCGAGTCTGAAGGCATTATGGCAAACTGGGCAGTTGGGGTTGCAGGCGATGCAGCAAACAAATCAGCATGATTAGAGGTAGGTACACTTGATTTAGGGGTCATTGTGGTCACATGGGCACTGGCAGAGGCAAGCGATGCAGTGCGCAAGTCAACATGAGTAAAGGTAGGAGCAATTGACTTGGAGGGTGCTGCTGTGGTCTCATGAGCAATAACGGGTGCAGGTGAGACATCGGATAGATCAACAGGATTACTGGTAGGTACATTTAATGCAATGGGCATTGTGGTGACATGGGCAATGGCGGATGTGGGCGATGCAGTGCACAAATCAACTTTAGTAAAGGTAGGAGCAATTGAATGAGAGGGTACTGCTGTGGTATCAGGAACAATAGCAGATGTGGGCTAGACAGCGAATAAATTAATATATTCATGGAGGGGGCAAATGGGCCAGCAAGTCTTTTGGAGACATGGATGGCAGCAAATTGAGCAGGCGTGTTAACAGTGTGAATTCCAGTCAGATCAAGTAGGTCACAGGCATACTTACTGAGTGGAGCATGTAAATTGGTGGGCAACTTGGCTGCATAGTTTGCGATGGGTTCCTGGGGGTTCACAGACATTATAGTAGGATAGTCAGTTGTAGCCGCAGGTGGGACAGTATGCGAGGTAAAATTTGGGTTAGGCGTGGGCACATGTAAGTCAATGAGCTATCGGGAGACAA